>NC_055994.1:46521951-47193996 GCF_018446385.1 Zingiber officinale
AGGGTCGGCCAAGACATGGCTTGGATGGGTTGAAGTGTGGTCGGCCCTAGCTTGAGTCAAAGCTTAGGTGGCCGGCCACAATAAAATTAAAAGGATTTTATTTTTTTTAATTTTTCTTGTCATGGATATGGTTTTCAAAAGAGGTTTAAAATTTAAATCTTTCCTTTTATACATTCTGAATTAATTAAGGGTTTGATATCTTTCTTGCTTTGTAGTTGAAAGATTTAATTTTTTGATAAACTTTCCTTTTTTAAAATATCCTGTATTAAAGAGGTTTTAAATTAAATATTCCTTTATAGTTTTCTAGAAAGTTGAAAAGATTTGATGTCTTTCTTGGTTTGGAGAAATTTTAATTTTAAAGATATTTCCTTTTGGAAAACATCATGTAATGTTTCAATAGGATTTTAATTGCCATTTCTTCCTGGCAACCATAGGAGGTAATAGAGAAATTTTTATTAAAAATTTTTTTGAAATAAATTAGGAAGTTTAATTTGTGTTTAAATCTTTCCTTGGATGATTAAGGGTGGCCGACCACATTGGTTGAGGGAAATTTTTATTAAACTTTTCATTAGCTAAGAGAATGAGTTTTTATAATTGCTGTATTTGCCGAACCAAAGAATACGCAAAGGAGGGGTGGGGTGCTCACTCATAACTTATATTTCTAGTTTCCTCTCTTCTTTTTTTTCTTTTTGTTGGTGGTGACCTTCTCATCTCTTCCTCTCCTCCTTTTCAACTATTACTACAGAGCTGGGTGGTCGGTGACATCCAACTCAGGATCTTGGTGGTGGCGGGTTTGTTTGGAGAAGGAGAAAGGGTTTTGTTTTCTAGCATCATGAGAGCTTGGTGGTGTGGCGAACCTCATCTATTCTTGGAATACTTTGGTGTTAAAACTCACAAGAAGAAGAAGGAAGCTTGGGTGGTTCTTGTCTCGATAGATCGTCGCTCACACGATGTCCGAGATAAGTAGAGGAATACTATAGAAGATCAAGAGGTTGTTGTTTACAAAGAAAGGTATAACTAGTAATTTCTATTCCGCATCATACTAGTTTTCTTTGTATAGTTTTTAAAATACCAAACACAAGAGGCATATGATTCTAGGTTTTGAATTTGTGATTCAGTTTTGTGTTTTTTTTTTAATTTGTGATTCGATTGTTCCTTTTGGTTAAACTTAGGGTTATATAAGGAAATTAAATATTAGATTTCATTAAAAGGCTTTATCTAGGAAGTGGTGGATGCTCCCATATCCAAGAAAGCCTAGTGCCTCGCCATATTTAACCTGGAAGCCGATTTCTGAAATTAATATTTAATTAAATTTGTAACATGGGTGGATTTGGATCAATAATGTTAAGCATCGTTTGCGATCTAAGTCTAAACCACTAAGAATAGATAAGTTAAATTTGGAATCAATAATATTAAGTTCTGTTTGCTATTCCGAATTTAATTTTTAAAGAACACAATAGGTTATTAGTAAAGGTTCAGGACTTGTACAAAATTTTTGTACAGGGGAACCGGTATGATATTCCGCATAGCAACCAACAGAGGGATGCTAGATAAACTCATTATATGATCACCCATCTATATGTTTGAACATCTCTATGCCCTTACCAATGAAATATGGTACACTACATCAGCGATGCTAGTCTCTAACTCAAGCAACCTTTTATCCTTGTTTATTAGGCGGTCAATTGACAGAACAAATTTAGAATATACAGTGAATATTAATGTATTTCATGATGACCATCATATACCACCACATCTCACTATAGTATATTCAAGGACTTTATCTATGCATCTAGCATGGGTATAAAGATAAAGTGAATGTCAAAACCGAATTGAATTATATTAAAATAAAAGTTATTTATTAACAAGAGTCAACAAAGCCCTAGCCAATAGTTGGCTTTGCAGGGCACCTACTCTAACACTTAGCCTAAGATTTCAGATGGTTAAGTCAGTGCATCACTATAAATTTAGACTTTAAACAACATACATTGATCAATTTTGGGTAATCTGACTAGTAACAAACTAGTTAGAATCATATACTCAAATTGATCAACACGAATCAAAAACTGCTATCTTGTGGTAGTCAGCTAAGTATAAAGGTTGGACATTTTATTATAAGGATATTTTTCTAGTTTGTAACCATGCTTGGAATTTTAGGTATTTATCAAGTTTAGGGGGAGTATTAAATAATAATTTTTCAAATTATTTTTTTAAAGTATTTTTCAATTTTCTTATAAATTCTTCAAACTTTATCTTTAAAAATCTCTTCAAAATTATTTTCAAATATTTTTAAATTTTTAAACTCACATTTAACTTTTAGAGTGATTTTCAAATTTAACTTTACAAATTTTTAACATTTTGTAACTTAGCAACTTTTTAAAAATATTTTTCCTTAACAAATTTTTTAACTCTAAGAAATTTTTAAATCTAAACTTATCAAATTTTTTTATAACACCTTTTCAAAATTATTTTGTCTTAAAATTATTTTTCAAACATTTATATTTTTCAATTTTTGACTTTTAAAATTTTTCAAACCATGTTTCTAAATCTTGCTAAGCTTTTAAAGGTCTATTTTTCTTGGATACTTAGATTTTTTTATCAAATCTTTTTTCAAAGCTATATTATGTTTCTCTTATTTTTGATGTGTGTCAAAGGGAGAGAGATAGTGATTAAGGGGGAGTTGTTAAACTCAGGGGGAGTAAAATGAAAAATAAATGCTTGTTTACTTATATGTTTGCATATATTAACTTAACTGTGAACCTTGGTTGCCAAACATCAAAAAGGGAGAGATTGTTGGTGCATAGTGCACCAGCATCAAACCTAAGTTTTGATGTTGTCAAAGGTTCAAGTTAAATCTTGTGGTGATCTAACAAGTTAACTGAGTGTGCAGGCTATTTACTCAACCGTAAAAGCCCTAGTCGCGACTAGGCAAGAAAGACTTAGCAAATCATGGAAGTCAGGCAGAAAGACCAAGTGGGTTGAGAGGATTCGACACTTAGCAAGGAAGCTCGATAGGTTTAGAGGACCAAAGATCGAGGAAAAGTCCTGGGTGGCTGATCAAATGCTAAGCGACAAAGTCCAAACAAGTTT
The DNA here is from genome assembly GCF_018446385.1 of Zingiber officinale. NCBI lineage: Eukaryota > Viridiplantae > Streptophyta > Magnoliopsida > Zingiberales > Zingiberaceae > Zingiber > Zingiber officinale. The sequence continues at coordinate 46,525,042 of NC_055994.1, forward strand.
GGAGGACCAAGGTTTGGCAGGTAGGTTGAAGTAAGCAACTGGAGGAGTGATAGTGAGGTTGTGTTTCGGGAAGGAACAAACCCTAGGTTGTTGATCCAACTGAAGAAACTGGGAAGGTTTCCAAGTTGAGATTAAGAAAGTGTTACTGCCAGTTACTACTCATGCATCTTACTATTAATGTGCTAACTTTGTTTTGCAAGAACTTTCATTTTAACTCTGTGTTACAGGAACTGAAGTTTATCGGTCGACCGAACCCCAGGATCGGTCGACCAAACCAAGTTAATTTATATCAGAAATTAGACCAGAGCATAACAAGGCAAAGTCTAGTCAAACATTGATCGATCGATTGAACCAGTAGATCGGTCGACGAAACAATGATGACGTGGCAGACAAACTTAACCCAAAGCAAAGAAGGAAGTCAGGTTGATCGGTCGACTGAACGTGGAGATCTATCGACCGAACAATCGCTACATTAATGAGGTATTAAGTGAAAATATCGATGAATAGGGAAATTCACTGTTCGGTCAATCGAAAAAGGTGATCGGTCGATCGAACCATTAAATTTCATCAATGCCTGAAGATTGAATCTCAGCGAAGAAGGAAGGGAGTGGGTTCGGTCGACCAAACCCAAGGATCGGTCGACCAAACGTTGACGATTCTTACACAAAGGAGCTTGAGGTCTGAGGCTCAGCAACAAATCAATTTCACCATTTCATCACTGTGCAAAGATGCTCATGCTACTAGTCTACTACTCATCTTCAAGCAAGCTGCTGCGTCATTCAAGTGTCGAGAGCTTCGTCTTCCACTTTTGTCGGTATATTTATTTAAGCTTACTTTGTAATTAAATTGAAAAGAAGATAGTAGGTTGTTACTATCTTCTACTTTCATTTATACGCATTGCTTCTTTAGAAGATTTTGGAAAGAAGAATCATAATGGTTGCCTAACGGTGTGGTCAAGGATCACGAGTCTTGGAGTAGCAGTCGACATAGTCCCCGAACCAAGTAACCACCTCAGTCATCAGGGGTGCCTCCAGTGCACTCCAAGGCGCTTATTCACAACATCTCATTGAGGGCGCCTCTGACGAGTCTAAGGTGCTCCCAAGCTTGCTCTAAGGCACCTCTAGTCAACTCTTAGGCGCCTCAAATACTATTCATCTTAGGCTAATTTTTGTCATTCAACCTGAAATAAAGAGTTAATCCAACAAAATAAAATAAACCCTACAAAATAGAGTTAGTACAATAATAAAATAAATTTATTAATTAGATCATATCTTTCTAAAACCAAGATCTAGTCATGGTCTTAGTTTAGGCTTTCAAAATAAACCTAAACTAGACCATCGCCCCCTAATTGGGACTTGTCCTACTAGAACACTCTCCTTTAATGACTTACCTTACTTACCATGTAGAATTGCTTAACTTACCTTTAACCCACTAGGTCTTTCCACCAATTGTAAGGTCTGCAGACCCAACTAGACTTTGGCTAGCTATAGGTTCAATGGACCCAGCTAGACTTCCTGTCATATATCAGGTTACTACTTGACCTATCGAACTTCTAGTTATCAAGTCCCAGGACTGTAACGACCCACCTTCCTTACTACTCTCTAAGGTGACAATTACCAACTATTAACTCTACTCACTAGTGTTACTTATGCTAATATTAGCAACACTTAAATTTGTCACGCCCAGAGAAGTTCCTACCGAAAAATTTTCGGCAGCATCTCCCCTGTACTGGTGACAATATAAGCATATATACACAAGAAAAATAACACCATCCACGCAGTTTAATAAATCAGATCATGCAAGTAGTGAATAGCGGAAACATAATGACATACAACTTTTTACTCCAAAATTTTCTTATCAACTTAAATAAAGAATTAATCTAAACAAATTCTTAAACTAAGTCCCAAGGCTTCTATAGTCCAGGCATCACACATCCATCCACACCTCCTTGTCGCCTTCCTTGACTATAGCTTTTCCTTTCCTTTATCTGCAGTAAGAGGAAATGCAATCTATAAGCAAAATTGCTTAGTAAGCGCTATATAACTCACAAAATCTCGATATGCATGTACATATATCTATAACATAAACTAACTAAATGTTTACTGAAAACTACTCATGCTCATCTAATAGTAAAGGAATCATAACAAACTGAAATGCTAAACATGTAAAGCTGCTCATGCTCACCTACTAGCAAATAACAATAAGCTAATCTAAATAACATGCTAGCATAAAAGAAAACTAAACTTGCTGATTTTAAAATAAAGTGAAACTTATTTCATTTGTTCTAAACTTATTCTTTTATTTCACTTGTTTAAAACTTATTCTTTTATTTCACTTGTTTAAAACTTATACTTTAATACTTCAAAATAATAATCAACTTCTCTTAGGCTCAGACGTAGTACCATCTTATGGGCCTTCCCTAATAGGTGGGGGTAGCGAGCCACCAATCCTATAAGACCATAGCTTGGTCCACCAGGGCCAAGACCTTGGCATTTGACACCTGGATTTGTTGAACGACAACCTTGGAAGTCGGGTACTAGCCTCTTCATAGTAAAATATCTTATTATCTTAATTATTTCTTCTTTAAATGCCTTGGCATTTTAACAAGCACCTTGTGTGTCAAAATCCCTAAAATCTTGACTTTGGGATCTACTTAAGGCCTTGGTCTTTTTCTTTCTTTTCTTTATCTCTCTTATACTTGTTAATACCTCTAATAAAAGAATGTCTCATACAAAACTGCACTAAAATGCTTATTAACATTACACTGAAATGCTTAACAGAATTGCATGGAAATACTTAATAAAACTGTACTGAAATGCTCAATAAAACTGCATACTATGCAAATCAAAATTCTGCATACTATGCTAAATAAAATTCTACATATTAAACAAATCAAACATTGCAATGCTAAACTATCAAAGACTATAATGCTAGACAATTTTAAAATCTGCACTATAAACTTTAAAGAAATTTGCTCTAAAGGAATTTGCATTTTAAGCTCTAAGAAATCTGCACTATAAGCTTAATCAAAATTCTGCACTATAAGCTTAATCAACATTCTGCCTACAAAGTTAATCAAAATTCTGCACTATAAGCTTAATCAAAATCTGCTCTAAGATTGGAATTCTACATATAAGACTTATCAAAATCTGCAAGCAATACTTATAAAAATCTGTATACAAGCTTAAACTAAATCTAAAACTTGTTGGAATTAAAACCTACACTGCATGCTTCATATTAAAAGGACTAAACTAGCTGACTCTAAACATATGCCTCGGCAATTAAAAATGGAAACTAAAACACCAACACCGAAGACTAAACTATCCATTTCATATATATAGGAAACTAAAACTAAACCATCTCATGCATGTTGTGGCGGCAAGAAAAACTTAAATCTGTGTGATTGGAATAATCAACAAGACCTAGACTGAAATTCTAAAGCCATAAGCACAAACTAAATCTAGGGTTCGGATTATAGCAATTGAAGCAATCAAGCACTCATGCATTAAAACTAAAATAAAAGAAACTACTAGAACTTCAAAAACAATAACCCACAGCATGCTACTGGAAACCAAAACTATACATTAAATCTGTACACTTTCTCATGTTAATTGTCTAATAGCCAAATTTGACCAGATTGCATAGGAAAAATTCCGAGCAGAAGCTACTTGTGCCCTTTCATGGCACAACTTGACTTGCACATTAAGATCATAAATGAGCAGAATCCAACTCACTTTCTGAAAAATGTAAACTAAACTCACTTTCTGTAAACAAAAACCAATTACAAAGTCTGAAAGAAAATCCGAGCATACCACAGCAGCAATGCAAAGAGGAAACAAACCTTGGTCTCTCTTTATTATAGCTACTCATAAACACCTAATGAATGTAATAAAACACATATTCTTATAGAAACAAATCCTAGGGTTTTCATATGGCAACGAAATCCTTCAAGCATGCTTCAACCGAAAATACAATTTACCTTCCTTTGTTCTCTTTTGAGATTCACGGCAGGAAATTCAAAAGCCACAAACTCTACCGAAAACACAGAATGAAATCAAAATTGAAAACCACTCTTCTGCAGGTGAGAAAAGCTTACATCGTGTTCTTGAACTCACGGTAGAAGAGAATGGCTCAAACGCTTCTAGGGTTTCGGAGGTGAAGATCTCGGCTCCTCTTACATATCCACGAAATCTCCTCGACGAGGGATTGTGATAGTGAAGAAAACCCCTTGGAGAACACCTTGACGACCAGGAGACGATCCCTAACCTCCTACTGTGGTTTGCTTGAGAAGAAAAATGCCGACGCACAAGAAGGGAAAAAGAAATTAGGTCGCGGAAGATTAACGATTCCTCTCTTAATACCTCGATATTCTTGTTATCTACTACCATATAAATATTTTAAGCTCTTTCCTTAATTAGCAACGCCCGCTTGGCCACTTGGTCAGTCGGATTTGCTTAAGGCTTCGTTCAGGTCGGAGGTCGCGGGTTCGAACCTCGGCCGAAACTATTTATTTTTTGAAACTTCTTCCTTTTGGTAAAACTACCAAACGACCTCCAAAATTACATAAAAATACTCTAAAAATTTCTAAAAATCTCTAGAATATTTCTAAAACATTTCTAATTATTTTTAAGCACTATTAGGACTCATAATGAGGAAATTTGGGTTGTTATAATTCCCCATACCTTATAAAAAGTTCGTCCTCGAACTTAGAATAATTCTGGATATTTCTGTCTCATGCTGTCCTCAGCTCCCAAGTGACTTCCTCGTACTTCTAGTTCTGCCAGATAACCTTCACTAGTGGTACTTCTTTGTTCCTTAGTCTCTTAACTTCTCTGTCCACTATCTGTGTAGGTATGCTCTCATAGCTAAGATCCTCCTGGATCTGCACTGACTGAGGCTCAATCACTTGGCTAGAGTCGTGAAGGCACTTCTTCAGCACGGAGACATGAAATACGTTTTGTATTGCTGACATGTCTTGTGATAAGTTCAGCTTGTAAGCTACTTTCCCAATCCTCTCTATGATCAGGTAAGGTCCTACGTAGCGAGGACTTAACTTGCCCTTCTTGCCAAATCTCATCACTCCTTTCATCGGAGCAACTTTGAGAAAGACTGAATCCCCTACTTGGAATTCAAGTGGCCTACGGCGTGTGTCAACATAACTTTTCTGCCTACTCTGGGCAGTCTCAATTCTCTGTCTGATCTTCTGGATAGCCTGACTGGCTTCTTCTATCATCTCAGTCTGCCTGCCCAATTCTGATTCCATCTCTTTTCTTTCTCCAGCTTCTTGCCAACAAATGGGTGATCTGCACTTCCTGCCATACAACGCCTCATAAGGTGTCATCTTGATGGTGGCCTGATAGCTATTGTTGTAAGCAAACTCAGCTAAGCACAGATACTTGCACCAACTTCCCTTGAAATCTAGCGCACAAGATCTGAGCATATCTTCTAAAATCTGATTTACTCGCTCTGTCTGTCCATCAGTCTGAGGATGGAAGGCTGTGCTAAACTTGAGTTTGGTGCCTAGTGCATTCTGAACACACTCCCAAAAATGAGAGGTGAAGCGCCCATCTCTATCAGACACAATAGATTTTGGAACTCCATGAAGTCTGATCACTTCCTTAACATACAGTTGTGCCAACTGCTCTATAGAATGGGACACCTTGATGGCTAGAAAATGGGCAGACTTGGTCAATCAGTCTACTATTACCCATATCGCATATTATCCGTTCGTGGTTCTTGGAAGACCTATTATAAAGTCCATGGATATGTCTTCCCACTTCCATTCCGGTATTGGGAGAGGTTGTAACATTCCTCCTGGTCTCTGGTGCTCTGCTTTGACTCTCTGGCATGTCAGGCAGGTACTTACATACTTTGCAACATCTCTTTTGAGTCCAGACCACCAGAATCTCTGTTTCACATCCTGATACATCTTGGTGGAACCAAGATGCATGGAGTAAGGTGTACTATGAGCTTCTTCTAAAATTTTCTTTCTTAGTTCTTCATCATTGGGGACACAAAGGCGGCTCCTCGATAAAGAATTCCATTGTACGATACTTGAAACTCCGGTTTTCCTTTTGTACCCCTTGCTTGATCTTTTGGATATCAGTATCTTCACTTTACTTTCTCTTTATATCCTCAAGCGGGGTTGACTCTAAGGTCAATGCAGAGAGTTGCCCATAAATAATTTTCATTCCAAAATCTGACAACTCCCTCTGTAGTGGCAAGGCTAATAATGACAAAGACATCAAGGATGCACTGAATTTTTTGCTTAGTGCATCTGCCACTTTGTTAGCTTTGCCTAGGTGGTAGAGGATTTCACAATCATAATCTTTAACCAACTCTAGCCACCTGCTCTAACCAGAACTCGCACTTTGAGAATTTAGCATAAAGCTGCTTTTGCTGAAGGGTCTGCAGTACTATCCTCAAGTGCGTGTCATACTCCTCTAGGGTTCTTGAATAGATCAAAATGTCGTCGATGAAAACGATGACAAACTTGTCAAGGTATTCTCTGAACACTCTGTTCATTAAGTCCATGTAGACTGCAGGTGCATTGGTTACTCTAAAAGGCATCCCTACAAATTCGTAGTGTCCGTATCTGGTCCTGAAAGCTGTTCTGGGTATATCACTTTCTTTAACCTTCAGCTGGTGATATCCAGAGCGCAAATCTATCTTTGAGAACATCGTGGCCCCTCTTAGCTGATCAAAGAGATCATCTATTCTGGGAAGAGGGTACTTGTTCTTAACTGTCACTTTGTTCAGCGCTCTATAATCTATGCACATTCGCATAGATCCGTCCTTCTTCTTGATAAACAACATAGGGGCTCCCCAGGGTGAATGACTAGGGCAGATGAATCCCTTGTCAAGTAGCTCCTGAAGTTGTTCTTGTAACTCTTTTAACTCTGTTGGGGACATTCGGTACGGAGCTTTTGAAATTGGACCGGTACCAGGAACCAACTGAATTTCAAACTCCACTTCTCTGTTGGGAGGTAGTCTAGGTAGCTCTTCTGGGAATACCTCTGGATACCCACAGACTACCCAAACATCTTCCTGCTTGGGTCTTTCTTGTTCTTCCTTTTATTACCCTTGCCCATCCAATTCTGATCACTTGACTGGGGTCTCTGATTCCCCACTGTCTTGTCTTCTATCTTGACTGGCTTGTGTTGTGTTTGTTGTGCCTTAATGCTGTTCAGATAATGCTCAGCGACTAACGCCCTACTGACCAGCTCTTCACCAGTCTGTGGTCAGTGAGCCCCACTACTCACGTTAAGTGTTATTTCTGGCCTCAGCATTCAGAGCATCAGTCTGACTCGTTCTTTCTTTGTACTTACTAGCTCGGGACAGAGGCGAGCTAGTCTGTTGAATCTCTTTACTACTTCTTCTACTAGCAGGTCACCTTGTCTAAACTCGATAAATTCTTCATAGTGTTTATTTGTGACTCGAAGATGGAAGAATTCTTCGTAAAACTCTGCCTCAAAGTCAGCCCAGCTCATCTAGTTGGCTGCTCTCTTGCTCTTAATTATCTCCCACCACATGCGAGCATCTCTAGACAGGCATAAAGAGGCACACTTGACCTTCTCGACTTCTAGCCAGCCATGGTGCTCTCTAGTGTCTTAAACCAAGCCTGGGCATCCCAGGGCTCAGTCGTGCCCGAGAAACTTTCTGGCTTCAGCTTCAGCCACTGTATCAGGTATGCTTCTTGTCTCTTAGGTGCTGTGGCGACTCCCAGGGCAACTGGTGGAACCTCAGTCACCACTGGGGTCTCCACATTGATAGTTGGGGGAGTGGGAGGAACTGGCTGTTGATTGGCCATCAAGTTGGCAATCACTTGTTGCTGCTCTGCTACTTGTCTCTGAAGTTGAGCAACAACTTCAGAGAGATCAGGCTCAGTTGTTCTGAGCTCTTCGTTCTCCTGAGTTCGGTCCTCAGTACGTACGGTACGGGGACGTCCTCTTCTTGACATCTTATTATATAAAGGAAAGACTTGAAATCATCACTATGCTTTCTAGATATATCTTACTTAAACATGATTCTTGACTTTAAACACATATGAGCTGGTACTTCTAAACATTTCTCTATACTGCAAGCACTAAAGGAAAAGCATAAAAGAAAGTATAAATACGTTCTTAGTTGAAGACGGCAAGGCTGGTGCTGATGTGTGATGCTGGAGAATAGGAACTGCTCTGATACCAACTGTAACGACCCACCTTCCTTACTACTCTCTAAGGTGACCGTTACTTAACTATTAACTCTACTCACTAGTGTTACTTATGCTAATATTAGCAACACTTAAATTTATCACGCCCCCAGAGAAGTTCCTACCGAAAAATTTCCGGCAGCATCTCCCCTGTACCGGTGACAATATAAGCATATATATACACAAGCAAAATAACACCATCCACGCAGTTTAATAAATTAGATCATGCAAGTAATGAATAGCGGAAACATAATGACATACAACTTCTTACTCCAAAATTTTCTTATCAACCTAAATAAAAAATTAATCTAAACAAATTCTTAAACTAAGTCCCAATGCTTCTATAGTCCAGGCATCACACATTCATCCGCACCTCCTTGTCGCCTTCCTTGACTATATCTTTTCCTTTCCTTTATCTGCAATAAGAGGAAATACAATCTATAAGCAAAATTGCTTAGTAAGTGCTATCTAACTCACAAAATCTCGATATGCATGTACATATATCTATAACATAAACTAACTGAATGTTTACTGAAAACTACTCATGCTCATCTAATAGTAAAGGAATCATAACAAACTGAAATGCTAAATATGTAAAGCTGCTCATGCTCACCTACTAGCAAATAATAGTAAGCTAACCTAAATAACATGCTAGCATAAAAGAAAACTAAACTTGCTGATTTTAAAACAAAGTGAAACTTATTTCATTTGTTCTAAACTTATTCTTTTATTTCACTTGTTTAAAACTTATTCTTTTATTTCACTTGTTTAAAACTTATACTTTAATACTTCAAAATAATAATCAACTTCTCTTGGGCCCAGGAGTAGTACCATCTTATGTGTGTTCCCTAATAGGTTGGGGTAGCGAGCCACCAATCCCAAAAGAGCAGACCTTGGTCTACCAGGGCCAAGACCTTGGAATTAGACACCTGGATTTGTTTAACGACAACCTTAGAAGTTGGGTACTAGCCTCTTCATAGTAAAATATCTTATTATCTTAATTATTTCTTCTTTAAATACCTTGACATTTTAACAAGCACCATGTGTGCCAAAATTCCTAAAGTCTTGACTTTGGGATCTACTTAAGGCCTTGACCTTTTTCTTTCTTTTCTTTATCTCTCTTATACTTGTTAATACCTCTAATAAAAGAATGTCTCATACAAAACTGCACTAAAATGCTTATTAACATTACATTAAAATGCTTAATAGAATTGCATGAAAATACTTAATAAAACTGTACTGAAATGCTCAATAAAACTGCATACTATGCTAATCAAAATTCTGCATACTGTGCTAAATAAAATTCTGCATATTAAACAAATCAAACATTGCAATGCTAAACTATTAAAGACTGTAATGCTAGACAATTTTAAAATCTGCACTATAAACTTTAAAAAAATCTGCTCTAAAGGAATCTGCATTTTAAGCTCTAAGAAATCTGCACTATAAGCTTAATCAAAATTCTGCACTATCTGCCTACAAACTTAATCAAAATTCTGCACTATAAGCTTAATCAAAATTCTGTACTATAAGCTTAGTCAACATTCTGCCTACAAACTTAATCAAAATTCTACACTATAAGCTTAATCAAAATCTGCTCTAGGATTGGAGTTCGCATATAATACTAATCAAAATCTGCAAGCAATACTTATAAAAATCTACATACAAGCTTAAACTAAATCTAAAACTTGTTGGAATTAAAACCTACACTGCATGCTTCATATTAAAAGGACTAAACTAGTTGACTCTAAACATATACCTCGGCAATTAAAAATGGAAACTAAAACACCAACACCAAAGACTAAACTATCCATCTCATATATATAAGAAACTAAAACTAAACCATCTCATGCATGTTGTGGCGGCAAGAAAAACTTAAATTTGTGTGCTTGGAATAATCAACAAGACCTAGACTGAAATTCTAAAGCCATAAGCACAAACTAAATCTAGGGTTCGGATTATAGCAATTGAAGCAATCAAGCACTCATGCATTAAAACTAAAATAAAAGAAACTACTAGAACTTCAAAAACAAGAACCCACAACATGCTACTGGAAACCAAAACTATACATTAAATCTGTACACTTTCTCATGTTAACTGTCTAATAGCTAAATTTGACCAGATTGCATAGGAAAAAATTCTGAACAGAAGCTACTTGTGGCCCTTTCACGGCACAACTTGACTTGCACATCAAGATCACAAACAGAACAGAATCCAACTCACTTTTTGAAAAATGGAAACTAAACTCACTTTCTGTAAATGAAAACCAATTACAAAGTCTGAAAGAAAATCCGAGAATACCATAGCAGTAATGGAAAGAGGAAACAAACCTTGGTCTCTCTTTATTATAGCTACTCATAAACACCTAATGAATTTAATAAAACACATATTCTTATAGCAACAGATCCTAGGGTTTTCATATGGCAACGAAATCCTTCAAGCATGCTTCAACCGAAAATACAATTTACCTTCCTTTGTTCTCTTTTGAGATTCACGGCAGGAAATTCAAAAGCCACAAACTCTACCGAAAACATAGAATGAAATCAAATTCAAAAACCACTCTTATTGCAGGTGAGAAACGCTTACATCGTGTTCTTGAACTCACAGCCGAAGAGAATGGCTCAAACGCTTCTAGGGTTTCGGAGGAGTGAAGATCTCGGCTCCTCTTCGTGTCCACGAAATCTCATTGACGAGGGGATTGTGATAGTGAAGAAAACCCCTTGGAGAACACCTTGGCCGGCCGCCGGAGATGATCCCTAACCTCCTGCTGTGGTTTCGCCCGAGAAGAAAAACGCCGACGCACAAGAAGGGAAGAAGAAATTAGGTCACGGAAGATTAACCCGATTCCTCTCTTAATACCTCGATATTCTTGTTATCTACTACCATATAAATATTTTCTGCTCTTTCCTTAATTAGCAATGCCCACTTGGGCACTTGGTCAGTCGGATCTACTTAAGGCTTGGTTCGGGTCGGAGGTCGCGGGTTCGAACCTCAGCCGAAACTATTTATTTTTTGAAACTTCTTCCTTTTGGTAAAACTACCAAACGACCTCCAAAAATTACATAAAAATACTCTAAAAATTTCTAAAAATCTCTATAATATTTCTAAAACATTTATAATTATTTTTAAGCACTATTAGGACTCATAATGAGGAAATTTGGGTTGTTATATAGCTAGATTTCAACCTAATGTCAGGTCATCTAGACCTATCAAGTACAGCATACTTAGTAAAAGGGTTTGATCACACCACACCTAACTTTAATTCATTTATCATTCATCAAAATTTAGATTTTGGCTATTGGTGCTAACTGCACCAATACAATCAACTATGTCGAATATTAGATTCAATAGATTGATACCATGAATGATCATTGAGAATTATAGTTTGTATGCAATTGATTGTTTTACATGTAAAATACCAAAAAATGACGAATAATGATAAGGGAATTTTCTAGAATTTTTAGAAATTTTTCTGGAATTTTTCGGTGACCGTATGGACGAGTTTAGGGGGGTAAAATCGGGCCCCGGGAAAGCCTGTTTAGGCTACCCCATTTAAGCGAGGAAAAGTTTTATTTCTTAATCCCTTTTTATATTTTCTTTTCTTTATTTTATTTCTTCTTTTCCTCGCCGAAACCTGCGTGCCCGAGCCTTCTTCCCCGCGAACCTGTGCTGTGCCAAAACTGCTCCGAGGCAGTTCCTTCCTCTCCCCTCTGCTCTTCTCGTTCTTCCTCCCAGAGCCGACTCTCCTCCTTCTTTTCCTCCTTGCCGAGCGACGACGTCGATCGCCTCTACAGACGACGCCGACCCCCGATTTTCCCCTCTTCCTTTGCAAAGCGTCGCCGCCGCACGGGACATCGCCAGCCACCAGGACCGACCCGGCGCCGCTGTCGTCGTGGAGATCCCAGTGTCATCGCCCTTCCTCTCTTTTGATCTACGTGTCGAGGCCGACCTTTGTGCCCTAGCGCCGGCTGCCGCCACTTTTCCCTAGACGACACCACCACCGTCATCTCCCTCTACTCTAGGTCTGGTCCCTGGGCACCGGCCGAAGCTTCCCTTTCTCCTAGCGCCAAGCAGCAGCGCTCCTGCCCTAGACTGGGTCCACGGCCGCCGGCGCCTCTTTCTTTCCAAGCAGTGAGGTGAGCAGTTTATCCTTGTTAATTTCTTGGATTTCAATCTTGATCAGATTAAGTAAATTCTTGGTGGTGTATCTGTTTCCAGCAGCATTCCTCTTTGTTGGCCGACAACAACCCTAATACTACAGCTACTTCAATCCAGCAGCAATTAATCTTTGCTGGCAGCAACAACCCTAATTTGGGCAGCAACTTTGTGATTCCACAGCAAGAAAAGCTCTGCCGTGAAGTATTCCAACAGTAAACCCTGAGTTTCGGCACAAAGCACGGCTGCGAATTGAGGTAAGGGGTAGAAATTTGATATATATGTTGAATTAGGACTAAATTGGGTAAGTTGCTATGATTGATTATGCTTATTGCAAGTCCTAATTCGAATGAATTAGTTAGAATTGATTGAGGAGTTAAATGATCCAATTAGGGTTTATAATTGGATCTGGATTTATGTTAGCTTCTCGGGGATTTGATTTAGCTAATTGATTTATATGTAATTAGCTAAATCTGGATATACATTGGTCTTATAGGACTGATTCGAGATGAGCGTCTTGACGTTGGATTTGACTGGATTGGACCTGCTATTGGAGGCGGGTACCTCTTGACTTATCTTTTATGATATTGTCAATTGGATATGCATAGTATTTTATAGCTACAAGCAATGATCATGTTTGCCTTTGGTATGTTACTATTTGTTACCCATAGCATGTTCTCTTGGGCGTTTGTTATGTATCCATGTTTACGTTACGTGATTATTGTCATGAGTACCTTAGTTCCTAGAGTAAGTGACATACCATACCTTACTGAGGTTAGGACTAGGTTCTGGATTTTATTTTCTGGCATGTGTATCTAGATTATCTGATACCTAGGTTTTTATACCATACCTGACTTGTGTACCTTAGATCCTCGGATCTGACCATCGATACTGTGGTACCCATTTTATATATATATGGATTTTCCTATGCTGATCAGGATATTGTCATGCTTAGTGTCATGCATTATGATTGCATGCTAAGCGATAGTTGACTCCATTATTGTGAGCATATCGCCAGTTACATGGATCTGTACACACCACCACTCATGGGTTAGTGGTATATCAGACAGGTGTGTGGCGGTTCTACTATTTGGCTCTGTTGGTCTGGTGACTCAGCGTGGTAGCCGGCAGACAGTTCTGCTCTGTTTGGCTCCGTTGGTTTAGTGTAGCAGCGTGGTAGCCGGCAGGTAGTTGGACTTTGTTTGGTTCCGTTTATCCACTCATGGGTAGTGTGACACAGCGTGGTAGCCGGCAGAGATTTCCTCCCCGTCACCGTGTACCGGGAGATGAGAGCATTGAGCTCCCCCATTTATGATTTGGGGTAGGAGGATAGGTGTACTCCAACAGCATCCCGTCCACTCGGTCACTCATCAAGAGCAGTGACGTCAGAGTGCACGGTTGTCACAGCCCTACCCACTTAGTCTCACCATTGTGTGTGAGATGACTGACTGGCGTCAGGGGTGACCATGTCATTGGCACCATATGCATTTATTGAATTTATTTGCTTGTGTTTGCTGCACTTATATGCTGCATTTTGGTGGATGCATTTGTTTGACATGCATACAGGAGGCATATTGTGTATCTGGTTTGACGACCCTTTTGTTCTGGATAGGAGTTCCTGGTAAGTACAGCTTTCTCAGTTACCTTCCAGTTTTACATTTTTCCTATATATGATTAGGAAGTTGTATTCCATGTTTATTACTATTAGATATATCTTGCTAGGCACGTCTATTGGTATTCGCTGAGTTGTTGAACTCACCCCCGTGGACACTATCTTTTTCAGGTACCAGATTGTTTATGGTGTCGCTTGGAGTATCCTACCTGCTGGTCCCCATGTCACCTCAGAAGATCTATCTTCGCTGTTGTCCATTTGTACTTTGGTATTTGTGTATCTAGCTTGTGTTTCGGTTTTGTTTCCGGAGTGGTGTTTTGTGGTGTGGTGTAAGCCTAGCCGGCTAGCATGTCATGTATTTTGGTTTTCTATCGTTTTTCTGATGTGTTTTGGATTTTTGTTCCAGCCGAGTGGGCTGATGATATAAACTGCGTGGATGACTTTGTGTTATATTTTTATTACTGTTATTATTCCGGCTGTGTTGGCCGAGGTATATGTGGCCCTGAGGCCTTTGTATAAATGTTTCAGATTGTCACCCGTACAGGGGAGGTGCTGCCGAAATTTCTTCGGACAGGGACTTCCTCGGGGCGTGACAATTTAGTGGTATCAGAGCCAAGTTGGCGATACTTGTTGACTTTTGTGTTTCGGATTTCGTGTTTTAGTTTTCTCGATGTGACTTTTTCGGGTTTTGGGACCTGGCAGTGGCAGGACATCTCCAAGCTATAGGAGGTATGTTGATATATTGTTATCTTACCTTTTTGGTTAGTATATGCACTGTTGACTATTATAGGTTATGACATGTATTAGCATTCTTGATTAGTACCTGTCTAGTTGATATAGCATATATTACATGTGTTGGGTCAACCAGTGATCAGGGTCGACCCTACTTTAGATCAAGGATTATAGCCTCTGGTGATTTTTCATATCATACCACCAGTAGTTTAGCTTATGTTACTACTAGTTGGTTAAGAGATGGAGGTATATACCTGCCTCTGTTATTATTAGCGGTATAGTGGATAGTATCTACATATTTATGTTGACTTTGCCAGTAGAATATCATTTTATCTTAGTTAGTTTCATCAGTCGATTACTGATTTACGCTTGTCAACTTGGGTAGTCGTAGATTGATATACCTTAGTAGCTTGTGGAGGATTAAGGTATTCTTGATTAGTTAGTAGATGACAGATTTAGCTTTATTGGTCCGATCAGTAGAGGATTGGCATACTCTAATTTTAGAGGTTTGAGTCTTTGGGTTATTTGTGCTTAGTTTGGTATCTAGAGCACATTTGAGTACATATTTTGTACTGACATGGAAAAGACTGAATTTACCGTATATTATTGTCGATTTGGGTCAGTCTATAGAAGATCGATGTATCCTATTCCATGGGTACGTTAATTTTTGACTGTATGTACCTAGTTGGATAACTTAGAAAGTAGTATAGGGAATATCAGGTTGATTGGATTAAATATGCTGGTTCTGCATATCTATGTGGTGTGTACATATGAATATTATGGGTTGTAAGAGTGTTATGATGGACGGTTTAATTGCATGTAGTGGGTGTATACTTTTTCAGTTATAATTGTTGTGGGTTTCTGATAGATTATACCCGAGTGGTCTGATTGGTTTATTGGAGGTATTTTGTCGATTAAATCTATGTTGTGAAATGTGTACATGTGTTTGAGTGTCATATTGGAAGTATCTTGTCGACTACATCGGTGTTGTGATATATACATATGTGTTTGGTGTGGTATCTGAGGTATCTTGTTGATTATGTGTGATTTGTGAGTGCACCTGTGTTTAGTATGCCTTATTGGAAGTATATGTTGATTATACTCTTGGCATATGTGTATATATGTCATGTGAGTGTTGTTTGAGGGGTATTGTTGATTTTACCTACGATGATATATACACACGGGCTCGGTATGCATTGTTGGAGGTATCACGGTGATTTATACCTATGTTGTGAGTATGTTGGGTGTGTACTAATTGGAGGATTGTGTTGATCATACCTATGTTGTGTATGCACATGTGCTAGGTGTATAGTTGGTAGCATCATGATGATTCTACCTATGTTGAATGTAGAATGTTGAGTGTCTACATTATGTTATTGGTTGTATTACCCTGTCAACTAAATATCCTATTAGTGGGTGATCGACCTACTAGGATGATGATAGAGTTGACTATGAATTTGATTTGCTTACTGGGTCGTTTTACCCTAGGCTACCCATAGTGATCTGTGGTAGAGAGATCTCGTGCAGTCTCTAGCTGAATTGTTAGGTGTCTTGGGCACTTATGTTTGTTTGTGGTAGAGCGTAGCTCCCACATATTTTGGATTGTTGTGGTGGAGTGTTGCTCCCACAAGTTATGGATCGTTTGTGGTGGAGCGTAGCTCCCACATATTATTGTTTGTTGTGGTAGAGCGTTGCTCCCACAGGTTATGGATCGTTTGTGGTGGAGCGTAGCTCCCACATATTATTGTTTGTTGTGGTAGAGCGTTGCTCTCATATTTATTGCCGATACATATTACGGATTATTTGTAGTGGAGCGTTGCTCTCACACTGGAGGATCTATCCTTTGGTGATTTATATCGTTGGTGATCAGATTCCTAACTTATTGTCGAAAATCTTATGGTTAGGAATGTCTGTGATACGGACATTATGAGTTCTTGGTCTTACCATATAGGCTTGCAGAGCCTTAGATGTTTTCATGGACTCGATGATTTGGTATTCTAGGATGTTTGGATCGGTTTCCATTGTCTTTGTTAACGATGTTGTGATCTATTTCGGATCCGAGATGAGTCACATACACCATCTTCGCCTAGTTCTAGAGATGTTTCGACGGAAACGTCTATATGTGAATACAGTAGTGCGTATTTTGGTTGTCTTCTGTGAGATGTTTGAGACACACGGTCACCAGTAGGAGTATACCGTGGTTCCACAGTAGATAGAGGTTGTTACCGTGGGGAGTAGATGGAGTTTAAAGATGAGACTCGTAACTCCCTTTGTCGAGCTAGGAATTACCGTAGGCTCGTTAGGGGTTTTCCACGCGTTGCTATGCCACTGACACGCCTGACCAGGAAAGGCGTGAAGTTCACGTGGTCCGAGGATTTCGAGACCAGCTTTCAGGAGCCGAAGCGGAGACTGGTGTCCGCTCCGATTTTAGTTTTACCTTTTGAAGAGGACGGATTCATGCTCTATATCGACGTATCTCTATAGGGTTTGGGCGCTGTTTTGATGCAGCACGAGAGGGTAGTCTCCTATGCTTCTCGGTAGTTGGAGGAGCTTGAGAAGAACTACCCAGTACATGATTTGTAGCTGGCCACTATTATTTTTGCCTTGAAGATTTGGCGACATCACCTTTATGGTATTACAGTTGAGATTCTCACTGATCATAAGAGTCTCAAATATATTTCACCCAGAAGAAAACTTAATCTCCGACAGAGGAAATGGATGGAATTTCTGAAGGATTACGAATGTACCATTAGCTATCACCTGGGGAAAAGCTAATGTGGTTGTCGATGCACTCAGCAGGAAGTCCAGAGGGACTTTGGCTTGCCACCGAGTTTCAGTTACAGACTTGGTTCAGTATGTCTTCGAGTTAGACCTTGAGGAGTAGGGACAGACAGAGCAGGGTATTCTGTTACCATGGTTGCTCAGTTGTCGATCAGGACGAGGATCCGAGTGGCTCAGGCTGGTGATCAGCATTTGCAGTTTATTGGCAGTCAGATAGCTTCCGAGCAGCAGACCGAGTTCACGCGAGACGAGGAGGGTATTATATACTTCTGAGGCAGATTATGTGTACCTCAGTCTCACCCGATTTTGTAGGGGCTACTTCAGAAGGCTCATCGCTCTTGATTTACGATCCACTCCGGCGGTACCCGTATGTACCGAGGTTTGAGGCGTTCATATTGGTGGAACGAAATGAAGAAAGACATTGCGGATTTTGTAGCTAGATATCTTGTTTGTCAGCAGGCGAAGGCTGAACACCAGAGACATGTCGGATTACTTCAGTGGATTCCTATTTCCGAGTAGAAATGGGAACACATTACCATGAACTTTGTGGTGGGTTTGCGAAGGACACGACGAGGCCATGACGTGATTTGGGTAATCGTTGATCGATTAACCAAATCCGCGCACTCGTTAGCGATCCGGAAGACTGATTTTCTGGATCGATTGGTAGATCTGTTTTGCCGGGAGATCATCAGATCACGTGGTGTCCCGTTGACTATTATTTCGGATAGAGACCCCCGATTCACGTCTCATTTTTGACAGAGTCTGCAGCAGGCCTTGGGCACGCAGCTCTGTTTCAGTACAACTTTTCATCCGCAGACAGATGGACCGTTAGAGCGGACCATTCAGACTCTAGAGGACTTGCTGAGGTCTTGTGTATTGGATTTTAGGGGCAGCTGGGAGGACCATTTGTCATTGGTAGAGTTCGCCTACAATAACGGTTTGCATTCGGCTATCCAAATGTCACCGTTGAAGTGTTGTATGGTAGGCCTTGTCGGACACCCACCCTCTGGATGAGGTTGGGGAGGCCGAGTTATTGGGACCTCATAGAGCCCAGCATGAGGCAGAGTTGGTCCGTACTATTAGACGGAGGATGTCAGAGGCATAAGACTGTCAGAAGAGTTATGCTGACCAGAGTCGGAGACTCTTAGAGTTCTCCATTTGTGACCATGTATTTCTGCGAGTTTCACCCACGAAAGGGGTGAAGAGATTGGCCTCAGAGGTAAGCCAGCTCCGCGATACATTGGACCTTTCCAGATCTTGGAGAGGATTGGAGTGGTAGCTTACTGGATAGCACTACCACCGTCCTAGGTAGGCGTGTACGATGTGTTCTACGTGTCTATGTTGAGGAGATACCTATCTGACACGACGCATGTGCTAACAGATATCTCAGTTTTCGTACAGCCTGACGTCACTTATGAGGAAGTTCCGGTATAGATTCTGGACCGGAAAGAGAGTCAATTGCGGAACAAGACTATCCGGCTGGTTGAAGTCGGATGGCAGCATCATTCGGACGAGGAGTCTACCTGGGAGCGCGAGGATACGATCCGAGCTCGATACCCCATCTTTACACTTGAGGTATGTGATTTAATTTACCGTTCAGCATTTATACTTTCTATCTGTTGTTAGTATTTGCTGATGGTAGATAACGAAATTTGGGGATCAAATTTTTACTAGTGGAGGAGAATGTAAAATATCGAAAAATGGTGAATAATGATAAGGGAATTTTTCTGGAATTTTTAGAAATTTTTTTGGAATTTTTCTGAACTCGTATGGACGAGTTTATGGGGATAAAAACGGGACCCCGGGAAAGCCTGTTTAGGCTACCTAATTAAGCGAGGAAATGTTTAATTTCTTAATCCCTTTTTATATTTTATTTTCATTATTTTCTTTCTTCTTTTCCTCGCTGAAACCTGCGCGCCCGAGCCTTCTTCCCCGCGAACCTGTGCTGTGCCAAAACTGCTCCGAGGCAGTTCCTTCCTCTCCCCTCTGCTCTTCTCGTTCTTCCTCCCAGAGCCGACTCTCCTCCTTCTTTTCCTCCTTGCCGAGCGACGGCGCTGATCGCCTCTACAGCCGACGCCGACCCCCAGTTTTCCCCTCTTCCTTTGCAAAGCATCGCCGCCGCACGGGACATCGCCAGCCACCAGGACCGACCCGGCGCCGCTGTCGTCGTGGAGATCCCAGCGTCATTGCCCTTCCTCTCTTTTGATCTACGTGTCGAGGCCGACCTTTGTGCCCTAGCGCCGGCTGCCGCCACTTTGCCCTAGCCGATGCCACCACCGCCGTCTCCCTCTACTCTAGGTCTGGTCCCTGGGCACCGGCCGAAGCTTCCCTTTCTCCTAGCGCCAAGCAGCAGCGCTCCTGCCCTAGATTGGGTCCACGGCCGCCGGCGCCTCTTTCTTTCCAAGCAATGAGGTGAGCAGTTTATCCTTGTTAATTTCTTAGATTTCAATCTTGATCAGATTAAGTAAATTCTTGGTGGTGTATCTGGTTTCCTGCAGCATTCCTCGTTGTTGTCCGACAACAACCCTAATACTACAGCTACTTCAATCCAGCAGCAATTAATCTTTGCTGGCAGCAACAACCCTAATTTGGGCAGTAACTTTGTGATTCCAGCAGTAGGAAAAGCCCTGCCGTGAAGTATTCCAACAACAAACCCTGAGTTCTGGCACAAAGCACGGCTGCGAATTGAGGTAAGGGGTAGAAATTTGATATATGTGTTGAATTAGGACTAAATTGGGTAAGTTGCTATGATTGATTATGCTTATTGCAAGTCCTAATTCGAATGAATTAGTTAGAATTGATTGAGGAGTTAAATGATCCAATTAGGGTTTATAATTGGATCTGGATTTATGTTAGCTTCTCGGGGATTTGATTTAGCTAATTGATTTATATGTAATTAGCTAAATCTGGATATACATTGGTCTTATAGGACTGATTCGAGACGAGCGTCTTGACGTTGGATTTGACTGGATTGGACCTGCTATTGGAGGCGGGTACCTCTTGACTTATCTTTTATGATATTGTCAATTGGATATGCACAGTATTTTATAGCTACAAGCAATGATCATGTTTGCCTTTGGTATGTTACTGTTTGTTACCCATAGCATGTTCTCTTGGGCGTTTGTTATGTATCCATGTTTACGTTACATGATTATTGTCATGAATACCTTAGTTCCTAGAGTAAGTGACATACCATACCTTACTGAGGTTAGGACTAGGTTCTGGATTTTATTTTCTGGCATGTGTATCTAGATTATCTGATACCTAGGTTTTTATACCATACCTGACTTGTGTACCTTAGATCCTCGGATCTGACCATCGATACTGTGGTACCCATTTTATATATATATAGATTTTCCTATGCTGATCAGGATATTGCCATGCTTAGTGTCATGCATCATGATTGCATGCTAAGAGATAGTTGACTCCATTATTGTGAGCATATCGCCAGTTACATGGATCTGTACACACCACCACTCATGGGTTAGTGGTATATCAGACAGGTGTGTGGCGGTTCTACTATTTGGCTTCGTTGGTCTGGTGACTCAGCGTGGTAGCCGGCAGACAGTTCTGCTCTGTTTAGCTCCGTTGGTTTAGTGTAGCAGCGTGGTAGCCGGCAGGCAGTTGGACTTTGTTTGGTTCCGTTTGTCCGCTCATGGGTAGTGTGACGCAGCGTGGTAGCCGGCAGAGATTTCCTCCCTGTCACCGTGTACCGGGAGATGAGAGCATTGAGCTCCCCCATTTATGATTTGGGGTAGGAGGATAGGTGTACTCTGACAACATCCCGTCCACTCGGTCACTCATCAGGAGCAGTGACGTCAGAGTGCACGGTTGTCACAGCCCTACCCACTTAGTCTCACCTTTGTTTGTGAGATGACTGACTGGCGTCAGGGGTGACCATGTCATTGGCACCATATGCATTTATTGAATTTATTTGCTTGTGTTTGCTGCACTTATATGCTGCATTTTGGTGGATGCATTTGTTTGACATGCATACAGGAGGCATATTGTGTATCTGGTTTGACGACCCTTTTGTTCTAGATAGGAGTTCCTGGTAAGTACAGCTTCCTCAGTTACCTTCCAGTTTTGCATTTTTCCTATATATGATTAGGAAGTTGTATTCCATGTTTATTGCTGTTAGATATATCTTGCTAGGCACGTCTATTGGTATTCGCTGAGTTGTTGAACTCACCCCCGTGGACACTATCTTTTTCAGGTACCAGATTGTTTATGGTGTCGCTTGGAGTATCCTGCCTGCTGGTCCCCATGTCACCTCAGAAGATCTGTCTTCGCTGTTGTCCATTTGTACTTATTATTTGTGTATCTAGCTTGTGTTTCGGTTTTGTTTCCGGAGTGGTGTTTTGTGGTGTGATGTAAGCCTAGCCGGATAGCATGTCATGTATTTTGGTTTTCTATCGTTTTTCTGATGTGTTTTGGATTTTTGTTCCAGCTGAGTGGGCTGATGATATAAACTGCGTGGATGACTTTGTGTTATATTTTTATTACTGTTATTGTTCCGGCCGTGTTGGCCCAGGTATATGTGGCCCTGAGGCCTTTGTATAAATGTTTCAGATTGTCACCCGTACAAGGGAGGTACTGCCGAAATTTCTTCGGACAGGGACTTACTCGGGGCGTGACATTGCATGTTTAGTCAACTAATGGAAACCATAATGTGTTTAAACTTTTGGTTTAGCATAGAAGAGAATAAAATGTTAAATAGGTGATTGGTGCAATCAATTGATGAATTTCAAAATGAAATAGAAGGATGAATAGTTGATTGGTGTAGTTGACTAATAAATTTTGAAATGAAATAAAAGGATGAATAATCAATTGGTGCAGTTGACTAAAGGAGCTTAGAGTTGACTATGGGAAAAATTAGAAGGTGATTTGGTCGATTGCAAATACTTTGGCATACCTTAAATTAGTCAAATATGATAAGATCAAAGTAATTAGTCAACTGATATAGCATGTTTAGTTAACTAATGGTAAAAGTTATAAAAGATGTTGTAGTGTTTACATAGGCACATATGAGGAAAAGTCTTTCTAAAAAATCTCTACTATAAAAAAAACGTGATACTACCACGTTAGCGGCCCCCTCACAAATGCTTCACTCCATTGAGAGGGAGTTTAGTAGGAACCTAAATTGGCAAGTGTATGTGTAGGGTCCGCAGAGGTGATGAAATCTCCTGTCAAGTTTTAACCCCAACCATTATAGTTATTATATCATACACTTACCAACTAAGCTAGTCCTGGTGTACTAAAAAAAATCTCCACTACAAATCTCTATTGTTCTTTGTGCTAAAGCTCTTTATGGGGACGATCTTAATTTACATACAAGATTTTGTATCCTTCTTCAGGTCAATGATTAGAAGTAGGGAATTGTGCCTTATAGATCCAAATCTTACTCATACAAATCTATATAAAGTATATTTTATTTGCATTTCATCACTATTTCATACCAAAATCTACATCTCGTGTTAAGACGGTAAAACTATTATATTATAGGAGGTTTCTTCTACCTCAATTGATGCTAAAAAGAAGAAAGCTAGTGGAATTTATAGTGAGGATTGTAGGAATGTAGAGTTGTAGTCTGGAAGTTGTGAACCATGTTAAACCCTTGTGCCTTGTGTTTGTGCTATGTTTATATTGGTAGTGCATTGTTTAGTTGTTTATATTTATTTCTGTTGCGTTTACTTGAAAAGTTTAATCACAAACAATGAAGCTCTAATTTTAACTATTCACCCTCTCTAGCACACTTCCAATCCAACAATGTAGTAAAAAAAGTAATGAAAAAAAAACAAAGCACACTTAGTAGCCCATGGCATTAGTGAGTTGAAAGATTAGATTATGATGAGACTTATGCCCTTTAATTATACTTGAGTTTATTAGGATGTTACTAATTTATGTAGCCCATAAGAGTTTTGATTTATATCAAATGAATGTTAAGTTCTCATTCTTAAATGGATTCATAAAAGAAAAAATATATATTAAACAACCATGAAAATTTGAAAATCTAGATTTTTCTAATAACATATTCACACTCATAAAGGCCTTATATAGACTGTGAAAGGTTGTCAACATACTTAGTTCTAAGGACCTCAAGCTTGAACAAATTGATCCAACCTAATTTATTAAAAATATAATAATGATATTTTCATAACTCAAGTATATGTAGATGACTTAAGCTTTGGTACTAAGTTCTTAAAAGAATTTATTAACTTAATGGAAAGTGAATTTAAAATGATTATGATAGGTGAATCAATTTTTTTAGCATTTTTAAACAAATTAAAATCAAAATAAAGAACTAACTATAAAATAACTAATTAAAGTTTTGGTATAAAAAATTCTAAAGAAATTAACTCTATGACCCAAAACATAAATTTGACATTTGATCCCAAAGAAAAATCAATAGACCTTAAGTATAATAGGAGTCAAATTGACATTCTACTGTATTTAACTACTAGTTGACTTGATATATTATTTGCAATAGGTATGTGAGCAAAATTTTAAATTTTATGCTAAAAATCCCACTTATCTATCATTAAGAGAATCCTAAGAATCTTGCAGTAGATTGAAGTAGTTGTCAAATGAGAACAACAAAAATCAATGTAAGAGATTCATAGTTTTCTTAGACTAGCTAGTTGTTATTGAGATTTGTTGGAGGGTTTTTTAACATTGCTACACCTTTGAACCGATTGAATAGGAAAAAAAGTCAAGTTTGCCTAGTTTGAGACTTGTGAAGCAAGTTTGTAGGAGCTCAAGTAGATATTGATGAATACTCTAGTGATAGTCATTTCGTCTTGAGAAAATGCATTTGTTCTTTACACAAATACATCTATCGAGAGATTAGGTGCAATATTGATGCAACATGATTGAGTGATAGCTTATGACTCTTGTACCATGAGAAGAATTATTCTGTCCGTGATTTAGAGTTAATAGCTATTATTTTCGTCCTTAAGATTTAGAGACACCATCTCTATTGAATTATCTTTGAGATATTCACTTATAAGAGATTGAAGTACCTCTTTATATTTTTCATCAAAAGGGTGCTTATTGATTTTAAAAAGTCTTTTTAAACATTCATTTTATAACATGATATCACAGATTAAATGTGCATATGTTGATTCTATAACTAATCATATTAATTTGTCCGGATCGTTCTTTGCCGAACTCATGGCTCAGTAAGTTCCTTTCCTACTCACTAAACCGAATTCATATCATTGCATATCAATATCGTGCAGGTATCATAAGCATACGACATATAAGGGTATCATATTCATAGTCATATCATAATATCACGTGCCATAATATCTAATCATTAGATAATTCAAGCACATATGTAGGCAATGCATCATGAATTTGAAAACTTATACTTATAAGTACTTGAAATTAATATCATCATCATTTGGGATCCCGGTTTGTACCACATACATAATGCGTGAAGCCTATTACTAACGAGGCCCGAGTCTTATTCCATCGACCGGGCGTTTACGGAGCCCACCCTTGGTACAAACCATACAAAATAATTTATCATGCATAACTATCATATCATATCCCTAACAATCTTTCATGCATTTCATTTTTCATTTCTTTTCATTATGTATAGCATTTCCTATGCTATCACATATCATGGCATATTACATAACATAATTTCATTTCTTCATTTTGTATAGCATTTCCTTATGCTATCACATATCATGGCATATTACATAACATTATGTTTAGCATTTCCTATGCTATCACATATCATGGCATATTACATAACATTATGTATAGCATTTCCTATGCTATCACATATCATGGCATAATTTCATTTTCTCCTCATTATGTTTAGCATTTCCTATGCTATCACATATCATGGCATATAACATAATTTCATTTTCTCTTCTTTATGTTTAGCATTTCCTATGCTATCACATATCATGGCATATTACATAACATTATGTATAGCATTTCCTATGCTATCACATATCATGGCATATAACATAATTTCATTTTCTTAGACGGAGCCCACCCTTGGTACAAACCATACAAAATAACATATCATGCATAACTATCATATCATGTCCTTAACAATCTTTCATGCATTTCCTTTTTTCGTTTCTTTTCATTATGTATAGCATTTCCTTATGCTATCACATATCATGGCATATTACATAATATAATTTCATTCCTTCATTATGTATAGCATTTCCTTATGCTATCACATATCATGGCATTTACATAACATAGCATTTCTTCATTATGTATAGCATTTCCTATGCTATCACATATCATGGCATTTACATAACATAAATTTCATTCTTTTCTCATTATGTATAGCATTTCCTATGCTATCACATATCATGACATATACATAACATAAATTTCATTCTTTTCTCATTATGTATAGCATTTCCTATGCTATCACATATCATGGTATAGAAAATCTATCATGTAGTGTAGACTTAGTTACACCTCACTAGATTTCGAAGCTCTTCTTAACCGAATTTTCTCAAACTTGTTTCTAGGTTTTAAAATCCTCATAAAATCTGAAAAATATATATAAAGCCTTGTACCACAGGTGAGGGGAAGCTTACCTTCTTCGCTTAAGTTTCCTAGGTTTGAGAACTTGCTTGGGGACCTTTCTTCCTTGCTTGTTTGCTCGGCACCAATGGAGGAGAGGAGTGGCTAAGTCTTTTGGTGGAGAGGAGGAGGAAGAAGAGGCTTCTCTTCCTCTTGTGTTGCTCGGCAACAATAAGAAAGAAAAGAGGGGGAGAGTGAGGAGGAAGAAGGTGTTCTTCCTCTTGTGTTGCTCGGTGGGTTGAGGATGAAGTTGAAGTCCCCCCTCCATGCCTATTTATACTAAGATGAGGGGAGGAAACTTGACTTGATTCATCCTCCCTATTCATTTCTCCCCTTAAATGACAAGAATATTCTAGAGAGATGCCTTTTGAGTTCTCTCTTTTCTTTCCCTTAATTTCTCTCTTTTCTCTCCTTTAATAAAATTTTCTATCTCTCCTCTTACAATATCCTCTTCTATCCCACTTGGTTAACACATGCATGCATCCACAAGAGAACCAAGGATCAAAACTTGGTTATGCATATTAAGTAAAAGAATCCTTTCTTATTCTTAACTACTTAGTCCTTTCTCTCCTTATCAATAATTCTCCTATCCCCTTTGGTATCCTATACATGTTCCTTACAAGAGATCCAAGGTTCAATCTCTCTTCTAACATTTTATTTTCTTTTGTACATAATAATTCATATATTACCCTATTATGCATTATGCATAAATATTTCATACATGTATTCATATTTCTTCCTTTTGTCTACATTAATTCCATACATTATAAATCATGCATAGATGATTTATATTCTCAACTTTATTTTCTTTCATAATCATCTAAATCCTTCCCATCGTAACATTCAACGTAGACTATCTACACATTCTTTTCATTACATTCGTACTCTCATTGCACAAAATACTTTTATATGTCTTTTTTATCAACTTAGTCAAAAATTATTTAAATTAAATTACAATCGCTTCAATAGGATCAAAATCACCATTACAAATGTTATAACAAACATTAAGTTTAAGCAATTTTACAATGAATCTTATTCATGTTGAAGCTATTTTGATCAAATTTAACTAAGTTTGATTAAGTTGAGAAAGATTTTTTTGATATAAATATTTATGTATAATATTTTTGAAGAAGTGTAACTAAAAAGAAAAATGATTTACTTTAGCATGTTGTACCTATTATAATGCAATTGCTATAAATAAAGATTTTTTTGATGAAAAATGTAAAATACCGAAGATAGGCGAATATTAATAAGGGAATTTTTCAGAATTTTTGGAAAGTTTTTGGAAATTTTTCGGAGCTCGTACGGACGAGATAACAGGGATAAAAACGGGGCCCCAGAAAAGCCTGTTTAGGCTACCCCGCTTTAAAGAGGAAAAGTTTTATTTTTTTTTTCTTTTCTTATTTATTTCCTCTCGTCACTGTGCTTCCTCCCCCACGTGCCCAATCCCCTCACGCGATTTCCCTTCTCCTCTGAGCCCTAACCGCTGAGCGGTTTTCCCTCGCCTTTTCTCCATTTCCTTCCCAAGCCGCGGCTCTTCCTCGCCTCACACCGAGACCCCCTTCCTCCTCCTTGTCCAAGCGACGGCGACGCGTGAGCACAGCCGAGCAGAGAACTTCCTTCTGCCCTAGCCGACTTCACTCTCCGCCGTGCCGATCTCCTCTCCTCCGCTGACGTCGAGCAGTGTCGGCCTTCTTTCCTCTTCCTCCTCTGTGCCGAACCCCAGTGCAGAACGCCACCACCGGCCGAGTCTTTTCCTCTCTTCCGGTCGAGTTCCATCTGTGCCCTAGACCGCCGACTCTTGGTGTCTCCTCATCGCGGCACCAGCGGGTCTTTTCTTGCTGCTGCTCTCTACTGGTTCGTCACCACAGTGACTTTGGGGAAGGAGGTTACCAATCTGGTTTGGTAAGATTGGGATTGGTATTATGTTAATTTCATGTTCTGTATAGAAGTTGAGATTTGTTAATGACTGAGCAGTCTTGTCTCTTGCTCACCAGGGGTATCCGGTGCGGAAATCGCATCCTGGTAGTGGTGGATTGTTGTGGGTCTTTTCTTGATCCGAGCAGCGAGGTGAATTTCCAGCAGGTGCTCCATCGACAAATTTACGACGAAGTATACGAATTTGGGTGAGTTTGGATTGAGGTAAATGCATTGTTGTGAGTATAATTGATTTATGTTTGAATTATTACTCTAATGGGTTAATTAGGGATTAGGTTACTAACCCTAATTAACCGTTGGATTTAATTAAGGTAGGTTGAGGTTTATGGTTTAGGGTTTTGCCCTAAATTGTTCATAAGGGTTTTATTTAGCTATTTATGGGAGTGTAGCTAAATAAAATGTATATATATTCGTGACACAGGACTTTGACGCGGACGAGCACTTCGACACAGAGGTCATTTAGCTCGATCTATATTGGAGGCGGGTACTTTTGACTTTATGTCTTTGATATGCATAGTAGTGAATTTAACAAATAGCAACAATTATGTTTCTTAATTGTTTCGGTTAGTCACTACCCGATACCTGTTACATGCTTGGTTGATTGCTTATTTTGCATCTCATGTTATTGCTTACCTGATTATACATGATTAGGGGTAGTGATATAACCATGCTTCACCATGTTCAGGATCTAGGTGTGATACCTTATCTGATCTGTGTATCCCTGATATGATTTATTGATTATGGTGCACATCATGTATGTATATTACCATGCTTAATGTCATGCACCATTCGCATGATTGCATGTTGTGTGATAGATTGCTCCATTATTGTCGAGCACATCGCCAGTTTCATCACTGTTCGGTGCTCCGTTGTTGACGCTCATGGGTAGCGTGACGCTGCGTGGTAGCACGTCAGTTTGCTCGTTCGGTGCTCCGTTGGTCTGCTCATGGGTAGTGTGATTGCAGCGTGGTAGCACGTCGAGATCCCTTCCCGTCATTGTGTACCGGGAGATGAGAGCATTGCGCTCCCCCATTTATAATTTGGGGTAGGAGTATGTGTGTACTCCGACAGCATCTCATCCACTCGGTCACTCATCAGGAGTAGTGATACAGAGTGCACGGTTGTCACAACCCTACCCACTCGGTCCCACCATTGGGTGTGAGATGGCTGACTAGCGTCAGGGGTGACCATGACTACATTGGCATTATACGCATTGATGTATTTATTTCTTGTGATTGTGTTTGCTGCATTTATTTGCTGTATATTGGTTGGATGCCCATAATTGACATGCATACAGGATTTCTATACCTCTCAGACTGTTTATCCTTGTACCAGATCCTGGTTAGTACAGTATTCTCCTGTTTATTTCAGTTTGCATTTACCTTTATTATGTCAGGAGACTGTACGCATGATTAGTGCTAGATGTTACTTCCTTACTATGTATATCAGTTGTTACCCGCTGAGCGTTGGACTCACCCCCGCCTCCGTTATTATTTTCAGGTTGATGCTGTCAGGAGAGAGTTTCAGTCGCTAGTCCCCTGCAGACCACGAGGATATTGTTGGTCTTTTGGTTTTCTTATTTAGATTATGCTAAACTTGTTTTGTTTGATGGTATGGACATTGTATGGATTTTATGATGTCGATGTATTTGGTTTTGGATTTGTTTTTACTACATGCCTGCCTAGATGGCAGAAGAGGTAAGTTGGTTTTATTGTCGGATTTGAGCTTTACGAGTGTAGTGGAGTAGGAATATGTTTTGAGCTTTATGAGTGTAGTTGAGTAGGGTTGTTTTCGAGTCATCGTACTACTGTTCAGTTTGATTATTATTAAACTGCGTGGTTGTGTCAGCCAGAGGCTGAAATTTATATAAAATGCGTGGTTGTCTGTGTTGTTGTCTATTTATTATTGTTGTTATTCCAGCCGCTTGTGGCTGAGGTATATGGTGATGTAGTAAAGTTTCAGATTGTCCGTCGTATAAGGGAGATGCTGTCGAAATTTCTTCGGACAGGGACTCCTCTGGGGCGTGACAAAAAATACGGCGAGATGTTGTTTTATTTATTTTAAAAAAAGGGTCATCTTTTTGGTGAAAATAATAATTAAGGTATCTTTTGATTTTTAACCATAATATTTTTAAAAAAAATAATCTTGTATATTATACATTTAAATATTTCTCATTCAAAAAAAATTTTATGCTCTCTAAGATATTTGAATAAATAATTTACAGCATTTTACTTAACCGCGCATATAGATTTGTAAAATACCCATTTCATGTAGATAACTTATAAAATCATGAAATCATGTATCAAATACCGATTTTACCCTTGTCCACGTCGCTCGTTCACGTCACCGTCGCCCATTGCATGTGCTCATCCGAAGCAATAAAAGGCACTCCCGACCCACATTAATTTCATAAACTCCCGCTTTCTGCTAATACCCAATCTTGAACCATAACTTCTTCTACCCTCTAGACGTCGCCTGTTCACTTTTGCTTATTTTCGTAAACGCAATCCCAAATCCCTCCCAAACTTGGTTGCCTGCTCGATCCCGTCGTTTAGCATTTCACCAGTGGCGAAGTCATGGCTTCTTCAGCTCCACGGGCATCAGCATTCTTCTGTATTATCCAAAAGTTGCGAAGTTCAATCATATCATCACCGGCTACTGTATTCCCGAAAGCTTCACGACCTAAGTCAAAGGTTGGTTTCACCACATTTTTCACTGTGTTAGGTTGTTATTATCCTAAGCTCCACCACCTTCTTCACCACGTTACCTCCTTATTGTTCCATTAGCCACATCAGTACATCTATGAGAATGCTGAAGTATATATCATCATCTCCAAAGGTTAAAAAAATTGAGAGTATAAGTTTTTTTTTTTAATTGGTCATTTATTTATGATTATAACTCGATTTATGGAAACACATTTTTTATTTTTAGGCTTGTTAATAGTATCAAGATGAATTACCCAACACATACTTTATCTAAATAAGTTAATACTATCAAGATAAATTGTTAATACTATTTAAATTTGGTAAAAAACACAGTTTAATTCAATATTTGCCATACTTCGCATTTAAAATGTATTAAGGATTTCTTAATTTAAATTGGTTATATCATCTCTAAACAGAGCACCTTATAGTGTGTATAGAATTATGTATTTTTTTACTTAGTTTAAGTTATCAACAAATTTAATAATTGTTTATATTATATCATATTTATGTTTGCATTCATTCTAATTTCAAAATGGTTTTGTAATTATGTTTTCATTCATTCTAATTTCATAGTAGTTCTAATTTTATAAATCTTGATTATTGTTTTCTTATATGATAGGAAAGTAAAAGAAATACATCAAGTTTAGGAAGTTCAATTCAATTATCAATTTTGCATGATTTAAAGTAAGTTGACATTTATGCAAATATATTTAACTTTGTTTCAAGTAATTACATTGTCTTTTGCTTATGTTAAATACATTAAGTTTGATTTATTTGTAGTATTTAAAAGGAAAATTCAAAGAAATAAAAAAATAAAAAAAATGAGAAGAAGATGTGACCTATTTGATAGAATTCCTTTAAAATCCTAGATGGACTACATTTGATTTCATATGGGAGGAAGGCTACTACTCATTGATTATAAATGGCTTCTTCACATGTGTCTTATGCAATATATTTACAGATATCGAAGTAATTGATGCATATATTTCATTACTTTTCGGGAAGCTTCCTCGTCTAATAGGTTGTTTAATAAATCCATATATTGCTCAACCGGATTCATGGTAAATATGTGACTTCATATTATAATTTTTATTATGTTGTTGACATAATTAAATTAATTTATGATTTTATATTGAATCTTGCAGTCATCATATGAACATTTATGGGAAACTATTTTATGTCTAAGTATCAAAATAAATCTAGTTGATCAAGAAGTTAGGTATATTTTTATATCTATAAATACTGATCATGCACATTATCATTTAATGGTCATGGACACCAAGGTAAAAATGTTCTACCGTTATAATTTATTGTCCTACAACTATAAATATGATCAACATTTTTCAGAGCTGGTTAGTATTAACATATGAAATTTATATTCTAGCATTATGATACTTGTTATATATTTTTATGAATGTTTTTTGTTTGTCTAATGCTCATAGGTCTCTAGAATCAAAATATTTTCGACTGATAAATTGAGGGAGTTGCATAATGGATTACAAGAATATCAACGATTTGAAGAATGAGCTTCTACTCAAGTAGAATGACCTCAACAAATATTATCGTAAGTAAATTATTACATTATTAGTAAATTTCAATGATACATTATCATTATAATTTTATTACTAATTTAATTTTGTGATACTACAGGAATGACTGTGGCTTCTGTAGGGATCTAATGCGCTTAACACGTGAAAAGTGCAGCAAAAAGTTTACTAGATCCTCTCCCAGAAGATCTATGTGAAGGCAAAACAATACACTAAGTTTCATGATTATAGGGTTATACCTTTAATGCGTGCACTCGATCTCCCAACAGCTAGGATCTCAGCACGATCACATGTTTGCGCCTTTAACAGTATCCACATGAATAAGTTTCTCGTCCGTCTCACGAACTCAAGGATTGGAGAAGAGAACCACGTAAGGTTGTGCTAGCAACCAAGGTAGGAGGTTTCGACCAAGAGAAGGAAGAAGGTGGAAGAAGAAGACTAAAAATTTTTCATCTAATGAAAATTTCATCCATAAATCATATTTATATCCATCTCATGAATACCAAAGGGTTTTACCCTTTGGTCTTCCAATCCAATGGTTCAAAATTGATCATTCAATCCAATGGTTTAAAATTGACCATTCATCTTCCTTGGTGAATTCAAGTTCATCCAATGAGTCTAACTCATTGATTCTCATGCAATTTCGAAATCAATGAATCACCATTTCATTCATTCGAATTGACTCAATGAGTCTAGTTTGAATTGGACTCAATCCTGGATCCAATTGAGTCTAACTCAATAAGTTCAATTCGGATTATATTTAATCTAATAATCCATCATATGCACTCATCTCCAAATCTACTTGTTCTTTGTGTGTAATCCAATAAGTTCTCGTAACATTGGCGATGTATCCAAATTAATACTTTATATACATAAACAATGAGTGACATCTAGCAAGGCATCATTGCTATCCAAGTGACGAGAATGTCAAGATTCACTTAACCTTTCCGTGACTATTATCTTGTATGACTTAGTCCTTCTATCTTTGATATCTATATTGATCAATGAGGCATAGACTGTGTCATCCTCTTATCAATCTTTGTATTTTTTGATCTCTAAGTAGACACACTCATACAAATAAGCTCAGTATCTCATATTAACTCATTTGAACATGACCATGCATTCCTGTGCCCTATTAATCAAGGGTCCTACAGATATTGCTTCCGTCATATGAAAGGGATAGATCACATCTACATCACTCACATCCCACAGCATAAGTTATGCATGTTGGTGCGGTTAGCACTAACAGTCTAGCTCAGGTTTTGATGAATGACAAATTAGGTTAAGTTAGGTTTGTCGTTGTCTAACACTCTAATCGAGTGTGCAGGCGAAGTCCAGACAGATCGACGGACTGACCGGATGTCTGGCACAAAGCCCAGCTAGGTCGACGGGTCGACCGGATAGCTGGCACGAAGTATAAATGGGTCGAAGGGCTGACCGGACATTTGGCACGAAGTCCAGCTAGGTCGACGGGCTGACCGGATAGCTGGCGCGAAGTCCAGACAGGTCGAAGGGCTGACCGGACGTCTGGTAGGTAAGTAAAGGTAAGTCACTGGAGGGGAGTGACTGTGAGGACGTGTTCCCGGGAAGGGAACTTAAGCGTCGATCTAACTTTGATCCATTTCGGAAATCTAAGTTAAGATCGTGACTAGATTCCGATCTCAAAAAGACGGAATCTAAGTCATACTCTTTATGTTAAAATTATAAACTGTACTAATACTTTGTTTTACAAGATATACATTATATATTTACCTCGGACTAACCTTGTCTTGCAGGAGAAGGAGTTTCTAGAGAAAGGTGGTCCGTGCGCCCGGAGGGGATCCGGGCGCCTGGAGGGGATCCGGGCGCCTGGAGGGGATCCGAGCGCCCGGAGGCAAGTTTTATCCTGATCGCAGCGTCGACACGCGGAGCTCGTTGGTTAGGCCTGCTACGTCACACCAGGGCGCCCGGAAGGGATCCAGGGCGCCCCGAGCCTCCTATATAAGGAGGGTCAAAGGCGGAGCTAAAAAACACAACTCAGAATTGACAATCTGCTTCCTCGTGCTCCTGCGACACTGTGATCTCCGACAAGCTTTCCTTTTCTATTCTAATTCTTTTTATTGTCGGTAATTTTCTTTATTAGCAATCTTGTACTGAATTTGTAATCTATATTAGAATTGCTAGTGGATTGCCCAACGAAAGTACTCAACGAGTACGGGCCTTCGAGTAGGAGTCGACACAGACTCCGAACCAAGTAAAAAGGTTCTGTGTTAGTGTTGCATTTACTTTTCCGCTGTGCTCACTCTTTTCGAAAGATTTCGATATTCACCCCCCTTTTATCGACTTTCACGATCCAACAAGTGGTATCAGAGCAGGTACCATTCTGATTTGGTGCAACCACCAATCAGACAAGGGGGTGATCTGTTTTAAAAAAATTTTCTTTTAGATTTCAGTTTTTCGTATAATTCCAAACTGGTATTATACCTTTTTGGAAATTTCTTTCCATTGTAATTAAATCTAAATTGGTGCAACACCAGTTTAGTTTTTTTTTTAATTTCTTCCCGCACTACTAATCTAAGACCAAGTCTTGGAACCACTCTTGTTTGTTCTCCTGTGTGCAGATTAAAATGTCGCAGCTTAAGGGCTTCAGCACAGTGCGACCTCCCCTGTTCAACGGGGATGATTTCCTGTACTGGAAGAAGCAGATGGAGGTGTATCTCAAGACGAATTTCGACCAGTGGCTTAGCGTCACAAAAGCCTACAAACCGCCAGTTGATAACTCCAGAAATCTGCTTGATCCAGAATAATAGACAGCAGACATAAAGAAGAAAGCATCGACGGAAAACAAGGCGATCAACACGTTACAATGCGGATTGACAAGGGAAGAGCTGAATCGGGTATGACCGCACTAGAACCCTAAAGAGCTATGGGACAAATTGATCGAGTTGCACGAAGGCACCAGTGACGCAAAGGTAATGAAACGAGACCTGCTATTAAATAAAATATTTAATATAAAAATACAGGAAGGAGAAAATGCGAGTCAGCTACATGCGAGGATCAAGGATATCCTCGACGAGCTCCACGCAATAAGCCATCAGATGGAAAACAGAGACCTAATCAGGTATGCATTAAACGCGTTTCCACGCAACAATTTGTGGGCATCTATCGTTGATGCCTACAAAATCTCTAAGAACTTATCTAAACTTAAATTAGATGAATTATTTTGTGAATTAGAGTTACATGAGCAGACTAACGCTGGAGCCGAGAAAGGTGTTGCTTTATTTGCAGGTTCCTCCAAAGAAAAGAAGAACAAGCCTGAACCTGAAGAAGATTCTGACCAAGATTCCGAAGATGAAGAGCACCTGGTGAACCTGGTAAGGAAGATGTTCACCGGGAGGAAGAGAAGCTTCAGCAAGAAGGACCTTCAGAAGATAAATTCTCCAATAGAATTAAAGAACGTGACATGCTTCAGATGCAACAAGAAGGGGCACTACAAGAACGAGTGTCCGAGATTGAAGATCGACAAAACGAAGCCGACCAAAAAGAAGGCCCTCAAAGCGACGTGGGATGACTCCTCCTCGGACGAATTGGAGGCCGAAGATCAGAAGCACCAGAGCCACCTCGCGTTGATGGCCTGCAAAGCAGAGTCGGAAGACGAATCAGAAGACGGGTCCGAACCCGAATCGAGCCACGAGTTCGTACTCGTTTCCAAAGGTTCCGAAGAGGTATACCTAACTTTAAATCGAAAGTTTTTTAAAATTATTTCTTGCTTAAATAATAAATTAGTTAAATTAGAAAGTGAAAACAAATTACTCCTTGAGGAGAATCAAAACCTCAAGGAACAAATTGTAAATAATAATCCAACTCAAGATCTAACACTTGAGGAGAGGAGAATCTATCACTAAAATCAGAAATTAATAATTTAAAAGAAATGTTAGAAAAATTTACAACAAGATCTAAAAACTTAGATCTAATTCTAAATAATCAAAAAGCATGTTATAACAAAACCGGACTTGGATATAAGTCAAACTCAAATAAAACTTTTAAATCATTAATAACCCAACACAAACCAACAAGTAAAGCGTAGGTTCCGAAAGTGTGTTTAATCACGCAAGTAGGACTTAACCAATATTACATCCCTAAAGATAAAATATATTACGTAAAGTCAAATAAACCAGAATACAAACCTAAACCAAAAAATTTAAAATCTAAATATTTTAAAACTCACTAAAACTTAGACTATCACCAAGTAAATTATAACTATAAAAGAAATAGACATAAACCTAGAACTAAAAATTAAATTAACAGCCAATAATTCAGGGGGAGGCTTCAGAACAGCTGGCACTTCTAAAACTAACATACCCAACAGGGTAACCCTAACCAACCTACCCGACAGGGTAATTAGGACTAGTTAAAAAGGGTTCAAGTTTAACTTGAAAAATGGTATTGAAGAAGTTTTGGATGATAGTACGTTAGGGAAGCTTAGTCTATGCATGTCTAGGAAGATATGGCTTCGACCTGGTGCATTTGGCTAAGTGGAACTGACCGAAACTACCCTTTATGGATCCTAACCAGTTAGACCAAGATCTTGTACTAAATCCAGTAGATAGAATTATTTGGAAAACCTCGAAGACATGGTTACTCTAATGATGTCCAAGTGACTCACCATAGCCTAGAAGTTTATCCAGAGAACGCCTATTTGTGGAACCCAAAGCTAAACCTGAATCTAACACACGTTAAAACCAAACCGTAAAATTGAACCTAACTTATCTCACAAAATAATAGGATCCCCTGATTGAAAACATAAATCGGGTGAGATGACTAAGGATCAAAATTAAATTTTGAATTAAAATTTAAATTAAATTTAAATTTAAGATTAAAATTAAAATTAAAATTAAATATCAAAATTTTAAAATTTATTTTAACCCTAAAAATTTATTTTAAAATTAACATCAAAATTATATTTTAAACTTGAAAATTAATTTTAAAATTAACTTTAAAAACAATTTTAACTTAAAAATTATCTTAAAAATTATATTAACTCAAAAATTATTTTAAAAAATATTTTAACTTTAAAAATTATCTTAACTTAAAAATTATTTCAAAAATTATTTTAAAAATTATTTTAACTCAAAAATTATCTTACAAATTATTTTAAGTCAAAAATTATTTTAACTTAAAAATTATCTTAAAATTTATTTTAACTTAAAAATTATTTTAAAAATTATTTTTACTCAAAAATTATTTTAACTCAAAAATTATATAAAAAATTATTTTAACTAAAAAATTATTTTAACTAAAAAATTATTTTAACTAAAAAAATATCTTAAAAATTATTTTAACTTAAAAATTATTTTAACATAAAAATTATCTTAAAAATTATTTTAACTCAAAAATTATTTTAAAAATTATTTTAACTTAAAAATTATCTATAAATTATTCTAAAACCTTTTAAAACTCATTTTAAAAAAAAAAATTTAAAATTATTTTTAAAACTTTTAAAAATCATCTCAAAAATTCTATTAAAAAATATTTTAAAAACATTTCAAAATCATTTTTAAAAAAAAATTTAAAACAATTTTAAAATTTTTTAAAAATCATTTTAAAAATTCTTTTAAAAATCAATTTAAAAATTCTTTTAATTATTTTAAAATTTCTAATTTTAAAAATTCTTTAAAAAATTATTTAAATTTTTTTAAAATCTTTTTAAAAATTCTTTCAAAAATGAATTTAAAAATTCTTTTAATTATTTAAAAATTATTTTTAAAATTATTTAAGAAACTCATTTAAAAATCATTTTAAAAAAAAGTTATTTTAAAAACTTTTAAAAATTCAATTAAAAATCATTTTAAAATTTCATTTAAAATAATTTTAATAAATCATTTTAAAATATTTTAAAAATTATTTTAAAAATCATTTTAAAAAATTTCTTTTAAAAATTATTTTAAAAACTTTAAAATCATTTTAAAAAATTCTTTTAAAAATTAACTTAAAATTTTTAAAATTATTTTTAAAAAAATTCTTTGAAAATAATTTTAATAGTTTAAAAACTACTTTTAAAATTATTATTTTAAAAATCATTTATAAAAAAAAACTTTAGAAGCCATGTTATTTTAAAAAAAAAAATTTAAAAAAACTATGACATTTTAGTTAAGTAAAAAAAACTTTAAAATTAAAACTTAAGTTAAAACTTAATATTAGAATTTTAAAGTTAATTTAAGTTTTAGACTTAAAATTTAAACTTAATATACAATTAAAATTAAACTTAAACCGTCTTCAAAAATTATATTAAAAATCCTTTTAGCTTAAATTATTTTTTAAAAAAAAAAATATATCGTAATTTAAAAAAAACATTTCAAGTAAACTTAAAGTTAAATTAAATTAAATTAAATAATTAAATTCAAATTACATTAAAATATGTTAAACTAAACCTTAATGATATTATAACAAATAATTAAAATTTGATTAACTTAAGATTCTAAACTTAATAAGTGAATAATTGAAGTAAGAACTTCAAAAATTAACTTTAACTTACACTAAATAGTTACTTAATTCTTAACCTTAATTTAATTCAATAAATCTTAATTTTAACATTAATCAAAATTTTAATTTTACTATAATTAAATCATAATTTATCATTATTAACGATTGATTCAAATTGGACTTTAACTATGTTTAATAACTTTAATAAATTTAACTTCGAATTAATGCTAACTTTAAACTAAATCAATGAATAGTTAATCCTACTTAAAAGGAAGTAAATGAATAGTTAAAGTTATAACTAGCACTTTCATTAAATCAACTCAATCAATTAATACGAAATTTAAATTATTTTAATAACTATTAAATTATTGAATCAAGTAAAATTTAATCGATAAATTATTGATAATGATTAATTGTTATTGAATTAATAACAAGTTATCTTATTTAACCTTAAACTAAAGTTTAAGGACCTGAATCTAAAATTAATTAATTTTAGAATAATTGATTAATTAATCTTAAATAAATAATTATACCAAGTATATAGAGATACTTATGTAAATAAGAAGGTGTTAAGGCTTTGAACATTAATATACCCAAACCTTAGTGTTAACTTAAGGGGGAGAAATAAATTAAGGAGAGTAATAAAGTCAAGGGGAGTACCAAATTCAGGGGGAAGAATTAATTAAATAAATATTTTTCCTTTATTAAAAATAACTTAATTTGTTTTTGAAAAATGTTGAAGAAGTGATTTAAGTTCAAACCTAGTTTGAAAATTAAATACAAATTAATTTTGAAATTTGACTTGAAAATTTTACGTTTGCCCTTATAAAACTTATAATGTTTTAAACTTGCAAAAAAACTTCTTTTTGAAAATTTGATCAATTATACAAAGCTTATCTTTAAATTTTTTTTATACAAAACTATTTTTCAAAATTATCTTACTAAAGTTGGATTTACTTAAAAAATTATGTCAGGTTCAGGGGGAGAACTAATTGATTTCATACTTATTTTTCCTTTATTATGAAATTAGTTTTGTGAAAATATTTTCTTAAAAATATTTTCAAAGTGTTTGAAAAATCTAACTTATTTTTGCAAATCTAATTTGGTAAACCTATATCTGAAAACTAACTCTTATAAAAACTAAGTTATTTTTAAAAGACTTAGACCTTACTTAGTTTTGAAAAGTTAATTTGAAAGTTCAACTCTACCAACTCAATTTTTAAAGAGTTATCTCTGAAAAACTATCTTTTACAAAACTAAGTTTTTACAAGATTTGGATCTTAAAAACTTTTTACTTGGTTTTAAAAGTTAAACTAGAACAGTGGGTCTAACTTAGAGTTAAAAATTGATCATTAGATTCAAAACTTAATTTGATAAATAGATTTTTACTTAAACTTTGAAAAGTTAAAAGCTAAATTTTCTAAAATCAGTTTTGAAAATTTTGAAAATTGGATTCAGCTTAAAGTTTTACTTAACTTTACTATCAATCTGGATTTTTGCAAAATGAGTTTTATAAATTACTATCAACCTGGTTTCGAAAATCTTACTTTTATAAAATTATCTTTGTAACTCTTAAGTTTGAAAAATTATACTTTCCAAAGTTATCTTTATAAATTAGCTATTTTTCAAAACTCGGCTATTTTACCAAATTAGCTATTTTTCAAAACTCGGCTATTTTACCAAATTAGCTATTTTTCACAAAACTTAGCTATTGTGTTTCAAAACTTAGCCTTTAAATCTGACTTATTTTTGTTTTTTTTATACACCTATTTTTGAAAACTAGCTTTATAAAATCAAGTCTTTTATGTATAAGAACTTAATTTTGAGAATTTGATTTAACAACTTAGTCTTGAAAATTGAACGTTACAAACTTAGGTTTGAAAAATAGATTTCACTCGGTTTTAATTTTTTTTAAAAAAAAAAACTTACTTAACTTTAAAAATTGAATTTTACTTAATTTTGAACATTGAATTTTACCTGGTTTTTGAAAACTTTACTTGTGTAAAATTATCTTTATAGAACTTATATTCGAAAGTTTCAAGTTCAAGTTTATTTTGAAAAATTAAATTTTGGAACATATAAACTTATACTTGAGTTTTGAAAGTTTGAAATTTTAAAACATGATTAACTTTAAACTTATACTTGAAAAATTAGCTTTTATATTGCAAAAATTATCTTTTAAAAATTAATCGGCAAATTTAATACTAAGTTATGTTGCTAAATTAGCTATCTTTCAAAACTTTGTTATTTAACAAAAGTTAAGAAATAAAAGCCAAATTGACTATGTTTTAAAATTTAAACTCCCCCAAGTCAACTTGACCTTATTTCGTGCAATGTTTACATTGGCTGTATTCTTTTACTTACATTTTTGATCTATGTTCATGTTTGATGAATATCAAAGAGGGAGGGATAGGTGGTTAAGTTAGTGAAACAAAATATCAAATTTAAAATCTAACTTAAAAAACCCTATAAATGCTTGTTTTTACTTGCATATTTTCACTAACTTAACCAGGTTGTCATTCAATCAAAAAGGGGGATATTGTTGGTGCGGTTAGCACTAACGGTCTAACTCAGGTTTTGATGAATGACAAATTAGGTTAAGTTAGGTTTGTCGTTGTCTAACACTCTGATCGAGTGTGCAGGCGAAGTCCAGACAGGTCGACGGGCTGACCGGATGTTTGGCATGAAGCTCAGCTAGGTCGACGGGCCGACCGGATAGCTGGCACGAAGTCCAAATGGGTCGAAGGGCTGACCAGACATTTGGCATGAAGTCCAGCTAGGTCAACGGGCTGACCGGATAGCTGGCGCGAAGTCCAGACGGGTCGAAGGGCTGACCGGACGTCTGGCAGGTAAGTAAAGGTAAGTCACTGGAGGGGAGTGACTGTGAGGACGCGTTCCCGAGAAGGGAACTTAGGCGTCGATCCAACTTAGATCCATTTCGGAAATATAAGTTGAGATCGTGACTAGATTCCGGTCTCAGAAAGACAGAATCTAAGTCATACTCTTTATGTTAAAATTATAAACTGTGCTAATACTTTGTTTTGCAGGATATACATTATATATTTGCCTCGGACTAACCTTGTCTTGCAGGAGAAGGAGTTTCTGGAGAAAGGTGGTCCGGGCGCCCGGAGGTTTGGGCGCCCGAAAGGGATCCGGGCCCCCGGAGGTCCGGGCGCCCGGAGGTAAGTTTTATCCTGATCGCGGCGTCGACACGCGGAGCTCGCTGGTTGGGCCTGCTACGTCACACAAGGACGCCCGGAAGGGATCCGGGGTGCCCCCAGCCTCCTATATAAGGAGGGTCAAAGGCGGAGCTAAAAACACAACTCAGAATTGACAATCTGCTTCCTCGTGCTCCTGCGATGCTGTGATCTCCGACAAGCTTTCTTTTTCTGTTCTAATTCTTTTTATTATCAGTAATTTTCTTTATTAGCAATCTTCTACTGAATTTGTAATCTATATTCAAATTGCTAGTGGATTACCCAACGAAAGTACTCAACGAGTACGGGCCTTCGAGTAGGAGTCGACACAGGCTCCGAACCAAGTAAAAAGGTTCTGTGTTAGCGTTGCATTTACTTTTCCGCTATGCTCACTCTTTTCGAAAGATTTCGATATTCACCCCCCCCCCCCTCTATCGATTTTCACGATCCAACAATGCATATCCAGTGATCGACTTTATAGTCCACCCTGTTTAGGTGACATTGCCAATATCAAAGTATACAACGCCTTATGCAGGGAACCGTAGTGACTTCAGGTCTAAGGACTATTCATATCAATAGTCAAATGAGAATGTTTATGACACTCATATAATGATTCATGAAACATCTCATGGCGGATCATTCAGTATATATTCTCGAATATATGCTCATGTGTCAACCTGATATCTCATATCCATGACTTGTGAGATTAAGTTATCCGTTGACCTACATGCTAGTCTCAACGCATTAATATTGTCCTTGCATATTAATGCTTGACTAGGAATAGTTAAGAGTAGTGTTCTATGTATATATACAATATCTCACTATCAATTCAGCCAATTGATATGTTGTAGATTAGAACCTCCTACTCTAGGACATTATTATACTTATTCATTTGACACTAAATTGAAATAAATATAATAACCAACTTTATCTTTTATTAATAATGAAATATGATACAAAATGAGCACTTTACAATCATCTCATAATTGGCACTATGGCTAATACTAATAGCTTCTTCGTTATACAATATATTAGACATCTATTGTGCAATATTGACATGAAATTCACTCAAAAAAACATTCATAAATTTAGAGTGGAGGTTGCACTATCAATCATTAGGGATAAATTTTGTAAATTCAAAGTAGAATGAATTATCAATCTTGTCTTTAACGAGTTGTAGTATGTTTGTAAATAACGTGTTGTAGTATGTTTGTAATTAACGTGTTGTATAGTATGTTTG
The DNA here is from genome assembly GCF_018446385.1 of Zingiber officinale. Classification (NCBI taxonomy): domain Eukaryota; kingdom Viridiplantae; phylum Streptophyta; class Magnoliopsida; order Zingiberales; family Zingiberaceae; genus Zingiber; species Zingiber officinale. The sequence continues at coordinate 46,568,170 of NC_055994.1, forward strand.
TAATATGTATATCAAAGTTCGAAGTATGTTTGTTTGTTGCAAATTTATACTTCATCTAATTATTTGTTATGAAATGTGTTTAGTCAAGATTCTTGTTTATTCGTTGTTATTTATCTAAAATGTTGTGTTGTTTATGTATTGGATTGTTTAAACATGTTGTGTTGTGTTGTTCTAAATTGATCTTGTACTAGATTGTGTGTAAAATCCATATATTGTTATTGTATTGGATTGATATTGGATTGATTTTTGATTCTTTAAAAATGTTGTGTTATATATAAAAACTCTAAATTGATCTTGTACTAAATTGTGTTTAAAAATGATATGTAGTTCTTGTATTAGATTGATATTGAATTGTTTAAAATTATTGTGTTGTATTGTGTTGTTGTTCTTAATTTATCTTGTATCGGATATAGTGTCAAATTGTTGTGTTATGTGTGTGTTGTTCTAAATTGATCTTGTATCGGATTGTGTGGAAAAAATTGTTATGTTGTTCTTATATTGGACTAATATTGAATTATGTTAAATTGTAGTGTTTTGTTGTTTTAAATTATTTTGTATTGATTTGTTCATTTACATTGAGCTGACTACATCATTTGTTATGCCCGGATCGTGTTCAAAAATTTGTAACTCTCAATATGTAGTATCGTAATAATAATAATGTGTATTTTCACGTTCAGGAGACAAGCATGAAGACATAGGAATTTGTCCCATGTCGATTCGATGTCATTTGGTCCATTAGTCGGTTTTGGTCAAAATCGGCTGATGGACTTTACAGACCTTAAAAATTAAAAATTTGAAATCTTAAGAAAGAGAATGGATGAAGCATCTCAAATAAGGTATGTTTCAGTGATTATCATCTATCTGCATTTCATTTATATTGAGTAAAAAAATCTCATTTTTCGTACCCAAATCATATTTAAAAAATGGTTGTGCTCTATATGATGTATTATAATGATAATAATGTGCATTTTCGTGTTCAAGAGACCAACCCAAACACATAGGAATTTGTCCCATGTCAATCCGATGTCATTTGGTCCATCAGCCAATTTTGGTCAAAATCGGCTGATGGACTTCGGCTATCCGAAAAATGAAACTTTTAACACCATCACATAGAGGGAAGCTCAAGGATATCAAATATGGTGCGGGTTAGTGATTATCATATAATTTTTCATTTATACTGAGCTTACGACATCATTTGTTGTGGCCAAAGTGTGTTCAAAAATGAATAAGTTGACTGATACTATGCATCAGTCAAATCGATTAGTTTTTGTGCACCAAAGAAACTAAAATAGTCGAATCAATCCATGAAAATAGTCAAATTGATTAATCTCTATTCCACTCTTAAATAAGTCGAATCGATCCATGAAAGCAGTCGAATTGAATCATCACTATACAAAGCATAAACTCAATCAATTGAGTCTATCCCTGAAATTAGTTGAATTGAATCTTATATGTACATAGCATAAATTGCATTAGTCGAATCGATACCTGATATCAGTTGAATTGATTTGTCTCTGTACACCGTATAAACTGAATCAGTTGAATTAATACCTGGAATCAGTTGAATCGATTATTCAGTTATCCAAAAAAATTGACTGATGGACTTCGACTATCCGAAAAATGAAACTTGTAACACCATCACATAGTGGAAAGCTCAAGGATCTCAAATACGATGTAGATCAGTGATTATCATATAATTTTCATTTACCTTAAGCTTATGACATTATTTTTCCTACTCAAATTTGTGTTCAAAAATTCGTAACTCTCTATACAATGTATCGTAATGATAATAATGTGCATTTTCATGTTCAAGAGACTGGCCCGAACACATAGACACTTGTCCCATATCGATTCGATGTCGTTTAGTCCATCAATCCGTTTTGGTCAAAACTGGCTAATGGACTTCGACTATCTGAAAAATAAAACTTTTAACACCATCACATAGAGGGAAGCTCAAAGATCTCAAATATGGTGTGGGTCATTGATTATCATATAATTTTCATTTACCTTGAGCTTACGACATTAGTTGTTGTGCCCGTGTGCCCGGATTATGTTCAAAAATTTGTAACTCTCAATATGTTGTATTGTAATGATATTAGTGGTCATTTTCATATTTTGAAGACCAATCAGAACACAAAGGAACTTGAGCATTGGGCATCAGATGTCGTTTGGTTCATCCGTCGATTTTGTCAAATTCGACTGATGGACTTTGGCTATCCGAAAATGAAACTTTTAACACCATCACATAGTGGGAAGCTCAAGGATCTCAAATACGGTGTGGGTTCAGTGATTATCATATAATTTCCATTTACCTTGAGCTTACGACATCACTTTTCATGCCCAGATTCATGTTCAAAAATTTATAACTCTTTATATGATATATTGTAATGATAATAATATGCATTTTCGCATTTAGGAGACCAGCCTGAACACATAGGAACTTATCCCATGTCGATCCGATGTCGTTTGGTCCATCAGCTAATTTTGGTCAAAATCGGTTGATGGACTTCGACTATCTGAAAAATAAAACTTTTAACACCATCACATAGAGGGAATCTCAAGGATCTCAAATATGGTGTGGGGCAGTGATTATCATATAATTTTCATTTACCTTGAGCTTACGATATCAGTTGTTGTGCTCGTGTGCCCGGATCATGTTCAAAAATTCGTAACTCTCAATACATTGTATCATAATGATATTAGTGGTCATTTTCATGTTCTAGAGACCAGTTTGAACACAAAGGAACTTGAACATTGGACATCTGATGTCATTTGGTCCATCAGTCGATTTTGGTCAAAATCAGCTCAAAATCAGCTGATGGATTTGGGCTATCCAAAAAATGAAACTTTAAACACCATCACATAGTGGGAAGCTCAAGGATATCAAATACGGTGTGGGTTAGTGATTATCATATAATTTTCATTTACCTTGAGCTTACGACATCCTTTTTCCTGCCCAGATTCGTGTTTAAAAATTTGTAACTCTCAATGCATTATACCGTAATGATAATAATATGTATTTTCATGTTCAGGAGACTAGCCCAAACACATAGAAACTTGTCCCATGTCGATTCGAAGTCATTTGGTTCATCAATCAGTTTTGGTCAAAATCGGCTGATGGACTTTACGAACCCTAAAATTTAAAATTTTAAAATCTTAAGAAAGATAATGGATGAAGCATCTCAAATATGGTGTGTTTCATTGATTATCATCTGCATTTCAATTATATTGAGTCAAAAAACCTCATTTTTCATGTTAAAATAGTGTTTAAAAAATCCCTGCGCTCTATACATTGTATCGTAATGATAATAATATGCATTTTCACGTTCAGGATACCATCCTGAACACATGGGAACTTGTCCCATGTTGATCTGAAGTCATTTGGTCCATCATCCAATTTTGGTCAAAATCGATTGATGGACTTCGGCTATCCGAAAAATGAAAATTTTAATGGGCGCATACGCTCATTTTTTATGCCTCGCAAGAAAAAGATGTGGCACATACACTCCCAAAAAATCAACATCAAGTATAATAGTTGTACAAAACGTGCCTCGCAAGGTCGAGTAAGAACATTTTTAAACAAACAAAGTACTAGGGGAACCCATATCAATACATCAATTATAACATGAAACACCTATTCTAAGTCCATAGGTGGTTGTTCAGAAGCATGGGTTGCATCATCGCTAGGAGGAAGTGATGGAGGAGGATGAGCCACAATCATGAGTGCACTAGGTAATGCAATGAAGTTGTGCTCATCTGCATATTAATTTGTCTGCATCTAATATCCCCAAGCTCCGTACGCACCGCAGTCATATGACGTTCATGATCCATCTGCAATTCCTCAAATCGTGTATCGATGGACTCAAAAGCTGCCTACAAGCGATCATCTAGATCCTCCGAGGAGTCATAACCATCTAAGGCACCGGAGTTGTGTGCTCCTCAGCCACACCACCAAGCTAATCGACGTGATAGTCATGGTCAGATTACCACACCATAGTCCCGTCGTGGGCCTCCTTCATCCCAACCAAGGCAAAGTTGTGTAGGCCAATCCCATCGTACTCAATCAAAGGTTTGATGTTGGCCTTGTCCTTAGTAACATCAATGCCTATAGATGCAAGCCATGCAGTAATGAGGTGTGGGAAAGACATGTGGATCTTTTTTTGGATGGGTTTTGTGTAATGCACAATGCAATGAAACATGTTTAGTCTCACATCTACATCTAACCTATGACGAAATGCATACAACAGAAATAGATGACTCAATCTAATAAAGGCTAGAGCATGAGTGACTATTGGCAATATGTAGTCGGCAATGACTTTATAGAAGATATTGTCAGGAGCTGATAGGCCCTGAGCAGAGAAAATTCTTTTGTTAAAAGGTCTCAACCGATGGTAAAAGTGTTTAAACATGACATTTATGGACAAGTGGACAAAAGACTGTGGAAGAGGCTCTCTATAGGTAGGATAGAACACAAATTTGTTCTTGGTCAGATAACAACCTAAGAATGACCTCCAAATGTCCGGTGTAAAGTCGAGATCACGTTTGCCAACACGAGTTCGGTACACCAGACCATCCCTAACAAGATGCATGTTATCATAGAATTCAGCCATTAGGTCTAGGTGGATAGGAGTGTCACAAAATTTTTTTTTTAATTTATAATGCTTGACAATTTCTAAGATTTTAGGACTCTTGTCATGAAAGAACTGTATATATAGATATCGGGCGGGAATGATTTTGAATGAGTACGACCGATCACTAGAACTCTTTCCCTTGGAAGAAATCATAGATGGACCTTCACCAACCTCAATCTACCTACGTTTGGGTCTACATGTATGCACAATAATAAGATTAGTCACAATGATATGAATCATAAGGTAATATAATTTAACGATGGCCAAGATAATTACTTTGGGCCCATATATGTTGATGGATTAAGATGATGAAGTGGGCACGGTTTGAGAGGTTCTGAGAAGATGTTGAAACCCTAAGGGATGTGATAGTGTAACACCCCAAATTTCATGATTTGGAGTCCTAAAAGACCTTATTAAAATCTAGAAATGCTATAGAAAAATTCTAGAGATTTTTAGAAATTTTTAGAGTATTTTTATGTAATTTTTGGAGTTCGTTTGGTATTTTTACCAAGAGAAAGAAGTTTTAAAAAAAATATTGAAGCTGGGTTTTGAACCCATAACCTCGGACCCGAACAAGATCTTAACCAAACTCAGCCAACCAACTGGTCTGTGAGTGTTTTGTTAATCAAATATGGAGCGAATTATATATAAGCAGTAGCTAGGAGCATTTTAAATAAAAGGGGAATAAAACGTTCGGTTGAGGATTCGAAACCACGACCCTTGACTTGGTCAAAACCGTAGCCAACCAACTCTTCCGCGAGTATTTCGTGAAAAGGTAGGGTGCGAGATATATATATATGTTATGATTGAAACCCTAGTTATAAGAAAAAGAGAGCTTAGGTATTTGCGGGAACCCGAACCTTTCTCTCCTTTCCTCACCTCACGCGAGCGTCGGCGATTCTCCTCTCGGGCGAAGACGCGGCTAGAAGCTAGGGTTCCTTCGGCGGCTAGCGAGGGTTTCTCCGAGGGGTTCTTCACGCAGTGGTGATCCTCTCGTCGAGGAGGGTCGGTGAGCACAAGAGGAGGCCAGAAATCTCAAGCTGTCCGAACCCTAGAAGGCTTTCTCTTTCGGTAGTGAGCCCAAGAACGCACGGTAAGTTGCTTCTCACCTGCGGTAAGGGTAGTTCCGAATCCGATTTGATGTTTCCGTGTTCCTCTTATTTTTTTTGAAGCACGCTGTGGAGTTTGTTCTTGTGAAACTTGTTGTCGTGATTTGAGGATTTGGATTCTTGTTTCCTCCTTGAATTTTATTTCAAAGTATGCTATAAGGAATAGGGTTTTTCAAAGTGTGCTGCCATGTATAGGAAAAAAAAACCCTCTAGATGAGGATGCAGTAAAATGGTTTTGTGGCTATTAGAGCTTTAGAGGCTTATGAGTTATTGTAGGTAAATGCTGTGAAGTTGTTGTTTTTTTTTGGAATTCTAGTATATTTCAATAGCTTGCTAGACCTTTGGTTTAAAATTGGAACAATGAAGTTCTTCTCCGCTGTGCTTCTTATCAATGCCATTGAGTAGATAAGTTTTAATTAGAAGTGTGATTGCTTAACTGAAATGCTGAGATTGTAGGGAAATGTAGTCGACTTTGTGCAGAATTTTAGAGTGCATGAACAGAACATTTTCCTTTTCCTTAAGCATTTCAATTAGAATCTTTTTTCGGTGTAGATGTGAAAAGCATGCACAATTTCCTCTTTTAGTGCAGAATTTTAATGTTGTATAGATCTTTTATTAGCAGCAGTAATCTTTTTCTGATTCTATTTCCTGCATCTTTTCTGTTCGAGTACTTTGTTAGAGAAGGTTATTAGGTTTGTTCTTCAATATACCAGCAGCAATAATATTTCTAATTTGTATAGGTTATTAGGTTTTCCTTATTTAATTTGTATAAGGATTATTCTCTTTTATTAGTAGCAGTAATCTTTTTTCTTATTGTTTTGCTTAGCTGGAAATAATTCAACATGTGTAGATCTAGTGATGCATGCTTCAGTATACCACGTGTAGATGTTGTTAGCAGCAGTAATCTTTCTTATTGCTTTGCTTAGTTGGAAATAATTTAGGATGGGTAGATTTATTCAAGTAAGCATTTATATTCATTCAAGTAGAAGTAGGTTTGAACAGATTCATTCAAGTGTGCATTTATATATTCATTCAGTTCCTTTGCTATTTAGATTTAGTAAATGACATGAACATGTGCAGATTTAGATTTCTAGTTCCTTTGCTATTGGAATAACATGGGCAGATTTCTAGTTTTTTTTTATGTTATTAGATGTGCATGAGTAGCTTTCCTTTTTAAACAATCAGTTTCTAGTTTCTTTAGAGCTTAATATGCAGAATTGTGTTAGCTTAATCTGCAGCATTTTAGTGTGCAGAATTTTATTAAGTATTAGTGTGCAGAATTCATTTACCCTTAGCTGAACATGTGCAGATTTTTATAAGCATAGCATGCAGATTTTTATAAGTATAGTATGCAGATTTTTATATGCAGAATTTTATTAGCATAGTAGGCAGATTTTGGGTTAAGCATTTCAAAGTTAGAATTTGCTTAAACATTTCAGTTTCTTTTTAAAGAAGTATTCTTTTAGAAGTATTAACAAGTATAAGAAAGATAAAGAAAAGAAAGAAAAAGGCCAAGCCTTTAGTAGATCCCAAAGTCAAGACTTTAGGGATTTTGGCACACAAGGTGCTAAAGAAAATGCTGAGGCATTATATAGAAGTATTAAAAGATAACAAGTATTTTACTTTTATCAGTGGCACTGTGCTGGACTCTCAGTTGTCCTTGGGTTGGGCTCCCATAGTCGTCCCTAGGTTTAGATAACCTAGTAGTAACGGCACGACCGACGGTCGACGACCCGAGGGTCGCCAAATGGGCCGCCAAATGGGCCGCCGAATGGGTCAGGTCGTTACAAAAGTAAAAGCACAGTTGCCGGGCCCAAGAGAAGTTGATTATTATTTTGAAGTATTATAAGTATAAGTTTTTGAACGAGTAAAACGAGTTTTACATAAACATAAAGTATTAAAGATTAAGTTAGAACAAATGAAATAAGTTTCATATAGTTCTGAAAATCAGTAAGTTTAGTTCTTTATTCTACCATGTTTATCTAGTGGATGAGTAGTTTTCATGTTTACCTATTAGATGAGTAGCATGATTAGCTATTAGAATTACATGAGTAGATTCCTTAGCTTTTCTTTGCTATTAGTTTGACATGAGCAGTTATGTTTATGCTTTATCTCTTTTAGAGCATATAGTTTCTAGTTCTTTTCGTATACATGCACATTCGTGATTTTGTGAGTTAGATATCGCTTACTAAGCAAATTTTGCTTATAGATTACACTTCCTCTTGCTGCAGATACAGGAAAGGAAAAGATATAGAAAGAAGGCGACAAGGAGGTGTTCGAAGGATGTGTGATGCCAGGACTATGGAAGCCTTGGGACTAGGAAAGAAGTTTTAATTTTAGTTTCCGCATTTTAGTTATTGTAAACATTTGAGTTGTATTTTAAGTTCATGTCATTTGAGATTATTCTGTTTAGATTGCATGTAGGATGAGCTTAGTTTAGTAAGTAGATATTTGTGTGTTTGATACTTATTTAACTGCGTGGTTGATTGATATGTGTTCCAGCCGCTTGTGGCTGAGTATATATTGCATGTATTGTTGAATATGGTCACCGGTACAGGAGAGATTTTGTCAAAAATTTTCGGTAGGGTTTCCATGTGATTTTTAATCATACCGGTTAAGTAGAGTTAGTAGTTAAGTAACGGTCATCCTTAGAGAGTAGTAGTAGTAAGAAGGGTGGTCGTTACAGATAGAGAGATCATTGAAGAATAGTAGGGTTAGGGTTTGCCGTTGGTAAGGAGAAAAATCAGTAGATAGTCCTTGTAACGACCCAACTCCTGGGTACTAATCTGTGAACCGGATCGCTACATTAACTACTGAAGCTACTGTGCGAAAAACTGGGTAAAATAAAATTTCACTAACTGACTCGATTAATCTGACAACTGATACACCATGCTGTTATAAAGAAGGATTCAAGACCCTTTCCGGTTGGTGTACATGTGCTAAGGAGGATACTTGACCTCGCATCTGAGCTATGAACTCAGAACTAACTTCCCAGCTAGCTGCTGATCGATCCACGGATCGATCAACTTGCTACGATTCTGTGCCCTGCTGGATCGGTCTGCGGACCGATCCAGCAAAGGCTGGATCGGTCAGCAGACCGATCCAGGTGTGTCTGGATCGGTCTGCAGACCAATCCAGGCACCTGGAAACGCTGGACGCCTTCTGTTCGATGTTGGATCGGTCGGCTGACCGATCCAGGGAGATACAGTAGGCTACTGTATCCATCTGGATCGGTCGGCTGACCGATCCAGGATAAGGAATGGCACTGGATCGGTCTGCTGACCGATCCAGTTTCTGATAGTCTGAAACGACATCAGAATTTCTGATTTCCAGCACTGATTCGTGCCAAAAATTGCATACACAAGTTCTAGATACATGAAAACACTCTAGCACGTAAATAATAACATTCTAAACATGATAATCTAAACAAAACATAGTTCACTAAGCTATAACACCTAGCAACAAGGCTAAGTCATAAAACTAGTCATGTTAAGTATCAAAACTGAAATGGAAGCGTATAGATCCCCAAGGATCTTTATTCCAAACCCCTTGCACACACACATCATCGTAGCATCGCCCTCCAGCCTCCGCTAGTCCACTTTTCTTTTACCGGTATCTGCAGTATAAGAAAAGTAGCATCTGTAAGCTTAAAGCTTAGTAAGAAACCATCTACCTCACTAAAACATGCAACGATGCGATTATGTTTTTAAATCATGCGGTTTGAAACATACTGAATATGCAAGCATGGCATGGTATCATACAAAGCATAAACTGGAACTGAAACATGGCATAGCATAGAAACTGAACATGAAACTGAACTAGTCATACATATATCTAAATCTGTACATGAACTCAAATCATGTAAACTGAACCTGAACTGAACTGAAAGCTAAATTAGTGTTCTCATCACTAGTTTCAAATTTGAAAACTATACATATAATAGATGAAAATACTAAACATGCTGTTGGGCCCTGGCAACTGTACTTACTGTGCGCGCATCCCTACGAGACCCGGGATTGCAAGTTCCGAATCCAGCAGGGTTACTAGGTTATCTGAACCTAGGGACAACTGTGGGAGTCCAGCCCATGGATATCTGATCCAAGTACAGTGCCAACTGAATAAAAGTAAAATACTGAATACTGTTTTATTTTACTTTGCTGTTCTAGGTTATCTGAACCTAGAGGCTACTGTGGGAGCCCACCCAATGGATATCTGATCCATATAGCTGTAATAACTGATAATAAACTGAATAAAATGTTTCTAATACATTTTACATGTTGTTAGGACGCCTACTAGTGCATCCTTCTGAACTGGGCATTCTACCGAATGCTTGGTGTGCACTAAAAGTACATCCTAAAACTGAAAACTGTAAGATTACTGAACTAACGCCAAAACTAACAAGCGAGAGCAATTATACTGCAGGTGAGGGGTTTCTTACCTCAATCGTAAGGTTTTCTTACGATTCTAACCGCTAGGTTTTCCGGAAAATTGCTCCGTTCGACGAACCGCTTACGTCCTCGCGTTCCTCTCACGGAGGAGAACCTTTTTCGTGTTGGAGTCGTCGCCGGAAGATGTTCCCTTGACCCTTAGCTTGGTGTGTGCCGTGCGTGAGGAAGAGGGGAAGAGGAGAGGTGCGGCGGTGGTGTTAGGTCTCGGTGGAAAAGATGTTACCGAACCAAGTTCTCCAAATAAACCAACTCCAACTTAAGTTTATTATTCATATCAAGTGGTTTAATGAACCCAACTCTAATATAAATATATTCGGTTCTCCTTTCTTTCAGCACGGCCCTGCTGGGTTCACCGGTTACTAGCATTATCCCTTACACCATAGGTCTCGGGTTCGATTCCCGCCTAAGCTATTTTGCGGTTCTAATTATTTTTGCTACTTCCGGTACTCCAAAAATTATGTAAAAATATTCTAAAAATCTAGAGAAATCATAGGATATTTCTAAAATAAATTCGGGAATTTTTCGGGCTTTACAATCCCCCATACCTTATAAAAAGTTCGTCCCCGAACTTAAAATAATTCTGGGTACTTCTGTCTCATGCTGGCCTCTGTCTCCCAAGTCGCCTCTGCTGCTGTGTGATTTTGCCAACTGACTTTGACTAATGGTACTTCCTTGTTCCGTAATTTCTTTACTGCTCGGTCTATTATCTGAATAGGCCGACTGTCATAGCTGAGGTCATCACGGACCTGTACCAACTGGGGCTCAATCACCTGGGTGGCGTCTGGAATATGCTTCTTCAGGATGGAGACATAAAATACGTTGTGGACAGCTGACATCTCCTGAGGTAACTCTAGCTCATATGCTACCTTGCCCACTCTCTTCGTGATAAGGTATGGTCCCACATATCTGGGAGCTAGCTTGCCCTTCTTCCCAAAACACATGACTCCCTTCATGGGAGCTACTCTGAGGAAAACTGTATCCCCAATAAGGGTCTGCGTCGTGTATCGGCATAGCTCTTCTGACGGCTCTGTGCTGTCTCTATCCTCTGGCGAATCTGCTGTATGGCTGCTGTGGTATCTGCTACTAGATCTGTCTGAAGCTCTAGTTCCTTCTGTTCACCACTCTCATACCAGCAGATTGGTGATCTGCACCTCCGCCCATAGAGTGCCTCATAAGGTGACATGCCGATAGTGGCCTGATAACTGTTGTTGTATGCAAATTCTGCTAGACTCAGATATTTGCACCAACTTCCCTTGAAATCTAGGGCACAAGCCCGGAGCATATCTTCGAGTACCTGATTTACTCGCTCCGTCTGACCATCTGTCTGAGGATGGAAAGCTGTGCTGAATTTTAACTGGGTGCCCATAGCTGACTGTACACACTTCCAGAAGTGTGATGTAAATCTACTGTCTCTGTCTGATATAATGGTTCGTGGGACTCCATGTAGCCTAACTATCTCCTTGAGATACAACTGAGCTAGCTGCTCCATGGAATAGGATATTCTGATAGCTAAGAAGTGGGCTGATTTAGTCAACCTGTCGACTATTACCCAAATGACATCAAAACCATTCGTGGTTCTGGGTAATCCCACTATGAAGTCCATAGAGATAGCCTCCCACTTCCATTCTGGAATCTGGATCGGCTGCAGAACTCCTCCTGGTCGCTGATGTTCTGCCTTAACCCTCTGACAGGTTAGACAGATGCTGACGTATCTGGCGATATCTCGCTTCATCCCAGGCCACCAAAATCGTTTCTTTAGATCCTGATACATTTTGGTGGAACCAGGATGCATCGCATAGGGAGTCCTGTGAGCCTCGTCTAGAATTTTCTGTAGTTCCTCCCGATCCGGAACACAAAGTCTGTCACCACAGTACACTACCCCACTGGCGGACACTCTGAACTCTCCATGTTCTGATTCTGCTAACCCTTGCTTGATTTTCTGGATTTCAGGATCCTGCTCCTGAGCTGTCTGGATATCATCAAGCAAGGTAGATGCTAAGGACATAGTGGAAAGTTGTCCGACTATAAGCTCGAGACTAAAGGCTGTAATCTCCTTCCTTAGGGGTGGTGACATAGCTGCTAAAGATAATAAGGTAGCACTGGACTTCCTGCTGAGTGCGTCTGCTACCTTATTAGCTTTCCCTGGATGGTAGAGGATATCTATGTCATAATCCTTGACCAGCTCTAACCATCTGCGCTGTCGCATATTCAGATCCTTCTGAGTAAAGAAATACTTCAGACTTTGATGATCTGTATATACTCTGCACTGAGCTCCGTACAAATAATGTCTCCAAATCTTGAGAGCGAACACCACTGCTGCAAGCTCAAGGTCGTGAGTAGGATAGTTCCTCTCATAATCCTTGAGTTGTCTGGAGGCATAAGCGATCACCTTGCCCTGCTGCATCAGTACTGCTCCTAATCCCAATTTAGAGGCGTCACTGTAGATGTCAAAGCTGTCCGTGTTTTCTGGTATAGCTAAAATAGGAGCACTGGTCAATCTCCATTTTAGTTCGCTGAAGCTGTTCTCGCAGTCCTCTGTCCACTGAAATTTCTTGTTCTTCCTGGTGAGAGCTGTCAGTGGGGAGGCTATTCTGGAGAAGTCTACGATTTCCTGTAGTAGCTGCTAATCCCGAGCTTCGATTTCACCTTGGCGTTCTGGGTCTCTTCCGATTACTTACGCTTCTATCTTGTTGGGATCTACCATAACACCATCCTTGGAGATGATGTGACCTAGGAAGGCTACTGGTCCAGCCAAAATTCACATTTGAATTTGGCGTACAGCTGGTTCTGCTGAAGGATCTGCAAAACTGTCTTCAGATGCTCTGCATGGTCCTCCTGAGTGCCTGAATAGATAAGAATGTCGTCGATGAACACGATGACAAACTTGTCTAAGTATTCTCTGAATACTCTGTTCATGAGGTCCATGAAAGTAGATGGAGCATTTGTCACGCCGAAAGGCATGACTACGAACTCGTAATGTCCGTATCTGGTCCTGAAAGCTGTTTTAGGTATATCACCTTTCTTGACTCTAACCTGGTGATATCCTGATCTGAGGTCAATTTTAGAGAACACTGTGGCTCCCTTTAGCTGGTCAAACAGGTCATCTATTCTGGGGAGAGGGTACCTGTTTTTAATTGTGACCTGGTTCAGGGCACGGTAGTCTATGCATAAGCGTATGCTTCCATCCTTCTTCTTCATGAACAACACAGGTGCTCCCCATGGTGAGTGACTAGGGCGTATGAAACCCTGGTCAAGAAGCTCCTGTAATTGCTCCTGAAGTTCCTTCAGTTCTGCTGGAGCCATGCGGTACGGTGCCTTGGAAATTGGATTTGTGCCGGGAATGAGCTCTATCTCAAATTCAATCTCCCTGTCTGGTGCTAAGCCTGGTAGCTCTTCAGGGAAAACTGCTGGGTAGTCACAAACGACTCGAACCTCTGATAGCTGTTGGTTCTTGTCCTGGCTGGTGTTGACTACATTTGCTAAAAATCCCATGCATCCTGAATCCATTAGCTGCTGTGCTTTCAGTGCTGAGAGAAACTTCCTGGCTTTTCTCTTTGGTTTTCCTATGAACTCAAACTGTACTCCTGCTTCAGGTTGGAATATGACCTTCTGTTTACGGCACTCTATAGAAGCGCCGTATTTAGCACTATCCGATCACCAAAAAGTTCCCTGTCTGCTATAATGACTGGCACTGCTCTGAGCCAGTGCGTAGATGTCATAATGTCTCCTGAGGGTAGTGTTGTCAGAAACTGACTATTGAGTACCTCTGGAGGTGTTGCTAATTTCTCGGCAAATGCCCTGGATACATAAGAGTGGGTTGCCCCAGTATCGAATAAGACAGTTGCATTATGCTGTAAAATATTGATCTGACCTGTGACAACTGTCGAGGCATTTGCTACGTCCTCTCTGGTCAGTGAGAAAATCCTGGCATTTGTGTTAGCTGTGGGGGCTTCTAATCTGCCCTGACTGATCTGTGGACCATCTAAGGCTGCATACATCTGGTGTAGCTGCGCTGGCTGAGCTCCATACTGTATCGGCTGAGGCTGAGGAAGACTGTTCTTGTTCGGGCACTGCTTAGCCATGTGCCCTTCCTGTCCACATTCAAAACAACCTCGCGTACCCTTGCGGCAAACTCCTGGATGATGTTTCCCACAAGTAGTACATTTGGGATGTCTGGAATGTTTTCCAGCTGGTCCTCCTTTTGGGTCACTGCTTGCCTTGCGTTTCCCCTTCCAGTTGGAGCTATGTCCCTGTTGTTTCTGCTGAGTACCTGAGCTAGCTTGTCCCTTGGGCTCTGTGGAAACCTGCTTCTGCTGGGTGATATTGTGCTGATAGTGCTCGGTGATCAGAGCACTACTCACTAGCTCCTCTGTGGTTTGTGGCCTATGAACGCCACCAGCCACATTCATTGCGATCTCTGGTCTGAGCATCTTCAGCATCAAGCGTACTCGTTCCTTCTCTGAGCTGACTAGTTCTGGACACAGACGGGCCAACCTGTTGAATTTCTTCACGGCCTCCTGAACTGATAGGTTGCCCTGACGAAATTCTGTAAACTCGTCATAGTGTCGGTTCGTGACCTGCATGTGAAAGAATTCCTCGAAGAATTCTTTCTCGAAGTTGGCCCATGTCATCTGATTTACTGGCCACTTCGATTTAATCCGCTCCCACCACATGCGTGCATCTCCTGTTAAACAGAAGGAGGCACACTTCACCTTTTCGTGCTCTGGCCAGTCTAGAAGCTCCATCGTGCTTTCTAGTGTTTTAAACCATGCCTGAGCATCCCATGGTTCATTGGTGCACGAGAAGGGCTTAATTCTCGCCACTGGATAAGGTAAGCTTCTCTCTTAGCCCCCATCGGGGCCACTAGGACCGGTGCAGTGGTACTACCTCGTGATTCTTGGAGTCGTGAGGTTTGGTCGGAGTGACGGGGAGTAGTCTTGGTTAGCCTTTGAGGAGGCTATCTCCACGATCGCCTAATGGTGAGCCACTAGTCTTTGTAGGTCCGGGAGGCAGGGAGGCCCGCCTCGTCTTTGGGCTCACCACGTGATGCTTTCTTATGGGACGTCCTCGTACCATTTTCTAAATAGCAGAGAACACATATATATAACTAGGCTATCATGTTATAGTTAACTACTGGTAACATGTTAATTACTATCACTGTAAACATGAATTAATTAACTACCAACATGAGAGCAAACATGAAAGCACTTATAACTGATATGAAAGCTGAAAACAAAATTGAGTGAGAGATGTTCTTACTTGGAAGTTGTAGGCACAATGCTGATGTGTGTGTAGGAAGTAAGGAACTTGCTCTGATACCACTCTGTAACGACCCAACTCCTGGGTACTAATCTGTGAGCCGGATCGCTACATTAACTATTGAAGCTACTGTGCGGAAAACTGGGTAAAATAAAATTTCACTAACTGACTCGGTTAATCTGACAACTGATACACCATGCTATTATAAAGAAGGATTCAAGACCCTTTCCGGTTGGTGTACATGTGCTAAGGAGGATACTTGACCTCCCATCTGAGCTATGAACTCAGAACTAACTTCCCAGCTAGCTGCTGATCGATCCACGGATCGATCAACTTGCTACGATTCTGTGCCCTGCTGGATCGGTCTGCGGACCGATCTAGGTGTGTCTGGATCGGTCTGCAGATCGATCCAGGCACCTGGAAACGCTGGATGCCTTCTGTTCGATGTTGGATCGGTCGGCTGACCGATCCAGGGAGATACAGTAGGCTACTGTATCCATCTGGATCGGTCGGCTGACCGATCCAGGAGAAGGAATGGCACTGGATCGGTCTGCTGACCGATCCAGTTTCTGATAGTCTGAAACGACATCAGAATTTCTGATTTCCAGCACTGATTTGTGCCAAAAATCGCATACACAAGTTCTAGATACATGAAAACACTCTAGCACGTAAATAATAACATTCTAAACATGATAATCTAAACAAAACATAGTTCACTAAGCTATAACACCTAGCAACAAGGCTAATTCATAAAACTAGTCATGTTAAGTATCAAAACTGAAATGGAAGCGTATAGATCCCCAAGGATCTTTATTCCAAACCCCTTGCACACACACATCATCGTAGCATCGCCCTCCAGCCTCCGCTAGTCCACTTTTCTTTTACCGGTATCTGCAGTATAAGAAAAGTAGCATCTGTAAGCTTAAAGCTTAGTAAGAAACCATCTACCTCACTAAAACATGCAACGATGCGATTATGTTTTTAAATCATGCTGTTTGAAACATAATGAATATGCAAGCATGGCATGGTATCATACAAAGCATAAACTGGAACTGAAACATGGCATAGCATAGAAACTGAACATGAAACTGAACTAGTCATAATATATCTAAATCTGTACATGAACTCAAATCATGTAAACTGAACCTGAACTGAACTGAAAGCTAAATTAGTGTTCTCGTCACTAGTTTCAAATTTGAAAACTATACATATAATAGATGAAAATACTAAACATGTTGTTGGGCCCTGGCAACTGTACTTACTGTGCGCGCATCCCTACGAGACCCGGGATTGCAAGTTCTGAATCCAGCAGGGTTACTAGGTTATCTGAACCTAGGGACGATTGTGGGAGTCCAGCCCATGGATATCTGATCCAAATACAGTGCCAACTGAATAAAAGTAAAATACTGAATACTGTTTTATTTTACTTTGCTGTTCTAGGTTATCTGAACCTAGAGCTAGGTTATCTGAACCTAGAGGCTACTGTGGGAGCCCACCCAATGGATATCTGATCCATATAGCTGTAATAACTGATAATAAACTGAATAAAATGTTTCTAATACATTTTACATGTTGTTAGGACGCCTACTAGTGCATCCTTCTGAACTGGGCATTCTACCGAATGCTTGGTGTGCACTAAAAGCACACCCTAAAACTGAAAACTGTAAGATTACTGAACTAACGCCAAAACTAACAAGCGAGAGCAATTATACTGCAGGTGAGGGGTTTCTTACCTCAATCGTAAGGTTTTCTTACGATTCTAACCGCTAGGTTTTCCGGAAAATTGCTCCGTTCGATGAACCGCTTACGTCCTCGCGTTCCTCTCGCGGAGGAGAACCTTTTTCGTGTTGGAGTCGTCGCCGGAAGATGTTCCCTTGACCCTTAGCTTGGTGTGTGCCGTGCGTGAGGAAGAGGGGAAGAGGAGAGGTGCGGCGGTGGTGTTAGGTCTCGGTGGAAAAGATGTTGCCGAACCAAGTTCTCCAAATAAACCAACTCCAACTTAAGTTTATTATTCATATCAAGTGGTTTAATGAACCCAACTCTAATATAAATATATTCGGTTCTCCTTTCTTTCAGCACGGCCCTGCTGGGTTCACCGGTTACTAGCATTATCCCTTACACCATAGGTCTCGGGTTCGATTCCCGCCTAAGCTATTTTGCGGTTCTAATTATTTTTGCTACTTCCGGTACTCCAAAAATTATGTAAAAATATCCTAAAAATCTAGAGAAATCATAGGATATTTCTAAAATAAATTCAGGAATTTTTCGGGCTTTACAGTCCTACATTAGGTTATCAGAGCACTAGGAGTTGGAGGGAAGAGACACCAGCCGCCGAAGAAGGTCGAAAGCGTTTAGTGTTTGGAGGTAGAAAAAATTGGTTGTTAGGTCAAACAGTCAAATGGATGTTTAAATACATAAGTTATCTTAAAAAATGCGTGACATGAATCGATTCGATTAGAATTTCTAGTCAATATAACTGGTGTTAGAGATCAATTCAATTGATTCAATTTATGAGGTGTACAGAGATGAATTGATTCGACTGATATCTGTTGGGGTTGCAAGGTTACAAACATAGTCCCACATTGAAAACACATGAGAAAGATCATGGGATTAAAAGGATGGATGATATCTTTATTGGCATGAGGCCTTTTGGGTAGAGCCTAAGAGCAAAACCATGAGAGCTTAGATCCAAAGTAGACAATATCATACCATTTTGGAGATATCTAAATTCTTTTAGATCCTATAATTGGTATCAGAGCCTGGACTGCCAGAAGATTTAACCACCGACTGTGCATAAGAACTATGGTCTGATTAAGTCATATGAGTACAATATTGACCTCGAACAAAGAAAGTGGGGGCTCCTATGTTTGGATCAAGAGGACTAGACACCAGGCAGGAAGTCCTAGTTGCGACTAGGCAAGGAAGTCCTAGTAGGTCGGGTGGATCGAGGGGCAGGAAGACCTGGTGGGTCGAGGATCAGACGTGGGAAACATGTGGTCCTTTGTTTGAGGGGGGATTATTGGGATTACAAGGTTGAAAATATATTCCCACACATGGGAAAGATCATGGGGTTAAAAGGATGGATGATATCTCTATTGGCATGAGGCCTTTTGGGTAGAGCCCAAGAGCAAAACCATGAGGACTTAGGCCCAAAGTGGACAATATCATACCATTATGGAGATATCTAAATTCTTTTCGATCCTACAATATTATCTATTCGACTGATTAGTTTATGCATTGTACAGAGACGAACCGATTCGACTGATATTAGATATTGATTTGACTGATTCAGTTTATACTGTGAACAGAGAAGATTCGATTTGATTGATTTCAGGGATCGATTCGATTGATTCAAATTATGTTGTGTATAGAAACGATTCGATTTGACTTATTTTATCTATCGATTCGACTGATTTAATTTATGAGTTGAACAAAGACGAATCGATTCGACTATTTTCACGGATTGATTCAAATGCTTTAGTTTCTTTGCTGTACAGAAACTAATTAATTCAATTGATACATAGTATCAGTCGATTGATTCATTTTCTAAGGTGAACATATGTTATGTATCAGTCGACTGATTAATTTTTGAACACGATCCGGGTACAACAACTGATGTCATAAGCTCAAGGTAAATGAAAATTATATGATAATTATTGACCCACACCATATTTGAGATCCTTGAGCTTCCCTATATGTAATGGTGTTAAAAGTTTTATTTTTCAAATAGCCGAAGTCCATCAGCTGATTTTGACCAAAATCGGTTGATGGACCAAACAACATCGAATTGCCATGGGATAAGTTCCTATGTGTTCAGGCTGGTCTCCTGAACATGAAAATGCATATTATTATCATTACGATACATCATATAAAGAGTTATGAATTTTTTAACACGAATCTAGGCACAAAAAGGGATGTCGTAAGCTCAAGGTAAATGAAAATTATATGATAATCACTAACCCACACTATATTTGAGATCTTGGAGCTTCCCTCTATATGATAGTGTTAAAAGTTTTATTTTTCGGATAACCGATGTAACGACCCAATTTTCCCTATTTCAAGTTCTAAAAGTCCATAAAAATATTTGGAAATACTTTTAAAATATTCTAGAGATTTTTAAGAATTTTTAGAGTATTTTTACGTGATTTTTGGAGGTCGTTTAGTAGGGTTACAAAAAGAAGGAAGATTTGACCAAAAATGTTGAAGTTGAGATTCGAACCCACGATTCCAAGTATGAGCCAAGCAGCAGCCAACCAACTGAGCTGTAATTGTTTCGTTAATCATATATGGGGCGGAATTTATTTAAGTAATAGATGGAACCGAAATAATCCAGGTTATTAAAGGAGATAATTTTCTTTTCCCGAAACCTAAAACCTAATCTCTCCTTTTCTCCCCACGCACGCAACGCCGTTTTCTTCCCTCGGGCGAAACCACAGCCAAGGCTAGGGTTCCTCCCTCCGGCGTCGGCGACGTGCTTTTCCGGCCGATTTTCACCCGTGGGTGACCATTCCGACAAGGAGAACTCGGGAGATACAAGGAACCGGTAGAATCGAAGCTCCACCGAAACCCTAAAGCATTTCCCTTCGGTTGTAAGTCCAAGAACCCGATGTAAGTGCTTCTCACCTGCGGTAGGAGTAGCTCTCGGGGTTTTGTTTTGCATTTTTGTTGTGAAATGAACAATAGCAGCGTTCATTCTAGTTTTGGTTTATGAAGAGTGCTTTAATATTGAAAACTTGGAATCTTCTTTGATCCGTATCAACCTTAATGAGCAATGATCAGTTTGTTTTGTTTACTGAGGTGGATACTTCCTTGTTTAACATTTAAGTCATTAATTCCAAGCACGTGTGTGATTTGTATACGGAATAAGTCCAAGGGGTCATGCAAAGTCAATCAATATTTGCCTATATTATGAACAAGAGAAGAAGAACATGACTTTCATTTTTGCTTGATTTTGAAACATGTTTTGTTTTACTTCACCAGTAGCTTCCATTGCTATTAGACAAGCATATTTTCTTATTGCGGTTAGACAAGCGGATTTTCTTATTGCTTTGCTTAGTTTTCTGTATATATATGCAATGAACTTGAACAGCATGTGTTCAATATATAGTTTTAGTTTTTATAGATATGCAATGAACATGGATAGCATGTATTTATAGTATTTTAGAATTTTGTTAACAAAGCATGCTGAATTTGTTTAGGATAGTATGCAGTTTAGATTTAAGTTTCTTTACTACCTCATTTAGCATGAACAGATCTACTTTTGGATTTAGTTATAATCCTCTACTAAATTACCAAAAGATAAGTAAAAGAAAGTTAAAGAAAAGAAAGAAAAAGGCTAAAGCCTTAAGTAAGATTCCGAAGTCAAGACTTTAGGGATTTTGGCACACAAGGTGCTTATTAAAATGCCAAGACATTTTATTATAAGAAGTATTTAAAGATGAAAAGTATTTTACTTTTAAAGGGCATGTACCGGACACAAGGTCTAAGGGATGGGCTCCAAGATGCCCCTAGGCACAAGGCCTAGAAGTACCTTAGTAGTTTCGGGATTAGCTACCTCGACTCTTATTAAGGATGCGCGCAAAGTGGTACAATGTCGGGCCCAAGAAGAAGTTTATTATCTATTTTGAAGTATATATATATATATATATATATATATATATATATATAAGCTTTTGGAACAAAAGAAATAAACTTAATTTAAGTTCAGAAATCAGCAAGATAGTTCTTTTTGTTTCAATTTCAGCAAGTTAACTGTCTTAGTTTTATTTCAGCAAGATAGTCATTTCTATCCCTTTAAATTCAGCAAGTTAGTTCTTTTATATTAGCATGCCATTGAGACTTTCTACTGTTATTTATGAGCATGACTAGCTTCACATGTTTAGTATTTCAGTTAGTTATACTTTACTTGCTGTTTTTAGTAAGCATGAGTAGTTCTTATCATGTTTCGAATTTATTTCGTACACATGCTTTTCATATCGAGATTTTGTGAGTTAGATAGCGCTTACTAAGCTTTATGCTTATAGATACTACTTTCCTCCTACTGCAGATAAAGGTAAAGATAAAGGAAAAGCTAAAGTATGAAAGGAAGGCGACAAGGAGCTGATGGAGGTGTGATGTGTGGACTATGGAAGCCTTGGGACTAAGTTTTAGAAATCTATAAAGACTTGTATTTAGACTATTGGAGTTTTTGCCACCATGTGATGATTTGGTTTAGCTTCTTAGATGTTTTATGTTTTATATTTATTAGAACTGTGTGGTTGTTTGTTTAATATGATTGTTATATATGTATCCATGATTATTGTCACCGGTACAGGGGAGGTGCTGTCGGAATTTTTGTCTAGCAGAAATCTCTCTCGAGGCCTCACAATAGTTTTTTTTAAAAAAAAAGTTAGTAGTCAAGTAGGTAGCGTTAACCACGTTAGGGAGTTAGTAGTTAAGGTAGTAACGGTCACCTTTACAGACTAGTAGTAAGAAGGGTGGTCGTTACAGTTGGTATCAGAGCAGTGTTCCATTCTCCAGCATCACACACACATCAGCATCATCCTTGCCGTCTCCAAGTAAGAAAGTATTTAAAATTCTTTCTTTATTCTGCTTTCCTTATTATTAACTGCAGTATAGAGTATTTGTTTTTAAGTGCTTAAGTAAGATAGAAGATTTTGTTTCCCTTTTCTTTATTTATATATATATATATATATATGATTAAAAAGGGTTAGAGAAGCTATTTAGTCTTTTTCCTCTGCATAATTGGATGTCAAGAAGAGGATATCCCCGTACCGTTTATACTGAGAACCAAGATCAGGAGAACGAAGAGCCCAGAGCCCCTGGGCCTATTCTCCCTGAAGTTGTTGCTCAACTTCAGAGACAAGTAGCGAGCAGCAGCAAGTGATTGCCAATTTAATGGCCAATCAAAAGCTAGCTCCTCCCACTCCCCCAACCATTAATGTGGAGACCCCAGTGGTGACTGAAGTCCCATCAGTTGCCCTGGAAGTCGCCACAACATCTAGAAGACAAGAAGGATACCTCATCTAGTGGCTGAAGCTGAAACTAGAAAGCTTCTCAGGCACGACTGAGCCCTGAGATGCCCAGGCTTGGTTCAAGACACTTGAGAGCACAATGGAGCTTCTTGACTGACCAGAGGTCGAGAAGGGCAAGTGTGCCTCTTTCTGCCTATCTGGAGATGCTTGTATGTAGTAGGAGCGAGTTAAGAGTAAGAGAGCAGTCAACCAGATGAGCTGGGTTGACTTTGAGATAGAGTTTTACTAAGAGTTTTTCCGCCAACGGATCACCAATAAACATTATGAGCAGTTTATAGAATTTAGACCAGGTGACCTACCAGTAGAAGAAGCGGTTAAAAGATTTAACAGGCTAGCTCACCTTTGCCTAGAGTTAGTAAGTACAGTGAAAGAACGAGTCAGACTGATGCTCCTAATGCTGAGACCAGAAATAACACCTAATGTGAGTAGTGAAACTCACCGACCATAGATTGGTGAAGAGCTAGTCAGCAGGGCATTAGTGAGCACTATCTGAACAGCAATAAGGCACAACAAACACAACACAAGCCAGTCAAAATAGAAGACAAGACAGTGGGGAAACAGAGACCCCAGTCAAGTAATCAGAACTGGAAGGATAAAGATAACAAAAAAAAAAGACCTAAGCAGGAAAACGTTCGGGTAGTCTGTGAATATCCAGAGGTATTTCTAGAAGAGCTACCTGGACTACCTCCCAACAGAGAAGTGGAGTTTGAGATTGAACTAGTTCCTGGTACCGGTCCAATTTCAAAAGCTCCATACCGCATGTCTCCAGCAGAGTTGAAAGAGTTGCAAGAACAACTTCAGGAGCTGCTTGACAAAGGCTTCATTCGCCCTAGTCACTCTCCATGGGGAGCTCCTGTGTTGTTTGTTAAGAAGAAGGATGGATCTATGCGGATGTGCATAGATTATAGAGCTCTGAATCAAGTGACCATCAAGAACAAGTATCCACTGCCCAGGATCGATGATTTATTTGATCAATTGAAAGGTGCAACAGTGTTCTCCAAGATAGATCTGCGCTCTGGGTACCATCAGTTGAAAGTGAAGGAGAGTGATATACCCAGAACAGCTTTCAGGACCAGATACGGACACTACGAATTCATAGTCATGCCTTTTGGTGTGACTAATGCACCTACAGTCTTCATGGACTTGATGAATAGAGTGTTCAGAGAATACCTTGACAAGTTTGTCATTGTGTTCATCGACGACATTCTAGTCTATTCCAGAACTTCAGAGGAGCATGACATGCACTTGAGAATAGTCCTGCAGACCCTTCAGCAAAAGCAGCTCTATGCTAAATTCTCAAAGTGCGAGTTCTGGTTGGAGCAGGTGGCGTTTCTAGGTCACATCGTCTCTAAAGAAGGCATTCAAGTGGATTCAGCCAAAGTAGAAGCGGTCAGCAACTGGAAGAGACCCAAGAATGCCAGGGAAATCAGAAGCTTCCTTGGTTTAGCTGGGTACTACAGGAAATTCGTGGAAGACTTTTCCCGAATAGCCTCTCCACTTACATCCCTCACCAGGAAGAACAAGAAGTTTGAATGGTCAGACAAATGTGAGCAGAGTTTTCAAGAACTCAAGAAGAGACTGACCAGTGCTCCCATTCTGACTATTGCAAGAGTTTTGACATCTACAGTGATGCTTCCAAGATGGGCTTAGGAGCTGTACTCATGCAGGAAGGAAAAGTTATAGCTTATGCTTCCAGACAACTCAAAGACTACGAGAAGAACTATCCCACTCATGATCTAGAGCTGGCAGCTGTGGTCTTTGCATTGAAACTCTGGCGACACTACTTGTATGGAGTCCAGTGCAGAATCTTCATAGACCATCAAAGTCTTAAGTACTTCTTCACTCAGAAGGACTTAAACATGAGACAGCGTAGGTGGTTAGAGTTGGTCAAAGATTATGACTGTGAAATCCTCTACCATCTAGGTAAAGCTAATAAAGTGGCAGATGCACTAAGCAGAAAATCCAGTGCATCCCTGATGTCCTTGTCATCATTAGCTCTGCCACTGCAGAAGGAGTTGTCAGGTTTCGGACTTGAGATTATTTATGGGCAACTCTCTGCATTGACTCTAGAGTCAACCCTGCTTGAGGATATACAGAGGAAGCAAAGTGAAGATCCAGATATCCAAAAGATTAAGCAAGGGATACAGGAAGAAGAAAATTCCGAATTTCGAGTATCAGACAGTGGAATTCTTTATCAGGGGAGTCGCCTTTGTGTTCCCAATGATGGAGAGCTGAGGAAGAAAATTTTAGAAGAAGCTCACAGTACACCGTACTCCATGCATCCTAGTTCTACCAAGATGTACCAAGACGTGAAACATAGGTTCTGGTGGTCTGGACTCAAAAGGGATGTAGCTAAATATGTCAGTACCTGCTTGACATGTCAGAGGGTCAAAGCAGAACACCAGAGACCAGGAGGAGTTCTACAGCCTTTTCCTATACCAGAGTGGGAGTGGGAAGACATCTCTATGGACTTGATAACAGGTCTCCCAAGAACTACGAATGGATATGATGCAATATGGGTACTAGTGGATAGATTGACCAAGTCTGCCCATTTTCTAGCCATCATGGTGTCCCACTCTATAAAGCAGTTGGCACAGTTATATGTTAAGGAAGTTATCATACTTCATGGAGTTCCCAAATCTATTGTGTCTGATAGAGATGGGCGCTTCACCTCTCACTTCTGGGAATGTGTTCAGACTGCACTAGGCACCAAACTCAAGTTCAGCACAGCTTTCCATCCTCAGACTGATGGACAGACAGAGCGAGTAAACAAGATTCTAGAAGATATGCTCCGAGCTTGTGCACTAGATTTCAAGGGAAGTTGGTGCAAGTACCTGTGCTTATCTGAATTTGCCTACAACAACAGCTATCAGGCCACCATCAAGATGACTCCTTACGAGGCGTTGTATGGCAGGAAATGCAGATCACCCATTTGCTGGCAAGAAGTAGGTGAAAGGAAAGAAATGGAAGTAGAGCTGGGCATTCAGACAGAGCTGATAGATGAGACTACTCAGGCTATTCAGAAGATCAGACAGAGAATTGAGACTGCCCAGAGTAGATAGAAGAGTTATGCTGACACACGTCGTAGGCCACTGGAATTTCAAGTAGGAGATTCAGTTTTTCTCAAAGTTGCTCCTATGAAGGGAGTGATGAGATTTGGCAAGAAGTGTCACGCCCCGGAGGAGTCTCTGTCCGAAGAAATTTCGGCAGCATCTCCCCTGTACGGCGGATAATCTGAAACTTTTCTACAAGCACTATATACCTCAGCCACATGCGGCTGGAATAATAACAATAAAAGGAAACAAACACCACGCAGTTAATATCAAATTCAGCCTCTGGCTGACACAACCACGCAGTTAAAAATAAAGCAGCCCACTCGGCTATACCAAAACCAAAACACAAAACTGCTAGCCGGCTAGGCTTACACAACCAACAACAAATACAAAATACCACATAACAACATCAACACTCCAAAAATAAAACCGGAGTACAGAGCTAACAAACTGATACATAAAACAAAACAAAACATACGTGAAACCGATAAGTCTTCTGATGTGACGTGGGGACCAGCAGACAGGATGCTCCAAGCGACACCCTAAATAACCTGGTACCTGAAAAAGATAGTGTCAATGGGGGTGAGTTCAACAACTCAGCGAATACCAATGGACATGAGTAGTAAGATATATCTAACAGCAACAAACATAGAATACAGCTTCCTAATCATATGTAGGGAATATGCAAAACTGAAAGGTAACTGAGGAAACTGTACTCACCAGGAACTCCTATCCAGACAAAAGGGTCGTCAAACCGAAAGTGTCAATAATCCTGTATGCAGGTCAAAAGTATGCATCCAACCAAAATGCATCAACCAAATGCAGCAAACACAATCATAAGAATATAAATGCATCAATGCATATGATGCTAATGATGCGTCCTGGTCACCCAATCATCTCACACACAAATGGTGAGACCAAGTGGGTAGGGCTGTGACAACCGTGCACTCTGTCGTCACTACTCCTGATGAGTGACCGAGTGGACGGGATGCTGTCGGAGTACTCCTGTCCTGTGACCCCAAATTATAAATGGGGGAGCTCAATGCTCTCAACTCCTGGTACACGATGACGGGGAGGTATCTCTGCCGGCTACCACGCTGAGTCACCTGACCAACGGAGCCAAACAGAGTCCACCGTCTGCCGGCTACTCTGTTCTTGCACTAAATGCAGTGAGCCAAGCGGGCCGGCGGCTACCACGCTGAGTCCTCAGACCAACGGAGCCAAACAGCAGAACCGCCACACACATGTCTGATATACCACTAACCTATGAGTGGTGGTGTGTGCAGTACATGTAACTGGCGATGTGCTCAACCATAGTGGAGCCGACAATCGCGCAGCATGCAATCATGATGCATGACACTAAGCCTGGCAATAAACTGATCAGCATAACCATATCCATATACATAAAATGAGTATCATAATATCGATGGTCAAATACGAAGATCTAAAGTACACAGGTCAGATAGGATATCAAAAACCTAGGTCCTGAACATAACAAGCATGGTATGTCACTATCTCTCTGAGCATATATATATATAATCATGTGGGTACTAGCATAAAATGCATATCAGGTGAGCAAACAAGCATGAAACAGGTATCCCGTAGTGACGTACCGAAACAAGGACGAACATAATTATTACTAATGGCTATAACCTACTAGACATATCAACAAGACATATCAAAAAGATAAGTCAAGGTACCCGCCTCCAATAGAAAGGGTCGCATCCGATCCAAATCCAACGTCGAGTTGCTCATCTCGCGTCACAGTCCTGTAGTACATAGTATACAGATTTAGCTAATTAAATACCAATTAATTAGCTAAATCAAATCCTTGAGAAACTAACATAAATCCAAATCCAATTGTAAACCCTAATTGG
Source organism: Zingiber officinale (assembly GCF_018446385.1). Classification (NCBI taxonomy): domain Eukaryota; kingdom Viridiplantae; phylum Streptophyta; class Magnoliopsida; order Zingiberales; family Zingiberaceae; genus Zingiber; species Zingiber officinale. The sequence goes on from NC_055994.1 coordinate 46,595,581, forward strand.
ATCATTTAACTCCTCAATCAATTCTAATTAATTCATTCGAATTAAGGCTTGCAATAAAATAACCAATCATAGTATCTTACTTGATTTAGCCCTAATTCAATACATACCTAATTCATCAACAACATGAATCAATTTCCCTACTTCATACCTTAATCCATAGCCCAACAAATCCATAGCAAAGACAACTTGCTGTCGGAACAGAGGTAGCTATTGGAAATCAAGAAACGCCCTGCAATGCACTGTCTAGATCAAAATGAAGCTCAAGAAATCGACATCCAAACAACAACCAAATTCCCAGAACAACCTGAGCACCTTACCTCTTCCTCTAATCGCCTGCGATGACCAAGAACCCGACGAAGCTGCTGCTGGAAACCTTAATACCAGAGACTCAGGTCGATAACAAGCTGGCGGCTGGCACTGGACGGCTGGCAGACCAGTGCTAGGGCAGAGGACGATCGGAGTGGCGCCGGGAAACTAGGGCTCGGCGTGGAGAGGCTGGAACAACCCGATCCGGCGGTCGGCAGTGGTACACAAGGACAGATCTAGGGCACGGCTCGGCCCTTGGTCGAAGGTTTGCACCGGCGACCGTGAGTCGGAACTAGAGCAGAGGGAAGATGGTTGCCGGCGCTAGGGCACGGGGAAGACAACGCCACACCGGCGTTGTTCTGGAAGGAGACTCCCGAGTGGCGCTCAGGCCGAAGAAGTCGCGGTCGGTGCTAGGGCACAGGCGCGCCGACGGTGGATCGGCGCTGCTCCGTTCGCCTCAGGCGGTGGCGGCGCCTAGTGCGGCTCGGGAAAGAGCAATTGAAGAGGTGTTCGACGCCGAGAGGGAGGGAAGCCGAGGAAGGGAATCGACCGGTGGTGGCGTCGGCTAGGGCAGAGGATGTTGTCGCCGTGAGGGGCAGAGGGTGAGGAAGAAGGAACGGCCGCGAGGAGGTTAGGGCACGGCGTCGGGTTCGGCAAGGGGAGAAAGAGGGGAGCGCGCGGGAGAAAAAACAAGGGAAAATGAAAAATAAAGGAAAAATAAATAAATAAATAAATAAACTTTTCCTCGTTAAAACAGGGTAGCCTAAACAGGCTTTCCCGGACCCCGTTTTTATCCCCGCAAACTCATCCATATGAGCTCCGAAAAATTCCCGAAAAATTTCCAAAAATTTCGAAAAATTCCCTTATTAATATTCGCCTATTTTCGGTATTTTACAAGAAGGGCAAATTAAGTCCTCGCTATGTAGGGCATTACCTGATTACAGACAGGATTGGGAAGGTAGCTTACAAGCTGGAATTACCATAAGACATGTCAGCAATACACAATGTGTTTCATGTCTCCATGTTAAAGAAGTGTCTCCATGACCCTAGCCAAGTGATTGAGCCTCAGTCAGTGCAGATCCAAGAGGATCTTAATTTTGAGAGTAGACCTACACAGATAGTGGACAGAGCAGTCAAGAGATTAAGAAACAAAGAAGTACCACTAGTGAAGGTCGTCTGGCAGAACCAGAAGCACGAGGAAGTCACTTGGGAGCGGGAGGACAGTATGAGACAGAAGTATCCAGAGCTATTCTAAGTTCGAGGACGAACTTTTTATAAGGTATGGGGAATTGTAACGACCCAATTTTCCCTATTTCAAGTTCTAAAAGTCCATAAAAATATTTGGAAATACTTTTAAAATATTCTAGAGATTTTTAAGAATTTTTAGAGTATTTTTACGTGATTTTTGGAGGTCGTTTAGTAGGGTTACAAAAAGAAGGAAGATTTGACCAAAAATGTTGAAGTTGAGATTCGAACCCACGATTCCAAGTATGAGCCAAGCAGCAGCCAACCAACTGAGCTGTAATTGTTTCGTTAATCATATATGGGGCGGAATTTATTTAAGTAATAGATGGAACCGAAATAATCCAGGTTATTAAAGGAGATAATTTCCTTTTCCCGAAACCTAAAACCTAATCTCTCCTTTTCTCCCCATGCACGCGACGCCGTTTTCTTCCCTCGGGCGAAACCGCAGCCAAGGCTAGGGTTCCTCCCTCCGGCGTCGGCGACGTGCTTTTCCGGCCGGTTTTCACCCGTGGGTGACCATTCCGACAAGGAGAACTCAGGAGATACAAGGAACCGGTAGAATCGAAGCTTCACCGAAACCCTAAAGCATTTCCCTTCGGTTGTAAGTCCAAGAACCCGATGTAAGTGCTTCTCACCTGCGGTAGGAGTAGCTCTCGGGGTTTTGTTTTACATTTTTGTTGTGAAATGAACAATAGCAGCGTTCATTCTAGTTTTGGTTTATGAAGAGTGCTTTAATATTGAAAACTTGGAATCTTCTTTGATCCGTATCAACCTTAATGAGCAATGATCAGTTTGTTTTGTTTACTGAGGTGGATACTTCCTTGTTTAACATTTAAGTCATTAATTCCAAGCACGTGTGTGATTTGTATACGGAATAAGTCCAAGGGGTCATGCAAAGTCAATCAATATTTGCCTATATTATGAACAAGAGAAGAAGAACATGACTTTCATTTTTGCTTGATTTTGAAACATGTTTTGTTTTACTTCACCAGTAGCTTCCATTGCTATTAGACAAGCATATTTTCTTATTGCGGTTAGACAAGCGGATTTTCTTATTTCTTTGCTTAGTTTTCTGTATATATATGCAATGAACTTGAACAGCATGTGTTCAATATATAGTTTTAGTTTTTATAGATATGCAATGAACATGGATAGCATGTATTTATAGTATTTTAGAATTTTGTTAACAAAGCATGCTGAATTTGTTTAGGATAGTATGCAGTTTAGATTTAAGTTTCTTTACTACCTCATTTAGCATGAACAGATCTACTTTTGGATTTAGTTATAATCCTCTACTAAATTACCAAAAGATAAGTAAAAGAAAGTTAAAGAAAAGAAAGAAAAAGCCTAAAGCCTTAAGTAAGATTTCGAAGTCAAGACTTTAGGGATTTTGGCACACAAGGTGCTTATTAAAATGCCAAGACATTTTATTATAAGAAGTATTTAAAGATGAAAAGTATTTTACTTTTAAAGGGCATGTACCGGACACAAGGTCCAAGGGATGGGCTCCAAGATGCCCCTAGGCACAAGGCCTAGAAGTACCTTAGTAGTTTCGGGATTAGCTACCTCGATTCTTATTAAGGATGCGCGCAAAGTGGTACAATGCCGGGCCCAAGAAGAAGTTTATTATCTATTTTGAAGTATATATATATATATATATATATATATATATATATATATAAGCTTTTGGAACAAAAGAAATAAACTTAATTTAAGTTCAGAAATCAGCAAGATAGTTATTTTTGTTTCAATTTCAGCAAGTTAACTGTCTTAGTTTTATTTCAGCAAGATAGTCATTTCTATCCCTTTAATTCAGCAAGTTAGTTCTTTTATATTAACATGCCATTGAGACTTTCTACTGCTATTTATGAGCATGACTAGCTTCACATGTTTAGTATTTCAGTTAGTTATACTTTACTTGCTGTTTTTAGTAAGCATGAGTAGTTCTTATCATGTTTCGAATTTATTTCGTACACATGTTTTTCATATCGAGATTTTGTGAGTTAGATAGCGCTTACTAAGCTTTATGCTTATAGATACTACTTTCCTCCTACTGCAGATAAAGGTAAAGATAAAGGAAAAGCTAAAGTATGAAAGGAAGGCGACAAGGAGCTGATGGAGGTGTGATGTGTGGACTATGGAAGCCTTGGGACTAAGTTTTAGAAATCTATAAAGACTTGTATTTAGACTATTGGAGTTTTTGCCACCATGTGATGATTTGGTTTAGCTTCTTAGATGTTTTATGTTTTATATTTATTAGAACTGCGTGGTTGTTTGTTTAATATGATTGTTATATATGTATCCATGATTATTGTCACCGGTACAGGGGAGGTGCTGTCGGAATTTTTGTCTAGCAGAAATCTCTCTCGAGGCCTCACAATAGTTTTTTTTAAAAAAAAGTTAGTAGTCAAGTAGGTAGCGTTAACCACGTTAGGGAGTTAGTAGTTAAGTTAGTAACGGTCACCTTTACAGACTAGTAGTAAGAAGGGTGGTCGTTACAACCGAAGTTCATCAACTGATTTTGACCAAAATCGGCTGATGAACCAAACGACATCGGATTGACATGGGACAAGTTCCTATGTGTTCGGGTTGGTCTCCTGAACGCGAAAATGCACATTATTATCATTACGATACATCATATAGAGAGTTACAAATTTTTGAACATGAATCTGAGCATAAAAATGATGTCATAAGCTTAAGGTAAATGAAAATTATATGATAATCACCGACCTACACTATATTTGATATCCTTGATCTTCTGTCTATGTGATAGTATTAAAAGTTTCATTTTTTGGATAGCCGAAGTCCATCAGTCAGTTTTGACAAAATCGGCTAATGGACCAAATGACATCGAATCAATATGGGACAAGTTTCTATGTGTTGGAGTTGATCTCCTGAACGCGAAAATGCACATTATTATCATTACGATACATCGTATAAAGAGTTACAAATTTTTTAACATGAATTTGGGCATAAAAAATGTTGTCGTAAGTTCAAGGTAAATGAAAATTATATGATAATCATAGACCCACGCTATATTTGAGATCCTTGATCTTCTCTCTATGTGATGGTGTTAAAAGTTTTATTTTTTGGATAGCCAAAGTCCATCAGTCGATTTTGACCAAAATCGACTGATGGACCAAACAACATTGAATCGACATGGGACAAGTTCCTATGTGTTCGGGCTGGTCTCCTGAACGTGAAAATGCACACTATTATCATTACGATACATCGTATAGAGAGTTACAAATTTTTAAACACGAATCTGGGCATGAAAAATGATGTCGCAAGCTCAAGATAAATTAAAATTATATGATAATCACTAATCCACACTATATTTGAGATCCTTGATATTCTCTTTATGTGATGGTGTTAAAAGTTTTATTTTTCGGATAGATGAAGTCTATCAGCCGATTTTGACCAAAACTGACTGATAGACCAAACGACATCAGATCGACATGTGACAAGATCCTATGTGTTCAGGCTGGCCTCCTGAACGTGAAAATGCACATTATTATCATTACGATACATCGTATAGAGTGCAACGATTTTTTAAACATGATTCGGACATGAAAAATGAGGTTTTTTGAATCAATATAAATGGAATTTGGATGATAATCACTGAAACACACCATATTCGAGATGTTTCATCCATTCTCTTTCTTAAGATTTCAAATTTTTTATGTTTAGGGTCTGTAAGGTCCACCAGCTGATTTTGACCAAAATCGACTGATGGACCAAATGATATCGGATCGACATAGAACAAGTTTCTATGTGTTCGGGTTGGTCTCCTGAATATGAAAATGTATATTATTATCATTACGATACAACGTATTGAGCCCAGAGATTTTTTAATACACCATATCAAGAGCATCGATTTTTTTAGCAATTTCTGCCACAATAAATGACACAACACAACAATTTACAACACAACTATTTTACACAATGCAATAGAAGAATAATTTAGAACACAACACAACAATTTATATCTCTACATAATCAAATATAAAAATACAAACATAGCATAAACAACATGATATTGAGATATTTAAATGTATTTAGCTAAACACACATTTGAATATATTTAGCAAAATATACATATGTTCATTCATCACAATGATATGCTTGTGTGCCAAATACATACAAAAGTTGAGCACTATCACAAAAGAACACCAATACAAGAACACCATTACATGTATCAACTTGTCAGAGGCATTCTGTAGGATCTTTTATTGTGGCCCAATTGTTTACACCAACTACACTTGTCTTTAACCTTTCCCGTGTGCTTGGACGAGATTCTCACCTTCTTCCTTCTTCTAGGTTGCACAAGGCTACTAGGTGGTAAAACAATATATTCTTGTCCACCTATTGGCCAATATTGTTTACTTCTACATGGATAAATACGATCCATGTAAGTACTTTTCCAAGTATCAAATAAGAAATAATGCTCACAATACTTACACGGGATCCATGTTCCTATATAAACACATTGCCATAGCGTGTGGGCAAGGAAGTCCTGAAATATGAAACTCGCGATAATTATATTTACAACACTCCATGTCAACTATATAGGATGATGATAAAGTTTGTACCTCCATTTCTGTTCTGGTATATGGATGAACAGTATAGTACCCAATTTTTTTTTATCTCATAGTCTCAATCTCTTTCATATTAAATGGCGTCAATACTCCTAAGAAATTAGCCACTTGCTCCCTACGATTACAAAACCATTGAGCAACCTTCCTCCTTATGTTGTTTATTAGTGTTGTAATTGGGAGTTCTCGAGTCTTCTTGAGCAATGCATTCATGCTTTGAGAACAATTCATTGTCAATATTGAGTACCTTCTACCAGGGAATGTGCATTTGTCCATTTTGTAGATTCTATATTTTAAAGCCATTTATAAGCATCTACATGTGTCTCTGATATAGTTTATATGATTCGATCAAATTGTGGAATTGTATGTGCTCTAGCTACAGTCTAAAACAATCCTAATGCAGCTTTATCATGAGTATCAGTAACCATATTACATGACAACATAATCCATGGTAAGTAGTAGGGTAAACTTTACTAATTACAGATAATATTCCACGATGTCTATCAGATATAGTGTAACGACCCGGCCCTTTTGGCCTCTTGGGCGGCCCTTGTGGCGGCTCAACTGGCGGCCCTTATGTCGTCGGCCCATTTGGCGACCTCTAGTATCGTCGACCGACGACCCTTGGTCGTGCCGTTACTCACTAGGACTTTCCACCCCTGGCAGTGGATTTTTGCCTCCCCCAGGATTCGAACTCTAGACCTCCAGGCTTAAGTACTAGAGTTTATGAATCCTGGTAGCCAAGTGAGAGGCTCTCACTTCCACTGGCCAGAGGTGGAAAGTCCTAGTGAGTAACGACAAGGGTCGTCGATCGATGACATTAGAGGTCGCCAAACGGGCCGACGACATAAGGGCCGCCAATTGGGCCGCCCAAGGGAACGACCGGCCCTTTGGCCTCTTGGGCGACCCTTGCGGCGGCCCGTCGGCCCATTTGACGACCTCTCATGTCGTCGACCGACGACCCTTTGGCCGTGCCGTTACTCACTAGGACTTTCCACCCCTGGCAGTGGATTTTTACCTTCCCCAGGATTCGAACTCTAGACCTTCAGGCTAAGTAGTAGAGTTTATGAATCCTGGTAGACAAGTGACCGCTCACTTGGCTACCAGGATTCATAAACTCTACTACTTAGCCTGGAGGTCTAGTGAGTAACGGCACGGTCAAAGGGTCGTCGGTCGACGACATGAGAGGTCGCCAAATGGGCCGACGACATAAGGGCCACCAGTGGGCCACCGTAAGGGTCGCCTAAGAGGCCAAAGGGTCGGGTCGTTACATATAGTTATCATATTTGATGGATCAACTGCAAGAAATATCTTTAAATGATTTAAAAATCACTCCCATGTAGAGCCACACTCAACCTCAACAATTGCAAAGCCAATTGGAAGAAGATTTCCATTGTCATCTACTGTTGTGGCCATCAATAATACACCACAGTACTTGCCCCTCAAGTGTGTTGCATCAATTCCAATTAATTTTTGAAAATAGGTTCGAAAACCTCTTCCACACCAAAAGCCCAAAAATAATGATGGAATTTATCACCATTTTTTTAATGCAACGTATATATCTGGGCCTTTATATTTTAGTTCATGAAATAGTCTAGAGACATCACCATAATCCATATTGAAATCACCTACCACCTTATTTATAGCTTTCATACGTGCATAGTATAGCTTTCAATATGATATATCCACTCCAAATCTTGATTTCATCTCATTCTGAATGTTTATGGGTTTATAATCTTCTGATGTCACAAAATAACTTTCAATCTGAGAAGCTATAAATGAAGATGTGCATGCAGGATAATCAGTTGTCGCCATACAAAGACTACACTGATGACGATCTAAATATTTTGTAACTATGAACTCAATATCTCCCCTTGCAATTATTATCTATGTGCAATTTTCTTCATCACAAATTGCTTTAACTCTATTCTTCCTTGTGTCCTTTATTTTATATGTGAAGCGTTTGTTCATAACATATTTAGGAAGTATATTTTTACATTTCATATACCTACAATATTAATTTTTATATATATTTATGTAAGTACTATTAAAATTTAGTTGAGTTAAAATAATAAAAGTTAAAAAATACAATTACCTAACCAACAAAAAATTCTTCAACTGAGTCATCTACTTGTTCAATTAGCAATAGAAAAAATCTTGTGTTCATTTCATATGCTTCTTCAGCTAATGGAAATTGTTCTTCAAGGTCACTATATTCATTAGTGTTAATTGACTCATCTAATGAATAGTGCATATCATTTGCTAAAAATTCATCCTAAGAAACATTCATTTGAATTTTCGCTTCTATTCTATTTTATTCTCATTATATTCTTGTTCAGTCCATGCATCCTCAAAAAGATCTTCCAATCCTGTACTCATATGTACTGGGTAATCCTCCAAACTAGGAGCTTGTTCATTCAAATTGAATTTGTAATGAATAGTCTCTCTTGTATTGACCACAACACTAAATGAAGTTGAATGTGTCAAACTGCTGTATCTAAATTTATATTTGGAGTAATGGATTTGTTTCAATTCTCTATTTGTGAATCTATAGATTGCATCATACCTATAAGCACCTCATCAAAAATTTGATCTTCCTTACATTTATAAAATCACAAATTAACCATATTATAAAAAAAAATTCTATTAATATTTTAAAAAAACACATAAACCGAGTAGAGGAAGTCAATATATCATTAAAAGTGTATCTTACTACAATTGTACTATAAATCTTTTACGATCTATCCTTTAAGAAACACTTATCTATAAGATAAACCCAAAATTAATGTCTTGATTTAAAGAGTTAAATAAAGACATCTATAAATTATAAATGTTATTCTTCCTTCAAATTCTTAATACTAATATATAAAAAGAAAAAAAAACTAAAATAGAGTAGAAGACAACATACATGTCTAGATTGATTACAGTGAAAAGTTTCTGTTGGTGCGGGAAGCATCCGACGATTGAACTTATATTTTGATTATGTCAAAGGGTCCAAAGTTAAGTTGTTTTGTTATCTAACAAGTTTGATTGATATTATAGGAAAGTCCTAAGTGTACTTAGGCAAAAGTCCTAACTGCAGTTAGGTAGGTGGAAAACCCTAGGGGGTGGTAACCCTAGGTCTTAGGGGGTGGTAACCCTAGGTGAGGAAAAGTCTTAGCTACGGTTAGGCAAAGGGAAAATCCTAGGGGGTGGTAACTCTAGGCGAAAAGTCTTAGCGGGTCGAGAGCTTCGGGCAAAATCCTAGGGGGTGGTAATCCTAGGTTGAAATCCTGGTGTCGCGAACCAGGTGGAAGATTGGACGGGTCGTGGAGCGGACGTCTAGCATGAAGACCGGAAGCTTCGGGCGCTGAGCAAAAGTCCAGTTGGTCTGGAAGATCAACTGGCAACAGGTAAACTCTCATGAGCCGAGTAGGTGAGGGTGCGTTCCCCGGTGAGGGAACAGTAGGCGTCAGTTCGACCTAGGGTTTTAGGAGGGGAAATCCGAAGTCAGAATCGGACAGTCCGGTGACTGTCAAAATTACTTTTATTTGTCTTATTTTATTGTGCTAACTCTGTTTTGTAGGGTATACTTTGTTTGTAGACTAATATACCTTGCAGGACGTAAAGTGAACAAGAAAGCCTCGGATGAACAGTCCCGGGACGCCCTCCATGGATCTTGGAGGCGCCTTGGGTCAAGTGGTCAGCATCCCCTTAGCAAGGCACGAGGGCGCCCTCCATAGAGCGTGGGGGTGCCCTAGACGTTGGATGGAGGGCACCCTCCATGGAGCTTGGGGCGCCCTGGATGCTGGATGGAGGGCACCCTCCATAGAGGTTGAGGGCACCCTGGATGCTGGATGGAGGGCGCCCTCCATGGAGCTTGGAGGTGCCCTCAAGAGGATAAGCAACGACGAAGCAAGGCTTATCCACACGTGGCTGACCCAGGGATTGGAGGCGCCCTCAATGGACTATATAAGCCTGTCTCGAGCAGCAACAAAAGAACAATGAAATCTAACAATCATTCTTCTGTGTGCTGCTCAAAGATCGATCCGGCAAAGCTGTAACTCAACCCCGACGACTAGAAGCTTCAAGTTTACTATTCCAAGTTGTCGGTATAATTTTCTTTATTACTTTAATATTGTAATTCAAAACTGTAATTTTCTGAATTGATAGTGATTTCCCAAAGTAAATGCTCAACAAGCGTGAGCCTTGGAGTAGAAGTCGCCATAGGCTCTGAATCAAGTAAAACTCTTGGTGTTTGTGTGTTTGCATTATTGTTTTATTTCCGCTGCGTATTACTCGAAAGTTTTCCGAAACAAATGTGAAAGCCACGAGCGTTATTCACCCCCCCCCCATCTAGCGCTTTCGATCCAACAGTTTCTTCCTCGGTAGGGTTTTAAATGTTTTCAGTACTTTGGAGTTTTTCTTAAATGATTGCAATTTCTAGAACAGTGTCGCAAGTTTTAGAGCTGCCGGAACATTGATTTACACCAAACCAAAGCGCAAACTTCATTTATAAGGATGGTTCACACTACATGAAGCTTTAAGCGTTGAACCAAAGAAATAACATACCTTGCTAGACCGTTGCAATAAGAATGGCAAGGAGGAAGGTTGCATTTCATTGGTTCGGGCTTTAGAGAGGAGGGTCGTTTGCCTTCATTGAGATCATGTGTCACGCCCAAGAGGAGTCCCTGCCAGACAAAAAAATCCAACAGCATCTCCCATGTATGGGTGACAATTTGAAGCAATAAATACACACAATACATCTATATAACTATCAGCCCACACGGCTGGAACATACATAAAATAAAATAACATAACCACGCAGTTAATATACGCAGCCTACCTGGCTGGACATAAATGAATAAAACAACCACACAGTTAATATTTAGCCCACACGGCTATATCAAAAACGCAGCGGAAAATCGAAGAGAAAACCCACAATCCACAACTAACATTTACTAGCCAATTAGGCATACACAACCCCAAGAACACAAAAGCAAAACACTACGAAATCAAACTCCAAACACAGACCAATACATACAATACCAAAATTGTTGTATACTAAAAAAAATACAAATAAAGTGGAAATAAAATCGATATAACGCAAGACCCAGGACTGGCAGCTGGCAGCTGGCATCTCTCCAAGCATCCATGAATCATCTATTGCTACCTGGCGAAAGAAAACCATTTTACGGGGTGATGAGTATTGGAACTCAGCGGATAAGGAAAGATATTGCATGAACATAAAATAAACAAATAGAGAATGCAAAAAGGTATACAGTCTCATAAGGGAAGTAGCAGATACAAAATAAAACCATAATCAATGCTCATACCTGAAACAATATCCTAGGCTAGGTAATAAAAGGTCAGGAGTAAAACTAATCTGCTACAGTACTGCTTATAACTACAGATAAAATGCGTAAGGTATGTAAACATTTCCAATAAATAACTCAAGGTCTAACCACCTACAACGAGAGCACATCTCAACATACGGCAGCATATGAGCATAAGTGAACAACAACAAGAGGCAACGACAGCCTAAATATACCACAGCAACAGAAGTAAGCAATAACAACATATGTAAACTACAGCAGCCAAAGCCAGTATAATAACAGCATATGCACAGATGGTCACCCCGCCCACCTCTCTGCACCACGATCCCTGTATGGTCGAGAGGCCGGATCAATGACAACTATACCACCCAAAGGCCGTCACTGCTCTCGAGTGACCGGATGGACAGGTGCTGAATAGCTAACTAGTTACACAGCAAAGGGGGTCCCTGCTGCTCGCAACTCCAGCTACCACCAACTGCAAGTGGTCGAGTGCAGCACGACAGGACAAGCAGCATCAACTCCAGCTACCACTCTGTCGAGTGACCGAGGATGCGGCCCTAGTCAACAACTCTCTCGACCGCAAGGGAGAATTAGTTGTTGACATGGCTGCCATGATATGATGCACCAAATGCAACAGCCATCATATATATATAAATATAAACAAGAATCAGGTATGCTATATGAAGCCAGGTATGCTATATGAAGCAAGCATGCTCAACAAAGAACAGAACTAAACAACAATCAAAACATGCAAACATGGTATCCAGTATCTGCTAAATATCATAGATGATAACAAGAGACTGTATGGATATAGAAATGAATAACTCAAAGGTTTGAGTGGAAGTATCAAGCGCAAGAAAATAAGAGTGGAGTCAAGGTAAAACGGTCCTTATCCAAAAATAGCTCATGCACCAAGTTCAAAGAACTAAAGAGAAAAAGTAAGAAGTACTCGCCTTAATATGTAGATCGTGCTAACCGTCTGCAACAAGTCCAAAAGATCACATCCAACTCGAATCCTACAAATACAAGATACAAAGCAAAACTAAGGATCTATAATATACATACTAATCAATCTACCCATCTTCCATGACTCTACTAATTAATTAGTAGGTAACCTTTAATTGCTCCTACACCTAAGTAAATCAAATAATTCAGTTAACTATCAAATTAATTAGGCCAACTACTTAGTTTACCTTTAACCGATCCCCAAACCAATTAATCAATTAAACAGGTTATTCAAACATTAATCCATAAATCAATATACTTACATTTACTTATATGAGTAGTTAATCAATTATTATTCAATTAGCTCATCTGCTGTTAATCAATTTCATCAATTCCTTATTATCATAATGAACCATATGATGAATTCATATCTCAATTAATCACCCAATTATTTAACCAATTAAACCAGTTAGTTAATAACTTGCTAATTAACCGAAACATGATAACCTCTACTCCTCAATAGATCCTACATTAATAAAAGCATACTTTTAATTTGACTAGTATTTCTGTTACCGTGGATTCCGATGGCAAGAGCAACGCAAGCACAGGCATGGCCTTGAACTCCTCGAAACTAATGGGTTTGTCGTCGTCGTGGTTGGATCATTCGGCGGCGCTGGGCACCGAAGGCATAGCAACACTCCATGGAGGTGGAGCACATCGGCGGCGAGGCTACTTCGACGCGAGCACGTGAGGACTATAGGACATCTGACCGAGATGGCTTGCGGCAAAGGCGCGCGTGGCAACGGTGATGGCTGTGAGATGGCAACAACCGCTTGCTAACAAGATGGTGTCGGGTCCTGCGGATGCGGACGTCGCACAGCTCGGCGGTCGCGAGGACGCGACTGTCGCGTGTAGGCAGCGACCGTGAGGAGGCGACGGTCGTGCAGAGGCGGTGGTCGCACGGCTTGGCAGTTATGAGGTTGCGGCAATGGTCGACCTCTATCGAGCGCACATCATTGTGCGCGTCGCGAGAAGGAGGCGACGTTGCGTGAGGACTCGAGGAGGAGTCGGCTGAGGCACATTGGAGGAGAAAACCTCCATCGGCGGTGGACTCGCGAGCGGCCGGCGATCGGGCGAGAAGAATCACGAGAGAGGGCTAGGGAGAGGAGATCGACGGGGATGAGAGGAGAATTGGGAATTAGGGCATGGCAATTACAAGTTTATAACTTAGGAAACTTTAAATTAAACCCTAGATTAGTTCCTCAATCAACTCCTCTTTTAAATAGGGTATTTTAAAACAGGCTTTAAATCCTACCCGTTGATCCCTATAAAATCTAAAACGTCTCATTTAAAATCTAGAAAAATTCCATAAATTTTCTAAAATTCACACGAACTTATTTCCAGATAAATTATCTGACCAATATATTTATTTTCCTTATAATAATTCAATATTGTCAACTTCCAAGTATTTACATCCTCATTTACATTTTTTTTTATATATTACATTCTCCCCCACTAATAAAAATTTGGTCCCCAAATTTACTACTAACTCAGGAATCCTCATCTAAGGATAACAACCAAATAACACACCCATATACTAGTCCATCATAGTGTCATGATCAAATCCTTAACCGAAATGGATGTTCCTGTGGGTTATGGACTCATCCTGCTTCCACTACGCCACTCTGATATTCTGCCATCACTTGTTGACACATAGAGAATCAGACTTCAAAGTTCACAATATCATCCTCTGCATTTTGCCTTTCCATAATTGCTACATATACAGGGAGCCTTAGACCTATGAAAGAGTAAGTCGGTCTCCTACCGATCAAACCAACGCGAGTAAATCGATACTCTATACATCGGGTCCATAAAAATATCTAGGACACTGTATACCTAAATAGTCATATCAAGGACTCCTCATGTCCGTACAACAAACATACCCAAAAATAAGATCACTGGCACAAAGTCTGTAATCTAATCTTCAACTAAAACCACCAACTCCATAAATATCAAGGCATTATACTCCTTAAGTTACTATCAACATCAAAGACTAAATAATAGACCATCAAGTCTAATATCCACTAATAGATCATCAAAAGACAACATATCACCATATCTGATCTAACCAATGACTGACACCACACAAATCATATATGGTATAAACACATGGTACAAACAACTAAACGAGTACACATGGTATAAACAACTACCCAAGTACTAATAAATTAAATATGTATGGTAACAATTTACAAACATACCTCCTATAGCTTGGAGATGTCCTGTCGTTGCCTGGTCCCAAAAGTCAAAAATCACATCGCGAAACCAACTCACGAAAATCCATAACACGAGAAACAAGGAACAGACATCGTGACCTGCTCTGATACCACTAAATTGGTATCAGATTAACTCGAAAATCGTAAATCAAAACAAGATCAAAAATCCCCAAAACACAAAACCCAACATTTGACTCGAACCATGCTTTGATACCATAAATTGTCATGCCCCAGAGGAGTCCCTGCCAGACAAAAAAATCCGACAGCATCTCCCATGTACGGGTGACAATATGAAGCAATAAATACACACAATACATCTATATAACCATCAACCCACACAGTTGGAACATACATAAAATAAAAACAGCATAACCACGCAGTTAATATACGCAGCCTACCCGGCTGGACATAAATGAATAAAACAACCACGCAGTTAATATTTAGCCCACACGGCTGTATCAAAAACGCAGTGAAAAATCGAAGAGAAAACCCACAATCCACAACTAACATTTACTAGCCAATTAGGCTTACACAACCCCAAGAACACGAAAGCAAAACACTACGAAATCAAACTCCAAACATAGGTAAATACATACAATACCAAAATTACTATATAAAAAAAATACAAATAAAGCGGAAATAAAACAGATATAACGCAGGACCCAGGACTGGCTGCTGGCATCTCTCCAAGTGTAACGACCCAATTTTCCCCATTTCAAGTTCTAAAAGTCCATAAAAATATTTGGAAATGCTTTTAAAATATTCTAGAGATTTTTAGGAATTTTTAGAGTATTTTTGCGTAATTTCTGGAGGTCGTTTAGTATTTTTACAAAACCAAAGAAGTTTAGCCAAAAAGCGTTGGAAGCGAGGTTTGAACCCGGGACCTCGGGTCAGACTGACCCAAGCCAAAACCGGCCTGACCAACTAAGCTAGGAGATTTCTGTTAACCCTATATAGAAAGAATTAAGGATATAGTATAGTTTGAAATAAAACCCTTATATATAAAAGGGAATTAGGTTTTGGATTTTCCAAAAAAACCAAACATTTTCTCCCGAATCTCCTCTCCTCTCACGCGCGGCGCGGCGATTTGCTCCTGCTCGGGCGACGGCGAAGAAAAGTCTGGGTTCCAATTTTCGGCGCCGGCGAAGCTTCCTCCCGGCTAGTTTTCATCCGCGGGTGGTTGTCTCGACAGAGGAGAACTTGGGAGCACGAAGGGATCGTCGGGAAAAGTAGCTACCCGAACCCTAGAAGCTTCCTTTCCTTCTTTCCGGTTGTAAGTGCAAGAAACCCTAAGTAAGTACTACTCACCTGCGGTAGGAGTTGCTCCGAGCTTTCGGTTTTCATTCCCTTGCTTCCGGATCTTGTTGTGCCGAGTAGAAGAATATGCTAGGGTTTTCTTCCTTGTTGAGACGCCATTCTCGGATTTAAGCCTGAGCAGTATTGAATTTTATTGTTATTTCTTTGCTGTAGATTTAAGCACGAGCAGTAGTTGAATTTGTTTCACTTTCATAGCTCGAACTTCACAGTATGCTTAGTTTTGCTATCACAGCATGTTTAAGTTGTTTTATTCCTTGCAGCATAGCCTAAGGAGCATGGTTGTGTTATGAAACCTTAGAAATTGTAGGTAGATGGAATGGTAAAGTGCCCCATTTGATCTGTTTAGGGGTTTATGAGAATGTTAGTACTATTATGTTGATTCGTTCCTTTAGTACAGATTAAAAATGTTAGTTGTAAGTGTTAGCAATATCATTCAGTTGCCTTAGGGTGCTTTGGTAATACGGCATGCTTTAAAATTAGAAATGCATGTTATATTTACTTACGTGATGTATGATTAGTAAGATTAGTTAGCTTTCTTTTGCTCTATTTTACAGCATGTTTAGAAAGTCCCAATTAGCTTTCTTTTGCTCTATTTTACAGCATGTTTAGAAAGTTCAAAGTTGCATTCTTTTGCCCTATTTTTATAGCATGATTAGTAAGCTTAAAGTAGTTCTCTTTTGCTCCATTTTGTAGCATGATTAGCAAGATCGAATTAGTTTTCTTTTGCCCTATTTTATAGCATGATTAGTGAGATTAGATTAGCTTTCTTTGCTCTTATCACAGCATGTTTTAAAAGTTCAAATTAGCTCTTTTTGCTCTATTCTATAGTATGATTAGTAAATTCAGATGTGCTTTCTTTTCCTTTATTTTACAGCATGTTTAGAAAGTCCAGATTTGCTCTTTTGTTACTTTGTTTTATAACATGCTTAGAGAGAGTTAGATTTGTTTCCCTTGTATTGTTTTTATATAGCATGCTTAGTTAATTGTAATCCTACACTTGTTAGGTATATCTAAAGGATTCCAATAAACTCTAATAAAGGATTATGAGAAAACTGAGTAAAAAGGAAAAGACCAAGGTCTAGTTAAAAAGAGATAACAAGTAAACTAAAGTAAGAGGCTAGTACCCGACTTCCGAGGTTGTCGTTAAACAAATCCAGGTGATCAATTCTGAGGTCTTGGCCCTGGTAAGACCGAGGTCTTTATCCTCATAGGGCTGGAGGCTCGCTACCCCAGTCACTATTAGAGAGCGCGCAAAACAAAGAAGAGAAGAAGAACAAGAAGAAGAAAGTGAAAGAGAAATTAAAAGATTAATTTCTAGCATAAGAAAAGAAAAAGAAAAGAAGAAGAAAGGAAAGGAGAAATTAAAAGATTAATTTCTGGTATAAAGATATAAGAAAATGAAACAAGTTTTATGCTTAGAATCAATAAAAGTTTAGTTCTTTAATTCTAAGCTTACAGTAGTTGTTTCATTACTTTCCTATCAGTTAGTGAGCATGTTTAGTATTCAGTATTATTTCTGTATACCATGAGTACATGCAGCTTTGCTTTTAGCATTTCAGTTTTAGTATTGTTGCATTCTTTTTATGCACTTCGATGTTTTTGTGAGATAGATTAGTACTTACTAAGCGTTTTCGCTTATAGATCTTTTGTTTTTTTTCCTCCTACCGCAGATAAAGGAAAAGCTAAGATATGAAAGGAAGGCGACAGGATGGTGGTGGTGATGAAGGTGTGTGATGTCTGGACTGTGGAGAGATCCAGAAGTAGCTGGCAAAATTGTCTAGACTTTCTTTTAGTCCTCTGTTAATGTTTTATTACATTTGGGATTGTAGTTGAGTTTATTTTCGCATGTCTAGCTAGTCTCTTTTATTATTTGTGGAGTGCTGTAGTCATTTCTATTGCTAGAGTAGTTTCTTTGTTTTTATTGTGATTTTTATTACTGTGTGGTTGTGGAAAATATGTTCCAGCCGTTTGTGGCTGCGTATACTATGTTTGTATTATAGATTTGGTCACCGGTACAGGGGAGACTCTGCTGAAATTTTTCGGTAGGGTTTCCATGTGATATTTAATCATACCGGTTAAGTAGAGTTAGTAGTTAAGTAACAGTCACTCTTAGAGAGTAGTAGTAGCAGTAGGAAGGGTGAGTTGTTACACCAAGCATCCATGAATCATTTACTGCTACTTGGCGAAAGAAAATCATTTTACGGGGTGGTGAGTATTGGAACTCAGCGGGTAAGGAAAGATAGTGCATGAACATAAAATAAACAAATAGAGAATGCAAAAAGGTATACAGTCTCATAAGGGAAGTAGCAGATACAAAATAAAATCATAATCAATGCTCATACCTGAAACCATATCCTAGGCTAGGTAATAGAAGGTCAGGAGTAGAACTAATCTGCTACAGTACTGCTCATAACTACAGAGAAAATGCGTAAGGTATGTAAACATTTCCAATAAATAACCCAAGGTCTAACCACCTACAACGAGAGCACATCTCAACATACGGCAGCATATCAACATAAGTGAATAACAACAAGAGGCAACGATAGCCTAAATATACCACGGCAATAGAAGTAAGCAATAACAACATATGTAAACTGTAGCAGCCAAAGCCAGTATAATAACAACATATGCATGGATGGTCACCCCGCCCACCTCTCTGCACCACGACTCCTGTATGGTCGAGAGGGCGGATCAATGACAATTGTACCACCCAAAGGCTGCTACTGCTCTCGAGTGACCGGATGGACAGGTGCTGAATAGCTAACTAGCTACACAGTGAAGGGGGTCCTTGCTGCTCGCAACTCCAGCTACCACCAACTGCAAGTGGCCGAGTGCAGCACGACAGGACAAGCGACATCAACTCCAGCTACCACTCTGTCGAGTGACCAAGGATGCGGCCCTGGTCAACGACTCTCTCGACTGTAAGGGAGAATTGGTCGTTGACATGTCTGTCATGATATGATGCATCAAATGCAACAGTTATCATATATATATAAATATAAACAAGAATCAGGTATGCTATATGAAGCCAGCATGCTCAACACAGAACAGAACTAAACAACAATCAAAACATGCAAACATGGTATCAAGTATCTGCTAAATATCATATATGACAACAAGAGACTATATGGATATAGAAACGAATAACTCAAAGGTTTGAGTGGAAGTATCAAGCGCAAGAAAATAAGAGTGGAGTCAAGGTAAAACGGTCCTTATCCAAAAATAGCTCATGCACCAAGTTCAAAGAACTAAAGAGACAAAGTAAGAAGTACCCGCCTTAATATGTAGATCGTGCTAATCGTCTGCAACAAGTCCAAAAGATCACATCCAACTCGAATCCTACAAATACAAGATACAAAGCAAAACTAAGGATCTATAATATACATACTAATCAATCTACCTATCTTCCATGACTCTACTAATTAATTAGTAGGTAACCTTTAATTGCTCCTACACCTAAGTAAATCAAATAATTCAGTTAAACTATCAAATTAATTAGGCCAACTACTTAGTTTACCTTTAGCTGATCCCCAAATCAATTAATCAATTAAACATGTTATTCAAACATTAATCCATAAATCAATATACTTACATTTACTTATATGAGTAGTTAATCAATTATTATTCAATTAACTCATCTACTGTTAATCAATTTCATCAATTCCTTATTATCATAATTAACCATATGATGAATTTATATCTCAATTAATCACTCAATTAATTAACCAATTAAACCAATTAGTTAATAACTTGCTAATTAACCGAAACATGACAACCTCTACTCCTCAACAGATCCTACATTAATAAAGCATACTTTTAATTTGACTAGTATTTCTGTTACCGTGGATTCCGATGGCAAGAGCAACGCAAGCACAAGCATTGCCTTGAACTCCTCGAAACTAATGGGTTTGTCGTCGTCGTGGTTGGATCATTCGGCGGCGCTGGGCACTGAAGGCACAGCAACACTCCATGGAGGTGGAGCACATCGGCGGCGAGGCTACTTTGACGCGAGCACGCGAGGACTACAGGATATCTGACCGCGATTGCTTGCGGCAAAGGCGTGCGTGGCAACAGCGGTGGTTGTGAGATGGCAGCAATCGCTTGCTAACAAGATGGTGTCGGGTCCTGCGGACGCGGACATCGCACAACTCGGCGGTCGTGAGGACGCGACTGTCGCGCGTAGGCAGCGACCGCGAGGAGGCGACGGTCGTGCGGAGGCGGCAGTCACACGGCTTGGTAGTCGCGAGGTTGCGGCAGTGGTCGACCGCTATCGAGCGCACATCATTGTGCGCGTCGCGAGAAGGAGGCGGCGTTGCGTGAGGACTCGGGGAGGAGTCGACTGAGGCACGTTGGAGGAGAAAACCTCCATCGGCGATGGACTCGCGAGCGACCGGTGATTGGGTGAGAAGAATCACGAGAGAGGGCTAGGGAGAGGAGATCGGCGGGGATGAGAGGAGAATTGGGAATTAGGGCATGACAATTACAAGTTTATAACTTAGGAAACTTTAAATTAAACCCTAGATTGGTTTCTCAATCAACTCCTCCTTTAAATAGGGTATTTTAAAACAGGCTTTAAATCCTACCCGTTGATCCCTATAAAATCAAAAACGTCTCATTTAAAATCTATAAAAAATTCCATAAATTTTCTAAAATTCACACGAACTTATTTCCGGATAAATTATCTAACCAATATATTTATTTTCCTTATAATAATTCAATATTGTCAACTTCCAAGTACTTACATCCTCATTTACATTTTTTTTTTTGTATATTACATCCTGCACCGTGCAACAACGAATGAAACACATTGAGTTGCTTAACCAGGTTGCACCGTGGTGTTTAAGTTTAAGTTTAGGTTTGACGAAGAAGATGCACCACCCGTCGATGTTGGTTTAGACGCACATCGAGAAGAGAAATCGATCGTCACACAGTGCTACAACGTCGGAAACACGTTGAATTGCTGCATTGTGCCTTTGAAGAAGAAGATGAACAATGCTGTGTTTAGGTTTAGGTTTGAAGAAGAAGATACACCATCATCGACCGTCGGTGTTGGTTCGGACGTACTTCGGGAAGACAAATCGCATGGTTCAGATGCACACAACAGCCAGCGTGGAAAAAGGCAGACAGAGGCAGAGCGTAAAATTGATATCAGATACATGATTTTGTCATTTTAGAAGATATGTATGTCAAATGGGTATTTGATAAACCTATATGTGCGGTTCAATAAAATGCTGAATAATTTAAAGAAACAAATACTAATTTTGCAAATTCACTTTACATAACAAAATATAAGTTGTCATCTTAGCAATTTTTCTAGGATGACACTATATATTCTAGAAGAAGATAAAATTTGAAATTTATTTAGCCTCAGTCAAATGATCTTTTTAGATATGGAGATGAAATAACTCGAAACAATATGCACACTTGGATTGTAAAAGATAGTGTTTGGTTAATGAGTTTGAGAATGAGGGAATGAAATGATAGTAAAAGATAGTGTTTGGATTGTGGGTTTGAGAATGACATTTTGGGAATGATTACTAAATTTATGGGAATCAACCAAACCCATATAACTTGATGAGTTTCATTTCCATTCCTATTCTCATTCCACCCTACTATCAAACCTATATCCATAATCATTCTCATCATTTAACCAAACATCTCCTTAAAATCATATCTCTCGACAAACTCGACCAAACTATCAACTTTACTTTATCGACAGGAACAAATTTGAAAATTCATTTTCATCAGCCAACTCAATATTTCCAAAATAAATCTATCTATCTGGAAAGAAAATCTAAAATCCATCCTACCACCCACCCCCGATTAAATATGTTATTTCACTAATAAATGCTTGGTTTGTATAATACTTCCACCTCTTTTGTCGCTATTCCGTGCCTTTTCTAGCCCCCTTTCTGAATCGGGGGAACCTCCAGTTGAACAGCGGCAAGGGCGATCCCTTTCTCCCTGTTGAACTCCGCGCTCCCACTTCCTTCGTTCCCGTCCGAACAGGCGAGAGAGGCTTAGAATCATGTCGCGAGTGAGGGCAAGACGAGGGGACCTGGCGCCGCCGCAGGAGGTTTGACGGATAATTTTCCTCTTTTTCCTGCCTTAAGAAATTTTTGATGTTTTTTTTTCCCGTATGCGCTTGATATCGAAAGAATAATCAGATTGTTTATTTCTATTTTCGCCCAAGTGCATGAATTTCATCCGCCAATCACCCGTTTGTGAAAACTCTGCAAACTAGAAACAGATCAAAGGAGAAAAAACCATAGCGTGTAGGATATATTTTAGTCTCCTTCATTATGCAACTCTGGAGATATTTTCAAGTTACTTGATCGAAAAGTTATTGTTGGTAAACTGGACGTCTCAGGACTCTAGGATTGAAAAGTTAATACTTGCTTGATGACGTCGACGGTTGATTTGTAAGGTTGAGACAGTAACATTCCAAGGTAAAATAGTTGGAGACTATGGAATCACCAACTTTATTATATGTTTTCATTTATTTGCATATTTTACTATTCTTTGCGCCCTTGTCCTACACAAGTGAGCTTATCTTTTGAACACATCTTTTATTTGTTTTCTATAAGATCTGTCATGCTTTTTTTTCCCCAGCGATAGGAGAGAGATCTCTATTTGATATCATGTTTGCATGTACTTGCAGACCATAGAGAAGCTGGAGCAAATGGTAAATGATGGTAATTTCTATGAAGCTCAGCAGATGTATAAGTCCATGAGCGCTAGGTGTGGATACATCTTATTTTTATCAGACGTTTAGTCTATCCTTTAAAGTCATTGGTGAAGTAGCTCTTGTGATTACAATGCTTGTAAAGTTCAAAGCCATTTCATTTTCATTTTGAGAGATTTCATTGATATACTTATTCATTTATGCTACTTTTGTGAAATAGTTTTTTTTTTTTTAAATAACACTTTGGCAATGCCTTCAAAGCGAAAAAGGAACTCGAGTATTAGAAACGGACTTTTAGAACTTGTCATACTACAAGGTGCAACATCTAGCATGATCAGTATATTTTCTATCTAGAGCTTGCAAACTAGTTTCACAATGTTTTCCCATATTCAACAAGTTATGGATGGTTTAGTAGTAGTTACTCCAAAACGAGTCAATTTGAAAAGCCTTGTTGGGTACATTGATTATATTATCCCAATAGTGCTTTGTTGGGTATTGGTGTTCCTAGAAATAATCATTTTCATTCTTAGTGTACATTAGACGCATATTAGATCTACAATCTATATCAGTTAATTAGTGTTCTAAATGGTGGTTGAGGCGGCCGCCTAAGCACCGCCTAAGTGGGAGGCGGACATCAATCGCACCGCCTTTGCCTGAGGCAATGCTTTAGGCGATAACTCACCTTCTTCCGTCACCACTGCGCCTAGAACCGCTGCCACAGTCGGCACCGCTGTTTCACCGCTACGACGCGTCGCCTGGGCCGCTAGGAAGCGCCGCACGAGCTCGTACATGTCGCCCGAGCTCGGTGACCGGCTCAGACGCGTCGCCCGAGCCCGACAACGCTCGAACGTGTTACCCAAGCCCGACGATGGGCTTGGACCCGTTGCTAGAGCTCTGCAATTGGCTCAGACGCGTCGTGCGAACTTAGACATGCAGCCTGAACTCGGCGACAGGCTCGTACATGTCGCCTGAGCCCGACGATAGGCTCGAACATGTTGCCTGAGCCCGACGACACATTCGGACGCTTTGCGTAGTCCCGATGACACGTCCGAACTCGTCGTGCGGTCTCGACAATGCATTAGACTCGTCGCCAAACAGGGTACGTGGGTAAGTTGTAAGTTAGGATTTAATTAAATAATTTTAGGTTAATAATTTTATTAACTCCTAGATATGATTAAGATAATTTAAATAAACTTAATTAAAGCTTAATAAAATTATCCGATTAATTTAATATATGTATATATTTTAAAAAATTATATTTTTATATTTTTAAATATTTAGATTGAAAATTTAATTTTTAATTAAAATATTTTATTAAAAATAATATTATAAAGAATAATAATTATTTATAATATTATCTATAAAAAATAGTTAAAAAAAATTCAACTGCCTAGGCGGTCGAGGTAGTAGGCGGTCATTGACCGCCCCGCCATCGCTTATCGCCTTATATAACACTGCAATTAATGCTCCTAGTCTATATAGCAATCACTATCTATTTTAGCCATCACCATCATTTTACATTTTATAAGACACAAAAGCAACAACAAGTTTTTAAAAGGTGATTTTAGATGATAGATAATCAACACAATGTGCAATAGACTGGGACATTGGAGGTAGAGTTTAAAATAATATTAAAATAAAACACACTTATAAACATTAAAAATGACTAATCTATACACACACACAAATACAACAACCAAGTTTTTATCCCACTAAGTATGGTTTGCTATGTGGATCTATGATGGATTCATATATAAAATTTGCTCATGTTTTACACTGGTTGACAACCTAATGACCCTCTTTTTTCTAGATTTGGGATCAACCATGGTGGAGTTTATTTGCCATAGGTGGAGTTTATATATATATATATACAATCACAGTCAAACATGTTGTCAATTGATAAGTAAACACATAATAATAGAACACATCATATTTTACTTTGCAACTTACAAAAAAAAAACGAAATTTAACAAAACACATAAGTACATAACAATTGATATTCAAAGGGCCTACCAATGCGGGGTCTCGGGAAGGGTCGAACCATATTAGGTCAATTGTACACAACCTTATCTTGCATTTTACAAGAGGTTTTCACAACTCAAATCCATGACACATGACAATAACTTTACCATTGAGTAACGATATTCAATCTAACATATTTTAAATAATCATAAAATCCATCTATCTTATTGATACAATTAGCACATTGGAAGAAAACATATAATAATATAATATAACAATTAATTTCATTATTTGTGTCGTACTAAAATATTAAAATTTAAATCAGTGAATCACAATAGTTATTCTAGTACTCTCTAACATTTAAATTTCATTCTAAGTCACAGTTTTGGTTTCTAGATGGAATGGAACTGAATCGATATTGTGCTGATAGCGTTGACACGTTGTGTTGGTGGCATCAGGAAAAAGAAAGAGCCAACAAAAAATTAAGAAGGACAAGCAACACCAACATTGAAGAAGGAGCTAATGTAGGTGTGTAGGCTTAAGGCATTGGAGAATTAAGAAGGGCAAGCAACAAAAATCTAGCAAGAGTTGATTGGAGAGAAACTAAGAGAGAGAATGTTGAGTGGACTATAGGGTAAGGGTGACATTATATAGACAAACTGCTGAAACTAGCCTAAAAAGCAAAATAGTTATTATTGGGGGTGCTTGTGCGCATGCAATTAATGAGCCTGATGTAGGCAGTTTGATTGTCAAAACCACCATTTAGAAATATGGCTGTCTCTCAAAATGCTTTCTCAAGCGCCATAACACTTTGGAGAGCAAATAGTGTGATAAATATGTCTAAAGTGCTTTTCCTATATGAGTGTATTTAGGAAGCTGCTTTTCTAATGCATGGGCAGCTGCAAAGATACGTACCTTAAGAAGAGATTTTTGAATATTCCAAAAGTTATTATAAAATTAAAAAAAAAATATTGTTCTTAAATATTATTATTACTATAAATTATAATATAAAGTAAAGTATATTTCCACATTATACTATAAAATATATATAACATCATCAATATTAACTAACAATTAAATTATAAAACATAAGAATATTAGTAAAAATTAGAAAATATTTTGAAATAGTGTTTGAGTTTTTTTTATAAATTAATTATCATTTATATCAAATAAATAAAAGTTAATAGTCATTTCAAAATAGTATACAGTAATCTAAACTCTAAATATTTTTTTAAGTAATTAAATAAGATCGTTAAGGTTAATTCAAATGAAGTGCATAATAAAGCAATATCAAATTTAAGTTCATAATTAAAATTAATATTTAACAACATGACTATGGATTATAACGATATCATTTTTGTATTTATTAAAATTAATTAAATTATTGAAATGCATTATTAATCAATTAGATATGTTAAAATTACTATTCCTTAATATAATCCATGTTAGTTACATATTTTGAACTTCTAAAAAATTCTGTAAATAATTAAATGAATTATCCATTAATTGTACTAGAATTGCAATAATATATAACATGATATTATTTTTAGTTAATAAATTAATATTCTTCATTATTTAAGTGGCTAGTAATTTGATAAAACTTGTTTTGGTGCAAAGGGGAAAATTTTTAAATGCACTTTTCAAATGCAAATGCAAAACCAAACACAGCCTTTAAACCTCAATAGAGTAGCTTGAAGTGTTGCTTCTCTAATCCCAAGCAAACTACACAAATATTATCCTTGTCAGAATTGTCTTTTACGCCCACATGTATAGCTTAGTGTGAGCATCATGGAGGCACCATTCTAGTTTTTGATTTTGCTATATTTTTAATACGCCTTTTGACATGATTGTTTTTCTTTTCACCACTGCTTTGTTGAACACTTTTTTTATAACTAACATTGCTGATTTAAAACAGATACACAGCCGCTGAGAAATATTCTCAAGCCTTGGATATTCTTCAGTCAGGTGCTTTAGTACAGTTGAAGCATGGGCAGGTTATTTTCTTGATTTGCCATGTTTTATTTCTCTAGGAAAAGAGAAAAAACTTTAACTTACTACCAATTGAATGCTTTAATAATTTGATAGATAAGATGAGTTACTTCATGCTTATCTGGTTGATTACCTAATCTTGTGAGAAACATGTTATTGTGTTGAATATAATGTCTAGGCATTATCTAGTATCTGCAAAAAGTTAATATATGTTCTTTTTTGAGAAAAGAAAGAATATAAACTCTAAAGTTGTAAGCATAGTACTAATTCAAACCAGCATCACATAATTTTGTCTAGACTAGTAATTTCCATTTTTATTTCTCATGTGGGTAGAAGACAATTGATGCAATTTATGTACAAGGAAACAAATAAGCATTCTGATGTAGTGACCTTTTTGCCTTTAATTTCTTTCTCTGAATGCTGAAAATATATTTAAAACAGGTCATCCACTCAGATTGCCTTGTATTGTATTCTTAAGCTCATTGGACTATTATCAATACAATTACATATTCCTTTTATAGCCCCCATGGGCTGGTGTAAATGGTTCATGCAAGTGTTGCCATGTATAAGCCCGGGGTCGATTCCCAGTAAGTGCGGAATGCTCCGCTGGTTGCCTCATTCCTCCCTACATACACTATTGTTGTTGGGCGAAATCCCTCGTGATTTACCCCATTCGAGGAAATGTGGGGCCACCCTGAAGGCCACTAAGGTGACGGTTTCACCTTTTGCCACATACATATCTCTTTTGCAGATTGTGTTCATTTGGTAATTGATAATGTTGCTAAGGAGGTTCACTAGCCTCTTAATTTTTACAATATTTTGGTCCTTCAAAATCTCTTTAATGTGATCAATGGTACTTAATTTCTACTAATCCTGAATCTTGTGATATCTTCTACCTTAAACAATTTAATTTTTGGTGTCGTCATTTAGAATGGAATATTGAAAAAAAATCTATTTTCCTTCTTGTAAAAGCTTGTCTTTCTTTCAATGAAGTAGATTGCCTCATATGCCCGGTGTTGAAGGTATATATAAGATCGACAGTGGAAAACTACTAAGTTTTTTGATAAGTTATACAATGTTCAAATGCTAAGTCTGTTCATTTTGGCATTTACTTTCTGTATTTTGGTTAAATAGCATAAGAAACGTCCGTTGCCAGATGCCATTTCTTATTTGCCTTGTGGATGCTTGGTTTCCACTTTGAAATCTACATTTATTCTCAGTTTAGTTACTATAATATGGAATACCTTTTGTTTAGCTATTATACTAGTGAAAAGCTTCACTTTGTGGCTGATTTGGAAGAAATTGAGAAGGCTCAATAAAATGTTTGGGTTAAATTGAAAGTTTAAAATGAGGGTCTCAATTGAGGTTCAAAAATAAAATTTGTGGCTGAGTTATTAACGTAATACTAATTACTAAAAATGTTTCTTTTCAGATGAGATGGTTATTTACCTTGCATTTACAATCTGCATTGTGCATTTTGTCTCCATCAGTTCAAAGTTTTTTTTGCAAGAACTTGTTTATGTCACATAATTGATCGTCATTTTTCCTCCTACCAATATCCTGATAAAATAATGCAGGTTACATGTGGAGCTGAGCTGGCAGTTTTGTATGTAGAAACACTAATCAAAGGAAGTTACCCTTATAACAACGAAACTCTTGGTTTGTCCTTTTCTTTCACTGCACTTTATAATATGATTGCTTCTCCTAATTCAATTACTAATATTTTCGAATAAATGCAACAATTTACAATCATATTTGTCAAATCCTTTGATACCCATACAATTTAATTGAGTTGGTCTGGGCATGTTGGTTGGTTTGGTTCAGCTAGGTAGGCTGATTGGTTGACCTTAGCTTGAGAAAGAAAAAAATATTTTCAACAATAAAAAATAGTTTATTTTTTTTTAAAATAAAAATAGGTTATTTTTTTTTAAAAATATTTTTCAAAAAAACTATTTTCCACAATTAAATTATTTTCCAATAGGCAATGGAGCCTATGTGTAAAAGTCCATTCCATAGGTAAATGTGTATCCCAACACACACACACACACTTAGACTTTATCCCCTCTTTAAACTTGGTTTCCCCTTTCCAACCTTTAAATCATCAATTTAATGCCCTTTTTTGAGACAAGATAGCATCATACAGCTATTAATTAAATTATTCCAAGACAATCTCATATAATCATTTAATTAAAATATTCTCCAATTATTAATCATACACAAAGAATGTATAGAAGAAATAGACAACCATCTCATTGAAGAATTCCCAATTCTCCATTACATTACCCCTAAGAACAACCCTACACTCCAAATATGAGATCTATAAAATAAGGAAAGTCTAATGGTTGACTATGATTCTGCATAATCTAACATAGATTGCAACAATAAGGAAGTTGCTCTCGAATAATAATGAGCAAAGAGGACAGATCAATTTCTTAGTCTTCCTTGACTAAACCCTAATATCCTATCAAAGAAGAGCTATCTAAGGATTTCGATGCTGATCCATGTCTCCTGAAATGATTTTTACCATTTTTCCATGGTTGATATCCTATTAGACATGAATGTCTCAACAGTTATGTGAGAATTCTATGCCAACCATTCTCTCATGCTTGTCGACATAGAGCGCGATAGTTTATGATGGGAAATCATATAGAATGAATGATTAAGGTTTTAAAATTTTGAAAACTTATAAATGTCAATCAATGAGAGAAAATGGCAATGCCGAGGACGGACGACGACTCTTGGGTTCACAACAATGATGACAACTTAGGTTGAAATGTAGTTGGTGGAAAGGAGAGATAATTGCCGACCTTAGAGGAAGTGATCACTGGTAATTGCTCCCAAATCGTGATCGCTCGACTAAATCATGATTGATAGCAGCAAGGAGGGGAATAGTGAAGAAATTAATATTTATTATATGTTATATAGATTATGTATAAATTGTAATATTTAATATATATATATTATCTAAAATATATCATATACATAAATGTAAATTGTAACTATATAAATATATATTATATAAATTACTAATTAACATGATAATTAATTAACATAATTATGATATATAAAATTATATTTTTTTATATCAAATAAAAATAGAAATAAGTTAAAAAAATAAAAATATTTGAATTGATTTTTTTTTTAAATCAATAGATGTAGTCAATTTAGTATATTTTTAATTAATTCAAATTCATCTAAATTAATTAAATTTAAAATTAATTTTAAATTAAAATTTTAAATATTTTTTTATTATGACTATGTTGTTATGTGCGATAATAATAAAAATATAAATTTATAAAATTTAATAGACATCGACATTTCATGAGAAATTATTGAAATATGAACTCAACAGTAAATAGCTAAAATATAAAATCAATAGTGAGCATTTATAACAATCAAATATTAATAATTTTTTTTTAATTAATATATGCTAATATTTAAAAAAGGAAAATTGTGTTGAAATTGTACTAGCAAGGCACAATATAATAACAATCAAATCTTTATCCCACTAAGTTGGGTCGATTATTTCCTTCTCCTACGCTATCAGGCTTGATCCTTTATTATATTCTCATCTATATTTAAATGAATTTTATTTTATTTTATAGTTGTTAACCAAGCCTTCTTTAGTCTCTATTTTTCTCGATTAATGTGCGCATTTGTATAGTCTTACATCACTTAACTGGAGTATCTATTGGTCATCTACGTATATGTTCATGCCATTTTAAACGCGTCTCTCGAAGTTTTCTCTCAATGAGGCAATCTTAGTTTTATGTTCTAATTTCTTTCTTGTCCTTCCCATCTTTGTATGTTCTCACCATGGTTTAAAATCTCATACCGTACCATGCTACACGGGCAGCATGTGTGAAACATTTTGTTCCGCCCACCAACTAGTACGACATAGAGATCGACATGCCCTACAGTCTCCACAGTCAAGTTTGATAGTATGACTTATTAATTTAATATCTCTATAGTTTGCACAATTTTAGAAGGGGAGCCTTGGAGCAACGGTAAAGTTGCCGCCTTGTGACCTAAAGGGTTTAAGTCTCTAAAACAACCGCTTGCGACTTCGTACAATTGACCATTCCTGAGACCCCGCATTGGTAAGGGTTTTGTGCAGCAGATTGTCCCTTTTTTATATATTTTTTTTCATTTTTAATATTAGGTTAAATAACTTTGTAAGCCATTCAATACCTTATTTTCTTAGGCACTTCCATACCTCTATCGAAATATTATTTGGTCCGACTACTTTTCTATTGTTTATCCCATTTAAAGCTTATTCTACTTCTGAAGTTTGAATTTTACTATAAAAATTTAAATTTTTATACTTATTTGATCTAATTAAATTACCTAAGCTAAGTTGATCATGTAAATACTCATTAAAAAGTTGATAAAATTGCCACTTTCATCGCTCTTTTATTTCCTCATCATTTAATAATACCCTATTATATCATCTTTAATGCATCTTATTTAGATAAGATCTTGTCTTCCTCTCTCTCTCATTTTAGCTATTCTGTAAATGCATTTTTCTCCTTTTATATCTAATTTTTGATAAAAGCATTTAAAAATTTCATTTTTGGCTTTATTCTATACTTTCTTTGCTACTATATACTTTTTAAAGTGTTTCTCATTCTTACAAGTGTATAATATTTTATGGGTTCTTCATTTTTCTTCACTTTCTATTGTACTTTCTTATTCTATCACCAAGATTTTTTTACTTGATGGTGCACGTCCCTTTGACACACTAAGTATACTTTTAGCTAATATTTTCAACATTAATGTCATCTTATCCCATGCTGTATTCGAGTCGCCATGTATTTCTTCTAATACTTGTACTCCTTCCATCCTCTCCTTAAATATATTTTATTTCCCATCCTTTAACTTCTAGTCGTGCACATTTTCCTTCATGCTATACTTAAGGCATATATCCAAAACTACTAATCTATGTTGGGTAGTTAAGTTTTCCCACGGGATGACGTTATAATCTTTAGAAATCTTTTTTATCCTTCTTTCTAACTATAAAAAAAATCAATTTGCAATTTATTATTCTCACTTTTGAACGTGATCAGGTATTTTTCTCTTTTCTTGAAAAACGTATTAGCTACTATAAGGTCATATGCTATCACAAAATCCAGATATAGTTTTTCCTTATTCATTTCTTATTCGAAATCCATAACCCATGTAGCCTATCACATTCCTTATTTTTTGCTCTTACATGCCCGTTTAGATCTCTGGCTATTAAAATCATATCGGTTGATAGAATGTTTTGCAATACCCCATCTAGGTCATTCCAAAATCTAAATTTGGTGTTTTCATTTAATCCTACTAGAGGTGTCTATATGCTAATTACATTAATAATTTCTTTTGCCACTAGAACTATAATCCTATCCCTCTTTCTAACTATCCTTACTAGTTCATCCTTTAGTGAACTATCTACAACAATACCTATTCCATTTCTTATTTTATTCCTTCTCGTGTACCATAGCTAAAAACTCAATTCTCTATCATCTTTGCCTTCTCTCCTATCCATTTTGTCTCTTGTATATATAAAATATTAATTCTTCTCCTAATCATCGTATCCATTACCTCATTGCTTTACCCGTTTACGTTTCTATGTTTCATGTTTCAAATCCTAGGCAATTAGTTTTCCATTTTTGCATATTTAATACTACACTCAAGTTCTCATGGAGATGTAGTGGTCCTTGCCGAGATGTTACAGTCGAACCCTGCAATATGTTTTTTCTAGGAAACAACCTAGCATTAATACAATAGTTTGATGGATCTATTCATTGAACATTTGCTGAAAGTCAATGTTGGCTGACAATCTTACGCGCAATCCTCACCATTTTTCATCCGGGTTTGGGAATGACATTGGCGGGCTTCTCTTGTTCATACAATATAATGATAAAATTGTATCATTCCAAATGGGATATAAAGTTTCAAGTTAGATATATAGTTGTGATCTTTTTTGATTTTTCATCTCCTTGGTCCTTCCTCCATCCCCTTTAATTCTCCATTGGCACTAAACATCAAAACATTAGTACGATACCAAAATAGTATCGTTCTAATCAAAGACCGAAACTCCGGCAGGGCTTGACATTTTGAACCTTTCACATAAGCCCTTTGCTTTCTTCTCACTGCTTTTGGCTATTAAGATTGCTTCTGAAGTTTCCAAATTTATGATAAAGGCAGCAGCCACAGCTGCTTCATATTCCGTGTTGAATGGGATTCCTACTGCTGTTGTAGCTGATGTTGGGATGACTTTTTGATTGTTTGTTATAATATTGCTTGGAAATTTGAGGTAGTGGTTTTCAAACCTGGTTTGGGAGATGTATAGACCTTGGTAATCTAATGGGGGACAACTTGATTTGTTGTCTGCCAAGCTATGAGTGTAGAGTCGGGCTTAGTTCCCACTTTAAAGTTACCATTGGATGCTTAGAGGATGATATGGTGCCTCGCTGATCTTTTAGATTCTTGGTCAATGATATTTGCTGGATACGAGATGAAGGTTGTGGATAAGGGGCATCATGTTAATAGGGGTTATAATTAGAAGGTTAATGTTAGACATTTATTATAGAAGGCTCTTGTTTATGAATGTGGATGTAGATTCTAATGGAAGAATTGTAACAACAAAGTTCCAGAATGTATGATTATGAATTGTGATGATAAAACAACAATTACATAGCTAGTGAGTTGTCTTTCATTTGTTCGCCAAACGTATAGAGATAGATTGCCACTTAATCCAAGATGCAGCTTGGTTGAGTAAATTTTTACTCAGATCTCTATTGATAAAAAACTTGATAATTTCACTAAGCATTTGGGAGCTCATCTTCATTAAGCTATATATATATAATAAGTTCACCATGGTCGATATATTTGTTATGTGGTGTTTGTGGTACAATATAGCTACCCTCTACTCTATTTTGACAAGGAATATGCAATATGTGGTATACAATATAACAATTTTAATTTTTAACACAATACACAGATTGTTAATTGAACATAAAATTCACTTGTTCTTTGTTTTCATGTTGATGTTCTTTATCTTTCCAAGATTTTAGCTCATCATGGTGTTGACTTCATCCAACTTAGATTATGTTAGGACAATCTACAAGGCTTTCCCAAGGATTCCTATTCCTCAAGACTTGGAAGGCGATGATGATGATGAAATGCATAAACTTTCAGAAGCTTTGGCAGCTGCTAGAGTACGTGTAGAAGGCTGCTCATCATTTTTAAGAGCTGCAATAAAGTAAGTCAAACTTTTGGATCTTTCTTGTTAATGAATATCAAGAAAATTATTTTTTCTATAGTATTGTGACTTGAAGCATTTACCATGCTGGCATGCTATATTATTCAACCTCATTAAAAGGCAAGGGAACTTTGCTTGTATGTTTAAGGAGAATAGAAATTTTACAGCTTGGGGAAAACATATAATAGCTTCTCATATCTCAACTGAATTTGACTGAATAGTTGTTGAAAACCATTTGCTACCCCTTGCGGGTTAGACCTTCCACACTCTATTACATAGTACATATGGTTGGCTAATTTCAATCTGGGTGTAGTGAATTCATTTTGAACGCTTAACACCTGGTGGAGGTTTGAGCTACTTATTCAAGCTATGTTTTATGGTTACATTGGAGCATACCACCCATAGAAGTGGTCTAAATCAAGTATCCATCCATTGACTAGGTGTTGCAAAAGGGATGATCATCTTGTCATTATCTCAACTATTTGAGATTGAGTCTATATATGAATCTTATTCCTCCATTGAGCTCTATTATATTATTAATAATATTCAAATTAATTAATAATTTTTTTTATTATTACAATGATTGATGTTTTCTTTAGGCTCCCTTTTACTCCCTTCACCTTGGATGGATTGGCTTAAATAACAAACCAAATAAATCAAATATTTGATGTATGATTAATCTATTATTTTGTTTTACTTTACTCCTGAGTGTTAATCAGATTGAGTTTTATTGTAATTTATATGGCTTAGGGATCGTATTGAAAGTAATTCATAGTTTTACAACTTGATATTTAATAAATGTTCACATTAATTTTTGAAAGATACTAGGGCATTCCCACACAAGTGATCTCAAAGCATAACCTCCATTCAATTTCCCAAAAATGTTGCCTTCTACTGCATCCTCCATCTACAACCATTAAGTTACCTCCTTAATAACATCCACCTCAAAAGGGTAGGATCCTCTAGGATAAATGGTGCTGCTCATTCACATCATCCCTCAAGTCACATCATCCTTGGCTTCTGTAAATTGCAATAAGGAAAACCAATTTGGAGACTGATTATTGCTGGACACCACTTGCAAATCCCTTCAAACGGGACCTTTCATGGTGGCTAAACCAAGTAACAAGCCTCCAATAGCCCTTATCCTAGAGTCTTTCCACCTTCATTAGCACCTTAGTCAAACTGCAACTGGTCATCCATTGCAAGCCAAACTGCAAGTATTCATCCATTGCAAGCCCGCTTTACCACTTTCTTGCCAATGCGTGGGCAATCCACTTCCATGAGAAACCAACATGCAACCTCATAGTATCGTGCTGGATAAAACAATCAAAATGTATTATTCCGATAAATTATCAAAACTCGATATTATTCAGCACTGAGATAATACCTCGTGTCGTTGTGCCAATCATGTTCCTTTAGCATGCTAAAATTGTTAGAATATTGTTATTTTTTTTTAGTTTGTCTCCTGGCAAGATAATGTGAAAACCATAGTATTCCAAATGGAAGCAAACATTGAACTTACTATATTCTTGTGTATCGTCTTTTACTTCATCATCTTTTTCCTCCTCCAATTCACCACTGGCACCATACATCAAATGATCAAAAGGTTGGCATGATAACCAGTATCGTTTTAGTAAAAAAATTGAAACACCGGCATGGTTTGAGATTTCAAACCATGTGCAGTAAGGCTACTTCTAGTCATTAAAATCACTTTCATATTTGGGGTGCCTCTAGATCCAACATATAGCTAAATTACTCCCTACCAATACACAAGCCACCTCGATAACCGCTCTTGTAACAACTCATCATAAACAACCTTACAGTAGTCAGACCTACAAGATCAACATTCTTCTAAGAAGCTCAACATCCACCTTTAACGATCTACCATAGATCTAACCATGGTACAACATATGCAAGTAAAGCATCATTGTGCATCAAGTAGATCATTAAATCCCAGGAGTTGATCATATCAAGCAAAACAACAAAAGATCATGCAAACCATAACTTAAATGGAGGAGATAGTGATCCAACATCAAATCATCAACTCTTCAAATAGATAATACTAAATCACGAGACCAACAGGGCACTGGCATCCCTTCACCATTTTGACATATTGATTTATCAAACCATCATATGCCAATCCAGATTCATCATCATCCCATCCGTTATATACAATCTATTTTTTAATCCAATCAACAGAAAAACACCACCACTGGACTTCCCATGTCTAAATCTATAAATTAGTCTATATTATTTTCCTCTTCTACAACACCATACACAGCTGCAACCGCAAGATGACCTGAGTCCCACTGACACCTCCAATCCTCTCTCGGTGGAATTAGTTTATCCAGCACAATCATCAATCACTATCAACTCTGTCACTGAAACTCCATGAGCAGAACTCTTCGATCAAAGAATCTGATTCAATTGAATCAACTTCCTCATCATCTAAGATTAAACAATTTGATATAGAAAGCAATATGTAAATCATGACCACTCTCTATCCACAGAAAATTAGCTAATACTAAAGGCCATGAACATTCTTATATTTGTGATTCAGAAAGAGAGAAAAATTCTTCCTCAACCAACCAACTTGTTTCCCAACATGCTCCTGCCAACACAATGCACCTTCCATCACTCCTAGTCCAGCAAATATAGATACAATCAGCACAACTACAATGAACCAATGAATTGATTTCAATGATTCAGTATGGTCTTTCTTTTTCATTGAAAATTTTCCTTGTCAGATCTTGATTGATCCATTTAAGGATGCTCTGGTATGGCAAATTGTTTCATCATATAATCTGAGGTGATTAAGGAATGATGAATATTACATATTACACTCCCCTTCAAGCTATTTGAATATATTTTATAAACTCAGTGTTATATATATATATATATATATAGAGAGAGAGAGAGAGAGAGAGAAATACTATGCTGCGGATAAAACCGTGCGGATCGCTGCGGATTGCCTTCCTGATCGGTCTGTAGACCGATCAGATCATTTTCTGATCGGTCTACAGACCGATCAGGAGTTTCCCTGATCGGTCAGGAGGTTCCCCGACCGATCAGGAGTTTCCCTGATCGGTCTGTAGACTGATCAGGAGGTTCCCTGATCGGTCCAGAGACCGATCAGGAATATACGTGGACTAAACCGCACCGATGCCGCAGCATAAGCACCGCAGGCTAATATTTCTGTATATATATATATATATATATGACTTTAAGCCCTTTTAACTATTTGAACAGTAAATCTAATAATTGATCATTAGAGTTAGACAAAATAAAATGATCTCCATTTTTTCTTGGATAATAATCAATTTATATATGCTTTATCCTCTTATAAATTATATGGTTTGATATTATCATGACCTAAAGGCATCCGTCCCTATATAAGTTATAGCCTCTATGCACATGACAATATGCATCACTGCATCATACAATAGAATGACACTACTAAGGGTGTACAAGATTGTAACAATGATAAATAATAATTTATTAAATAATATAAACATATGTTGACACATTGTGGCATAACTAAACCCATGCTGACTGACATAACTAGACTCATGGATTCATGCTGACAACTGAAAAATACACAAAAATTAAAGTGTATAAAATAACAATACATGCAATAAGGAAAAAGTAAGATGAATGAACTCTCTGAGCAAAATCATCATCCGGTAATACTATCTAAAGCTTGAAGTTCGTCTGAGTTTGAGAATTCTGGAGATCAAAGAGGGAGTGAGTATACAAGTGCAAAGTGGGGTAAGAGAATATGTGCATGATATCAAATCATAGAAGGCAACGATAAATCTCTATAAATTTTTGTTTTCATGTTCTTTAACATCATTACATTATCATCCCTTTCTCATTATTCTTCTTTTATTTCCTTTTTAACTGGTCTCATCATTTCTCCTCTTTGTTTTCTTTTTTACAATGCTACACATTGCTACACATTTTTTAATTTTATTTTTACACAAGCATCAATATAATATATAAATAAGGCGAATGAGCTGTAATCCATCAATTAAAAGATGCATCGTATTTAAAAGTAAACGATCTACAATCCACCTATTATAAGAATGCATTATATCTAGAATAAAAACAAAGGGTGAAGGATTTGTAATTCACCAAGTAAAGACGCATTATATATAAGAGTAAATGACTTATAATCTATTTACTATGACATACATCATATGTATGTATATACTATATATATAGGGTGAACGACTTACAATCCACTTGAAAAGCATCTCATACAACAAAGGATGAACAATTTGTAATCCACCTAATGAGTAAAACATCTCTAATTTAAGATGGCTAAAGTCTACAAATGCATAAAAAAACTCAAGAGTCCTTTTGATCGAGAAGCTAATGCTCTATAATTATAATAATTTTGTTGAAAATTATATACTATACAGGGTGAACGACTTAAATCCACTGGAACAACATCTCATACAACAAAGGATGAACAATTTGTAATCCACCTAATGAGTAAAACATCTCTAATTTAAGATGGCTGAAGCCTATAAATGTGCAAAAAAACTCAAGAGCCCTTTTGAGCGAGAAGCTAATGCTCTATAATTATAATAATTTTGTTGACAATTATATACTATACGGGTGAACGACTTACAATCCACTCGAACAACATCTCATACAACAAAGGATGAACAATTTGTAATCCACCTAATGAGTAAAACATCTCTAATTTAAGATGGCTGAAGCCTACAAATGCGCAAAAAAACTCAAGAGCCCTTTTGAGCGAGAAGCTAATGCTCTATAATTATAATAATTTTGTTGAAAATTATATACACTCCAAACTTATCTAACACATGAGATCTTGACCCCCTCTTCAATCTTCATAGATCGATAACACAACTTCCTCTTCGTCAAATAAACTTTTTCAATACAACAGCCCAGCCTTATCCCACTAAGTGGGGTTGACTATATGGATCCTTTTACGCTATTGAGCTCTATCTCCTACTATATCATCATCTATACTTAAATAAATTTTATCTTGTTTTATTATTGTTAACCAAACCTTTTTTTTATCTTTTTCTTCCTCGTTTGATATGCGTGTTTGTATTAATTTCATATCACTTAACTGGAGCATTTAATGCTCGTCTAAGTACATGCCCATACCATTTTAAACGTGTTTTTCGAAGTTTTTCCTCAATAGATGCAACTCCGACTTTCTCTTTAACGCTCTCATTTCTTATTCTGTCTATCTTCATATGACCATACATCCACCATAATATTATCATCTCTGCAACCCTCATCCTCTGCTTATGTGCTCGAGTCATAGCCCAACATTCAGTTCTATATAACATAACAGATCTAACTGCGATTTTGTAAAACTTTTCTTTACATTTTAAAGGTATTTTACGGTAACATAAACACCCAACGCTCTCCTCTATTTCAACCATCCTGTTTGTATTCGATATAAGACATCTCTCTCAATCCCTTCATCGTTTTGTAAAAATGATCCTAAATATTAAAATCTCTCGGTTCTAGGCAACTCGTTATCTCCTATCATAACGATTGTCTCATTACGTCTAATATTGCTAAATTTAAATTCTATATATTCTGTCTTTATTCTACTAAGTTTAAAACATTTCCCTTCTAGTATTTCCTGCAAGATTCTAGTTTAGCATTTATTCCTTCACGCGTTTCATCTACCAAAATAATATCATTTGCAAACAAGCACCACGGTACTATAACTTGAACGTGCGGAGTTCTTCCATAATTAGTGTAAAAAGATAGAGACTTAGAGTTGATCCTTAATGTAACCCTATATTTATTGAAAATGCTTCAGTTACTTCGCCCGAAGTCTTTATTTTGGTCGTTACATCCTCGTACATATCCTTAATTATTTTAATATATATTTTATGCTAACACTTCTCTTTTCTAGAATTCTCTATATAATTTCTCTTGGACTCTATCATAAGTTTTTTCTAAGTCAATGAATACCATGTGTAGATTTTGTTTTTGCTTCCAATATTTTTCAGTTAGTTGCCTAAGATGTATAATTTTTATTGTCGACCTTTCAGGCATGAACCCAAATTGATTTTCGGTCACCGTGTTCTCCTACCTTAATCTTTTTTCTATTATTTTTTCCCAAACTTTCATGGTATGATTCTAGTTTAATACCCCTATAGTTTGTACAATTTTGTATGTCTCCCTTGTTCTTATATAAAAAAACTAGAGTACTTATCTTTTTTTATTTTTAATATCATGTTAAATAATTTGAAAGTCATTCAATACCTTGTTTTCCTAGATACTTTCATACCTCTATCGGAATATTATTATGCATCCTATTTAAAACTTGTTGTACTTTTGAAATTTGAATTCTACGATAAAAATTTAAATTTCTACTTATTTGACCTACTTAAATTACTTAAGTTAGGTTGGTCATCTAAACTTTCATTAAAAAATTGATGAAAATACCTCTTCCACCGCTCATTTATTTCTCCATCATTTACTAGTAGCCTATTACATTCATCTTTAATATATTTTATTTAGATAAGATCTCTTGTCTTACTTTCTCTCACTTTAGTTATTCTATAAATGTCTCTTTTCATTTCTTTTGTATTCAATTTTTGATATAATTATTCAAAAGTTTCATGCTTTGCTTCATTCACTACTTTCTTAGTCTCTTTCTTGGTTATTGTATATTTTTTTAAGTTTTCCTCATTCTTATAAATATATAATTTTTTATAAGCTATTTGTTTTTCCTTCATTTTCACTTGTATTTTCTCATTCCACCACCAAGATTTCTT
This sequence comes from Zingiber officinale, assembly GCF_018446385.1. Classification (NCBI taxonomy): domain Eukaryota; kingdom Viridiplantae; phylum Streptophyta; class Magnoliopsida; order Zingiberales; family Zingiberaceae; genus Zingiber; species Zingiber officinale. The sequence goes on from NC_055994.1 coordinate 46,636,244, forward strand.
ACTTAGTGGTGCATGTCCCTTTGACTCACCGAGTACACTCTTAGCTACTATTTTTTAACTTTGATACCATCTTATCTCATATCGTATTAGAGTCTGTATGTTTCACCTAATACTTGTACTTCTACATTCTCTTAATCATTGTATCTACTATCTCTATTAATTTACCGGTGAGAGTTCCTATATTCTATGTCCCAAATCTTAGACTATTTAGTTTTCCTATCATATTTATTCTTATCCAACTTATGGTGTGAGAACTCTTGCCTATTTAACACTACACCCAAGTTCTCATGGAGATGTAGTGGTTCTGGCTGATATGTTATAGTCAGACCCTGTAATACGAACTCTTGCATATGTAGCACTACACTTGAGTTTGAGAGATGTAACGGTTCTTGTCGAGACGTTACAGTTAGAACCTGAAACTCGTTCCTTCTGGGAACAATCTAATATTAACACAATAGTTTAATGGATCTATTCATTGAACATTTGTTATAGTTTTAACGCTGGCTGACAACCTAATGCAACCCTCCTCCTTTATTTGGGCTTGAACCGGCCGTAACTGGTTCGTCATGGGTGGAGTTAAAATAAACTTTTTCAATAATTTATAAAATTATGATCCCATGATTTAAGGAATATTTTTAGCCTAATTTTATGGATATACATGATTGCACGTCTTCCCATACTCCCTCTTAACTTGGTGAAAAATTATTTATCATTCCTAGCTTGGATATAATACTTTTAAAACACTGAGTTACTTAACACTTATCATTCCAATGTATCTTTGCTTGATTATGTTGTATTGGATTATGAAGGTGTGGAAATTTCCCCCGAAGATAAGGTGTGTTGAAGTAAGATGCTTGTTCATTAAAAGAAACATTTGTCGACATAATAATTACACTGGCACTCTTTTTGAGTTGAGGAATAATCCAACGTTCCAAGATAGTAGAGCCCATCCCATTCTTTAGTATGTTTAATCATTGAAAATACCTAAAGGCTCGTCAAGCTTACCAATAAGAGATGAACCTCTTGACCTCTTCTAACTGTGCTATAGCTCCTAAAAATCTATTGAGTGATAAGAAAGATTGACAATGTAGATTGAGCCATGGTTTGAAGTCTCGTATTATGCTAGGCAAAATAGTCAAAATGCATCGTTATAATAGAAGTACTGAAATTTGATACCTTTTGGCACTGAGACAATGTCTTTTGTGTCGTGTCAATCATGTTGACGAGTATCATTTCATGCCAACACTTGTAACCCCTTAGCATAGTAAAATTGAGATAATTTTGTTTTTTTTTGTTTTGTAGTTTGTCACCATACAAAATAATGTCAAAATTATAGCATTCTAAATGGAAAGCAAACATTGAATATAACTATATAACTTATCTTTTTCTTTTTCATCTTTTCCTCCTACCTCCAATTGACTATCAACACCATACATTAGAACCTTTGCACGATAGAAACAATATCGTTCCAATCAAAGAACACCAGCATGTCTTGAGATTTCAAACCTTGGTTTGAGCAATAGAAAAAATCCAGCTAAGACTGGTAAAAGAAAGAAAAGAGGTAATGAAGGTTGTGTAAAAGGGGAAAATTGGCTATGAAGGCCAAAAATAAAAAAGGAATCCAACTATGAAGGCTAGTAAAAGTAAAATCGTCAATGAAAGCCAAACAACAAGAAATATGAGAAACTAAAGAGCTTATCTTTTCAAACAAAGTGTGTTAAGATTAATATTTGTGCATCTTTCGCAAGAAAAGAATTATTGTTAGACATTAATAAAAGCTCCTGGATAAATGCCTTAGATTTAGGTGATGATAAAATCTCCTATCCATCTAGCTTTGAAATGTCTGAAGATAGTATGATTTCCTTGCCATTTGACGATCCAAATGCATAATGCAAACAAATTTCGAAATCTGATGATGAGAAGTCATTATGAGACATTGCTAGCAAAATTAAAGTCTCTTTAGCTAGCTTTGTTACTTTCTTGATTTGAATAAATGACTACATGGGAAGCCCAAAACCACTGGGGCAGATTATTCAAGTGCAGTGCATTACTGCTGATATCATGGTCAAGAAAATGGCTATCCATAGGTAAGTCCTCATAACTTGCATAGGAAAATATACTTCCTCCAGGTGGAAGCTATGGCATCAAGGAGTCCAACTTCAAGTTACTCATTTGCTGCAATGACCAAGGCATGTACATGATACAACACACAGATCATGACGAACATTATTGCTTCAAAATACCTATCTTCCTGACAAGATTATGGATAATGCAACAAAAGTGAACAAAAAGACGCTAACATCCCTTATGAAGCATTTGCGACCAATCTAAACATTCTTATAACAATACAAAATAAAATTATGCCAACAACAATGCAAGTGACAGGTAGATCCCCCAAGCACACTGTTGAGGCCTACTCCTAGATCCACTAAAACCCATAAACAATGCAATGTAAGCAAAGACATACGGTACACCATTACCAAGTGACAGAAGAGCAATGCAAAAATTGTTAGAGCAGATTCGACATATTTGTCAGACAAGAATAGAAGTAATCTGCAGTAGTATTGCCAAGTAGATAAAATGCCACCATCCATATACCATGACCAAGCACAACATACTTAACCGGAAAGTTTTAGCTGGTACAGTAGAAAAATTCAAGGTAATTGAAGAATTTGTCACCACATTCCACGCGTGACCTCATGTAATTGCACTTTGGCAATGAAGCCCACCTACTGAGCTATGTTGGAGCAGAGACTTGGTAGCCTCCAACTGCCTCTATCTCATCCTTGTTCTTTGAAATCAAAGACTTAATAGACAAAACCTTTTCAATTAATTAGTAAAGATGAATACCAATTTCATGACTTGATGGATAGGAAAAGTAATCCAAGCCTTGTTGGGTAAACTTATTGCTGAAGGCATCATTCCAATTGAAGAGGAAGAGCAATAGAATCAAGTAGCAGGAAACATTCAACAATGCTTGAATCCGGTAACCATGCAGAAATTTCTCTACTATCTCCACAAGCCCCGACAAAGAATACAGTGTCTAGAATTAGGAGGATCCATTGCGATTAAGATTTGAAGGAACGTCAAACTATTTGGAGGTGGTGCAACTATGGAAGGTGACGAAGAATTAATGGTGCAATTAGGGTTTGAGATTGCAGCTGTAATGTATTCGACTGCACTTTTGTCACATTCTTGATTCCGTTTTTGTTGCCCTACTTGAGAAGGAGGCTAGGGCTAACAGTCCTTCAATGGCTGCAACAGGAGTGATGGTTAAGGTTAGGAGAGACAAGGTTTGCTTTGATACTATATTGGAAATACCTCCAAACATATCTAATACATGGGATCTTAGCCTCCTAATCTCTCTTTATTGATTGATAATACAAATGGATATACAAGATTACAAAATCATGTATTCCCACAAATTTATTTGATACTTTTAGGGACATAAATAGTCACACAATTCTTATGGAGTATAGAACTGAAGCTGTGTGGTGCAAACACTAAATTTATTTCCTTGTTAATTTAGTTTATGAAATCACGCAACTAATGCAACCACATCAACCCAACTAATGGACAAGCGACCGGCTTTGAGGATCGGGAATGTGAACAACTGGGAGAAAGATTACCAGTGGTTGAGAATCGGCGGATAATTTCCTGATTCAGTAGTGTAGACAACTTGTAATTGAAGAGATTGTTGGTTAAGGAATGACTGATTTCCTGAATTGGGACTACAAACTACCTGAAATTGAAGAAAACAATGACTGCTGGTTGAGGACAGATTACGAGGCCCTAGTGGACCGCCAATGGCTAGAATCCAAATTATCTAGCAACAACAATGAGCATAGTTGAAGAGATGCAATAAGCTGCTGAAGGCAGAGCCAGAATCCAAAGTAGCTAGCAGCAACAATGAAGAGTTGAAGAGATGAGCTGCTGAAGGCAGACATATTTTGTCTGACAGCAATGATTGCCTTGTCCATGAACGCATGCCTCAGAGGTGGAAGACACAGTGCATGGGATTTTCTCTCAGAGAAGATGAAGTGGGAGTGGCATGGTGCTTGGGAATCTTGTCGCTATGAACAGCTAGAGTAGATCCCTCGTTAAAGATGTTATGAAGAAGCTATCAGCAGCTCTAATACCATGTTATGGTATGCAGGGTATGGTGGAATTATTCTATCATGCAACCCTAGGTAGTATCTTTCTACTTATGTATAAGAATTATTAAGGAATGCGTAATATTACAAATACATCCTTGCAACGCGCATTTGCATGTTAGTCCACAAGAAATTATAAACTTGAACTTTATGTTCCTTTCCAGTATCTAGATGCCCGATTCAAAAGAATAATACAAGGTTTAATAGTAAGATACATGCAGTCTTCACAAAGCATTAATGTTTTATGTTAATTATGAGTTCAATTATCATCCTCTCCCTGTTCTATAAGATTTTTTATACATGGTGAATTAATTTTTGATGCTTGCATTGCTTAGAAATCTTAGATATGCTTTACCTTGCTCAAGAAATTGCTTATAAATCTTATAATTTTTTTACATTCTATTTGATTCATGGTATTCTCATTATCCCTTTGTTTTCCCTTGTCACCTGACCTTTCTTTATGTACGCAGATCCTAGCTTACTAACCAATTTTTTTCTTCTATATTTATGGTAGTAATGAAGTTTAGCATTGTTTCTAGGTGGTCAATTGAATTCAGGGCTCCCCAAAATGGATCTCCCCAGTTGCATGATATGCTAGCAGAATACCTTTACTCTGAATCTCCTGAGATGGTATGCTAACAATCACAATTTATTAAATGATGGAATTGTGGGAAAAAAATACTTATCTTGATTTTAAAATTCCAAAAAATGTATACTGTGTTTCTTGATTTCATTTTAACAGTCACTAGCTTTAGGTTAACTTAATTAAGTTAGAATTTTTAAAAGAGTTTATACTGTAAGCATATAGTCAGAGAAAGAATCAGTATAATTCTGATATTTAATTTAAGAGAAAAATTAGAAGATATCAGAAAAAGAATAATTAAATTTCTAAGGTTGACTCAAGAGGAAGGGCACAATGCAATGGAATAGAGATAACCCTTTTTTTTATATTTTAAGAAGCTAATATATCTATTAATCTTTCATCCAACTAAGGAACTTGAAGATAAAACATGTTTATAACAAGTGAGGTTAGGATTTTAACCAAGGTTTAAAATCTTGACCTGTGCCGAGGTTTCAGTTTCAAATCGGAACGATACAGTTTCAGTATCCTATCATCTCGTGTAATACAGTTTCGGTATTTTATTTATTTATTTATATATAGTAATTATTAGATAAATATATTTATTGTGCATAATTTAAAAATAAGTTGTATATTGATTTTATATAAGTTCTCCATTAGTGAACAACTTAATATTGTTAGAAAAAATAATTAAATATAACTTTTTTTAAATAAAATTGATCTATTAATAACTCGAATTAAAATTACTATATCATAATATGTTTCCTTACTAATACCAAAAGAAGAGTTGTGAATTAGATGGAAGCATTGGTTCTTGTCACATTCTTGTCAACTTTATAGTTCTTCAACCCTCAGTTTAAATAATCATAATTATATAAATTAATACAAATATGCTATTTTATATATAATAATTATATAAATTAACTATTTGTTCATTTAATTAATTATTAATTTAAATAATATATATTTAAAATAGTAAAAAAATATTAGAATATCAATTAAACATTAAAATAGTAAAAAAATAAAAAAATATTAGAATATAAATATGCTTTATTCAATTTTTTTAGAATTTGTAAATAAAATTTAAAACTATAAAAAAATTTCAGAATATCAATTAATAAAATTTATTAATTTTTTACAACAACAACAACCAAGCCTTTTCCCACTAGGTGGGGTCGGTTATATGAATCCTTTTACGCCATTGAGCTCTATCTCCTATTATATCATCATCTATATTTAAATAAATTTTATCTTGTTTTATTGTTGCTAACCAAGTCTTTTTTGGTCTTCCTCGTTTGATATGCATGTTTATCATAGTTTCACATCGCCTAACTGGAGCATTTATTGGTCGTCTAAGTACATGTCCGTACTATCTTAAACGTGTCTCTCGAAGTTTTTCCTCAATAGATGCAACTCCGACTTTCTCTCTAATGCTCTCATTTCTTATTTTGTCCATCTTCGTATGCCCACACATCCACCTTAACATCCTCATCTCTGCTCGTGTGCTCGAGTCATAACCCAACATTCAACTCCATATAACATAGCAGGTCTAACTACGGTTTTATAGAACTTACCTTTAAGTTTAAATACATCAATAACGCTCCCCTCCATTTCACCCATCCTGCTTGTATTCTATGTAAGACATCTCTCTCAATCCCTCTATCATTTTGTAAAAGTGATCCTAAATATTTAAATCGCTCGGTTCCAGGCAATTCGTCCTCTCCTATCTTAACAATTGTTTCATTATTTCTAATATTACTAAACTTAAATTCTATATATTCTGTCTTTAATCTACTAAGCTTAAAACCTTTCCCTTCTAGTGTTTCCCTCCAAGATTTTAGCTTAGCATTTACTTTTTCACGTGTCTCATCTACCAAAATAATATCATCTGCAAACAACATGCACCACGGTACTGTGACAACATGCATCATGATTAGTGTAAAAAGATAGGGACTTAGAGCTGATCCTTGATGTAACCCTATCTTTATTGAAATGTTTGAGTCTTTACTCAAGTCGTTACATCCTCATACATATCCTTAATTAGTTCAATATATGTTACGCTAACACCTCTCTTTTCTAAAATTCGCCATATAATTTCTCTTGGGACTCTATCATACGCTTTTTCTAAGTCAATGAATACCATGTGTAGATCTTGTTTTTGCTCCTGATATTTTTCAATTAATTGTCTAAGAAGATGTATAGCTTCTATTGTCGACCTTCTAGGCATAAATCAATGTGATTTCCTTCCTTAATCTTTTTTCTATTACTTTTTCCCAAAGTTTCATAGTATGACTCATTAGTTTAATATCCCTATAGTTTGCACAATTTTGTACGTCTCCCTTATTCTTATATAAGGGAACTAGAGTACTTATCCTCCATTGATCAGACATTTTTTTTGTTTTCAATATCATGTTAAATAATTTTGTAAGCCATTCAATACCTTGTTTCCCTAAGCACTTCCATACCTCTATCGGAATATCATCTGGTCCAAAATTTATTAATTTTTAAAAATTTAAAATATATTTTTTTATATATTTTATTAGGATGATTTAATTAAAGTTTATGAAAGTCTCTTCGAAATATTACACTTAAGTTGAGAATTGTTTGAATTAATTAAATCAGTTTTAATTTTCTTCGAAATAGGAGACATTGCGCGTCGCAGGACGCCTCCAGCGTTGTCGGAGGCATCCTACGATGCCTCTGACCCACCTTTTGTCGCGCGATGCGTCCATGTGACGAACGTGAAATTGTCGTGCGTACTGTGCCAGTTTCGCTCATGTGTCAGAGCGGTAAAACCGTCCTTGCTGTCTGGCATGGAACTGTATTTCAATCACTCAAAGAGAAATAATTAGAGAGGAAAGTAAATTTTTGGTGTTGTACTATAAAAGTGAGAAACTATTGGAGAAACATCTAATGAAGAGAGAAAATGTTGAAAGAAAGAGAAAATAATTGCTCCTATAATCTTGGAGCTAACAAGGAGATGGATGAAATAAAAAATTTAATGGCCTTTTAACCATGATTTAAAATTTCGACCAATATCAGAGTTTCGGTTTATGATTGAAACGATACAATTTCGGTACCATATCACATCGATATAATTTTGATAATTTTTAAATATATAATATATTAATTAAAATTAAATTTTTTATCCAAAATAATAATAATAATTTTTAAAAGAAAAAAATGTGGGATTGTGGAGGCACCACAACGCCATGGAGGATGCCGCGAGATCGCGACCTAGCGGAGGTTGCTTTGGGATCGTGACAACCTCTGCGACACTATGGAGATCGTTGCGATCTCATGACGGCCCGCGGTGCTAGTGCCGGGTGGTGGACAAAACGACAAAATTCTGACATGTTATAAAATTTTAAACCATGCTTTTAACTTTGAATTAAGGGGAGGAGTGGAAAAATAATAGCTTCAAATTGAGATTTTCTTTGGAAGGAGAATTAACTTGGATATATTTATGCTACATGTATTTGGGGAAATTAGGGTTAGTTCTCCCTAAGTACTACCTTCTATAAACAGGTGTTTTCATAATTGGAATACTGCATTCTAACCCTATTTAATATATGTCATGTAGGTCCCTAGAATTCACATTTAGGTCTTCAAGACTCCACATAACAACAACAACAGCAAAGTCTTATCCCACTAGGTGGGGTCGGCTAAGACTCCACTTAAGCTGAATTAAATATATCATGAAATTTAGCTTGTTACAGATACACTTGATCCTAGTAGAAAATTTGATGACTTTTCATTGGAGTTGTTAAATGATATAATTTTGTTGGATTGCATCTTCTCATTAACAAAGTTACATTCAATGTTAAAGTGTTTTGTTCTCTTATTGAATATGGGATTACAAACTATGTACATGACAACTTGACTACCACAGTAAAATGTTTGACTTCTTAGGAGCATGTCCTAGTTCCGTAATTAATTCCTTAATCTAGATAAACTCATGTGTCTAGCATAACTTTATATTCTGCCTCTAAACTTGATTTGGCTAAAAAATCTCCTTGTTCTTTTAGGAAATCAGTTTACTTTCCTAAAGGGTACAGTACGATGATGTGAATCTCTTATCTATGGTAGAACTTGCCTAGTCAACATTAGTGGGATCTGAAGGTGACCTTAATCTTAATACAAGAGAGTTCTAGTCGGAGCATTCTTTAGTTATCATATAATTCTCTATGTTGCCTCTAAATGGTCATGACATCATGGCTACTCATTGCAAACATTTTGTTTGGTCTCGTATTTGTGATTTTGAGGTCGTTTAATTTTCTAAAAAGTCTTTGCACCTTAGTCAATGGCTTCTCTTGTCTTGGTATCAACTTGACATTTAAATCTATATGCATTCATATAGAGGTTCATGTTGTTGATTTGGACAAAATTGCTACATGGACACGAATTGGTCTAAGTTTACAAACCCTTTGGATCTCTCTCTCTCTCTCTCTCTCTCTCTATATATATATATATATATATATATCCAATTTAGAGTATTATAAGACCATGTAGCAGTGTTGGCTAAAACCAACCCTGAAATGGTCTAAGTTTACAAACCCTTTGGAACTCTATATGCTTTTTCAATTTAGAGTATTATAAGACCATGTAGCACTGTTGGCTAAAACTGCTATATGAACCTAACTCGTTTAAGTTCACAAATAAAAAATTCTTTGTGTTTTTAGACTCTTTAAAGACTATATGCCTTCATTTTCCAATTTAAAATAATTTACAATTATATAGCAGTTTTATCCAAAATTATTGCTCTTAAACTTTTTTAAATTAGAAAAAGATCCTTCAGAGTCACCATATATCTTTCTTTTCCAATTTAGTGTTGATGCAATTGTGTCCCAAGTGGTTCAGTGTGACGGTGGATTTTTAATGTTTGGGCTAAGTTAGCCCTTGCTTCTGTATTTGATGTATGTGTTTGAATGTGTAAGGACTTGTCGGAACACACACGGAGCTTTTGGAAAGTTCGTGACTCAATGAGGTCGAGTATATGGATATTGGATTGGCATGACCAAGGTGTCACACTCAGTGGCTTAGAGGTCTATTGAGATCGAAGAAGTATGGTATGGGACATTTGAGGGATTGCAGGATGAAGAATACTAAGGTGGTACTGGAGTAGGTTAGTAGCACGATGGCTTGAGGTTTGTAAGTGATTATTGAAGGTTGCATGAGGTAAATCGAGAGACCGTAGGATGAGAAGCATTGAGCCAATGAGGACGACAGCTAATGGAGGCGGACCATGTATGTGAAGAGGTGGAAGGATGACATGTGGAGGAGTCGATTGCTTGTCCGCATTTGAGGGATCGAGCAACTTGATACGAGATAGTGGAGGGCAAAGTTAAATTGCAAAGAGTAAGATATTGGTCAGCTGAGTGTTGAATCACTGTATCAATAGGTATGAAGAGTAGAACTCAACATAGACTGACTCAACTTTAGAAGTGGTTGTAGTTAGATATCAATGGATAGAGAAACTCAATATCCCAAAATGTTTCAAGGTTTGTAGTTTGAGTAGTTGAAGGATGATGGACATTAATCGACTGGGGTAGTCGATTGGGTCTAATGAGACAATTAATAGGCTAAATCGACTAAGTAGTCGATTGATGACAAGTAGTTGACTGATGGTAAATGATTAATCGATTAATTGTTATTATAGAAAGCAGAAAGAAGTCGTTACTGCATTACAATGGTTGACTGGTGATGTAGACTAGTTGACCATTGGGTGGCAAATAACAAGAGATGTTGAAGGATTGAAGGCTATAACAGGAGAGCTTGTTGGAAGCTTCAAGGTCTGTGAAAATAAGATTGGTCAAGTCTTGTTAGAGCTTCTCGCCTTTATTATAAGACTTCTCGTAAATCCTTGTAACTCTTGTGCTTGAAAGATGTTTCTCCACTTCTGGTACTTGACCAAGAAGGTGGAAGTGATGCTTTCTGTGAGTGATCCTCTAACAGATCATAGATCATGTAGTAGGAGCCTAACGTATTAGCGATTATTATAAGTGTGATTTTTTGAATGATTTATTTGCACAACTAATGTTTTATTTGACCTTGTTATGCTAGTTTGATAACAAGAGTAGATAGAATTGTACTTGCATGTTAAGGATCGCTATGCACCCACCTATAGCTTAGTCGTTCAATTCTAACATTTAAATCAGCTTTGGGCAATGTAAACAACTAGAAGAGAGGCGAGAGGATGGTGAATAGTCTCTCTCGCTTGCGTTGCTTACATTTGCTCGTTACCTACATTGATAGTCTATGTTGCCGAAAGAAATAATATCAGTAAATGAAGAAAAATGAAATGCAATCAGAGAACAATGAGCGATATAACCTGGTTTGACAATGCTTAGACTCTTTCTCCACGACATCTGATTCTTTAGGTGGATCACTTCTAAAAAATTCTGCTATCTTTCTCCTTGGAAGCATCGGAGGTCGAGAATCCTCTTACAAATCTTTTCCTTACAATAGATGGAGACAAGTACGAAAACGAGAAAAGTACAAAGAATAAGAAAAAGAGCTTGGGTGAGAATTCTGAAGATTGTTCACGACTGTCGTTCCGCCAAGTTTGTGTATTTATAGCTTCATCAAAATCCCAATTAGCTTGATTCTTGCACAGTTATCAATTGACTGCTACTATTCATTATTGAATGGTGAACAATATACGTTGTAAATCTAGTTGTTACAACTCGAGTTTGCCTGCTTAACAACTCCTTTCTTGTTTCCTATTATAATATTAGTCATCTGGGTTTGTCACTCCAATCGACTGTTCTCATGAGTCATATTATTTTGATCATTTATGTTTGATCTTCAGTTGACCGGTTAGTCAACTGATCATAACATCTTGTAATTGATCATCATCGAGTTACTATTCTCAAAGATGTATCACACTCTCTTCTATTTAATCCCCATCGATCATAGTATTAATTTAGTGATATAATCTTCAATACTTGAAAGTAATCAATGGAATCAATCCATAAATGTTAAAGAGGCTTTAGGGTTTGCTAGTCGACTAACTGAATCAATCAATCAACTCTACAACACCACGAATATCTGAACACTCGTTAGTGTTCTATCAGCCGATTGGATGTATCTATTAGTCGACTTGGCCAAACCACAAATCCTTAGACATGCTTTAAGATCTTGCTCATGGTTTAAAATTTTTCTTCGTGCCGGGCGTAATTTACCGCTCACCCGCTCGCTCGACACCATCATCACCACGAAGGGGACCTCTATTGGTAGCGGCGAGGCCTTCGCGGGTAGCGGCGAGGCCTCTGAGGGTAGCGGCGAGGCCTCCTTGACTTCCGCAACCTCCGCTGCGAGGCTGTTGCGACCTCCATGGGTCACGGTGAGGCCGTTGCGACCTCTAAGGGTCGTGATAGGGGACGTGCGTGGGGAAAAAAAATTAAAACTTAGGTTAGTTTCTATCAACTCCTAGTTAAATAATTAAAATCTAATAAAACTATCATATTAATTTAATATATATATTTTATTTTTTAATTTTAAAAATATATGATAAATTATTTATTTATTTACCATACGGAGGTGCCGTGATCTCGTATTTTTTTTCTTTTTTAAAAAATATTTTATTTTTTTATATTTTATATTTTAAATATTTAGATTAAAATTTTAATTTTAATTAATGTATTTTATATTTAAAAAATATTAAAAATATATCGGGACAACACCATACAGTACCAAAACTATATCATTCCAGTCATAAACTTACAGTTGGATATAACTTGAGATTTTAAACAATGATTTTGCTAGTCAATTGACTAAATCCATCAGTTGACGAGATCAAACACTAACTGAGAATAGAACTGACTTGGGGTTTGCTAGTTGACTAACTAAATTTATCTATTGACTCATCTACTAGGCGACTCATTTCCTGATAATGATCATAATAATCGAGTCCTAAACTGCACACTTACTGAAGCTTATAATTTGCCAAAAGACCTTGTTCCCTTTGGGATTTTCATGCCTAGGGACTCCTCACCTCTTAGACTTCCTTTCTTACTATTTCGACTCCATGACCAGCTAGGTCTTTATTGCCGCCAAGAATCTAGTTTTTGACCTTCCTTAATATCCAGTCTCCTCGATTGAGATTTTCAGATCACCAATAATTCGATTTTCGATTTTTTTTTTTTGACTTCCTTGCCTAGCATCGGGTCTCACTAACTTGTTGGTATCAAGTATTCAATCCACATAAACCAACTTGGATACTTGTAATAGCCGTCGTCAATTTTCCTACTCAGATACTTGATACATATGTAAGTATCTCCTAATTTAAACTTGATCCAAATATCAAAATCACATGTAATACCACAAGGTTTGGCAATGATTGCACCAATAAAACATTCCTATGTCTTCTTTTTCCATCTTATATTAGTTTAAGACTATGTAGTAGTTTTATTTAAATTGGTACATAGTCTAAAGAAGTAAAAAAATAATGAGTGAGTCAAGATCTATTTATTTTAAAATTTCATAAAAGTGCTTTTAAATGAATAACAACTTCAAAATATATATATGGAAATAGAAGAAACAAAAATGATAGTGTAGATCATAGAAGAAAGGAGAGAAGTTTATTGATGATAAAGCATCAAAGCGATGTTTGTTGGTTTAGTGGAATTAAAGGACTCCATTAATATTAGAATGTCCTTTGATTGATTATGGGGGACATATATCCAAAGAGGACCAGTCCAATTTTATTTAGTCAAGTGGGTGAAATACACTGGTCTAAATAGCTTAAGAGGGATATTGATAGTTTAGATAAAGTGGGGCATCTTCCGGTGCACTTTGATGATAAATCAAAAAGGTTAACTGTTTCAACAATTCTATGAAAAAGGGGTGCCCTTTTGATAGTGTAGAGTAGAGAAGAAAGGAGAGAAGTTTGATTATAAAGAAGCGAAGTAGCATTTGTTGGTTCGGTGGAATTGAAGAATTGCATTAATATTAAAGTGTCCTTTTGTGTATTAGGTGAGACGTAGGCTGATAGAGGATCTATCCTATTTTATTTAGGCAAGAGGGATATTGGTAATTTACATAAAGTGAGGCATCTTGGATTGCGCTTTGAAGATAAACCAAAAAGGGTCACCCTTTTGAGATTTTGTTATGAAGGGGCTACCTTTTGATAATGTAGATAAGAGAAGAAAGGAGAGAAACAAAGTGGTGTTTGTTGGTCAGTGGAATTAAAGAGCTGCAATAATATAATAGCATCCTTTGACGGATCACGTGGAACATAGGTCAAAAGAGATTTGATCTAATTTTTTTTTGTAATCCAGGTATCCAGCTCTTCGAACCGACTAATTCCGGAGGTGATCGGCCCGACTCTATGGAAGTTTCTCACTAGTCATCAGGATAAATCAGGAAGTGCTAATGGAGGCCCATTCAGACACCAACATTTGTAGGCCTGCTTCTCACTGGAGGGGAAAATTCCCAATGCGTTGCAGTTGAGATTCGAATCTAAGATCTTTGGGTTATCCGTTGGAGTCTAACCATCGCACCATTGCCCGGGGAATGATCCGATCTAATTTTATTTAGTCATGCGGGGGAGAATAAATTACTCTAAGCAGATTAAGATGATGTTGACAATTTAGATAGTGAAGCATCCTAGGGTGCACTTTGGTAATAAATAAAATGGGCCGCCCTTTTTGTTAAAAAGTGGTTCCTTTTGATTTTTGCCCTAAATTAAAAGCAAAATTAGACATTTAAAAGGAAATAAAAACTTGCTCAAATTCTTTTGCCATTGTGATAAAGCTATTGACTTTTGATGGAAAATTAAGTGTTGTGTGTATAAATGAGTGAATTTTATTAAATGTGCTTAATGGAGCTTGAGCCAAGGATCCAAGTATAAAGCTGAGTGATATCATAAATGTAATAGAAATACCTCTATAAGATTTGATCATTGAGAGAAGGCATATCTCATAGCCTGGATCTGAAGAAGATGGGTATGTTTTGTAATAGGAATTGTGATAGTAGGTTAGAGCCAAGTTTAAAAGGATGAGAGCTTGTACCATCCTAAGTAGTTGTGGCTATCTATGAAACATGAACAGTGAGTATAGGAGGCTAAGTGGATAATAATAAAAATAATAACAAACATTTTGAAAAACCTCAAATTTCCATAAGTAAATATTTGGGCCTATCCTATTTATTGGTATAACCTTGATTTTTCCAAGTGACCTCTACCACCACATGACCTAATAGTTAGAAATTGAGTGGCTGAAATATATCTATTTGATGGGTACAAGGTGCTATATATGTTGGTGCAATCGACCCATTGTGTTCAGGATTGATCATTTCGATTTTGATATTTAAGTAAATGTTTTACATTAGGATCATATTGATACTTGATATGTATATTTGAGTTGTGCAGGACTTAGAGAAATACACTTAAAGACAACTTAGTGCGATTAAGGTTGGTTGGTGACTCGAAAGCTCAAGGCTCATGAAGATTGGAGAAGAATGGCTTGAAGCATCCGAGGGACCATAGAATGAGAAATCTCGGAGTATTGCTGAGCCGGAGGAGGCGAACTGCATAGGAAAACATGAAGGGTGGTAGAGGGCCCAGGTGCATCTAAGGGATGAGTAGCCTAACGGAAAATAACTCTTGATGAGTTGAGTGTTGAGAGCACATATACTTGAGAGAGGCTAGATATCAAGATAGGTGGACCCAACCATTTTTCTTTTTTACTCATTTTTTACCATTGAACTGCACTTCCCTCTTTGCGGTCTCAGGCTGGATTGACATGTGGGTTGTGCTTGGCCTAGGTCTTTGCCATGCCTAGCTCGCCTGCGAGTTCTCGTAGCCTTCTCAGATTCAAGAAATAATGTGTTTCTATATCCTTCTAGGAAAAGACAGGTTGTTAAAGACAATCTTGTTTAATGTTATTCAACTATATCTCATAGAGAATCTTTATTATAACCATTTATGTGAGCCTGGTTCACCCCATAAGCTTCAGTTATGCACAGGAAAATGTGCCTGAACTCGAGCATATTCAGATCCTTCTTATATTATTTTTAATATATGCATGTCTTTGAACTAGCCTTTATCTAAGTAAATTGGCTATCTGATGAAAGAAACTAAGACCTGTATAAGATTTCTATAATGATATCTTCTCTTATTTCCCATGGAACTTGTTTAATCCTTTATTAGTCGTTTCAACATTTTATTATTTTATGCATAGTTACTTTATTCACACTGTTTCTTTTCATTTTTGTTCAAATGTAAACTTCTGTATTACTTTACATATCGTCCTCATCTTTTGTTCATGCAAATGGTCTACAGGACATGGCTAAGGTGTCAAGTCATTTTGTTCGAGGAGAGGATTCTACAAAGTTTGCTTCTGTGCTTGTAAATTTTATGGGTAAGGTAAGCCTTCAGAAATATTTATATTCGGAGAAATAGTCTTCCATCAGGTGAACACATGTGAAAGAAGTGCTAGTGAAATTAGGAAACATTCATGAATAATGATAGACCACAATCCCAACTTTTTTGTTTTATGGCTACAATGTCACTTTACCTAGTAGTTAACTTTAATTCTATAGAAGCCCCAAATAGTTCATTTATTTATTTTTGCTACATATATTAGTACTATAAAACTAGATTTCTTATTTCTTGGAATATCTTTTCTTTACGAATATATAGTCCTTGAACTCTATGTGGAATATATATATTTATGTTCCCTAACAAGGCATTCATCAGCCAGAGCTTATGGGTATAGTCTACAGCTGTGTTAGTTAATGCTTGAGTTCATAATTTTGAGATTGTTATAAGCTATGAATTATATGCTTAAAATCGACTAGTTGTCTGAGAATTGGGAGTACGAAATGAACATCTGCTCTTGACTTTATTAGACTCTATTCTCATTTTACACGTATGATTTTTCTTAAATCATTTTTCTGGACAGTGCTATCCTGGGGAGGATGATGTGGCAATTGCTCGTGGAGTCCTCCTGTAAGTGTTTTTTGTCATCTCAATTCATTTTTCTTTTGCTCGATGGAAAGTGTGTATTGAATCAGAGAAAATTGGATATAATCTTTCTCAAGAAAAATTCTTCATATTCTATATCAACTCATAATCCCTATAGAAGAGAACCTCAAGAGCAAAACAAACTATTCACATGCATTCTAAATGGTGTCAAAAAATTATCTTTACATCATCAGCTCATTGCAATTCAACTTCATGAGAACACAATTATGAGATTCACAATACCTAAATGAAACCCATACTACTATCTATCGAACAATTATTTATGTTTCCATCCTAAACTAGATACGCCAACCTAAAACAGAAATAAAATCAAATAAAATATTTACCACACATTTTCCCAAGTTGATGGAATAAGATAGGTGCTTTGCTGATACAAAATACTCAAGCTAATAAGACCTAAATAATGTCCTGATTAGTCCAATATAATATAATTAATTATTTTCCATTATCAGCCATACAATTAATTACCAATTTTTACATTTAATTGATTGACATAGAAGGCTTCGAAAACAAGGAAAAAGGGACCCTCTTGTCTTGCCCAAAAAGATAGCCGGCTAAATTTTGAAACATTTTGCAGAAGGAAAACTCTAACAATGTTGATAGCAGCAACCAAACCTAATATAAGAATAATGCACTACGGTCAGCAGTCAAAAGTACAAGTGCTGTTAGCAGCAGTCAGAATCCAGCCACCAACCAACCACAATAAAAAAAGTTGTAAGCGGCAGCACCCATTTTTGTTTAATTACATCAGAAATGAACCAAAAACATATTCAATTTTCCGATCCATAACCAGATTATCCATATGTTTCAGCTGGGAATGAGCCATACCCAATTCACCTAGAAACTAATCCAGCATCTGAAATCAGATTCAGATTAAAAATCCAGTATGAGATAGTATCAGTTCCAGAACAACTTTCTTATTTCAGCAAGTTTCAGAAATGGTTCCAGCTACTTCAATTTTGAGTACAGTTCATTGTTTCATCAATGATAATATAAGCAATCTTAATCACAGCCAGTATCATTGCGCAACAATTTCAGATCATTTAAATAGAAGCAGATACTACCAACTCAGATTCAAAACTTCATATCAATTCATTTTTCCTTCTCTATGATCATTCATTTCATCTTTATTTTAACAACAACAACAAGCCCTAAATATATTTTGTTATCTTTATTTTAAATTTTGTAAAATTTTAGTGGCTGCACAAGATAGAAAGAAGTTTCTCGGGCAAGTCTATACTTGGGAGTTGTATCACTGATTCAAAAAGAGATTTGAACTATGCTAATCTAAACTCATACTTGTCTATATTTTGGCGGAGTAAGGTTGATTTATTCCACTTAAATAAATAGATTGTTGTCATAATAATGTATTTGGAGGCAATTTAAATTTGTTACTGTAACTCATAAATCTATGTATTGATGTTTATCTTGAATTTCTTATTAGTGTTTCTAACATTATGCATTTTATTATTTTTTATAGATATCTGTCTCAAGGAAATCTTAAGGAAGCAAATAACCTTGTGGATAATGTTAAATTGCAATTGAATGAAAAGCAACTTGAGCTTCCAAAAACGGATTTGATCCAATTTATTGAGTATCTTCTGCAGACGTAAGTCTTCTCCATTCATGTCTCCTTTGCTGAAAACATATTTATAATCAGATATGATTGTGATAATATGCGTCTTTACAGATATTTGAAGCCATGCCTGAACCTGTGATTGCCTAGAAGAATGCTATAGCTATTTTAAAATAGTTTACTGTTTGTTCATCTTTTACACTACCAATAAATATTCATATGATAGGGCATGTGGTTCAGATTTTGTGGATAAGCAAATGCCACTTCCTTTGAGCATTCTAGATAGTAGCTTTTTAGCAAATTGACTAGTTTACTTGTTTAGGTTTGGTCTAATGTAGGAACACTGAAAATCAAGATAATTGCATTCAATTTTATTTTGCAACTTTTGTAGGAAACAACCAAATATACTTGTTAAGATGCCACTGACTATTGGAGATCATATGTCCATCCAAACATGAATGGTCACCTAACTGATTAAGGATCTTCTATCATATCTAAGCTACCTGGTATGACAGTTGTTCTTGAAGACTATGTCTTACTTTTCAGAAGAGAAATGCTCTCAGCTAACTAATTAATTCCAGCATCTAAAAGAGTTTTGCAGTTTCCCATCCCTATTTCAAAATCCACTACCACTAACCAATACTGACTTGGCTACACTATTAGCCTCAAATGCTCTCCTCCTAGATTTGTGTCACCACCTTCATCTGAATTTAATCTAACGTTGGTCTTTCACTTAGCAAGAATCTTCTTGTTTAGAGCCACTGTCAAATTATACAAGCTCCTCAACTCATTTGACTCTTGCACGTACAACTAATAAACTCTCTACTGCATTCCAACTCTATTTGATTAGTGCACAATTCAATCTTCTCTCAAGGCTGCCAACAACCCTAGAGCTTGAATCAGCTAAATGTTTTGAGGACACTATAACTTGTCACTTATCTCATTAGTGAAAGACTGACCACACTTCACCTGACAATCTGCAATTTCTAAGTCCATATTCTCTTCAATAATGCACAAAACCCAAATCTTTCTTCCAATTTGTCACCCTCGTAGTGCAACATGCAGAAAATTATATTGGACAATAATCAGAAGCAATTCTTTGCAGGTGGGTAACTATGGCATCACTGAATAACTTCAAAGCTGGCTTATTTGCATGAACCCTGCTCGATCTACCTAAGTTTTTTTCACTATCTCATCTATTGTCACTCCAAGTATCTAAGCCCAATAAATTCCAAAAAAAAAACACCTGCAATATCTATGAAATCCAGAAACCATGTCATAGATCTCCCCCCGGTTGAGCCACACACCTCCTTTCTTGTCCTTGAACTTGCAAACACAAATTAAAGTCCCTTGCGACTCGCCAGGGCACATCAACTACTTGCAATCCCTTCAACAACTTCCAGAGCATATCCCCAATATATTAGATAAACTTGCATAAACACCAGTGAACCAGGCTTTGTTTTTAGCAGAAATAATAGAAGAAAAAGCTGTCTATTCTTGTACGTAGCACCAACCTCAACTATACCCTTTGTCACACCAGAATAATTCCTTTAAACCTTCCAGTTGCAGACACCAAATCACCTTATCACATCCTAAAATTCACCTTTTGGCTGCCTCCCCCTGATGAGTTTCCTCCAAAAGAATGACCCCTATTATTGTACATAGCACTAACCATAACAATACCCTTTGCCAAATTAGAATAATGACCTTTCAGTAGTGGACACCCAATCACCTGACCACTTACTAAAAGAAGCAGAATATCCTGATGAATCAACTCAATTGGAAGACCAGGGTTGCAATCAAATGGGAATATCAACAATTTGCTCCACTATTGGCCATACACGATGTCTCTAGGAACCATGGTCCTTTTGAAAGAATCTCTGTACATTCACCATCATTATGAAAAAAGAAATCAAAGAACCTTGGTGCTAAACCCACCACCCTCAGCCCAGATCTGAGCTCTCATAACATTTGCAGAACATGCTTCACCAATTTCAATGCCGGGCTATTTATCCTCAACTGTGTCTTCTTCAAACCAACCTCTGTTATCACCACAATTCCGTAGTGGACTTTTATAGTGTCCTAATTCTATCATTCACATCCATGGCTATAGGATTGTTATCAGATTAACATGATCAAGACAAACCTACCCATGAGGACTCTTCTCTTGAAGCTGAAATTCCTTTCATACATCAACTCTGAATGCTAAATAAGAGTTAAAATCAGTTCGCACACCCTTAACAGACCCCCAAGTCCAACCATGTGCCCAGGAAACCAGCTAACTCTATCTCCAACTCCTTCAATATATCAAGGTAGATCAACACAGCCACCATCGGATCATTTTGTGGCTTCATCCCAAGCTTCATATCGTCTTCATCTTCATCGCTGATCGAGTCTTCAAGTTGTCATATCCATTCGGTCATCTTGGAAATGTATTAAGTGGTACACTATTCTTTATGCGATGATACTGGATAAACTTACTAGCCTTTATGTGATCAATCTCCATAATCTATCCTATTTGTGGTATGATAGTTTAATTAGAATAAATATAAGGACAAAAATCAAAATGTGCTCCTAATTTTTTGAAATGTCAAAAGGGCGCTCCTTGCTTTTAACATGTCAAATGGATGCTCCACGATATTTCTCATACCTAAAATGTATTTATTCTAGTGTTGTTGTAGCAGCCACTGAGTAGTTGCTACATGTAAAAATAAACTGATCAACTCGATCAAAAAATCTATATATAAAGCACTTTTATATAAAAAATACTCTTTATGAACTTGGTTAAGATTGCTTAAATTTAATCAAAATCCCTTCAAAATGGTCAAAATCTTCATAAAATTGTCGTAACAACCTAAGTGGTTGCTACAAAATTGTAGCAGTTATTTAAAGTGATTTTAACCTTTTTATGGTGATTTTGACCTTTTAAAAGTGATTTAGATCGAGATTAAGCGATATTGACCAAGTTTTGGTAAAGAGTTTTTTCCCCTTTAAAGTGCTCTTTGGATAGTATTGAATACAACAAAGCCTTATCCTAGGGTTCTCTAGATAGTATTGAATACAACAAGGCCTTATCCCACTAGGTGGGGTCGGTTACATGGATCTTTCTATGCGATTAGGCTCTATCCTCTACAATATCATTATCTATATTTAAATAAATTTTATCTTATTTTATTTTGCTAACCAAGTCTTTTTTTAGTCTACCTCTTTCTCGTTTGATATGCGTATTTGTTATAGTTTCACATTACCTAACTAGAGTATTTATTAACCGTCTAAGTACAAGTTCGTACTATCTTAAACATGTCTCTCGAAGTTTTCTCTCAATATATGCAACTCTAACTTTTTCTCTAATGCTTTCATTCTTATTCTGTCCATCGTATGTCCACACATCCACCTTAACATCCTCATCTTTGCAACTTTTATCTTCTGTTCATGTGCTTGAGTTATAACACAACATTCAGCGCCATATAATATAGCAAGTAGAACTTCCCTTTAAGTTCTAGAGGTACTTTACGATCACATAAAACACGGGACACTTTTCTTCATTTCAACCATTCTATTTGTATTCTATATAAGACATTTTTCTCAATCTCTCCATTTTGCAAAAATAATCCTAAATACTTAAAGCTTCCAGACAACTCGTAATTTCCTATCTTAACAATTGTCTTATTATGTCTGGTATTGCTAAACTTGCTAAACTTAAATTTTATATATTCTGTCTTTACTCTATTAAGCCTAAAATTTTTCATTGTGTTTTTCGTTGAGATTCTAGTTTAGCATTTATTCTTTCACGTGCCTCATCTACCAAAATAATGTTATCTGCAAATAACGCGCACTACAGTACTGTGTTTTGAATGTATCCAATGAGTTCGTCCATGATTAGTGTAAAAAGATAGATTTAGAGCTGATCCTTGATGTAACTCTATTTTTATTGGAAATGTTTCAGTTATGTTATTACATCCTCATATATATCATTAATTAGTTCAATATATATTACGATAACATCTCGCTTTTTTAGAATTCTCCATATAATTTCTCTTGTGATTCTATCATAAGTTTTTTATGTCAATTTATACCATGTTTAGATTTTCTTTTGCTTTCGATATTTTTTAATTAGTTGTTGGAAAATATGTATAACTTCTATTGCCGACTTTCCAAACATGAACCCAAATTGATTTTCGATCATAATGATCTTCTTAATTTTTTTCTATTACTCTTTCCCAAAGTTTCATGGTATGACTCATTAGTTTAATACTTTTATAGTCTGCACAATTTTGTTATTCTCTAGTTCTTATATAAGGGAACTAGAGGACTTACCCTTGATTGAAAAGATATTTTTATCGTTTTCAATATCATATTAAATAATTTTGTAAGTCATTTAATACCTTGTTTCCTTAGGCACTTCCATACCTCTATCGGAATATCATCTGGTACAACGACTTTTCCATTTTGCATCATATTTAAAGCTTGCTCGAAGGTTGAATTTTATGATAAAAATTTAAATTTCTATACTTATTTGACTTACTTAAATTACCTAAGTTAAGTTGGTCACCTAAATCATTATTAAAAAATTGATAAAAAGATTTATTCTGTTGTTTTTTATTTCTTTATCATTTACTAGTACCACATTCATCTTTAATATATCTTATTTGATAAGATCTCTTTTCTTTCTCTCTCACTTTAGCTAAATGTCTCTTTTCCCTTCTTTTATATCTAATTTTCGATATAACCGTTCAAAAGTTTTATTGTTTTGCTTCATTCATTGATTTTTTATCTTCTTTTTTGGCTATTGTATATTTTTTTAAGTTTTCCTCGTTCTTATAAATATTTAATTTTTTATAGGCTGTTTGTTTTTTCCTTCACTTTCTCTTATATTTTTCATTCCACCACCAAGATTCCTTACTTGGTGGTGCATGTCCCTTTAACTCACCAAGTATGTTCTTGGCTACTATTTTTAACATTGATACTATCTTATCTCATGTCGTATTCGACTCACAAGTATATTTCACCTAATGCTTGTACTCTTATATTCTCCTTAAATATATTTTGCTTCCCTTTTTTTAACTTCCCCTACTTAATTTTAAGAGTTGTGTATATTTTCCTTCTATTGATATTATGATTGTGGCGTATATCTGAAACTACTAACCTATGTTGGGTACTTAAGCTTTCTTTGGGGATGACTTTGTAATTTTTATAAATCTTTCTATCTCTCTTCCTAACTATTGTATTGAATGACCAAATTAAATTAAAAAAAAAATAATTTAATTTTACACATTGTAGCAGCCATTCCATGGCTACTAAAACAATATTGGAATAAGGGTATTTTCAGAATAAGGGTGTTGCTTTGATGTTTTGAAAAGGATGAGCGTTCTTTTAATTATTCTGATATCTAGGGTTGACCTTTTGATTTGAATCTTGACTGAATGATTTATTCTCATAAGATCAAGGCTTGATCAATTAAAAGCTGGATGGACAATAAATACATTATTTTTTTAGATATATTGAATCAACAAGGAGAGATTTTATTGTTTATTGAATTAAAGCTAGTGGTTAGATCAGAGAACAGATTTTTCACTTCTTTGTTTAAGTGAAAAATAATTCTATAAGTAGTTGATTGACTAGAAAACGCCTTGTATTGGAGTTGTGCGGTTTAATAAGTGTCACATAAAATTAAGTATTGAGGTCCACAAACAAAGATATACTCTTATGCAATGATTAAAGAAAAAATCCATGTGGATACTCTCAAATAATTAGAACTGCTGACTTATTATTTTTATTATCATCTGACCTTTGATTTGCTCATTCATTCATGCAAATAGTGATGAGTTTGTATGTTAACCGCCAGGATGGAAAGAGATGCTTTCCCACTGTTCAAGCTATTGAGGCAGAAATACAAGTCAAGTATAGATCGTGAGTCTTTGTTTGATGAGGTATTATTATCTTCCTGCCTTTCAATTGACTGTTCTCTTAACCTTTACATGTAATGGTGACCATCCATTGCCCTGATACTCCATGTTACTTGTAAGGTAGAACCAAAAGTAAAAGGAAACCTTATGAGATGCAACATTTCTTGGTTATTCTTCTTTGATCTGCAAAGATGGTGGGTGTTGAAGTTGTGACACCTAAAATGTTCCTTTTACTGCTCAACTTAATGTTTTTTTTTTAAAAAAAATCTGTTTTCTTCATGTTAATAGCCTTTTGTACCTCACGCTACCACTTCTTCTTTTAGACTACCCATAAATGATCTTGCTATATTCTTAATCTTATTTGTGTCCAGATTGCTGGTTTGCTAGCCATTTATGATTATTTACTTTTTACTGTTTGTAGAAAAATAGATATTGCATCAAATCATAATGCAGATGCTTGATAACTCAAAAGCATATTATAACTAAACAGAAATTTAGATGATGTGATATAGCTGACTGATACATTTGTATTGTTACTTAAATTTTTTACCTTCTTATTATTAGTTATTAGATGAAATTGCCGAGAAGTTCTATGGCGTGCAACGCAGAAATGGCCTCCAAGGCATTTTTGGTGATCTCTTTAAGGTACCAATACTCTAGTAATCTCAGAAAATACTAGTTAAGTGTTGTCTTCGACTAAGATTTGTGAACTAGATCCAGTTCTGAAGTATTAAAAGATATTTAAGAACTATGCTAACCAAGATTGCTTTGTAATCTCATATTTAATATATATATATATATATATATATAGCCGTAGTAATATAAAGTTATACACCTATGTTGAATTGTAATTTTTCATTCACAGAAGTTATGTTCCTTTTCTTAAATTTGTCCTTTTTTCCTCCTGTGCTACTGAAGAATTTTGAGTGATCGGTTTTGGTCTTGTATGAATGTCATTTGTTTTGTGCTGCTAACCTTTATTTTACTCCTATAGGTTTTAATTAATTTATGTTTACCCATTTTCAACTGTTCCACATCATTACGTTTTGACAATTTCTGTTGATGCTTCTTGAATTTGATGTTTTTACAAAATAATTCTGGAAATATGTTCATTTGCTTAACTATGGTGTGTAAGGGTGAGCAAAAGTTTGGTTAAACTAAATAAACAGATCAAATCTACCGAATTTAAAAATTCGATTTGGTTTATTCAGGAATTTATTTATTTTTTAAAAAATTGATTAATTTAGTTCGGGTTTGGTTTTGAAATTTCTTTGGTTAAACCGAATAA
The DNA here is from genome assembly GCF_018446385.1 of Zingiber officinale. Lineage (NCBI taxonomy): Eukaryota > Viridiplantae > Streptophyta > Magnoliopsida > Zingiberales > Zingiberaceae > Zingiber > Zingiber officinale. The sequence continues at coordinate 46,661,737 of NC_055994.1, forward strand.
ATTGAATTTTTAAACCAAATCAAATTTTTAGACCGAATTAAATTTTTATTAAGTCAAATCAAATTTTTAAAAAAAGTCGGGATGTTTGATTTGATTTTTATTGAAAATTCAGTTTGATTTATTCATTTTTTTTAATCAAAAATTGGTTGGTTCAGTTCGTTAAAAAAAATGGTTCGGTTTGATTAATTTAGACCGAAAACTCACCTTATGGTGTGTGCAAAAAAAAAAATTTAAAAATTATAATAATAAAAATGATGATATGATAATGGGATGATTTGCATGCAACTACGAAGTTAGAAGGTAACAATGATTTCATCTTCGTTTCACTTGCAAAATTAGTAACTATCAAAACTATTGTTGCAGATGATGTGAGTGCTTTGTTGAGCCTTAAATATGTCAAAGTGTGGGAGCCAGTTGGGGCTGAGAAATTTCTTTTCCTTTGCTTTCAAAGGAACAAAGAGTTTTTAAGCAATAAGATGCAGTAGGTTCAAATTATTTTGTTTTCGTAGATCATGTCTCCAAAATTGTATTCTCCATTGAAAAAGCTCATTTGTATCCTGTTTAATTGTCTTCTTGAATAAAATCTTTGATTTCTGTTTAAACAAAATCCTACAAGTGTTCTGACTGTCGGGTTCAAGCGAAAGTAGTCGAATTGCTGAAGAAAATCTGTTGAGTCTGAACAAGTGAAGGTGCATTATTTTTTACTTTTTACCTGATGCGCATTATTTGGGGCTATTCCGTCACAAATCTTGGAATGTTGATATCAGATACGGACTCACGTAACATTGCTAGTTTATTTTACCAACAATTTGCTAAGCTTTTAGATTAGATTTATATCATTTGCATAATAACATTTTTTGGTAAATTAAAAGGTAGAAAATTAAAAAATATTTTTGTTTATCTATATCATCGAAAGAGCATTCCTCTAAAAACTATTAAAATAGCATCCTACTGGTAATTTAATAACTGTAATATCGCTTTGCCCTCCATTTATTTTATAAATTTAGTATGTGATAATCAACTCGGTTGCTATCTAATGACTATGTATAAAATAATATTACCTTATATTGTGGCTTTGTATAAAGTAATACTACCTTAATATTGTTTTGTACAACGTAGCACTATCTTAGTTTAGGTTGTGTTGGGCTATCAAGGAATTGTGTATATTTTTCGATTAGATTGTCTGAAAACAAAGGGATATTTTAGATAAAAGAAAATTATATATGGATAAAAAGAATGTTCTTTTGATTCTTTGTCGAATAAGTTAGTCGATTGACTCCAAGTCTCAATTGGGTGCATATCCATATTGAATAGAGGCGTAATAAGTTGGAAGAGTTCCAAGCAAGATATTGTTATTATTTTACCATAGAGGCAAAATATACTACGTCTTCTAAAGCAACAAAAGAGTAGTTTTCAGTTTGGATCAAGAAGTTCATCTTTGAACTTGTAATGATTTTGACTATTGTTGAAGCATTATCTGTTTACTGTAATAATAATAGAGTCATTGCACAGGCGAAGGAACCCAGGTCTCACCAATGATCCAAACATGTGTTTTAGCATTATCATTTGATCAGAGAGAACATTAGTAGGAAAGAAATACACATAAAAAATATTTCCACTTAAAGGAACCTGACAGATCCTTTGACAAAGACTCTATTACAAAGTAAGTTTGAGAGTCACGCCCAAATCTATGGTATTAGATATCATGGCGATTGACATTAGGCCAAATAAGAGTATGTTATACTTAAGAGATGTCATAAGTTAATCATCTTATTGAATATACTATTAGATAAATAAAGATTTACTATTTGAGTATACATACTTTATGCATATTATAATTGGATCTTAAATTCATTTGCTAAATGTCTCTAATATGATTTATAGCATGAGAGAATTTATGATTGGATCACAACTAATGAGCATGTCTATATTTATAATTATGAATGTATTGAAAGATTTCCTAGTTAATGAATTGATGAGTTCAAATATCATGGATTCTAAGAAACTAGCATGTGTTATACTCGGTTTATCCAAGCGGTTGCTCCTCACTGCTGGAGATATTGGAATATCGAGAGTTAAACATTGATGTTAGTTAAGGGTAACTAGTTCATTGGAGTGACTGTTATGAGACTTCATATGGTTTTATACATATATGGATATGTCAACAAAGATCTTATTACAGCTTAAGTGTAAGTTTCATTTGACTTAAGGTATTTAGGTTACCTTGGTTATAGAGACTTATGATTTGGCATCTTAGTCAATACATCTTCATGGAGGTGTGGGTATGGGATGATTGGATATAAGTTAAAGTGCTCGAAGGTGTTTGGATAACCCACAGAGGACTTATCGCTCCTTACAAAAGGAGACATACCCTACGATCGCTTGTTAGGATTATTATTTGAAGTTTTTGACCAAAACATTATATGTTAAGAGTATAATACTCTTGGACACATGTTTAAGTAATTTGAATCCACAGGAGGAGGAAGTATGACTTGGGCTAGGTGTGATGTAGTTAGCCTAGTGGGGACCGACATTCAGATCATGTCTTGAACCAAGTAGGTATAAGACGAGTGAAAGGAACAATGCACAATTCATTGTAGTTGCTGAAGAGTTTAAAAATTGGTTTTGAGATCAACTGTTGATTTTTCGATCAATTGAAGATCATGATGTATTAATAGGTGTCATCTATTCGTAATTAATGGTTAATTATGAATGATTAACCGGGAACCTATTGAGTTACATGTATTACAAGTTTATTCGAAATACTTAAAATAAGTTTGAGAATTGGATTCTCAGATCGAGAGAGATTGCGTATGGTTGGACCAGATGAAGGGCAAATATGAAAATATTTTATCGATACGGAAGCGCGGATGCACCATGCCTTTTGAAGATGAATTGAACTCTCTTTAGTTTAATTATAAACAAATTAGTTTGATTTTAATTAAAAGAGATTTGGTTATTGAACTAAGTGGTTTGGTTTTGAACTAAGATGGTTTGGTCTTAAATCAAACTTAAGGCTAATGGTTTGGATTTTGGGTTAGTGGATACGGGTTTGGACTTGATCTAAACCTAATAGGAGATCTATATAAGATATAGATTGGAAAGAAAATAAAAACTTTGATTAAAATCTAAGTGCTAGGTTTTTATCATCTCCTCTCCTTTTCCAATCGCCGATTGAAGGGAGGTCACCCTCACCCATCGCCGGTGCCCCTTTTGTTGTCAGCCTCTCTGAATACTGCCCTCTGCTAATGGACGTCTGACGACCGTCGGTCAGCCACAATCCGAGCACGAACAACAAGTTGCTGCTGTCTTGCCACCACTGCCCAATCAGCCTCCGTTACCCCTTGTGCCATTGTAGGGCTGTACTGAACCTACTACCTCCTGCCACACCACCGATAGCAACGAGGAAGGCCTTCGAATAGTAGTAATCCGGTTGTCATTCTATTGTATTTGAGAGATATTCTAAGACATCACCTTATGTAATACACTATTTATTAGATAAATAAAGATTTACTATTTAAGTACACATTCTATGTGTTTGATTGAATCTTAAACTCATTTACTGAATATCCGTAATATGATTCATAACATGAGAGAACTTGTGATTGAATCATGAGCATCTTTACATGTGCAATTTTGAATGTATTAAAATAATCCTTAGTCGACAAATTGATGAGTTCAGACATTATCCATTCTGAGAGACTAGCACGTGTTATACTCCTTGGTTTATCCAAATAGTTGCTCCTCACTGGCTGGAGACATTGAGATGTTGAGAGTTAAATGTGGATACTAGTTATGATAACTAGTTTATTAGAGTAACTTGCTATGAGACTTCATATGATGCTCTATATATACAGATATGTCAATGAAAATCTTATTATAGCTCGAGTGTATGTTTCCTTTGACTTAAGATATTCAAGTCACGTTAGTCATAGAGACTTATACTTGACATCTTAAGCAAGCATCTCTGAGAAAGTGTGGACATGAGAGGATTGTGTATAAGTTGAAGTATCCGAAGATATTTAGATAGCCAACAGAGTTCACCGTTCCTTGAAAAAGGAGATGTATATCCTATGGTCATTTGTCAGAATTGTTACTAAAGTTTTTGGCCAAAATAATACATGTCAAGAGTATGATACTTTTGGATGCATGTTAGAGTAACTCGAATCCACAGGATAAAGGAAATATTACTTGGGCTAGGTGTAATGTAATAAGCCCAATGAGACTAACACATAGATCATGTCCCGAACCAAGTGGTTATAAGATGAGTGAAAGGAATGAGACACGACTCAATGCGACTGTTGAAGGGTTTAAAAGTGGTTCTAGAATCAACTGTGATTTTTTAGTTAATTGGGGATTATGTTGTAATACTAGGTGTCACTCATGATCGTTAATTATGCGTATCCAATATAAACCGGGAATATATAAGGTCACCCACACTGCGAGTTTATCCGAAAAACATAAAATGGGTGAGAATTTGATTCTTAAATCAGGAGAGTTTGAGTTGATTAGACTAGATAAAGGACAAATATGAAAAGAATTTGACACAATAGAAATACGGAGGAGTCATGTCTTTTGAAGACAAGATGAACCTTTTTTCGATTTAATTATGAACCATATTAGTTTGGTTCTAATTAAAGGTGGTTTGGTTGTTAAACCAAATGTTTTAATTTTAGAACCAAATTTAAGGTTAATAGATATGGTTTTGGGTCAGCGGATAGCTTTTCAAATCTGTTTGGAGGTCTATATATAGATTTGGATAGAAGAGAAAAATAACACAATTGAATCTAAAACCTAATTGTTAGGTTTTGGTTTTATTTTTTTCTCTCCTCCTGGCCATCGCCGCCCAAGAAGATGAATTCGCCGTGGCCGCCGACGAAGCGAAGATGTCACTGCTGTTCACGAATGCAATTCACGTCGAACATTAAACGTTGCTGTGAACACGTTGCTGCTGTTAACGAATTGCTTGTTCAACACGCGAAGAGCAATGGTGGCTCCTCCGACTTGAACGTTGTTGATTGGCTTTCTCCACCGTGTGAACATCACTTGGCTGCTCCAAAAAGGTTAACAGCGGCAAACGTTGCTCTTGCTCCACCGTGTGAACAGCGCTTGGCTGCTGCCGGAACTTCCAGAAGACTGAAATATGTTCAGCCGGAAGGATCTTGCAAGTGCCGGATGAATTGGTTGACCCGTCATGGATCTGCTGTCTTCGTTTGGGCAGCGAGGTTCCAACCTTCGGACAGCAGCTGTATGGCTGCCGTTCACCTTGCTTGGTACAGCTGGATTGCTTTACGCCACCGGATACCAAATCGAGCCTTGATCCTTTCTCGAATCTCTTAGTCTCCCACTTTCAGCTAGTACCGAAACAGAGACACGACTCATGACTTAGAGAAGTTGCATCGAGGATAACTCAACGTGGATACAAGTAAAGACAAGCTTCGTTAAGCTTACTTGTTGATTCTGATGGAGACTAGCTTTAGAGGCTAGCAAACACTATCTACAAGGTTTGATCAAGAACTCACAAGTATAATCAGTTGTGGTAAAATTTTTATTATACGGTTATGCCTGGCACGTGTGTATCCTAGAGGCATGTGATGTGTGTATGTAATAATTTAGAATTATTGCCTTCCGTCGTGCACATTTTGTGAAATGTCTAAAGCACGCATCACATTCGGCTCCCCAACATGTTCATCTTGCTTCATGCCATCGGGTTGCGTATGTTGCCAGGCATTGAAGCGAGTTGATTACCTTTGTATTTGGTGTTGTCGTTTTGCGAACGCCGTTGGATACCAAAAAATTGGTGCGATCTCTCTCTCAGAGAACTTGACTCTGTTCATTGGCTAGTACTAAAGATGAAATCAAGGCTCCTGGCTTTGTGAAGTCGTCTCTGTAGGATCGTAAAGTGTTAGAGCGGGGGGGAGGGATGGGGTGAATAGTGCGAGTCCCTTTTTCACTTTTTCATAAAAACACAAGACAAAGCATTGGAAAAGAATTATACAAAAAGAATACGACTAACACAAGTTTCTTTTATTTGGTTCGAAACCTTCGACAACTTTTACTCCAAGGTCCGCACTTGCTGAGTGCTTTCGTTAAGTAATCCACTATAAACTCGAATAATTACAATGATATAGAAAATTAAAGTGCAAGTAAATACAAATATACCGATGACTTTGTATTAAACCTTGGGCGTAGTCGTCGAAGTGGCGTTTCGTCATCGTAGAGAGCTTTTCGGAGCAATGTTTGAGTAAGAAAGTTATAGCAATTGATGTATTAATATTGTTGCTCAAAGCTTCTTTTATAGTCCTTTCCAGGTACTTGGACCACCGGGCACCTCCACTAAAACCTATCTGATCCTGCTTCGATGTTGAGTTATCCAACTCTGGGTGCCTGGACTACCCCTATGTGCTTGAACCGCTGCCATGGCTGCATCTCGGCGAAGCTTTATATGTGAAAGTTGATCCAACTTTGAGCGCCTGGACCGGTCTGGCTGCCTGGAACTTGACATGTGCTAGCTAATCAGATTATGCCAACTCAGCTGCATGCATGGTTGGGTTCAACCCCATCCAGGCGCTTGGACCCACTCGGGGCATTTGGACCTCCAAGCGCCTAAACCCTTCTAGGGCATCTGGACCTCTGTGCGCTTAAACTCTTTTGGGGGCGCCCAAACCTCCTTTTTCTAGCTAACTTTCAGCTTTGATTTCCTACACCACAGAGTTAGCAAAATAAATAATAATATAAAAAATAAGTATTACTATTTTGATAGTCAGGACTGTCCAGTTCTGAGTTTGAGTTTCACTAAAAATCCTAGGTCGAAGCGATGTCTACTGTTTTCTCAATGGGGAACACGCCCTCACTAGATTTTTCCTCCAGTTGCTTATCTCCACTTACCATTAGGGAACTTACTCAACTATGATCTTTTGACCTACCAGGTCTTCGTGCTAGATGCTCCATTTGGAGTTCAGCCAATTGTCAGGTCTCACAGACCTAATTGTACTTCCGACTAGATATCAACCTATCTGGTCTTCTTGTGCCAGTTATCAGTTCCTCCAAACCTAATTAGATTTTAGTCTGGTGTTAGGTCCCATCAAGTCCTTCAGTCTTGCACATTTGGTAAATTGGTTAAATCACAAGTTTAACCTTTAACTTTTGTCATATCTAAAATATCTGAGTTTGATTATTAATGTAAATTGCACTAACAATCATCATTGCTTGGCATGGATACGAATAGAGGTGAGACTTCATAGCATTGCTGGTTGATGTCATTTCCACTCTGTTGGTCCTGATGCAACCTATAAGAGGGGGTGAATTGCCTATAAAAATAAAATTAATCCTTTCCCGATCCTTTAGCACAGAATAGTAGTACAATTATAATAAATTAAATGAACAACTAATAAAATAAAAAGAGGTGGAAAATTATTTAGTGACAACCTACGCAGTTGTTAATCTAAGACAAATGAAAACACTAAAAAGTCTCCTTCGTTGAAGGCGGAGAAGCCTCTTACACTTGTTGAATGTTCAGAAATATGCTAGGAAATGAATACAAGAGTTGTTGAATATTTCTTAGCTCTAGGGGTTTTTTTATAGCACTTGGGAGATCCTATTCGTGGGTGGAAGGCGCCTTCAAAAAGGGTTCAAGGCGCCTTCAAATGGATAAAATTTTATCCACAACTCAACGGCAACAAACGATCATTTGATGCTAGTACTATTCACTGGAGACGCTTTCTAAGTCTTTGAAGGTGCATTCAATATTATTCATGGAAGGCGCCTTTGGTATTGTTTATGGAAGGCGCTTTGCAAGCCTTTGAAGGTGCCTTCAACACTATTCATCTGAAAATGATTAACTTTCCTATCCATGGGTGGAAGACGCCTTCAAAAGGGTTCAAGGTGTCTTCAAGTGGATAAAATTTTATCCACAACTCAACGGCAAGAAACAATCATTTGAGGTAGATACTATTCATTAAAGATGCCTTCCAAGTCATTGAAGGTGTCTCGACACTATTATGGAAGGCACCTTCCAAACCCTTGAAGGCGCCTTCGGTACTGTTCATGGAAGACACCTTCTAAGCCTTTGAAGGCGTCTTCGATACTGTTTATTCAAAAATGATTAACTTTCCTTGTTAACCATTTTTCACTCTGCTCGCTTGGGTGATGCTCCGGCCGTCTGAAATTGAGCTCATCCAAACTCAACTTTGGTCTTCTCCTCGAGGAGTCTTCCTCCCTGGCTTCTCATCCCTCGGACCGCCGCGTGTGTCCTTCTCATCCGTCGATTTACTCTTCCTAGCACCTCATTCTTCAGATGCATTGAGCCCGTCGACTCCATTCCCTTGCCATCCTTCTCACTAGTTATGTCTTCCACTCGACTTCTTGTGTTCCTAAGTTTCTACACACTTAGACACAAGTATCAAATATACACAGGACCTAACTAACTCTGTTAACCATATCAAAACTACCTCGGGGTAGTTACAATCTCTCACTTTTTGATGTGTATCAACCCAAGTTAGTGTTAGGGAAAAACAAGATATAAAATTTAACAAGATAAAAAAACTGGAATTTTGTTAAGTACAAAATTACAAAAGTACCCCTCCCTCCGAACTTAAGCTCTAAATACTCCCTCTTTGATCACATCAAAATAAAATCGTGGAAAGAAAATATAACAGTTAGATAAAAGTTTGAAATATTTCTAAGGGTTAAGGAAACAGAATTCAGATAAAAAATTTTTACAAAAGATTTTTCCAAAAGTCTTAATCTTCAAGATTTAATAATTATATTTGTTCAAATTTAATTAAAAAATAAATTTAATACTTCAAAAACTTTTAAAATTTTTTCTTAAAATTCAATAGTAGTATGTGAATATGGTAGAAAAAAATTTCATAAAAAATAGTTTAAAGATTTTAACAAAAATAAAATATTTAATTAAAAACATAGTTTTACAAAATAAATTTTGTCGAAAAAAATCTCTCAAAAATTTCTAATTATTGGCAACAGAAAAAAAAAATTTCAATAAAATAAGTTTTTGAGAATTTTTTATTTTAAAAATAAGTTTTCATTAAATAATCTTTAAACAATTTATTATTTATCAATAATTTTAAAAAATAATTCAATAGATAAATAATTAATTTTTTTATTACAAAAAAAATTTGAATAAGAAATTTTAAGGAAAACTTGCATGAAAAATATTTTAAGTAGACAACATTTATTTTTAAAAATAAATATTCAAAAATAGTATTTCTATCGTAAAAATTTGGCTAATTTTTCTATATGTTCATAATGTAACATAAGTCTACAAAAAATCAAGTTTTTCAAGATAAGTCTCTAAAAAAATTTTAAATTTTAAATTATGATTCTTCAATCAAGAATTAAAAGAAAATTATTTAATTAATGAAAATTTCTAAAAAATTTTTATCTGAATAGATTATGAATTGTTGCAATACGAAAAAAAAATTTATCAAAAATTATGGAAATTAAGTATACAAAATTAATTTTGTAAGCAAAATTAAAATACATGCATAATCATTTCTTTATACTAATCAAGATTTGGGAATCTAAAATAAATTTTTATCTACTGGGTTAACAAGAAATTTCTTGTGTACATATTTTTGTAATACTTTTTTAATTTGACCCTTATAAAATTTAAAGTACTAATTTAGAATTTTATAATTTCTTGAATTATTTGGATTAACACATGTAGAATTTTTTCCAATTCGGTCCTTCAAATTTTCATTTTCATCCTTTAGTTTTTCATACATTTTTAATGGACATGAGTGTGCTAAAATTACTTTCAGGCCTAAAATTTATTTTTCAAATTATTATTTTTGATTTTAATTTGCAAAATGATTTAGACATGGATTTAATACCTTCGTAAAGTTGATTTGGAGGAAGTTAGCATACCTCACTAATTACCATGTCAGCTTCAAAGTTTGACTCTCCCCCTTCACTGGTGCTTTCTTCTAAAGTGGCTCCCCATTCGTTGATGCTCTCCTCTTGGTGACTTGTCATAAGTGCTAGTCCAACATACTCTTCAATTTCGGATTCCGATGATGACTCGTCCCATGTCGCCTTTAAGTTGTTGTGCCTTGATTTGGTTGACTCTTTCTTCTTCTCCTTCATCTTCAACTTTGGGCAATTATCCTTGATGTGTCCTTCTTCATTACAATTATAGCATTGAACTCATCTTTTATTTCGTGTAGACTTCTTAGCTTGAGACTTATTGAATTTATTAGTTTTAAATTTTCTTGAGAATTTTCTTACCACATAAGCCTTTTCATCTTCGTTGAAAGAAGTGTCAGTATCTGACTTGACCCTTCTCATGTTCAGTGCGACATTGTTATTTAGCTCCTTGTTCTTTCTAATCCCTACACATCTAGATTCATGTAGTTTAAAGGTAGAAAATAAATTTTCTAAACTACTTACCTATAGGTCCTTGGATATATAGAAGGCGTCTACAATCGACGTCCATTCAACATTTCTTGGAAATGCATTCAGTGTATACCTTAATAAGTCTCAATTTGTTACCTTTTCTTCGAGATTTGTGAGTCCGGTGATTAATTCTTGAATCCTTGAGTGTAGATGTGGGACTGTTTCGCCTTTTTCCATCTGGAGGTTTGTCAGTTGGTTCCTGAGCAGGTCTTGTCTCACAAGCTTTTCTTTGGATGTTCCTTCGTGTAGCTTCAAGAACTTCTCCCAAAGTTCCTTTACTGATTTGTAATCTCTGATCCGATTGACTTCCTAGGGTGGAAGTACGCTTAGCAGGTGGAACTCATCTCATTCGTTCGCTATGAAGTAGGCTTGATCTTTTTTGGTCTACTAGTACTCTTCCTTTCGACTCTTTGTTGGTCCTTTGGGGCTACAAAACCATATTTAATTATTAAGAGTAATTCAAAATCTATTTTAAAAAATATCTCCAAGTATTTTTTCCATGTTGCACAATCCTCCTCGAACTTTGGCAGATAGATGTTCGGTCCGACCATTATTTCGGTGCTTCAGCGATTAGTCCTTCTGAGACATTCTAGCTCTGATACCACTTGTTGGTTCCAATACGACCGACAAGAGAGGAATGAATTGCCTACTAAAATAAAATTAACCATTTTCCATTCTTTCAACTCAGATTAGTAGCACAATTATAATAAATTAAATAAATAATTAATAAAATAAAAAGAGGCAGAAAATTACTTAATTACAATCTAGGTAGTTGTTAATCCAAGGCAAATGAAAGAACTAAAAATTCCCCTTCATTGAAGGCGGAGAAGCCTCTTATGCTTATTGAACACTTAGAAATATGATAGGAAATGAATACAGGAGTTGTTGAATATTTCCTAGCTCTAGGGTCTACCCCTAGGAGATCTTATCCATGGGTTGAAGGCACCTTTAAAAGGGTTCAAGGCTCCTTCAAGTGGATAAAATTTTATCCACATCTCAACGGCAACAAATGGTCATTTGAGGCTGGTAATGTTTATTGAAGGCACATTCCAAGCCATTGAAGGTGCCTCAGCACTATTTATCGAAGGTGCCTTCGGTATTGTTCATGGAAGGTGCCTTCGGTATTATTCGTGGAAGGCGCCTTCAGTATTATTCATGGAAGGCGCCTTCCAAGCTTTTGAAAGCACCTTCGACACTGTTCATCTGAAAATGATTAACTTCCCTTGCTAACCATTTTTTTCTCCGCTCTCTTGGGTGATGCTCCGACCATCCGGAATTAAGTTCACCCGAACCTAACTCTGGCCTTCTTCTCGAGTAGCCTTCCTCCCCGCTCCCTAGCTTCTTGTCCCTTGGGCTGCCGTGGGCGTCCTTCTCATCCATTGGTGTATGTACAAAGCAAAACCTAAATTCTTGTATATTGGGAACCACGAGTTAGGTCTTTATATAGAAAAGAAGATATACACCAAAAGACAAAAATACCCCTATAATTATTCTAACACTCCCCCTCAAGCTTGAGAATATAGATTATATACACGAAACTTGTTACATATGTAATCGATCCGGGGACCTCTAAGTGACTTAGTGAATATATCTGCTAGCTGATCATTTGAGTTGACAAAACTAGTAGATATTTCTCCATATATGGCTTTCTCTCTGACAAAGTGACAGTCAACTTTAATATGCTTTGTTCTCTCATGAAAGACTAGATTTGAGGCAATATGCATAGCGACTTGGTTGTCACATATGAGTGACATTTGTGTAACCTCTCCAAACCTTAGTTCCTGAAGCAACTGTTTTAACCATATAAGTTCTTGACTAGCAATAGCCATAGCTCGATATTCTGCCTCTGCACTGGATCTTGCCACAACATTCTGTTTTTTACTTTTCCAAGAAACAAGGTTACCTCCGACAAATATACAAAATCCAGAAGTGAATCTTCTATCAGAGGGAGATCCTGCCCAATCTGCATCAGAATACCCCTCGACTTGAGTATGCCCTTTGTCTTCATATAGAAGACCCTTTCCTGGTGCACCCCTGATATATCGAACAATGTGAGTCAGGACATCCCAATGTTCTTTGTATGGAGAGCTAAGAAACTGACTTACTACACTTACTGCAAATGAGATATCCGGACGAGTGACAGTAAGGTAGCTTAGTTTCCCTACCAATCGCCTGTACCGTTCAGGATCTGAAAGAGGCTCCCCCTGATTTGGTAGGAGCTTGACATTATGATTCATGGGATTGTCGACTGTCTTTGAGTTTAGCATTCCTGTTTCTTCCAGAATATCTATTGCATACTTCCTTTGGGATATAATGATCCCATCTTTAGACTGTGCCACTTCTATCCCTAGAAAATATTTGAGTTTGGCGAGATCCTTTGTCTGGAAATGTTTAAAAAGGTGTTGTTTTACTTATGAAATCCCAAGATGATCATTACCAGTGATGACGATATCATCAACATAAACCACTACATAGATGCAACTAGTAGATGAGTGACGATAAAAGACAGAATGATCAACTTCGCTTCGAGTCATGCCAAACTGTTGAATTACGATACTAAATCTACTGAACCATGCTTTCGGTGACTGCTTGAGACCATATAAAGATTTCTGCAAACGACATACAAGACCAGAAAACTTCCCCTGAGCAACAAAACACGGAGGTTGCTCCATGTAGACTTCTTCGAGTAGGTCACCATGTAAGAATGCATTTTTGATGTCCAACTGATGAAGGGGCCAATGGCGAATTGCAGCAATAGACAGAAAAAGACGCATAGAGGACATCTTGGCAACAGGAGAAAAAGTATCTCCATAATCCAATCCAAATACCTGAGTATAGCCTTTAGCGACAAGACAAGCCTTAAGTCGATCAACCGTGCCGTCTACACCAACTTTCACCGTAAACACCCATCGACAACCAACCACTGACTTCCCACGAGGTAGAGGAACGAGGTCCCAAGTCCCATTGCTATGTAAGGCACTCATTTCATCAAGCATAGCCTGTTTCCATCCTGGATGGGCAAAGGCATCACCTGCAGTCTTTGAAAGAGAAACAGACGACAAGGAAGACAGACAATAATAATAGGATGGTGAAAGACGATGATAGCTTAAAGAAATATAGTGAGGTGAAGGATTACAAGTAGAACGTATATCCTTTCGAAGTGTAATAGGAACATCAGAGTCAGGAGATGGGACCGGAGGAAATGGCGAAGGACTTGGCTCCAAATATGTGCCCACAGCAGTGTCAGTGTTGGTCGGCGGCAAAGCAGAACGAGGACGATGCTGATAAACCTGCAAAGGAGGAGACGAGGCTGGAGATGATAGAGGCGTCTCCGGAGGACAAAAGATAGTTACTGGTGCAGGTGGAGAGAGAGAAACCTTAGCCTGTGAAGTGGAAGGACCAAAAACAGAAACCGACTCAAAGAACATGACATCAGCAGAGATGAAGTACCGACGAAGAGTAGGTATCACGCCCCCAAAGGAGTCTCTGCCAGACAAAAATCCGGCAACATCTCCCCTGTACCGGTGACAATCTGAAGCATCACTACAAGCAAAATACATCAGCCACATGCGGCTGGAATATTTATATACACAACCACGCAGTTATAATGACAGCCCACACGGCTGGAATGAAACAATCAGAACCACGCAGTTATATATAAAATAACCCACACGGCTGTACCAAAACACAGCGGAAAAATGAAGGAAAGCCCACACAACACAAATAAATACAATGCATGCCGGCACGGCTTAAACACAAATACAACACCAAAATCATAGGATAGCCACATGGCTATACACAAATACAATGCCAAAAATAAGAGAAGAATATACAAAAGAAAATAAGCACGGTCTTCGGATGTGACGTAGGACCCGACAGACAGGATACTCCGAGCGACACCAACCATCTACAGGCTACCTGAAAACATAAATGTATACATGCGGTGGTGAGTATAGGTAACTCAGCGGGTAATAGAAAAGACAGTGCACGGTCTACAAATAAAACATGGAGATCAAAAGTATACAGTCTCAGTAGGGAATAAAGAACATGATCATACTATCATAATCAATGCACCTAAACATATCTGACATAATAACCTGACATATAAACTGTACAAAACAAAACTAACATAATGACAGATACATACCCAATCTGGAATCGACACATGGTACAATGATCAGTAAACTCACCGGATCTGCAACAGATATACCCGTGACACCTGTGCAATATAAGTACAACTACATATACATGTAAAATAAATGACATGTATGCAGCATGACAACCAAATGAAACAACCATATCTCAATCAAGTGCAACAACGACAATCACATGCAACTAGTATCTACTAGGCATGTATGCAAATGCAGATGCACCGCGCATCAAATGCAAGAATAATAACTGCGTATGCATGCTCCATGGTCACCCCGACACCTCTCCAGACACCACGACCCCAGTATGGTCGAGAGGCTTGGGTCCGTGACAACCGTACAAGCCTCATACTCTAAACTGCTATAAAGCAGCTGAGGCAGACGGAATGCTAATTAGTTATCTAACTACATAGCATCAGGGTCCCTGACTGCTCACAATGCCGGATCTCACCAAACCTCGTGACCGGGTGGCACGACAGGACGAGCGGCAACTGCTCCAGATACCACTACCCATGAGTGGCCGAGTGTGCGGCGCTAAACCAAACCGATGACTCTCTCAAACACAAGGGAGACAATAGTCATCAGATGCAATGAATGATGAACATGATATATATATATATAATCATCATCCATGCAACACCCCAAATCTCATAAATACCTCCAACATGAATATAATCATCATGATACCTCCACGTATCCCACCAAACATATGTACACACTACACATGTATAATCAACTAAAAATCTCCAATAATCCCACCAGACACATGTACACCAAATACAAGTACAATCAACATGTATCCTCCAATAAAAACACAACGGACATGTGTATATACTCTAAACATACAATCAACACAACTCCTCCAAAAGTACATGACAAATACGTGTGTACATACAACATGCAAATGCACGGTCAACAAGATGACTCCTATAACACATACCCACCTATGTACAATCAACATCATATACCCAATCAGCATGGTAATACCAACAACCTGACAATCCCTACAAGACATACTCTACACGTGTAATCACAACAGAGTAGATATCAAGAGTGAAGATTGTATATGAATTAAATAGATCATCATAAGGGTCAAGCATAAGTATCATGCAGGAAAAACAACTGTTGGAACCCCAAGGTATTTTGATGTGATCAAACAAGCTAAGTTAGGTCTTGCGTTTGTTTAACCCTTGTGTCTAAGTGTGCAGGAGCTTAGGAACACAGGAAGTCGAGCGGAAGACGCGACTAGCGAGAAGGACGGCACGGGAGAGAGCTGATGGGCTCGGTGCGTCCGAGGGACAAAGTGACCGCGAAAGAGTACACCGGTGGACGAGAAGAACGTGCACGGCGTTCGAGGGATGAGAAACCGGGAAGGAAGGCTGCTCGAGGAGAAGGCCGGAACATGGGTTCGGGTGAGACCTATTCCGGATAGCGGAGATCACCCAAGCTAGTGGAGTCGGAACAGACGAGCCGAACTGAGACGAGCTGAACTGGAGCAGAGAGCCTGGACCAGAGTCAACTGTGTTGACTTGACAGGTCCGGGCGCCCGAATCAATTCCGGGCGCTCGGACCTCCGGGCGCTCGGAACCATTCCGGGCGCCCGGGGGTTCATATTTGACCAGATCGAAGCTGATCGCGAGCTGATCGTTGGGGGATAAAATTTATCCCCCCGGGGGCGCCCGGAACCCCTTCCAGGCGCCCGGACCAATACTATAAATAAAGTACTGATCCGTACATTCAGAATAACTCACTTGTAATCAATTCCTTCTGTGCTTTCAATTCTGTTCTTTTCATTTGTGCTGTCAACGTTGTAAAGAGGCTACTCTGCCCAGAGGAGAATCGGATAGTGCGCTTATATTCCTTGGATTAGCAATCCCCTGATTGCAAACCAAGTAAAACTCTGGTGTCTGCTTTTCTTTACTTAGTCTCTTTTATTTATTTATTACAAGTGTTCATTATATAGTTGAAATCCGAGAAAGGTTCGAGTTTTATTTTGTAGGGCAATTCACCCCTCCCCTCTTGTCAGCCTCCAAAGGGACCAACAAGTGGTATCAGAGCCAAGGCGCTTCAGGAGGACT
This sequence comes from Zingiber officinale, assembly GCF_018446385.1. NCBI lineage: Eukaryota > Viridiplantae > Streptophyta > Magnoliopsida > Zingiberales > Zingiberaceae > Zingiber > Zingiber officinale. The sequence goes on from NC_055994.1 coordinate 46,678,379, forward strand.
AACCGCCGATCGAAGCAACAAAGATGGTCGGACCAAGCATTGTTCCACCAAAATTTGAGGGGAACTTCGCAGACTGGAAGCGTCGTATGGAGGTATTCCTAAAAACAGATTTTGAAATTCGGTTTATTATGAAATATGGTATTGTACCTCCAATAGATAAAGATGGAAAAGAAAAAGAAGAGAGCGATTGGACAAAGAAGGAGCAGAATGAGTCGGTAGCAAACAGCCGTGCGGAACATCACCTGCTGAGCGTATTACCGCTTCAAGAGGTCAACCGCATCAGAAATTATTTATCTACTAAAGAACTTTGGGAGAAATTCTTGGAACTCCACGAAGGCACGTCCGAAGCGAAGCTCGCTAGAAGGGACATCCTCCGCAACAAACTGATGAACATCCGTCTGGAGAAAGGTGAGAAAGTAGCCGGTCTACATGCAAAGGTAAAAGAACTAGTTACTGGTCTCGAAAACCTTGGTGAAATGGTAACAAACCGGGACACTATACGCTACGCGCTCAATGCGTTTCCAAGAACTCCGGAGTGGACATCAATCGTCGATGCTTACTACATCTCAAAAGACCTGGAGGTAAGTACTTTAGAAGAGTTGTTTTCTACCCTTGAATTACACGAAACTAGATATACAGAGATATCAAAGGACACAACCCAGACTATGGCGCTGAACGCAACCAACAAGGATGAACCCGAGTCAGACTCCGAAGACGATCAAGAAGCGTACATGGTAAGAAACTTTAAAAAGTTTTTTAGATCTAATAAATTTAAAATGCAGAATAAAAAGAATCAAAAAGGTAGAAGAAAGGTACGGTGCTACCAGTGTCAGAAGGAGGGACACCTAAGGGAAGAATGCCCAGAACTCAAGAAAGTCAAAATGAAGACACCCAAGAAACACAACCTAAAAGCAACTTGGGACGACACTTCTTCATCCGAATCAGAAGCTCAAGAATATGCCGGGATAGCACTGATGGCAAGCTACGAAGGACAAAGTACATCAGAACCCAGCATCGATGAAGGGGGAGTGACCTCAGATGGAAGTAGTGAAGCAGGGGGAGATTCAGGCTTCAAGTCTGATATGGTAACTGAGGTATGCCTCTTACCCCCTGATGAACTTTACTTTGGTATCAAAGCTATGACTAAATCCATGTATAAATTAGAAAATAAAAATGCCAAATTAGAAAATGAAATTTTAGAAACAAAGAGAATTTTGGCAAAATCATGTCTTATAGAGGATTTTGAAAAATTGAAAATTGAAAATGAAAAACTAAAAGAAGAAATAGAAAGATTGAAAAAATCTAATGGTTCAAATATTTCTACCTTTAGAAATTATAGAGGTTTAAATTGGTATTATAGATTTCATCAAAGTCAAATTAGAAATATATCAAAAATCTATATACCTAGGAAATACTTGGTTAATCCTGTAGGTAGGAACCTCTACTGGGTTCCAAAAACCTGTTTAATTTAAAGTTAAAGTTAGACTTAGCATTTTCAGGAAGGAAATTAAACAACTAATTTCTTTATGAGGCTTTGTCTAAGGAAGTGGTTGTTGCTCCAATAACCAAGAATGCCTAGTGCCTCGCCACGACCTGGAAGCCAAGTATCGAAATGAAAAGTTTAATTGACTAACTGAAAAAGCATTAATTTAAATTACTTAATGCTTTAAAAGAGTTACTCAATTTGTGTTAGAAAATATTTAAATTTTTTTTTTTCTTAGAAATTTTTTATCTTAGAAATTTTTATAAAAATTGACTTAGAAATTTTTTTTATGAAAGTTATCTTAGAATTTTTTATGATAATATTGCCTTATAATTTTTCTTAAAATTGACTTAGAATTGTTTCTTATGAATATTAACTTAGAATTTTTTTTGGGAATGTTAAGTTTCAAACTTAAAATTTTTTTTACACTCAAAGTTTTGTTTGAATTTACCTTAGACTTGTTTATAACCCCAATTTTTATGTGATCAAAGGGGGAGAAGTATGTTAAGTCTAGGGGGAGGTAATATAATTTTTCATTGGAAAAATACTTGGACTTATTTGAATATAAATTGTTTTTATTGCATATGTTTACCCTAACTTAACTTGGGTTGCTCACATCAAAAAGGGGGAGATTGTTGGAACCCTAAGGTATTTTGATGTGATCAAACAAGCTAAGTTAAGTCCTGCGTTTGTTTAACCCTTGTGTCTAAGTGTGTAGGAGGTTAGGAACACAGGAAGTCGAGCGGAAGACGCGGCTAGCGAGAAGGACGGCACGGGAGAGAGCCGATGGGCTCGGTGCATCCGAGGGATAAAGTGACCGCGGAAGAGTACACCGGTGGACGAGAAGAACGTGCGCGGCGTTCGAGGGACGAGAAACCGGGAAGGAAGGCTGCTCGAGGAGAAGGCCGGAACATGGGTTCGGGTGAGACCTATTCCGGATAGCCGAGATCACCCAAGCTAGTGGAGCCGGAACAGACGAGCCGAACTGAGACGAGCTGAACCGGAGCAGAGAGCCTGGACCAGAGTCAACTGTGTTGACTTGACAGGTCCGGGCGCCCGGATCAATTCCGGGCGCTCGGACCTCCGGGCGCCCGGAACCATTCCGGGCGCCCGGGGGTTCATATTTGACCAGATCGAAGCTGATCGCGAGCTGATCATTGGGGGATAAAATTTATCCCCCCGGGGGCGCCCGGAACCCCTTCCAGGCGCCCGGACCAGTACTATAAATAAAGTACTGATCCGTACATTCAGAATAACTCACTTGTAATCAATTCCTTCTGTGCTTTCAATTCTGTTCTTTTCATTTGTGCTGTCAACGTTGTAAAAAGGCTACTCCGCCCAGAGGAGAATCAGATAGTGCGCTTATATTCCTTGGATTAGCAATCCCCTGATTACAAACCAAGTAAAACTCTGGTGTCTGCTTTTCTTTACTTAGTCTCTTTTATTTATTTATTACAAGTGTTCATTATATAGTTGAAATCCGAGAAAGGTTCGAGTTTTATTTTGTAGGGCAATTCACCCCTCCCCTCTTGCCGGCCTCCAAAGGGACCAACAACAACAACCGATCATGATATAAGATAAAGCAGCCTAATTCATCTAATAATAACCATGCACTAAGTACAAGAAAATCTACATAGAGGTAAAGGAAGAAATACCCGCCTTTAATCTGTCGATCATGATAAAATAAATCTCACATCGTGATGAACATCCCACATCAAAGTCCTGCATAAATCAATACATATATTTCATTTAGCTAAATTCATATGAATTAAATAGCTAAATAAAATTCCTAATCCAATTAGGATCACTCCAACCAAATCTAATATCTGATTAATCTTCCAATTAATCCTCAATCCAACTTCTCCTAAATCCAAACATAATCCAAACTCATCATAAATCCTTCTAAATCCACCAATCAATCCAAAATTCAACCAAATCAATATATATCACAGCCGATTTCCAATTCCTTAACCATGAATCAATCCCACACAATTCATCCATTTCAACTAATTAATCCATAATCGATTCAACCTACATCACCCTAATCACACCCAAATATAGACATGAGATTAACTTCAAAAACTCACCTAACCTCAGAAGATCAGCTGGTGATCCACAACCGAAGATGTGCTTGCTGCCGAAAAGGGTGAGCAGTGTTGGGCGGAGCTTTTACCATCTAAACCAAAAACCCTAAATCAGTACTAAATAGGGGATCACATGCCCTAAAACAAAATCAATATATCCACAGCTAAGCATTCCATCCAATACTGATGCATAACCTCTAAACCCGCAACTTACCCCTAGTCAATCTCTGGTTTCTGACCAAAACCATGTTGTTAGATTGATACAATGCGGTTTAGAGGAGTTCTGGCCACGAGCTTCATGTCAAAGCAAGAGGAGAGTCCCACACCAATCCTAGCAAGTATAAGGATAGCCGGAAAGAAAGAAAATCTGGTAGCTACAGCCAGCCATCAGTGGTCCAATTCTTGCCGAAGCTACAAGGATCGATCACACACCTAATCTTAACATCCAAACAAAACATGAATCGAATCTTGTTAATCCAATACGTTATAACACTCACCACAAATCCAGATCTACAGCTCCCTTTCCGACCACTTCGGTGTCGATCTAAGACAGAGGAAATCGGCGACCACACTAGGGCATTGGAAAGCAGTGGCGATGTCAAGCCCAGATCCGACACAATGGGCGACCTCCAGTAGATATCCAGCACACCCGGTCGGTTGTGGATCGACGACTAGGGCATCAGCTGAAGAGGTGAAATCGAGTTCTCGGCTCCTAGCCATGGCTTGATGTCCGCGACCAAGAATAGGAAGGCGATGACCGGCGTCGCCAATCCAACCTCACACAAAGGGCGACAGATGATCAACTCCGGCGTAGGGGCAGCTACATTCTAGGACACAACTTCGGGTGAGGCAAGATCGCAGAGGAGATGAGGAGAGAATTCAGCCGGTCGAGGCGATCTTGCTGGTGATCGGCGATGGGGCTGTGCTAACGAAGAGGAGAAGAAGACTCGGATCGGCAAGTCTAGGGCACAGCGACAAGATCGGCAAGAGGAAGGAGAGGCTCCACACCTTGAGGGGGAGAGGGAAGAGGGAGGCTCGGCCGAGGTTACACCGGCGGACGGTGGCGTGCTTGGTGTCGATGGGAAGAAATCGCCGGAGAGGGGAAAGCTCGGGCAGAGGAGTTATCGGGGAAAGGGTAAGAGTTCGGGCGAATTCGGGGAGGAGAAAAGGAAAAGAAATTAGAAGAAATAAAACCTAGGTTAGATTAATTAAATCCTAAGTCCATTCCCAAATCAACTCCCACTTAAATGGGTATTCCAAACAGGTTTTCACTGTACCCCAAATCCATCCCCTCAAAACGGGTCATACGGACTCCGTTTAAATCCCAAAAAATTTCTAAAAATTCCGGTAAAATCCAATAAGATTTTTCGTCCAATAATAATTATTATTTAATTTTATGGTATTTTACATTCTCCCCCACTAATAAAAATTTGGTCCCCAAATTTACTGGTCAACTCAGGGACCCTCCTCCAAGGTAACTACCAATCAACATACTCATATGCCACTCATCCAAGTATCATAAACAAATCTCCAACCTTAGTATCATAAGCATATCTCTAAACATGATAATCCTCCTCCAAGTGACTAGCGACAACTCTGTGAGCTATGAACTCACCCTACTCCCGCTACTCTCACTCTGCAATCTAGCCAACTGTGGATAAATCAAACACCTCTAAAATCCAAAATCCACTATCAATAAATCCTCCAACACATGTATAGAGCGCTCAAACTATCCATCAATCTGAGATGAAAATCTATACTAAAGTGAAACTCCTAATCCAAAATCTGCTGTAACCATAATCAAAACCATGACATGAAATCACTGATCTCCATCCAAAACAATACTCAGAGATACATCATCCAGTCCGATAATCTCTCTAGAGTATAATCCTACTACTCAATCCAAAAGAATCTATCCTACAAATCAATAGCTAGGGAGTAAGTCATCGCCCAATAATGATTACCCAAACCATTATATCCTCTCCATGTCCTGGGTAATCCCACAACAAAGTCCATCAAAACATGCTTCCAACTCCGTTCTAATATCCAAATTAACGAAGGCAATCCTACTAACATCTGATGTTCAGCCTCCACCTGCTGACATAATAGACATCAAGCTACAAAATCTGCGATGTCTTTCTTCATATCGTTCCACCAATAAGAATACTCTAATAATAATTACTATTTAATTTTATGGTATTTTACAGTAGGGGAATAACATTTGTACCCTTTCTGAGACCGTGGGTACCCAAGGAACACACACTTATGAGACCGGGGAGAGAGTTTATCAATGCTGGGATCAAGAGCATGAGCAAAACATATAGAACCAAAGACCCGAGGTGGTAGAGGATGAAGGGACTGATGCGGATAAAGTACCTCATGAGGTATTTTACCCTAGAGAGTGGTTGAAGGCATGCGATTGATGAGATAACACGCAGTAAGTACGACATCACCCCAAAACTGATGAGGGACATGAGAATGGAGAAGAAGAGTCCGAGTGGTCTCAAGGAGATGATGATTCTTGCGTTCTGCAACCCCATTCTCTTGAGGGGTATGAGGGAAAGACGTGCGATGCAACACACCATGAGATGTCAAGAAGCTACGAAACTGAGTAGACAAATACTAGCGTGCATTATCACTTTGCAAAGTTCGAAGGGAAGTACCAAATTGAGTTTTTATTTCAAGGAAGAAGGATTCAAAAATAGAAAATAATTCTGAACGATCCTTCATCAGATATAACCATGTACAACGGGAAAAATCGTCTATAAAAGTAACAAAATACCTTGACCCCATTGTAGAAGAAACACGACTCGGACCCCAAACATCAGAATGAACCAAAGCAAAAGGAGACATAGCCCGACTCTCAATGCGAGGAGAAAAAGAACTACGAACATGCTTACCTAATTGACACGACTCACAAGATAAAGACTCTAAGTGAGAAAGATTAGGATGTAACTGTTTCAATTTATGAAGACCTGGATGCCCCAACTGAGCATGAATAAGTAGTGGAGATGCCGCCGCCAAACCAACAAAAGAGGGTTGTTGAAGCAGATATAGGCCATGGGATTCACATCCGAAGCCAATCATCCTCCCCGTACTCCGGTCCTGTAAGGAGACAGATGTGTTAGTAAAAGAAATGACACAATCAAGAGATTGAGTAAGTTGACTTATTGACAATAAATTAAATGGAGCACCGAGAACATAAAGAACATTATGAATGGAAAGAGATGAAGAAGGATGAACAATACCAATACCCTGGGATTGAGTTTGAGAACCATTGGCCATGGTAACCATTGGTAAAGTACTAGAAGTAGTGAGAGAGGAAAATAGGGATTTATTACCACTGATATGATCGGTGGCCCCAGAATCAAGAACCCAAGGACCCGAAGAACGAGATATGCCAGCAAAGGAAGTACCAGCGTGTGCAATGGTAGCAGTGGAACCAGAAGCCTGACGATCCTCAAACCATTTCAGAAAGTCAGTATAGGAAGGTGTTGGAGTCGAATCAGGTGGTAACTATGAAGTGGAAGCTGAAGAAGCAACAGAACTCTGAATGATCTGAGCAGCACGAGGAGGACGACCATGTAGACTCCAGCACTTATCAATCGTGTGTCTCGGTTTGTGGCAATGATCACACCAAGGGCGTCCTTTGCCACCCTTGCGAGGTGGAGGTCCTTTGTGTCGAGAGACCAACGCTGACGAGTCGGCAGGTATCGTCAAGACTTTGGCCGGGACACGGAGAAGAGTCACCCAGGTATTGTCCATGGTAGCTTCTGTGGGGCTACCCAGGATCTGATCACGAACATGAGAATAATCTGTGGGCAGACCATATAAAGCCAGAGACATAAAAAATTTCTTCCGATTTTCAAGCTCTTCAGCAAGATTGGCCGCAGGTGGGAGCAGTTCATTGAAATCACAAAGAAGACTAGAGACTGAACCCAGATAAGTTGACATTGAATCCTTAATCTGATGAGCGCTGAGGATGGTCATGAGATCTTCACAAACTTGATAGAGTCGCCGAGAGGTGTTTGTAAAGAGTTGTTGAGCCTGTGTCCAAACAGCTTTACAAGTTTTGTGAGTATAGAAGACATCCCTAAGAGATGGATGGATGGTGGCTCGGATAATACAACACAACTGAGCGTCAACCTTCTTCCACAGAGGACGATCGGCGTCTTGAACATCTTCTTCAGTTTGAGTGAGATGTGTTTCATACCCCTGTCCAACAAGCCAAAGTTCAATGTGAGATACCCAGGAGATATAATTTTTACCATCCAACTGCTCGGAAGAAAGGGGTGCAGTAATATGATTGGTAAAGATTGAAATATCTGGCTTTGGGGCGCCAGATGTAGCCATGAATAGATAAACTGAGCTTGCTTCTGCTGAAAGAGATTGCTTCTTCTGGCGTCGGGCTTGTTGGCTGCTGGTGACAGAGCAGGGGCAGAGGTGAAGGTTCTTCTATTCATTCCCCAACGAGTGGATCTGAAGGCACGAAAGGAGGACCTGGGCACAGGGGTTCGTGCTCCTCTCTCGTGAGGGATCAGAACGCAGAGACGGGGGTTCGTGCTCCTCTCCCGCGAGGGATCAAAACGCGAGTGGATCTGAAGGTACGAAAGGAGGACCTGGGCACAGGGGTTCATGCACAGGGGTTTGTGCTAAATCCATGGTCGTGAGCCTCAGAGGAAGCAGTCGTCGCTCCCTACACGCTGGATGGCTACAAAGAACTTGCGGCAGAGGAGGCACGAGATCAGAGAGGAGGCGGCGAGTCTTCTTTTGCGGCCGTGACTGTTCCTCGGAAGGAATCGGCCGAGGCGGAGGAAGCGGAGGTACGTCGCTGGGAAGGCCTCGGAGGAGTGTCGATCTCGCAGTCGCGATGCGTGATCTGGAAGCGAGGACAGAAAGTCGCTGGATAGAAAGACGACATGGGTAGAGGAAAGACGACGCGGGGTAGAGGAAAGAAATTAGGGTTTTAACTTGGCTCTGATACCATGTACAAAGTAAAACCTAAATTCTCGTATATTGGGAACCACGAGTTAGGTCTTTATATAGAAAAGAAGATATACACCAAATGACAAAAATACCCCTATAATTATTCTAACAGTGTACTTTTCCATAGCACCTCATCCTTCGGATGCATTGAGCCTGTCGACTCCTTTCCTATATCATCCTTCTCGCTAGCTACGTCTTCCACTTGACTTCTTGTGTTCCTAAATTCCTGTAAAATAGTTTAATTATTATTTGTCTTCCATTGCAGATTTGCAAAATGTGTCCAATGCACTCATCCATCGGGCTCTCCAATTGTGGTATTAGAGCCTGATCGTGCTTCAATATAATCATAAAATTATTTTATGAGTCCTAGTTGGTTATAAATTCAATTTAAAAAAAATTCTTGATTTTTTAAGAAATTCTAATTTTAAAAAGTTTTCTAATTTACAAAATTCTAATTTTAAAAATTTTCTAAAATAATTTACGAAATTCTAATTTAGAAAGATTAGGAATTAATTAAGAAATTATAATTATGAATATATTTCATAATCGGTTAAGAGATTTTAAATTAGGAAATTATTTCTTAATTAATTAGATTTTCTTGATTAAGAATTATTTATGTAATTAAGTTTGGAAATTATTTCCTAATTTAATTAAGACATTTTGATTTATAGAAATCAATTCTTAATCATATTTTATTTTCAAATAAAAATATATGATAGCTATGACATTAATTATGCCTTAATTAGTTGTATTAATTGTGTCATGCCATGTCATATTCCATGATTAGATACATTAATTATATCATACCATATTTGCTATATAGATTGCTTTATTATTTGAATGGAAGAGGGGATGAGACCTAAAAACCCTTACGAAATTATTAAAACATACACTTTCCATTAATATGTAAGAGCCAGATTTTGATTTATTGATTGGATTATTGGACTCACTTCAAATCCAACTTAAAATTAAATATGTTCGAACTATTGAGATATGATCTCATGATTAACCAACTGACTTTAACTTGAAGCATTAATTTTTTTGGACTCACTCCAAGGTCAATGTGGATAGAGGTGAAGTTGGGTGATATATATATGATGTATATATATTAATGAGTTGACAACCCGATGTTTATATGAATATCAATTAGTTGATAGCATAATGTAATAGTTGTTGGATCGATTACGCACATGAGAGGAGGGTGAATCACGTGGTTTTCAAAAACTCGTTCTTTTTGGTTTTGAAATCACGAGTATGTACAGCGGAAATTAATTAAAAAGGCGAATAACACAGGAAAACATGAGTGATTTTACTTGATTCAGAGCATTCAGCGATTCCTACTCCAAGACCTAGGTCCCATGGACCTATCGATAGGTAATCTACTAAAAACCTCTTTTGGTATCTCTGGAAGAGGGAATCAAGTACAGAGAAAGTTCGGAGAAGTGTAACAGACTACACTTTCTTTTTGCAGAATTTAATTACAACTAGAAATCTTGTTACCAACACTTTAGGAATTGATGTGAAAGTGCTCGTGTGTCGGAGTCAGTCTGCCTATCATAATCAAAAGTCATCGGATCAGTCGTTGGATGCAACAACTTTTTAGTAGAGTCGTAGCAGGAGCCCGGAGCAGTCGGAGCCTCAAATGGACGCGTAGTAGCTCGTATATGTGTTGTTCTTCAATGCCTTCTCGAGATAGCCTTATAAAAGGTTTGGAAGGCGCCTCCAATGAGGTAAATTCAATCCCAAATAGTTCGATACTTATCCGCTGTGACATTAAAAATTTATCCTGTGGAAGACGCCTTCCATAGCTATGGAAGGCGCCTTTTATGAACAGTACGAAGACGCCTTCACTGCTTGAAGGCGCCTTTAGGCACTATTCATTCGAAGGTAATTTTCTTCTCCTTGCCCTGCAAAATAATGTTAGTCCAAAATATTCTACAAAACAAGTATTAGGATAATTTAATAATAATAAAGAGTAGTAATTAGTTCATGTTTACCCAAGACTAGGAACTAGTCAAGGTTTCAGCTTAGGGATCCCAAATAGACCTAAACTAGATCAATGCCTACTGTCCCTTTAATCGGGATGCATCCTCACTTGGTCACTCTCCTCCAGTGACTTACCTTAACTTACCAGTTTGCCAGACATCCGGTCATCCCGTCGACCTACCTAGACTTCATGCTAGATATCCGGTCAACCCGTCGACCTATCTGGGCTTCGTACCAACTATCCGGTCGGCTTATCAACCTAGCTGGATTTCCTGCTAGATATATGGTTAGTTTGTCAACCTATCTGGACTTCTTCTACACACTTAATCAAGTTGTTAGATCACAAGCAAAACCTAACTTAACTTACTTGTCATTCATCAAAACCTGAGTTAGACCGTTAGTGCAAAACTACACCAATAATCTCTCCCTTTTCGATGCATTGACAACCTGGGTTAAGTTAGGAAAAACACACAAAGAATATGGTTTAAGTTATTCAATTTAATTCGTTTCAGAGTTTGCTAATTTAATCAACTTAACCCCTTAACCCTCCCCATTTGGCATTCATCAAACAAAACAGGAATAGATATTTAAGAAAAAGATGTGCTAAGAAAAGTAAAATAAAGAAATGTGTACAATAAATAGTTTTCAGGATTACTTGAGGGAGAAAAAAATCTATAACCATAAAACCTTTCAAAAAACTCTATTTTACAAAATATATGCAAAGATAGTTTTGAAACCACTTAGCATTTCAAAATGATAAAGCAAACATGAAATTTAAAAAAAATGATTTTGAAAAGAACCTTTTCAAAATATTTTTTCAAAGTGTTTTCAAAATATCTTGTAAAGCAGATTAAAGATATTTTTCAAAATAAATTTTAAAACACTGTATATTAGTATTTCATAAGACTAATAAAGTTAAAAATACTTTTAAAATCTACTACCTTTAGAAACTTTAAGGTTTGCCAAAAATAATTTTGAAAATGCCAAGTGCTCCAGAAAAACTTTAAAAGCTTAAAAAAAAGGTTAAAATGCTAAGTGCCGCAACATTTAAAATTGTTTTACAGTAGTTTGAAAAAATTGAAACAGTTTTCAAAATAATTTTTTGAAACATGTAATAATTTAAAAATGGATTTTTGAAAGAGTAAAATGGAATGTTTTCAAAATTTTGTTGACTTATTTATCCTCTCCCCGAACCTAAGATTACTTCAAAATAAGTTGATCAACTATGAGTTGTCCTTAACTGCCTAACCGTTAGTTACTAACTAACTATTAGAAGATAGCACTTGGTTAGTCAGATTAAGTTATTTTATCCAGTTAGTGTTTGACTAACCTGAATTACTTAACCTGATTGCTATAGATTTGGTATTTAACGCCCAAACTTATGTTGACGCACTGATATAAGCATCTTAAGTCCAGGCAATATGCCTATGCATCTCACCCTTTTCTAAGTTTAGGAATACACAAACAAGGTAACTCTAATGTGTTGGTGAGATGCTCAAGTCCTAGATCTATAGGAACATGCTTTCTAAGAATTTGATTTAGACTAAGGATAAAATTGATTTTGAAATTCTAAAAATAAGGGAATTTTGAGAAAAATAAATAAAGAATTTTATCCTAGAATTTAGAAATTTTGAAAATAATTTTTAAAAATGATGGCCTTAGTCTATGAAACATATTCCTAATTTTAACAATCAGACAAAAAAACGAACTGAAAATAGTAAGTCAAGTCATGTACAATGCATAATAATGTATGTAACACGATTAGGTCTGATCATCGTCAGTAGGTGGTGGTAAGGGTCGCTTAGGAGTGCGCAGAGCCTAAAGAATCTGCTAAAATCTGGTGGTCATGTTGTCTTAGAGAGAAGTAAATCTAGTGGTCATCTCCCCCTAGAGTGTGCTGAATCCATCCGAGACTGACGGCCGAAACTGTGTAGAAGACTCCTCAACTCGAGCTACTCGATTCTCGACGGATATATAAGTCGAGGGTTGGGTCAAGGTCGGGGGCTGGGCTAAAGTGGGAGGATATCCAAATATCTCCTCAGCCGTAAACTCTGGCTACTCCTCTCCCTTGGCTGGAATAAAAGGTGGAAACTCATCCTCGGCCTTGACTAGTATGACTAGTAAGGCACACCTCTCCAAGCTAGAATCTCCTGAGCGGTGATGTCTATATGTGCTAATGCTAGCTGATGCTAACCAAACTTGTCATATGCACTAAGGGAAGTAGTCCTCCCTTGGGTCATATCTATCTCTAAGGTCAAAAATATATATGTCAAAATATGACAATAGGGCATGTGGACCTCAGACCTAGTGATAAGATCAGATGCATGTATAATATTATGAAATATATGTAATGCAATGCCAATGACTAGACACTGATAGATGTCATACAAAAAGAAGGAGTGGGAAGGTCTCATCATCGCAATGTCACAAGATGTGATCGGCAAAATGCATGTAGTCAAGACTCGATACAGGATATAGTCCTGGACCCTGAGTGAGAGTGACCTAAAGTTAGTCACTGTAGGTACTCTCTCCTCCCCAAAAAAATACATGAAGATAGTATCTAATGTAATATGGGCGTAGGGCTCACCAAATGGTAGATCCTTACTAGGGTAACACAAAATAGACATGCCGATGTCTTGAGTCCTAGGCTAGTATATAATAAAGTAGGTGAAAAATGAAAATCCTTTCCACCAACTCTGGTAGAGTAGGTCAGGTCATCTATCCGTTCTATGTTATTATAGAACTGAGCACATAAATCAAGATTTACTGCATGACTGCAATAAACAGTTTTTCTAATTGGTAATGCTCAATGACCTGTGTAATAGGGGTGCAATACTGGGTAAAAAAGGTCCTATTCAAGTACCTAGATTTCAATGGACTATATGTATGCTTAATAAAATCTAGCCTAAGCCGCTCGGTGGGAAACCTAGCATCAACAAATGGAGCATTACTAGTGCTAGGGGAAACATGTCGTCTTATCCTAATTTTATACACATATAGGTATAAATAGACAAGAAAAATGTATATAAACTAAGTATTGAAGATACATATTGAGGTAAGGTATACCTAGGAGGCATTTTTGAGACTTTGAGATGAAAATGTTGAGAAATCTGGGTTGGAAGGTGCTTTGTTGCTGCTGAAATCGCGAACAGAACTCGATTCTATTTGTTGAAAGACACGGTTGAAGGCGCCTTCAAGCTTCATGGAAGGCGCCTTCCATATCTTATGGAGGGCACCTTCAAACGGCTAAAGGCGCCTTCCACAGTTTAGGCGAGATTTTTCCCACCTCTCTTGGGGGTGCCTCCGATGGTGTCAGAGGCACCTTCGGGAGGCACCCTTTTCATTTTTTTTTAATTTTGAAGTTAATTTTAAATTTAAGTCTAAGTTAAGTTTAATTTTATTTTTAAATTTAAATTTAAAATTTTTAATTTTAATTTTACTTTTTTAATTTTAAGTTTTTTTTTTAATTTTTTAAATTTTAATTTTAAGTTTAATTTTTTAAATTTTAAGTTTATTTTTATTTTTAATTTTACTTTAAATTTTTAAGTTTAATTTCAATTTTAATTTAAAGTTTAAATTTAATTTATGTTTAAGTTTAATTTAAGGTTTAAGTTTAATTTAAAGTTTAAGTTTAATTTAAAGTTTAAGTTTAAATTAAGGTTTTAGTTTAATTTAAAGTTTAAGTTTAATTTTTAAGTTTAAGTTGAATTTGATTTGAATTTAGATTAAATTTAGTCCTTAGTTATCTCACCCGATCTACGTTTTCAATTAGGGAATCTTATAATTTTGTGAGAAGAGTTAAAATTTAATTTCAAGATTTGATTTAACTTTGTATTAAATTTAAGTTTAGCTTTGGGTTCAACAAACAGGTATTCTTTGGATAAACTTCTGGGCTATGGTGAGTCACCTAGATATCATTATAGTAACCATGCCTTTGAGGTTTTTCAAATAGTCCTATCCACTGAACTTAGTACAAAATCTTGGTCTAACTAGTTAGGATTCGTAAGGGGTAGCTTCAGTTAGTTCCACTAAGCCAAATGCACCAGGTCAAAGCCATATCTTCCTAGACATGCACAGACTGAGCTTTCCTAACCTACTATCATCCAAAACATCACCAGTACAGTAGGTCAAGTTAAACTTTTGACCCTCTTTGGCCTAGTCCTAATTACCCATCCGGGTAAATTATTATTTTGGAGGTGCCAACTAATTTAGAGCCTCCCCCTGAATTATTGAATCTTTTGGGTTATGTTTTGGGTTTACGTCGATTAGTTTTATAGTTGTAGTATACTTGGTTATAGTTTTTGTTTATATTGTATTTATTTAAGTTAAGTTTAAATAACTTAAGGTTGTTTGTTTTGTACTTATTTTTAAATATTTAAATTTAGAGTTTAAGGGAGAGTCTTTTTTTTTTATTTTGATTTATATAATAAATTTTATCTTTAGGTATGTAATATTGATTGAGTCCTACTTGCGTGATTAGACACACTTTCAGAACCCAAGCTTTACTTTGATTTTTATTTTGGTTAACTAAAGATATAAAAGATTTATTGGTTGAGCTGGGCTTATATCCGAGTCGAACTTATTGTACACAACTCTTTGTGATCCAAGTATTATATCGAGGTACTTGGATCTAGTTGTGAATTTTTGTAGTAACTCTTTTAGTTTAATTGTTTCATTTTTTAATCTGGAATTATCCTCTTCAAGTTTTGCAACTTGAGTTGGGATTTCAGCTTGAATTGGTTCAGTCGTTGCACTCAATTTTAATTGTTCATTAAGTTTATTATTTTCCTTTGTTAGTTTGTTTATTTCATTCTCAGATATAGTTAATTTTTTATTCAAGCATTCAATAACTTTAAAGAACTTTTTACTTAAACCAAAGTATACCTCATTGGAACCTTTGGAAACGAGTATGAACTCGTGGCTTGATTCGGGTTTGGACCCATCTTTCGATTCGTTCTCTGGTTCTGATTCATAAGCCATCAACGCGAGGTAGTTGCTGTGCTTTGGTTCTGCGTTGCCTGATTCATCTCCGGACGACTCACCCCAAGTTGCCTTGAGCACCTTTTTTCTGGTTGTTTTTGATTTGTTGTCTTTCACTTTTGGGCACTCGTTCTTGTAGTGCCCTTTCTTGTTACATCCAAAACAGGTCACATTCTTGTTGTTAGAGTTGGAGGTGGAGTTGATCTTTTGCAAGTCCTTTTTCCTGAAGTTCTTCTTTCTCCTGGTGAACATCTTTCTTACCAAGTTCACACGGTATTCTTTGTAACGACCCGACCCTCTGGCCCATTTGGCGGCCCATTTGGTGACCCTTGGGTCGTCGACCGTCGACCCTTATGTCGTCGGCCCATTTGGTGACCTATCATGTCGTCGACCGACGACCCTTGGCTGTGCCGTTACTCACTAGGACTTTCCACCCCTGGCAGTGGATTTTTGCCTCCCCCACGATTCGAACTCTAAACCTTCAGGCTTAAGTATTAGAGTTTATGAATCCTGGTAACCAAGTGACTCACTTGGTTACCAGGATTCATAAACTCTAATACTTAAGCCTGGAGGTTTAGAGTTCGAATCCCGGGGGAGGCAAAAATCCACTGACCAGGGGTGGAATGTAACGCCCGAAAATTCTCAAAATTAT
The DNA here is from genome assembly GCF_018446385.1 of Zingiber officinale. Lineage (NCBI taxonomy): Eukaryota > Viridiplantae > Streptophyta > Magnoliopsida > Zingiberales > Zingiberaceae > Zingiber > Zingiber officinale. The sequence goes on from NC_055994.1 coordinate 46,694,550, forward strand.
TTTAGAAATATTCTATGATTTTTCTGGAATTTTAGAATATTTTTATGGAATTTTTAGAGTAGCGGAAGTAGCAAAAATAAATAGAAACGTAAAATAGCTTAAGCGGGAATCGAACCCGAGACCTAGCGAACCCTATGACTTATAGATAGCTTTAGTAAACCATGTGGCCCCAGCAGGGGTGTGTTGAAAGAAGAGAGGAACAATTATATTTATGTTAGAGTTGGGCCGAATTACCCACTTAATATAAATAGGGAAATAAATTAGTGAAGAGTTATTTTGATCGTGACTTTTCTTCTCCTCAACCTAATCCCGCCGACCCCTCCTTCTCCCTCATCTCTCGGCGCCAACCACAAGCAAGGCTAGGGTTCCGTCCCCAAGGGCACTTTCCGGCGACGACTTCGACGCGAGGACGCTCCCCTCCGCGAGAGGAACGCATAGACGCGAGAAGATCGTCGAAAGGATCGTCTCCTCCGGAAATCTAGCGATTAGAATCGTAAGAAAACTAGCACAGGAGGTAAGAAACCCCTCACCTGTAGTATAAGTAGCTTCCGTATGAATTTTATGCTTCAGCGTAGGAGTATGTAGATTTTCGGCACCAAGGATGCGAATTAGCGCATACCAAGTGTTCGAATAAATTGTTAGCACAGTTAAAATGCAACTTAGGCATTTTATTAGCTTAGATAAATACAATAGAAGCATTTTCACAGCTTATTTAGTCTTGCTACAGCTCTTATAGGACTAGATGTCCAATGGGTGGGCTCCCACAGTCGCCTCTAGGTTCAGACAACCTAGCTCTAGGTTCAGATAACCTAGAAAGAGCAAGACAAGTAATAATTAGCTATGTGCAGTATTTTACTTTCTCAGTGGCACTGTACCGGATTAGATATCCATTGGGTTGGGCTCCCATAGTCGTCCCTAGGTTCAGATAACCTAGTAATCCTACTAAATTCGGGACTTGCAAACCCGGGTCTAGTTAGGGATGCGCGCACAGCAAGTACAGTTGCCGGGCCCAAACAGCAACATGATTATGTGTTTTCACTTATTATATATAGTTTTCAAACATCACAAAATAGTTATGTGAATTCAGTACAGCTTTAGCATCAGATTAGTATTAGCTTAGCTCAACCATGGTATCAGTTTAGCTTTCTATTGATACAATGTGATAGTTTATAATTAGCTTTATTGCCATGATCAGTTTTGTTTCTATGTGTTGTATGCCATGCCATGCTTAGCATATTCAGTATGTATTTCAAATAGCATGTTTTAAAAACATAATCTGCATTGTATGCATGTTTTGTGAGGTAGATGGTTTCTTACTAAGCTCTCAAGCTTACAGATACTATTTTCCTTATACTACAGATAAAGGTAAAGGGAAGATGGACTAATGGAGGCTGGAGGTCAATGCAGTGATGAAGATGTGTGTGGATGGAACTTGGAACAAAGATCTTAGGGCATCTCAGCGAGTTTTGTTTTGAACATTAAAACTTTTTAACATTTTATTATTCCGCACCTTAGTATGTTAAATGCCATGAACTAGTAAATTATGCACTCTACCATGCTTAGAACATCAGTTATGTGATGCTAGATTGTGTCCTAGTCATTTTAGAACTTGTGTGTGTGATTGAGGCACGAAACAGTGCTAAAATTAGACTTCTATACGAAATCAGAAACCCCAATCGATCGGCCGATCGATTGGAGGCTTCTCGATCGATCAGCCGATCGATTGAGAAGTTCGTACCGCGAACAGTAAGCTCTTGGATCGATCAGCCGATCGATCCGGATGCCTTCTGTCGCGAACAGAAAGCTCTGGGATCGATCACTGGATCGATTGGCCAGTCTGGATCGATCAGCCGATCGATCCAGAATATTGCCCCGAGCATAGTAGCGTGCTGAATCGATCACTGGATCGATCCAACCTAAGTTCCGTATACAGTAGCCACCTGGATCGATCAATGGATCGATCAAGCCATTCCAATCGATCCGTGGATCGATTGGGAGGCCTGGTGTCAGTAAGAAACCCTTAGTTAAGTTCCTTGACCATTGGGGGATGTAATATATGTCATGAATTGTTTAGATTACACCCCTTAGCACATATAGAATCAAGAAATGGTAATAGTTTAGCAAAGTTTTAATTAGTACAGCTTGCGCACCTAGACTTAGTGATGGTCATGGATATAGTTTAGCACATCATAATGTGATGGTCCAGCCTCACAACCTAGCCAGTAGAAGGCGGGTCGTTACAGAGTGGTATCAGAGCCAGGTTCCATACTTCCTACACACACATCGACATTGAACCTGCAGCTTCCAAGTAAGAATACCTCTCACTTTGTTATGTTTATTGCTTTCATGTTTGTAGATAACTAGAGTATGCTTATCTGTGATAGTAACTAACATGATAGTATTAGCTAGGTAAACATGATGCTTTAGTTATGTATGTCCTTTGTTCCTTTAGAGATGACACGAGGACGCCCAGCTAGTGTTAGTTAGAGCCCTAGAGCCAATCATTTGATGATTGTATGGACTCATTGTATCATATTCTTGTATATTAATAAAGACATTTGTTTGGTTATTATACTTATATTAGTGCCAAATAGACTAAGTATAATAGTGTCCTTGAGTAGAAGGTTCTTACCTATATCAATCGATTGGTTGAATCGATAGTGAGATGATATAGGGAACACTACTCTAAATCATTCCTAGTCGAGTATTAACATTCAGGGACAATGTTAATATAATAAGACTAGCATGTAGGTCAGCTCGATGACTTGATCTCACAAGTCATGGATATAGAGATATCAAGCTGACACATGGGTATGCATTAGAGAATGTATACTGAATGACCCGCCATGAGAAAGTATCATGGATCGTTATATGAGTGTCATATACTTTCTCATGTGGCTATTATTATGACTATTAGTCCTTAGACCTGAAGTCACCATGGATCCCTACATAAGGAGTTATGTACTTTGGTTTCGTCAAACGTCACCCGTAACTGGGTGGACTATAAAGGCGATTACTGGGTATATAACGAATTATGTAGAGGGATGTGAGTGATGTAGATGGGATCTATCCCTCCCATATAACGGGAGCGACATCGGTATTCTTGATAGGGTGAGACCACTAAGTGCATGGCCATGCCCAAATGAGTCAACATTAGATGTTGAGCTCATTTGATCGAGTGAGTCTACTTGGATTTCAAGATTTAGATTGATTAGAGGATGACACGGTCTATACCTCATATTGATCAATCTAGATGTCTAGGATAGAAGGACAATGTCTCATATATTGTGAGGAGTCACAATTAGTAGTCACAAGGTGATGTCGGATCTCGACATTCTTGTAACTTGGGTAGTAATGATGTGTTGCTAGATACCGCTCATTACTTATACTCCTAAATGGGTTTAGGGCATTGCCAACGTTACAAGAACCTATAGGGTCACACACTTAGGACAATTTGATGGAGATTAGGTTCATATGATGAACCAAGAGGATTAGATTCATTTGATGAATCAAATTGGATTAAGAGTAATCCTAATTGGGCTAACTTGAGTTTGACTCAAGTTGATTCATGTGTTCAATGAGTCTAATTTAGATTTTGACTCATTGAATCAATTTAATTTAATGAATTAGATTCATTATATTAAGTTGGCTCGAATCAAATGGTTAGATTAGATCAACCATGGTAGAGATTGAGTCAAGTTTGACTTGACTTGAGAAGGAAGACCAAAGGTCAATTTTGAATTGACCTTTTGCCACCTCATTGGTGAGTTGGCATTAGGTGGACCAATAATAATGTTCCACATCATCATGGGTGCCACCTCATGGAAGTTACAAAGCCATTCTCTTAATGGCTTCATATTAATTGCAATTAATGCAATTAATTTGTGAGTTTTTTGAGAGTGGCCGACCACTTTGTGTTGGTGTGGGAATTCATTTTTCCATTCAAGTGGTGTAACTCCTTCTCCTTCCTTGGGTTCTCTTCTTGCTCTCCCTCCTCTTCCTTGCCGTGACCTATCAAGGTGATAGCACACCTTTGTTTAGGTTTTCTCCATCAAGAATTGTTTGTGTGGATACTTCTAGAGGACCGACGCTTGACGGTCTAGAGATCCGACAACTTCTTGGACGAGCGGGAACGCGAAGGGCTTCGCTACAAGGGTAATGATCTTAACTTTAGTGTAGATCTAAAGTTTTTACAAACTCGTACAAGAAAAAAGGTTTTTCGAAAAGTGTTGTTTACGAATCTTTGCACGAGATCCATGGCTTTGGGTAACTCGGGGTTTCCGCGACGCGAAAAAGCGGTTTTCGCGGCCCGACGAACCCAACAGTGGTATCAGAGCCACGTGCAAAGACTTGTACGAGTTCATTTGTATTTTTATGAAAAATATACCTTCTGTGATTTTCTGTAAAAATTGAGTGTTTAGAGTTTTTATGAGTAATTTTTCCGTAGAAGCGAAGCACAAGTGTCTCGGCACTTATAGGCTTCGGCTACCGGAAAGTTTTCTTTTAAACGGCTTCGTTTTGCCCCAAATCCGTTTGGGACAGTGGGGTCGGGTGCCATTAGATCGCAAAGGAGCAACTCACGATGGTTAGATCGTGGGTAGGGGCGTTGCCCCTAACCCCGCAAGGGAATTTGCTTCGCGATTGCACCCGAAATCGCTAAAAACGAACCCGCCGGGAAGATTTTTTCCGAAACGGCAATGTCTCGACCCAAATCGTTTTGGGACAGCGGGTTTAGGCGCTGTTGGATCACAAAGGAACCCTCACGATGGTTAGATCGCGGGTAGGGGCGCTGCCCCTGGGCCCCGCAAGGGGATCCGTTCCGCGATTGCGCCCGAAACCGCTAAACGGGACCGCCGGGAAATTTTACTCGTAAAAATTGTAAAAATTATTTTTAAAATTATAGAAAATTATGAAAATATATAATTTTGAATTATATATTAATTTTGTGATAGTCATGGCCCAAAAACCCAATATGATTGGTTGTGTTGTAATTCATAATACGGCCTGCGTGCCGTTATGTGTTTGCGAGTGTTGTATTATATTTGCGACCTGCGCGTCGTGCCTTCTCTTATATTCTTGTTGTAAATTAGATTTAGACTCGAATGTAACTCAAGTTTCAAATTGTAATGTACAAATTGGAGCGGTGGAGGGTCCACACGAGACGGAGTTCCGAGGCGGGCACGAGCAACACAAGGTGGTCAAAGGGAGGAGCTTGGAGAAGCTGTTGACCCTAGGTTGACCAATCGATCTTCTCATTGGCTTGAGAAGATCGTAGTAGGGCCATGACTAAATCACAAATAGATTAATTAATTGCTTGTGTATGTGATGCATATTTAATAAGTAGTTAATTAATTAGTGCCTTACGATTAGATTAGATCTAAGTCGTGCACATGATGCACCCTTGTGATTAGATTAGATCTAAGTCGTGCACAAGATGCATCCTTTTCGATTAGATTAGATCTCAATCGACTCAACTCTAATGCCTAACCGTGCCGTGATACCTATCACTATCTCGATCACATGTATTGTTGAATCTGCCAAAGCAGAGCAATACATATTATCTTGGTAGGGTACGGAGGGACAATCTTGGTCCCGCCTATCAACGCATGGGTGAATACAAACTCAATTAGATTGAGTATTCCTAGTTACTCGGTTGGATCGAGTCAACTATAGGCATTATTCCAATGGTTGGAAAGGTAGGACAAAATCACGTTTATATTAATTCTCGGGCGTATTAGCCAAAGCTAACTCGAGTTTTAATATAAATGCGGATTTTATTCTATAAACAAGAGTTGCATAGAGATGTAATTGGTAATCGTTACCTACCGATCATACTATGCCTTGGGCGTATTAGCCAAAGCTAACTCAAGGGTTAGTATGATGTGGATCTTGTCCCACAAGAATTATTGTATTCAGTGGGAGCATCATTTAATTAAAGGCCTAATTAAATGATTTTAAAAGAATATGATATTTATTTCTGCAAATTTTCTGTTATAGATAACCATGACGTCGAACACGAATTCCTTCTCCCTGTGATCTGTCCTTGAGAAGGACAAGCTCAACGGAGCGAATTTCCTGGACTGGTACAGGAACTTGAGAATAGTTCTCACCCAGGAATGTAAACTGTACGTTCTGGAGAAGCCCATTCCGGAGGCTCCTCCTGCCAATGCCCCGCGAGCTGACAAAGATGCTTACAAGAAGCATCAAGATGATGCATTAGATGTGTCCTGTCTAATGCTCGCGACCATGAACTCTGAGCAACACGAGTTGATGGGCGCTTACGATATGGTTGAGCATCTTCGCCAACTATATCAGGGACAAGCGAGGCATGAGAGATTTGAGATCTCTAAGGCACTGTTTCAGTGCAAGATGTCAGACGGGGCTCCCGTAGGTCCTTATGTACTCAAGATGATTGGGTACATAGAGAACCTACAAAGACTGGGGTTCCCACTTGGCCAAGAGTTGGCCACTGACTTGATCTTGCAGTCCTTGCCGGATAGCTATAGTCAATTCGTTCTCAACTATAACATGAACGAGATTGACAAGCCACTGCCCGAGCTACTTAGTATGTTACGAACTGCTGAGATTAACCTTAAGAAGGTTAAGCCCATTCTGATGGTCCAGAAGTACAAGGGCAAGGGCAAGCCCAAAGGTAAGGGAAAGTCCCAAACCAAGGGCAAAGGCAAGACACTGAAACCTAAAGGAGGGGTCGCCAAGGACACTGCGGTCAGACCCGGCACTGGAAGAGGAACTGCAAAGTATACTTGGAGGATCTTAAGAAGAAGCGAAGTGAGACTTCCACTTCAGGTATATATGTTATAGAAGTCAATCTATCTATTTCTACATCATGGGTATTAGATACTGGATGTGCTTCTCACATTTGTACTGATGTGCAGGCGCTGAGAAATAGCAGAGCATTGGCAAAGGGCGATGTGGACCTACGAGTAGGCAATGGAGCACGGGTTGCTGCTTATCAGCTATCTCTGCCCTCTGGGCTTGTACTAGATTTAGATGATTGTTGTTATGTGTCTGCTCTTACTAAGAACATAGTTTCAGTTTCTTGTTTAGATAAGAAAGGATACTCTTTTATAATAAAAGACAAATGTTGTTCTGTTTATTTAAAAGATATGTTCTATTGTAGTGGACCACTAATAAACGGACTCTATATTCTAGACCTTGAGAGCCCTATTTATAACATAAATACCAAGAAGTTCAAGTCAAATGACCTGAACCAAACTTATCTCTGGCACTATCGCTTAGGTCATATAAATGACAAGCGCTTATCCCAGCTCCATAAGGATGGTTTGCTGGACTCATTTGATTTTGAATCATATGAGATATGCGAGTCATGCCTACGAGGCAAAATGACCAAGACTCCTTTTAGTGAACACAGCGAGAGAGCGACTGATTTGTTAGGACTCATACATAGTGATGTATGTGGCCCTTTCAATCTCGCTGCTAGAGGCGGTTATAGATACTTCATCACATTTACCGATGACTTCAGTAGATATGGTTATGTGTACTTGATGACACATAAGTCTGAATCCTTTGAAAAGTTCAAAGAATTCAAGAATGAAGTACAGAACCAGCTTGGCAAGAGTATTAAGATACTTCGATCAGATCGAGGTGGAGAATACCTTAGCCATGAGTTTCATGACTACCTAGCTGAATGTGGGATTCTATCCCAACTCACTCCTCCTGGAACACCACAGTGGAATGGTGTATCCGAAAGGAGGAATCGTACCCTATTAGATATGGTACGATCTATGATGAGTCACACAGATCTTCCGACATATCTATGGGGATATGCTCTAGACACGGCAGCTTTCATACTCAACCGAGTTCCATCAAAGGCCGTGATAAAGACACCATATAGGATATGGACTGGGAGAGATGCCCAGGTGTCTTTCATGAGGATTTGGGGCTGTGAGGCTTACGTACGACGTCAAGTCTCAGACAAATTAGGACCCAAATCCGACAAGTGCTATTTCATCGGATATCCCAAGGAAACTAAGGGATATTACTTCTACATTCCCAGTCAGCACAAGGTAGTTGTGGCAAAGACTGGGGTCTTTCTAGAAAGGGATTTTGTTTCTAGAAAGACTAGTAGGAACGCGTTCGATCTTGAAGAAGTTCAAGATGCGAACAATAGCACTAATGCCTCGATGGAAATTGAATTGGAACCACAAAGTGTTGTGGATGATGTTGTTCCACAAGGAGTTGAGGAACAACAACCAGTTCATATAGACATACCTCTTCGCAGGTCTGATAGGGTACGTCGTCAGCCTGAGAGAAACTCATTTCTCTTGTCTGACCATGATGACATTGTGCTCATAGAGGATGAGCCTACCACCTATCAGGAAGCTGTGATGAGACCAGATTCCGAGAAATGGCTAGAAGCCATGAGATCCGAGATGGAATCCATGTACACCAACCAAGTATGGACTTTGGTTGATCCACCTGAAGGGGTAAAACCCATAGGGTGCAAGTGGGTCTTTAAGAGAAAGACTGACATGGATGGACTTATCTATAAGGGTCGCTTGGTAGCTAAAGGTTTCAAGCAGATTCATGGTATTGACTATGATGATACCTTTTCTCCAGTAGCGATGTTTAAGTCCATTCGGATCATGCTTGCTATTGCAGCCTACCATGACTATGAGATATGACAGATGGATGTCAAAACCGCGTTTCTGAATGGAAACCTACTCGAGGATGTGTACATGACACAACCTAAGGGTTTTGTAGATCCACAACATACTAGTAGAGTATGCAAGCTGCATAGGTCCATATATGGACTAAAGCAAGCATCTCGGAGCTGGAATCTTCGATTCGATGATGCAATCAAACAGTTTGGTTTCATCAAGAACGAAGATGAACCTTGTGTCTACAAGAAGATTGTAGGAGACATAGTTGTCTTCCTCATATTGTATGTGGATGACATACTACTCATTGGGAAGGACATCCCTATGCTTCAGTCTGTCAAGACTTGGCTAGGGAGTTGCTTTTCAATGAAGGACTTAGGTGAGACATCCCGCATTCTAGGGATACAGATCTATAGAGATAGATCTAAGAGATTGCTTGGCCTATGTCAGAGTACATACATTGACAAGGTACTCCTTCGGTTTGCCATGCAGAATTCCAAGAAGGGATTTCTGCCAATGTCACATGGCGTGAGTCTTTCGAAGACTCAAGGTCCTTCTTCTAGAGAGGAGAGAGACCGCATGGATCAGATCCCTTATGCCTCAGCCATAGGATCGATCATGTACGCTATGCTATGTACTCGACCTGATATCTCGTATGCTTTGAGCATGACGAGTAGATACCAGTCAGATCCAGGTGAAAGTCACTGGATAGCGGTCAAGAATATTCTTAAGTACTTAAGAAGGACTAAAGAATATTTCTTGATATATGGAGGCAATGATGAGCTAGCTGTAAAGGGTTACAGTGATGCTAGCTTCCAGCAGGATGACTATAGATCGCAATCGGGGTTCGTATTTTGCATAAATGATGGTGTGGAAGAGTTCAAGCAGGATACGATGGTGATTCTACAAGAGTACATTCTTTGCATCGAGGCAGAAGGAGGCGCTTGGATCCGCAAGTTCATCATCGAACTTGGGGTGGTTCCTAGCATTCGACCCCATTGAGCTCTATTGTGACAACAATGGAGCTATAGCACAGGCAAAGGAACCTCGCTTACACCAGCGGACCAAGCACATACTACGGCGCTTCCATCTCATTCGAGAGATTATCGATAGAGGAGATGTGAAGATTTACAGAGTACCTACAGAGGCTAACATCGCAGATCCCTTGACCAAGGCTTTGGCACAGAGGAAGCATGAGGGTCACACTAGGTCATTAGGCCTTAGAGCCTATACTGATTGGCACTAGTGCTAGTGGGAGATTGTTAGTTAGAGCCCTAGAGCCAATCATTTGATGATTGTATGGACTCATTGTATCATATTCTTGTATATTAATAAAGGCATTTGTTTGGTTATTATACTTATATTAGTGCCAAATAGACTAAGTATAATAGCGTCCTTGAGTATAAGGTTCTTACCTATATCAATCGATTGGTTGAATCGATAGTGAGATGATATAGGGAACACTACTCTAAATCATTCCTAGTCGAGTATTAACATTTAGGGACAATGTTAATACAATAAGACTAGCATGTAGGTCAGCTCGATGACTTGATCTCACAAGTCATGGATATAGAGATATCAAGCTGACACATGGGTATGCATTAGAGAATGTATACTGAATGACCCGCCATGAGAAAGTATCATGGATCGTTATATGAGTGTCATATACTTTCTCATGTGGCTATTAGTATGACTATTAGTCCTTAGACTTGAAGTCACCATGGATCCCTACATAAGGAGTTATGTACTTTGGTTTCGTCAAACGTCACCCGTAACTGGGTGGACTATAAAGGCGATTACTGGGTATATAACGAATTATGTAGAGGGATGTGAGTGATGTAGATGGGATCTATCCCTCCCATATGACGGGAGCGACATCGGTATTCTTGATAGAGTGAGACCACTAAGTGCATGGCCATGCCCAAATGAGTCAACATTAGATGTTGAGCTCATTTGATCGAGTGAGTCTACTTGGAGTTCAAGATTTAGATTGATTAGAGGATGACACGGTCTATGCCTCATATTGATCAATCTAGATGTCTAGGATAGAAGGACAATGTCTCATATATTGTGAGGAGTCACAATTAGTAGTCACAAGGTGATGTCGGATCTCGACATTCTTGTAACTTGGGTAGTAATGATGTATTGCTAGATACCGCTCATTACTTTTGCTCCTAAATGGGTTTAGGGCATTGCCAACGTTACAAGAACCTATAGGGTCACACACTTAGGATAATTAGATGGAGATTAGGTTCATATGATGAACCAAGAGGATTAGATTCATTTGATGAATCAAATTGGATTAAGAGTAATCCTAATTGGGCTAACTTGAGTTCGACTCAAGTTGATTCATGTGTTCAATGAGTCTAATTTAGATTTTGACTCATTGAATCAATTTAATTTAATGAATTAGATTCATTATATTAAGTTGGCTCGAATCAAATGGTTAGATTAAATCAACCATGGTAGAGATTGAGTCAAGTTTGACTTGACTTGAGAAGGAAGACCAAAGGTCAATTTTGAATTGACCTTTTGCCACCTCATTGGTGAGTTGGCATTAGGTGGACCAATAATGATGTTCCACATCATCATGGGTGCCACCTCATGGAAGTTACAAAGCCATTCTCTTAATGGCTTCATATTAATTGCAATTAATGCAATTAATTTGTGAGTTTTTTGAGAGTGGCCGGCCACTTTGTGTTGGTGTAGGAATTCATTTTTCCATTCAAGTGGTGTAACTCCTTCTCCTTCCTTGGGTTCTCTCCTTGCTCTCCCTCCTCTTCCTTGCCGTGACCTATCAAGGTGCTAGCACACCTTTGTTTAGGTTTTCTCCATCAAGAATTGTTCGTGTGGATACTTCTAGAGGACCGACGCTTGACGGTCTAGAGATCCGGCAACTTCTTGGACGAGCGGGAACGCGAAGGGCTTCGCTACAAGGGTAATGATCTTAACTTTAGTGTAGATCTAAAGTTTTTACAAACTCGTACAAGAAAAAAGGTTTTTCGAAAAGATTTGTTTACGAATCTTTGCACGAGATCCATGGCTTTGGGTAACTGGGGGTTTCCGCAACGCGAAAAAGCGGTTTTCGCGGCCCGACGAACCCAACAGCTAGAAGGGCACCAGCCACTGAGCCCCAGCATGAGGCAGGCAGTTCAATGCCTCCCCCAGACCTTACAGCATTAGTGGCTTAGTTACAGCAGCAGTTAGCTGAACAGCAACAGGAGATAGCCACCTTAAAGGCTAATCAGCAAAATACTCCCACAGTCACCCCTAAACCAAACTTAGCAACGCCAGTAGTCTTAGAGGTTCCACCAGTCCAGCCTACATCACCAGTAGCCCCAGCAACAGAGGCAAGAAGAGAAGCCTATCTGATCCAGTGGCAGAGAGTCAAGCCCGAGAACTTCTCAGGCACCAGTGAACCATGGGATGCCCAAGCCTGGTTCAAAACACTGGAGAGTACAATGGAGCTTCTGGACTGGCCAGAACATGAGAAGGTGAAGTGCGCCTCCTTCTGCTTAACAGGAGATGCACGTATGTGGTGGGAGAGAATTAGAGCGAAGCGCCCAGTGAACCAGATGACATGGGCAGACTTCGAGAAAGAATTCTTTGAGGAGTGCTTTCACATGCGGGTCATGAACCGTCACTACGACGAGTTCACTGAATTTTGCCAGGGCAACCTTTCAGTGGAGGAAGCTGTGAAGAAATTCAACAGATTGGCTCGCCTATGCCCTGAACTAGTCAGCACAGAAAAAGAACGAGTCCGGTTGATGCTCAAGATGCTGAGGCCGGAAATAGCAATGAACGTGGCAGGCGGCGTTCATAGGCCGCAAACCACTGAGGAACTAGTCAGCAGTGCTCTGACTACCGAGCACTATCAGAACAATATCAAGCAACAGAAACAAGTTCTCTCAGAATCCAAAGGGCAAGGAGGCTCAGGTACTCAGAAACAATAGGGCCACAACTATAACTGGAAAGGGAACTCCAGCAACAAGCGCAAACCAGGGAGTTACCCAAAGGGAGGATCAGCCAGCAAACAGCCTAGTTATCCCAAATGTGCTACTTGTGGGAAATTCCACCCTGAAGTTTGTTATAAGGGCACAAGAGGATGCTTTGAGTGTGGACAGGAAGGGCATATGGCTAAGCAGTGCCCAAACAAGACTAGTCTTCCTCAACCACAGCCGATTCAGTACGGAGGCCAGCCAGCTCAGTTACATCAGATGCAGGCTGCTCTAGATGGTCCCCACATCAGCCAGGGCAGATTAGAAGCCCCTCCAGCTACGACGAATGCGAGGATCTACTCACTCACCAGAGAGGACGTAGTAAATGCCTCGACAGTTGTTACAGGTCAGATTAGTATTTTACAGCAAAGTACAACTGTCTTATTCGATACTGGGACAACCCATTCTTATATATCCAAGGCATTTGCCGAGAATTTAGCAATACCTTCAGAGGTACTCAGTAGTCAGTTTCTGACGACATTACCTTCAGGAGAAATTATGGCATCCACGCACTGGCTCAGAGCAGTGCCAGTCATTATAGCAGATAGAGAACTCTTTTGTGATCTGATAGTGCTAAATATGACTGACTACGATGTCATTTTCGGAATGGACTTCTTGATCAAATACGGTGCTTCCATTGAGTGCCGTAAACAGAAAGTCGTATTCCAACCAGAAACAGAAGTACAGTTCGAGTACATCGGAGAACCCAAGAGAAAGGCCAAAAAGTTTCTCTCAGTTATGAAAGCACAGAGATTAATGGATTCAGGATGTACGGGATTTTTAGCACACGTAGTTAGTACTAGTCAGGACAAGGACCGACAGCTAGCAGAGGTCCGAGTCGTATGTGACTAGCCAGCAGTCTTCCCTGAAGAGTTACCAGCCTAGCACCAGACAGGGAGATTGAATTTGAGATAGAACTCATTCCCGGTACAAATCCTATCTCCAAAGCACCCTACCGCATGGCTCCAGCGGAACTGAAGGAACTTCATGAGTAACTATGGGAGCTGCTTGACAAAGGCTTCATACGCCCTAGTCACTCACCATGGGGAGCGCCTGTGTTGTTCGTGAAGAAGAAGGACGGGAGCATGCGCCTGTGTATAGATTACAGAGCGCTAAACCAAGTCACGATCAAAAACAGGTATCCTCTTCCCAGAATAGATGACCTGTTCGATCAGCTAAAGGGAGCAGCAGTGTTCTCTAAGATAGACCTCAGATCAGGTTATCATCAGGTGAAAGTTAAAGAAGGGGATATACCCAAGACAACATTCAGGACTAGATACGGACACTATGAGTTCGTAGTCATGCCCTTTGGCCTGACGAATGCTCCAGCTACCTTCATGGATCTCATGAACAGGGTATTCAGGGAGTATTTAGATAAGTTTATCATCGTGTTCATCGATGATATTCTTATCTATTCAGGAACTCAGGAAGAACATGCAGAGCACCTGAAAATAGTATTGCAGACCCTTCAGCAGAACCAATTGTATGCCAAGTTCACAAAATATGAATTTTGGTTGGATCAGGTGTCCTTCCTGGGTCATATCATCTCAAAGGATGGTATCATGGTAGACCCCAGTAAGATAGAAGCTGTGAGTAGTTGGAAAAGACCCAAGAACGCCAGTGAGATCAGAAGCTTTCTGGGATTAGCAGGCTATTATAGAAAATTTGTAGAGGAATTCTCCAGGATAGCCTCCCCACTGACAGCTCTTACCAGAAAGAACAGAAAGTTTCAGTGGACCGAGGACTGCGAGAACAGTTTCAGCGAGCTAAAACGAAGATTGACCAGTGCACCTATTCTGACTCTACCAGAGAATACAGACAGCTTTGATATATATAGTGATGCCTCTAAGTTGGGACTAGGAGCAGTGCTGATGCAAAGTGGCAAGGTGATCGCCTATGCCTCCAGACAACTCAAGGAATATGAGAAGAACTACCCTACTCATGACCTTGAGCTTGCAGCAATGGTGTTCGCTCTCAAAATTTGAAGACATTAATTGTATGGAGCTCAGTGCAGAGTGTATACAGATCATTAGAGTCTGAAGTACTTCTTCACTCAGAAGGATCTGAATATGCGACAGCGTAGATGGCTCGAGCTGGTCAAAGATTATGACATAGACATCCTCTACCACCCAGGAAAACCCAATAAGGTGGCAGACGCACTTAGCAGGAAGTCCGATGCTACCTTATTATCACTAGCAGCCATGTCACCGCTCCTACAGAGAGAGATCACAGATTTTGGTCTCGAACTTATAGTGGGACAGCTCTCTACTATGACATTAGCATCTACCCTGCTTGGTGAAATTCAGACAGCTCAGGAGCAGGACCTTGAAATTCGGAAAATCAAGCAAGGGTTAGCAGAATCAGAAAGTAGAGAATTCAGAGTGTCTGATAGTGAGGTATTATATTTCGGTGACAGACTCTGTGTTCCAGATCAGGAGGAACTAAAGAGGAAGATTTTAGATGAGACTCACAGGACTCCTTATGCGATGCACCCAGGTTCCACCAAGATGTACCAAGATCTAAAGAAACGTTTTTGGTGGCCCGGGATGAAAAGAGACATCGCTAGATATGTTAGCACCTGTCTGACCTGTCAGAGGGTCAAGGCAGAACATCAGCGACCAGGAGGAGTTCCACAGCCTATTCAGATTCCAGAGTGGAAGTGGGAAGACATTTCTATGGATTTCATAGTGGGACTACCCAGAACCACGAATGGTTTTGATACCATCTGGGTAATAGTCGACAGGTTGACTAAATCAGCCCACTTCTTAGCTATCAGAATATCCTACTCCATGGAACAGCTAGCTCAGTTGTATCTCAAGGAGATCGTCAGATTGCATGGTGTCCCACGGACCATTATATCAAATAGAGACAGTAGGTTCACCTCTCACTTCTAGGAGTGTGTACAGTCAGCATTGGGCACTAAGTTGAAATTTAGCACAGCCTTCCATCCTCAGACAGATGGTCAGACGGAGCGGGTAAATCAGGTACTCGAAGATATGCTCCACGCATGTGCCCTAGACTTCAAGGGAAGTTGGTGCAAATATCTGAGTTTAGCAGAATTTGCATACAACAATAACTATCAGGCTACTATCGGTATGACACCTTACGAGGCTCTCTATGGGTGGAGGTGTAGATCTCCAATCTGCTGGTATGAGAGTGGTGAACAGAAAGAACTAGAACTTCAGACAGATCTAGTAGCAGATACCACAGTAGCTATACAGCAGATCCGTCAGAGGATAGAGACAGCTCCACTACAACAAAAACCCTCATAGACATCGGTTTTCCACCGGTGTCTATTTCATTTTCGACCGATGTCTATGAAGCCGATGTAAAAGGTCTGCCATTTTAGACATCGGGTTAAAACCGGTGTAGTATCGCTTAACGACACCGGTCTTCGAATCGATTATTAACCGATGTAGTATCACTTAACGACACCGTTTCATCAACGGTGTAAAACCGATGTAATATTGTATATTAATAACACCAGTTTTGGCAGCGGTAAATGATCGATGTAATAGTAGTTTAATAACACCGGTTTTACAGCGGTGGAAAACCGATGTAATATGAATATTTTTTAACAGCACAAATTTGATTTCCGAAACAATGAAAACCGGCAATAATAAAAAAAAAATACACAAATATTCACAAATTACACAAATATTCTTCATTCAACAATATCCATAAAATACACAAATATTCACAAATTATATAAATAATCTTCTTACAACAGTATCCATAAAATACCCAAACATTCTTTTTACATCAAAAGCTAGCTAATAGATATCAAAATCAAGGTAAAACATTCTTTTTACAACACATCAAGGTAGAACCGCACTTCAAATGTAATCTAGCATGCATTCAGCCCACTCGAACCGCACTTCATCAATTTCAACTCTGGAGTACTTGAGATTTGTAAACTGTAAAAACACATAAATAATATATTAGTAAACCAAGACCAAAAATCATAGTTAAAAAAGTAGTAAGAGCACCAGGTAACAAGATGATTAATTTGAATGCTTAAAAAGAGACATATTCATCATTTATCTCAACCACATCAATGCTTACTTCAATGCTTGCAATAAGGATCTTTAGTGGTTCACAAGCCAAGACTAGTTATTAACCATCCTGTGATGAAAGACGTCCATTGTCAGCTGATGTTGTCATAATTGCAAATGCAGCCATATTTTCGTAAACTATTGATGTCCGCAGACAAAAGTATAAAGAAGATGAATGGTTCATGGACAGAAGACTTAAATTTCTGACCTTATCTGTGTCGACATCATGGATGATTGCATTAATAACTTCTTCTCGGTTTGGACCCAAGTCGTCAGCTAAGGAATCACTGAGTTCTTCAATTTCTATGTATCCACTCTTGTTCAGATCGAAGTATGAGAAGGCTCTGTGCAGGTGTTCATCGTTTCCAATCTTGCTCAAGTGGATTGAGATAGCAACAAATTCTCCGTATTCTAAGGTACCGCTTCCATTGACATCAGCCTGTCATCAACAAGATCGAATAAGAGACAGAGGTTTTAAGTAAGGCATCATGATATTTTCAACGAAGATGATCCTGCTCAATGAGATGTTCGGTTAAGC
The DNA here is from genome assembly GCF_018446385.1 of Zingiber officinale. Taxonomy (NCBI): domain Eukaryota; kingdom Viridiplantae; phylum Streptophyta; class Magnoliopsida; order Zingiberales; family Zingiberaceae; genus Zingiber; species Zingiber officinale. Next base: position 46,711,783 of record NC_055994.1, read on the forward strand.
ACTCACTGCTTCCATTAATATCTGAATGTCTGAATCTGAAATCTGGTGACCGAGCTTATGCAAACCGAGTTTCAGCTCCTCAAAGCATAGTTTCCCATCTTGATTAATGTCCATCTTGTCAAACATTTCCTTTATGTCTGCAACTTCCTCGACAGAGAGGTATTCAGCCACAACCTGTAAGAAAGAGCAGAGCAGACTTATCATGCAATATAATTCACTAATCAACAAATAGATAATCAAAATCAAAAGTTGCATGCCTTAAGAGTGTTGAGCTATGATCACTTACCCGTAGAGCTTTCTTTTTAAGTTTGTTCATCCCAGAGAATTGCTGAAGTCTTGCTCGTACGGTTTCACCTAGATTAACATTGGGAGCTTTACTTGCATTCTGCAGCCATGTATGATCTGCGAATTCATAGATTAAGTACATTCTATATAACTAAATTGGTTCGATTAGAAAAGATATCTATATAACTGCTTGTTGATGTTCTATATGTAAGCAAGGCACTATCAGTGAAGATGAGTTTCAAACTGATGACTGGCACCTTCATACATAATAGAATGATGGAACATGCGTTATACTGACTCAACGAGTAAAACATCATTTTCAATGAGAAATAAGTTTCTCTACTCTTACAAAGCATGAACGATCATACAGAGAAACTAACATAACCAATACTTAATACTCTCTTTACAAAGGACGAATAAGCGAGGAGCTAAAAGTTACCAAGAACTTGCTGAGCCGTCAACCTCTTCTTAGGATCTGGTTCGAGCATCTATAAATTATAAAATGAGGAGCATTCAAAAGCCAAGACTGAGATCACTCATCTATCTATCATTTCAACCTAATAAATTAGTTACTTTGGTTTTGCAAAGTCTCCCAATTGTGAGGAAGAATCTATAAAATGAGGAGCATTCAAAAGCCAAGACTGAGATCACTCATCTATCTATCATTTCAACCTAATAAATTAGTTACTTTGGTTTTGCAAAAATATCATGAGGAAGAATCTATAGAAGTACCTGGACAACATGGGAAAATTCATTAAGGAATGCATTTTGTGTGGCTAGGGATAGATGACTGCAAGCCAAAACCTCTAGCATATGCTTGATAGCCAAATCAAGAACTCCAATAAAAGAATACCATGTAAGTAAATGGAAGGAGATAAGGTCAAAAGCATCAAAGATAAATTCACAAATATACAAACAAAGCATAGAGAACCTTCCAACATTGTAGTGAACATGATTAGATATATAACTCCAACCATTTTCTATGTAAACGAAGAGTGCATTCCTGTAAGCTCGAATCGCATGTTGTCTCTACATTTTACAGAATGAATGTTTTACAATTAGCACATAAAACTTTGAACATACTTTAAATATCTGAGACAAGTTTCAATATGAAGATGAATTTGACATGCAATCGAGTACCTGATCAGAAATGTAGTAACGATTTCCAGACAAAACAAGATGAAAACCATACTTGCGTAACATTGGTGGGATGGAAAGCAAATAGCAGTAGGATGCTTGTTCAAGCATCACAGCTGCATGCAGAGAAGGCTCCTGATGACTCACGATGTCAGCTTACCAGTATACTTCCCATTTCTTTCATAATCATCAAGAAAATGAGAAACCACAGTGGATGGAATAACATATCCAATATTTTCAGTGTCTTCGGATCTGCAAACCTAAATGAAATATCTAGTGAGATATGAAAGAAGGTAGAATGCTAATTTAGGTGCAAAAGCAGTACTCAGATGCATTTCCATTAAACATTATTCTGGGACAAAGTTAATCTATAAAAGATTTTTGAAAAGTTTGGAATAGATAAAGTAGGGAAAATAAAAGGCAGATTTAGCAGAAGGAATACCTGGAATGCCACACCAATACACTCACCATGATCATTGAAGGCAGGACCACCACTGTTTCCTGCAAAACAAGTACGTTTCTTTGACAACATTAATATGCTTTTACAAGAATATATCTGTACCTTGCCAGAGAAAGTGGTGCAATAACATCCAACTATCTAAAAAATAAAATGCTATCTTTCTAGCAAGGAAACTAGGTTGAGTTACCAACCAGGGTTTATTGCAGCATCAATCTGAATACCAAGCAGATCATAGGATCCATGAGCATACTAACCTGAAACAGAAGCAAAAAAAAAAGTGATTAATATTAAAAAGCTCATTTGGACACCATGTTCTAAAATTTTCAACCAACTTAAAATTGATAACACTTAAGTCAGCAATTTATCATCTATAAAACAATCTCAACAAGAATATAAAATTCACCAAAAAAATACTAAAAGCTTATGATCACAATTTCATGAAATCAAACCTCAATTCGTGATACCACACCCTTTGTCACAGAGATTGTATCTCCACCAAGTGGATATCCTACAACAGTTACTGAATCCTGTGTATTATATAACTTGTTAGTTTGATGAATTATGGAAGAACAACTAGATTAAATAACCCTATAGAAAAGAGAGCCTTAGAAAATGTTAACTGTTGCAACAACTGAACTTCTACTTGATCACACTTCATCACATAAAGATTTGACAACAAATACAGACTTGGCATACGAAAAGTACATATTACCACTGATAAAATTCAAGTGTGGATAATCAATATCTTTATTGTTTCAAAAGAAAACATGCTGCAAGTGGCAAAGCATAAATTCACTTGGAGAAACATGGAGTACGTTGCCTTCTGAAAGAACATTATAGATTATATTATAATAGCCCATCACCTACCAGTGATTCAAAATGGAACATAAAATTTCCTCACTTTCTTCACATTGGATAAATACCTAACCACTATGTGACAAGAACCACAAGCAATCTATCAAACTTGGTAACTGGAGTTTGCTTTGATGAACAAAAAGGCTAATTATGGCATTTTGATACACTTAATTCATCAAAATTACAGATATAGAAGTGTAGGCCAGTTATTTACAATTTTCCAGCTCTTCATTATCCTGCAAGTCAGGGATTAAAAAAAACAATCATATGTTGTATCATTGAAGCAAAATGCTTATAGGAATTAAAAAATAATTAAGCCAATTCAATGAACAACTGGAGAAGGGCTAATACCAGGTTCAATGATGCATCAAAAGAAACACAAATTACTTATGGAAAAGTTGCTTATCATGAAGGAAGAGCAACATTTTTGCAATTCATGAACAACAGCAACCTGAAGGCAAGGCAATTGACCAAAACGAAGTGGTTCAGCACCTTTCCAGAATTCTTCACTCTCAACTGCAAGTAATGCAATGTCGCACTCTATGCCTCTAGCTAAGACCTGTAAATCAGGTTACTGAGAAATTTGGTAACCCAAGATTGAGAAGTCAAGTTCAGAAATAGTAAGAAGAACTAATGCTTTTAAAGGAAAGGAGGTATATAGAAAATCAATACCAGCTATGCCAAAATATTACCAATAGTTTTCAAAAAGATTACAGAACATACTGCAAACACATTCATAAAAACCTGGAATAAGTATTTAACAGAAGATTTTAAGATGCTATTTGCAAATATGAATGAAGAAAAAGACAGATGATTTCCAATTACAAGCTCTATCACAATATAATTCTCACAAAGCACGGACCTAAGAATTTCCCACTGTGCTTTGTAGCAGTTAAGAGTATTCAAGTTATTAGAGTATTTTGAGTCATGTAATGGAGTTTAATCCCACATTAGGTACTTTAGGTTTATATATTAACTCTAATGCACATGAGGTGCATATAATATCACAGTTATCCCACATTAGGTACTTTAGGTTTTTCCACCGTTAAAGTCAGCCACCATCCGCTGGATTAACAAAATTAACTAAGTTATAAAAGATACAAAATAAACTTGAATGATGAGTCATGGGAAAATTAAATTCTGACGGCACTAGGCAAGGATGAAACATGCCCTTATACAATTCGAATAGAGTAGATCCAAGGCAAAGCAATAAATTTCCAAGAGAAGTAAAAAAATGCAGATACGCAGTTTCCTAGTAATTTTGCTTCAGAGAGTATCGCATCCCACACTATCGGGAAAAAAAGAGAGAGGCTAAAATCGAGCAAACAAAACCCTCCGACACAAGCATAACAGAAATGCACAGCAAAGAGGAAGCAAACAGACACTGTGATATAAAATGAGGCGGGAAAGCGTTTTTACTGGTGTGGTTCCACTTGACGGAGTTGATTTGAGATCCGGGGGAAGGCGTGTAGCTGAGGGTGCAGGGATCGCCGGCATCCACCGTGACGTCGAAGAGCTTGCTCAGAGGTTGCTCAAAGGTTGGAGGAATCGATTCTCGAGCTTCAGCGGCAACAAGGAAATGGAGGAGACGCATCCCTATTCTCTGCTTCCTTTTGCCTCAACACGAGCTTGCCGCCGTCGTTGAGCAAGCAAGGGCCTTCAACGGAGCCCCCGTGGATGCCGGTGAGGCCAGAGCCGTCGGACTGTTGGTTTTGATCCGATTGAGGGGGCATCGATCCAAGAAGGGGAAAAGATCCAGGAAGGGGAAGGGGAAGATGAGGCTGAGAGAGATGGTCAGGAGGTTTAGGTTTAGGCTGAGAGAAGCGGCGCGATATTAGTTTAGGTTTGGAGGGAATGAAGTGTTGTAAATTTTGGCTAGTGGAAAAATTAAATTATTTTTTTTTGGTTCATTAACATCGGATTTTAAAAACCGCTGTTAAAATCGGTGTCTATTAATAAAAAAAAAGGCGCTCATAGACATCGGCTAAAAAACCGATGTCTATGAGCGAAAATCTGCGCTCATAGACACCGGTTTTTGGAAAAACTGGTGTAAAATACTCATAGACATCGGTTTTTGCTTAAAACTGTTGTTGTTCCACCGATGTCTATGAGGGTTTTTGTTGTAGTGCTCAGAGCCGCCAGAAAAGCTATGCTGATACACGGCGCAGACCCTTAGAGTTTTCAGTTGGGGATTCGGTGTTCCTCAGAGTGGCTCCCATGAAGGGAGTAATGCATTTTGGGAAGAAGGGAAAGCTAAGTCCCAGATATGTGGGACCATATCGTATCAGCAGAAGAGTTGGCAAGGTAGCATATGAGCTAGAGCTACGTCAGGAGATGTCAACTATTCATAATGTATTTCATGTCTCTATGCTGAAGAAGCATACCCCAGATGCCACCCAGGTGATTGAGCCCCAGTCGGTACAAGTTCGCGAAGACCTCAGCTATGATAGTCGGCCTATTCAGATAATAGACCGAGCAGTTAACAAATTACGGAACAAGGATGTACCATTAGTGAAAGTAATTTGGCAAAGTCACACAGCAGAAGAGGCAACCTGGGAGACTGAAGCTAGTATGAGACAGAAGTATCCAGAGTTATTCTAAGTTCGAGGATGATCTTTTTATAAGGTATGGGGGATTGTAATGCCCGAAAATTCTCAAAATTATTTTATAAATATTCTATGATTTTTTTGGAATTTTAGAATATTTTTATGGAATTTTTAGAGTAGCGGAAGTAGCAAAAATAAATAGAAACGTAAAATAGCTTAAGCGGGAATCGAACCCGAGACCTAACGAACCCTATGACTTATAGATAGCTTTAGTAAACCATGTGGCCCCAGCAGGGGTGTGCTGAAAGAAGAGAGGAACAATTATATTTATGTTTGAGTTGGGCCGAATTACCCACTTAATATAAATAGGGAAATAAATTAGTGAAGAGTTATTTTGATCGTGACTTTTCTTCTCCTCAACCTAATCCCGCCGACCCCTCCTTCTCCCTCATCTCTCGATGCCAACCACAAGCAAGGCTAGGGTTCCGTCGCCAAGGGCACTTTCTGGCGACGACTTCGACGCGAGGACGCTCCCCTCCGCGAGAGGAACGCATAGACGCGAGAAGATTGTCGAAAGGATCGTCTCCTCCGGAAATTTAGCGATTAGAATCGTAAGAAAACTAGCACAGGAGGTAAGAAACCCCTCACCTGCAGTATAAGTAGCTTCCGTATGAATTTTATGCTTCAGCGTAGGAGTATGTAGATTTTCGGCACCAAGGATGAGAATTAGCGCATACCAAGTGTTCGAATAAATTGTTAGCACAGTTAAAATGCAACTTAGGCATTTTATTAGCTTAGATAAATACAATAGAAGCATTTTCACAGCCTATTTAGTCTTGCTACAGCTCTTATAGGACTAGATGTCCAATGGGTGGGCTCCCACAGTCGCCTCTAGGTTCAGACAACCTAGCTATAGGTTTAGTTAACCTAGAAAGAGAAAGACAAGTAATAATTAGCTATGTGCAGTATTTTACTTTCTCAGTGGCACTGTACCGGATTAGATATCCATTGGGTTGGGCTCCCATAGTCGTCCCTAGGTTCAGATAATCTAGTAACCCTACTAAATTCGGGACTTGCAAACCCGGATCTAGTTAGGGATGCGCGCACAGCAAGTACAGTTGCCGGGCCCAAAAAACAACATGATTATGTATTTTCACTTATTATATATAGTTTTCAAACATCACAAAATAGTTATGTGAATTTAGTACAGCTTTAGCATCAGATTAGTATTAGCTTAGCTCAACCATGGTATCAGTTTAGCTTTCTATTGATACAATGTGATAGTTTATAATTAGCTTTATTGCCATGATCAGTTTTGTTTCTATGTGTTGTTTGCCATGCCATGCTTAGCATATTCAGTATGTATTTCAAATAGCATGTTTTAAAAACATAATCTGCATCGTATGCATGTTTTGTGAGGTAGATGGTTTCTTACTAAGCTCTCAAGCTTACAGATACTATTTTCCTTATACTGCAGATAACGGTAAAGGGAAGATGGACTAGTGGAGGTTGGAGGTCAATGCAGTGATGAAGATGTGTGTGGATGGAACTTGGAACAAAGATCTTAGGGCATCTCAGCGAGTTTTGTTTTGAACATTAGAACTTTTTAACATTTTATTATTCCGCACCTTAGTATGTTAAATGCCATGAACTAGTAAATTATGCACTCTACCATGCTTAGAACATCAGTTATGTGATGCTAGATTGTGTCCTAGTCATTTTAGAACTTGTGTGTGTGATTGAGGCACGAAACAGTGCTGAAATCAGACTTCTGTATGAAATCAGAAACCCCAATCGATCGGCCGATCAATTGGAGGCTTCTCGATCGATCAGCCGATCGATTGAGAAGTTCGTACCGCGAACAGTAAGCTCCTGGATCGATCAACCGATCGATCCGGATGCCTTCTGTCGCAAACAGAAAGCTCTGGGATTGATCACTTGATCGATTGGTCAGTCTGGATCGATCAGCCGAACGATCCAGAATATTGCCCCAAGCACAGTAGCGTGCTGAATCGATCACTGGATCGATCCAACCTAAGTTCCGTATACAGTAGCCACCTGGATCGATCAATGGATCGATCAAGCCATTCCAATCGATCCGTGGATAGATTGGGAGGCCTGGTGTAAGTAAGAAACCCTTAGTTAAGTTCCTTGACCATTGGGGGATGTAATATATGTCATGAATAGTTTAGATTACACCCCTTAGCACATATAGAATCAAGAAATGGTAATAGTTTAGCAAAGTTTTAATTAGTACAGCTTCCGCACCTAGACTTAGTGATGGTCACGGATATAGTTTAGCACAGCATAATGTGACGGTCCGGCCTCACAGCCTAGCCAGTAGTCCTAGTGAGTAACGGCACGGCCAAGGGTCGTCGGTCGACGACATTAGAGGTCGCCAAATGGGCCGACGACATAAGGGCCGACGGTCGACGACATGAGAGGTTGCCAAATGGTCCGCCAAATGGGCCAAGAGGGTCGGGTTGTTACAATAAAAGGCGCCTTTTTATTGTAACGTCCCGGCCCTTTGGCCCATTTGGCAGCCCCTTTGGCCGTGTCGTTACTCACTAGGACTTTCCACCCCTGGCAGTGGATTTTTGCCTCCCCCAGGATTCAAACTCTAAACCTCCAGGCTTAAGTATTAGAGTTTATGAATCCTGGTAACCAAGTGAGATCATCTCACTTGGTTACCAGGATTCATAAACTCTAATACTTAAGCCTGGAGGTTTAGAGTTCGAATCCTGGGGGAGGCAAAAATCCACTGCCAGGGGTGGAAAGTCCTAGTGAGTAACGGTACGGCCAAGGGTCTTCGGTCGACGACATGAGAGGTCGCCAAATGGGCCGACAACATAAGGGCCGACGGTCGACGACCCAAGGGTCGCCAAATGGGTCGCCAAATGGGTCGCCAAATGGGCCAAAGGGCCGGGTCGTTACATTCTTCATCCTCTGAGTCTTGGTCAGACTCAACGTCAGGTTCAGGTAGACCCACCCCGAGCCGGGTCTGGCCCAGATCCATTCTGGGCCTGTAACTGGGTCAACGGGCCAGTTGCCGGTTGACCCGGTTCGTCGGGTTGAATCGAAATCGGCTCAGCAACTTGATGGGCCAGTTCCGGTTCTGTTGGTGCAAAATCGGTGGACCGCTAGTTCTGTGAGATCTCGGAAAATTTAAATAAATAGGGTTATTTCAGAAATAGTCTCATAAAATTTTTCTGGAATTTTTAGAAATTTTCTGGGAATTTTTCGGAGCTCATACGGAGGGTTTTGAGGGGATCGATTGGGGAATTCGGATAAAACCTGTTTGGGATACCCGTTTAAGGGAGGAAATGTTTTTATTATATAATTCTTTTTCTTTTATTTCCTCCCCAAATCGTCGTTTCCCCCAAAACGCTGAACCCGATTCTATTTCCTCTCCTCCCCTCTCTGCCCCGACGCGATCCCGATCTCCCCTCTCTTCCTTCTCTGTTCTCTCTCGCGGACGGGGGACGGCGACGGGAGTGAGGCTTCAGCTTCGGTGAGCTTTCTCCGCCGGCATCGACATCCATTGAGCTCCGATCCAGCCGAAGCCCTTCTTTCTCTAGCTCTGATCTCTCTGTTCTCTCACGGATGAGCCGACGACCCTTTGGTGGCTAGGGCACGGTGAGGAACAAGGTTCGGCGTAGCTGGATCGAGTCGTGCCATCGCCGATCACCGGCGTGAAGGGACAATTAGGGTTCCACGGGTAAGCAATCAAACCTTCTTTCTCGCTGTGGTTGCATTCTGGTTGCTATCCATGCCCTAGATCCATTGCCGGTGCTTTGCCCCTTCGGATCATTGGTGCTAGATGTTTACCCTATCAGATCTTAATCCTTATTCTTCTTTGCGGCTGAATTAGGTCACGGATTGGAGGGGATCAATGAGTCTATTTTGTGGGGATTCGGTTGAAGAGGTGTTTCTTGAGCTATGGTTGTGCTTGATCAGTAGTCTTCCTGCTGGATTCCTGCTTGATCCGATTGATAGCAGCAAGGTGAGGTTCTGTTCCATTTCTATGGTGTTGATTTCTTGATCGCCTGAGATGTTATCTTCATCCGATCAGTAGGAAGGATTTTAGCAGCGAGGTTGTGTTGCTGTGATGCTGGAATTGTGGTCATTGAGGTGGTTTACAACAGCGTTTCTAGTTCAGCAACTTCTCTTGTTGTCAGCAGCAAGTTTGATCCGAACAGAGGAGTTGATCCCAGTAGGTTGTTCTGTTCTGTTGTGTGTTCCTGTTTCGGCAGCAACCCCATTCCAGAAGCTTGATTGAGGTAAGGTGTAGGGATTTTGTTACATGTTGAGGAATTAGGTTTATGTATTGATGAATTAGAGATGAGTTGGATCACATTGATTAGTGGAATTTAGGTTGATACTTGATGTGTAGATTTAGGTATGATTTGGATTACATGATTACTAGATGGTTAGTGATTATGTTTGGATTTATTTATGTAGAATTAATCTAATGGAATTGTTAGGGTTAGGGTAATTAACCCTAGTTAACCGTTGGATTTCTAATCTAATAGGTGATTAAGGATTAGGTAACTAATCCTAATTAACCATTAGATTAATTAGGTAGATTGAGGTTGTGTTGATTAGGATTTTGCCCTAATTTAGTATTAGGGATTTTATTTAGCTATTCATTTGGATTTAGCTAAATAAAATATTTATATGTGTTTGATGCATGACTCTGATTCGAGACGGGCGTCTCGACTTCGGATTTGGATTGTACCTTCTATTTGAGGCGGGTACCCTTTGACTTATCTTTTTGATATTGTCTTATGATATGTGTAGTTTATATATAATTACTAGTAGTAGATGGTAGATTTATCTCTTCCTTGGTCTTAGCTTAGTTGATACCTATCACATGCTTCTACTGTTAGATGTTTTACATTAGTCTGGTTTACTTTTATCTCTTGCCATGTTTATATGTGTTCGTGGTTATGGTTACTTGTGGTGCTTATCTACCCATGATTAGTTGCTGGAGATACTGGTTATATATTGTTGGATTCATGTTGTTTATATCTCTGTTATATATGCGTTTACCTTTTTGGCACCTACGCATATGGAGGAGGATATGTTCAGGTATGACATTCTGTAGCCGCATGCACCATACCGCATGATTGCATGCTGGGCGATTGACGACTCCATTATTGTTGAGCTCGTCAGCCGGCTACATGAGGGCCTGCACACAACGTGTCCACTGTATGGGTAGTGGCACAGCACTCAGGGTGTGCATGGTAGGTTGCTCTGTCGAGGGCTCCGCTGGTACACTCATGGGTTAGTGTTACGCAGCGTGGTAGCAGGACAGGGATCCCTCCCCGTCATCGCGTACCGAGAGATGAGAGCATTGTGCTCCCTCACTATGTTTGAGGTAGGAGGATAGGTGTACTCCGACAGCATCCCGTCCACTCGGTCACTCATCAAGAGTAGTGATGGTAGAGTGCACGGTGTCACAGCCCTACCCACTCGGTCTCACCATTGAGTGTGAGATGGTAGACTGGCGTCAGGGGTGACTAGGGCATGTCATTTGCATCATATGCACAGATTGCATTCCTTGTGATGATGCATTTTGGTGATTTCATATGATTGACATGCATACAGGATACATGCTTTTGCTCTGACTATGTTTATTTGTGTATGTTCACTGTCAGTTGCACAAGCCTCGCAGGTGAGTACAGTTTATTTCAGTTATGCATTTCTTATTATTCTTGCTGTAAACTGTATTACATGCTTCTTGTTACTCATTACAGTTTATTCAGCTATGTATACCTGTTATATTGTTAGGAGACTGTACTGTAGGTTCTATGGTTTAGGAGACTGTACCTTAGGATATTACTGGTAGTTATATGTTGCTATACATATCTATTGGATTACCTGCTGAGTTCTTTGAACTCACCCCGTTGTTACTATTTTTCAGGTTGAGGCCGTCGGGAGATATTCCAGTCGCTAGCTCCATTATCGCGAGGATTTTCTTTGTCGGATTATATTTTGCTTTTGCATCTTATATACTTGTATTGTGGGTTTGTATTGTGGACATTGAAAATTCGGGTTTGCAACTTTTGTTTTCCGCTGCGGATTTTCTCATTACTTCGTGGATTTGTTTTCTTCGTTGTAGTGGAGTAGGATGTTTACATATATCTTCGAGGATTCTATATCGTCCTTCCTTATTAAACTGCGTGGAATGAGTATATGTTGAATTGTGTGGAATGTTGATATAAACTGCGTGGTTTGTTTCTTATTTGTATTGTATTGTTCCGGCCGTGTGTGGTCGAGGTATAGATATATGTATTCTGGATTCATATTGTCACCTGTACAGGGGAGATGCTGTCGAAATTTCTTCGGACAGGGACTACTTGGGGCGTGACAGGTTTGGCCCACCGGTTCAACATTTGTTTTTTTTTTTTGACCGGCTTGAACCACTGGTTAACCGGCGGTTCATAGCCGTTGGGAGAGGGTGGGGGGGGGGGGGTTGGGTATTTTTTTAACGGCTAGGATCATTTGATCATTTTTGATCAATGGCTATGATTTAGTGTCCGTTACTATCAAAACTCTATAAATAGAGAGCTTATTTCATCATTTTTACACACATCTTCTCTACTCTTAATCTCAATTTCGTATTCTCTACACACTTTCGTTTCTAATTTTTAATTACAATGGAAGGAGGCCGCGGAGGTGCATCATCTTGAGCTCGGAAGGGAAAGGAAATAATGAATCCGTGGGAGGAGGACCCCAACATTCAATCCACCGATGATGAGATCGAGCATCTCCCGAATCCGACACACGAAACACAAGGAAGTATCGATGCAATTACTTCTAAGGTTCAGGAACTTCCTCCTCTAAAGTCTTCTATTTTCACTAAACATTTTTGAGAAGGTCACTCTTCCGTCGGGATAAATACGTGCAAAATGTAAGCACTGCAATGCTTCCTACAAATTCCAAGTCGGCGGCGGCTATGGGTCGTTGAAACGACATGTAGAAATGAAGCACCCGACGGAATTTGGACTTGACCGTTCTCAAACACAATTATCAAGATTTTCTTCAACTGGCGGTAGTACCGATTCTGGTTTATTTTTATATTCAGATAATAAATTAAGAGAATCATTAGCAAAATTTGTTTCCGTTGAACATCTTTCTTTTATTTTGGATCTAAATGCACATTTGAAGATTTTTGTAAAGAATCTCTTAATCCATGTGCTAAACGTGTTCCTAGAACTACACTTACTCATACAATTAAAAAATTAGTAAAATAAGGGAAAAAAAATTTAATTGATGAATTTAGTAAATTAGATAATAAATTTTCTTTATGTTCTGATATTTGGAGTGATCATTGGCAAACACATTCGTATATGGGTGTGACTTGCCATTGGATCGATAACTCTTGGAACCTCCAAAAATGATTGTTAGATTATAGAGTTTTTGATGAATCACATAATGCTCATAACATCACACAATTATTATGTTTAATTTTAGAAGAATATGGCTTAACTCATAAAATATTTTCAATATCATTAGATAATACTAGTTCCAATACCGCTTGTATAGATGATCTAAAATTTGTTTGTCAACCTATTATTGGTGGTTTATTTTTTCATATTCGTTGTGTATGCCATATTTTAAATTTATGTGTTCAAGATGGTTTAAAAATTTTATAAAGTTATATTAAACCAATTAGAATTGCAATTTCTTATTATGGTCTCATCCATCTATAATGAAATAATGGGGAATTTATGTGTTCAAGATGGTTTAAAAATTTTATAAAGTTATATTAAACCAATTAGAATTGCAATTTCTTATTTATGGTCTCATCCATCTATAATGAAACCATGGGGTAGGTTTTGTAAAACTAATGGAATGAGACCTAAAAAATTTCCACGTGATGTACCAACATGTTGGAATTCAACATACCAATTATTACAAGATTCATTTGAATATAAAGAATTATTATGTTTATTTTTTGCACAAAATACTAATACTAATATATATTTATTTTCACAACAATGGAATATTTGTAGTAGTATTTGTGAAAATTTAAAAGTATTTAATGATGCAACCGAACAACTTTCCGGTGTTTATTATCCCATTGCTCAATTAGTTTTAGAAAATTTTTCTAATATAGTATTAGCTTTAAATGAACATATTAATAATGAATCTTTATCTCCTTGTTTCTTAGCTATGAAAACTAAATGGGAAAAATATTTTTATTTTATTCTTGAAATTTATTTAATTGCATTTACTTTAGATCCTAGATTTAAATTAGAAGTTTTACAAGAAATGTTAACTTTATATTATGACGTTTTAATTCCAATTAAAGATTCTTCTTCTCCTGATCCAGTTAATATTATATATAATGTTAGAATTTATTTATATGATATTTATAATCAATATTATGCAAAATATGGAACACAAATTAATATTTCTGAAATACAACAAACTACTAGTAGTAATTTAAAAATTACAAAAGCACAACTTTTATTAAAAAAATGGAAAAAACATCCACAAGGATCCTCAAGTTCCTACACAGGAACTTGAGAATTATTTTACGACTTCTTTTGATTTTAATGATACAGATAGCGAAAATTTTGATATCTTAAAGTGGTGGTCATAGAAGGCTCAAAGCTTTCCCGTACTCTCCATGATCGCCAAAGAAATTTTAGCTTGTCCAGTGTCAAATGTTGCTGTGGAGCAGGCGTTCAGAGCCGGCGACAACATATTAGATGAACGACGATCAACTTTGTCTCCTGACTCATTGGAAGCCTATGCATTACTTGACGATTGGACCAGAGTGGAAAAAAGAATCCAAGGAATGCAACTTTCAGATGACGAAGTCGAAGATTTTGATACTGAAGGAACGAATATGACAGGAACGGGAAATGAAAGTGAGTGAAAATGTAAAAGAATAAAAATGTAAAAGAACTACGTGGGCTTTGATCCCCTAAGGAGATACGTAGACAACTTAAATAAGTGCAAGCCCTTTTTTCCAATAATTTTTAACTTGTAATTTTTAATGTTTAATTTATAATTTATAATTTATAATTTATAATTTTTTTAACATAATAATCTTGAATCGTGGTGAACCGTGACGAACCATGAATCGAACCGTGAATCGAACCGTGAACCATAACTGTCTTGGGCGGTTAAGGTTAAGGGTCAACCTGTTTGGAACCGTCGAACCGGCGGTTCTGAATTATCGAACCATCAGTTCTGAACCGTGGTCAAGTCTAGGTTCAGGTTTGGTTCTAAACTTTTCTTTTGAGGAACCTGCAAAAAGAGCAATACCTTTCTCGACCTGCTTTGAGTTAGTCTGTTCATGGAGTTCAAGTTCACAAAAAAATTTATCTAATTTTAATTTAGATAGGTTCCTCAAAATTTTGTAGGCATCCACGATGGATGCCCTGTAACAACCCAAATTTCCTCATTACGAGTCCTAATAGTGTTTATAAATATTTAGAAATGCTTTAAAAATATTCTAGAGATTTTTAGGAATTTTTAGAGTATTTTTATGTAATTTTCGGAGTTCGTTTGGTATTTTTACCAAAAGAAGGAAGTTGCAAAAATAAAGAGTTTCAGTTGAGGTTCGAACCCGTGACCTCTGACCTGATCCAAGACTTAAGTGAAGCGCGATAGCCAAGCGCTCAAACAGGTGTTTCATGATCAAAGTGATGGTGAAATAAATTTAAGTAATAATTGAAACCGAAAATACCCATTAGTATAAAAAAAGGAATTGGGTTATTTCCTCATGACCTAAAATCTCTTCCTCTTCTCTCTCTCGTGCGACGACATTGTTTGGGCGAAAAGAGAAGGGAAGTTAGAGTTTTGTCTCCGGCGGCCCGCCAAGGATCAAATCCGAGAGTCTTCCACACCATCACGATCACCTCGTCGAGGAGAACGTGTAGACGTGAAGAAGTTGTCGAGATTTCGAGTTTCTCCGAAGCCCTAGAAGCAGATCTCAGCTGTGAGTCTAGGGGATTCGGTAAGTGCTTCTGTAGCGCCCCGCCCCTCCTGCTAAGGCGACGGGGGTTACCTTGTCACACATACATACTTAACACAGCGGAAGTCTTACTTAGAGAATTTAAAAACCTTTTCTTACTTAAAAATCACAATAGACATAAAAGATCCACATAACATACCTATCATAAATTTTGGGTCTTAATACCCAACACATACTTAAGGTCATAGAGTCATAAAGTAAAAACATCAACATGGTAAATTTCTTATTAAACAAAAGCAGGTCTTTTCTTTTAGCCAGTCCACTACCGCACACATCCTTCTAGCCCCTCCTGCTGCTCCCCTAGTACATCCATTCCTTGCCTTTATCTGTGGTACAAGAAAGTAAGCTGTGAGCACTCATGGCTCAGTAAGTTCCTTTCTTACTCACAAAAACCGATAAGCATATTAAAATCACAAGTCATATGCATAAAGACAATTATATCATGTCAAGAGCATATCATGGCATATCTTAACATAACATAAAGTATCATGGCATAACATAACATGATCATCAAACGTATCCGGTCATAGCATAACATCATCATAACTAGCATGGCATAATCATAAAGCATAAACATGGTAAATCCCTAAACATATATCATGCAACATATGCAACATGTCTTTTGAAAACGTATACAATATATACTTAAACATAATCTCAACATGATTAGGGCCCCGGCTTGTACCACATACATAAATGCGCGCGTCCTATGTAGGTCCAAGGTAGCAAGTCTTGAACCCTACAAGGCATACATACTAGGCCCGTTTCTTAGTCCATCGACCTAGGGGCACTTAGGAGCCTATCCCTAACGAGGCCCGTTTCTTAGTCCATCGACCCCGGGGCGCTTATGGAGCCCACCCTTGGTACAAGCCATACATAAAGTAAAGTAGCATGACTTACATATCATAGTTCTTATCATTTCATGCATATCATATTTCTTAACATATCATAAAACATGCATATTTGGGCACACAGCACATGCATGAATCATAACATACATCATGAACATATCACTTATCATAAAGCATGCATATTTGGGCACACAGCACATGCATGAATCATAGGCTTGCATAACGAACGTATCATTTTATCATGTCATAAAGTAAGCATGTTTGAGCACATAGCACCTACATGGGTCATAAGCATACATGAAAGAACATAACACATATCATAAAAAGACATAACCATTCATGGAATCATTTAATATCATCTCTTCATAGCATGTGAGGTATATCTAGTCACTAAACCCATATGGCCGAAAGTCATGAAAGGTCCACATGATTTCTAGACAACATACAAACATAAAAATCTCATGGTATCTTCACATACTAACATAAGAAAGGTCAGAAGCATGTTAACCTAAATTTTAAGCCCTCCTAGGTTTCCAATTATTTCATGGCCGAAACCTTTCATGAAGGGAAATCAAGTTCTAAGCAACATGCAAACATGTAAACCCTAAACTCATATCATATCATATTTCATAGGGAACTAGTTAAGCATATTTAGTTTGGGTTCTAAGTTTCTTAAGCTCCTAATCTTATCATGGCCGAACCCTAGCTTGTCTCATTCTAGATTACAAGTAGCATGGAAGTGTTGAACCTTAAGCCAACATGTTATACATTTTCATGAGGAACAACATAAGCATGTTTGTTTAAAATTTCAAACTTCCTAGACCCCTTAACTCAAGGTGGCCGAAACCTATAACTCATGGAACTAGGTTTTTTTAGTGGCATAAGAGCATGGTAACCACACTGCATTTCATAGTACTTATAACAAGCAACATCATGAACATATGTAAGTTGGTTTCAAAATTTCTCTAGGCCTTACTCTAGTCTTGGCCGAAACCTATCAAGTATGAACTAAATTTCTAGTGGCATAAAAGCATGGAAAACACAACTACCTTTCATAGTGTTTACCACAAGAAACATCATGAACATATATAAGTTGGTTTCTAAGTTTTCCTAGGCCTTTAATCCAAAGGTGGCCGAAACATATGAGCTTGGTCTTGTTTTTCATATGGCCTAAAAGCATGGAAACCCTACATAATTTTTCATGGCATCATAACAAGGAACAACATGAGTAAACTTAGTTAAAAATCTACACATCCTAGCCTTAAAACTTGGTGTGGCCGAAAGTTTTATATAACCAAAATTCTATGTAACAAGCAACCATAAAATCATCAACTAGTTTCATATTGTTTAATCAAGAAGTCATGAGCCTCCTAGCCTTGGTTTCAACTTTCCTAGACATTCAAATCTCATCATAACCGAACCTTCATAGGCATGGTATAAGATTCATAACTAACATACAATCATGTCATAACATTTAGCTTCATATCTTGTCTTAGGAAAAATCTTAACATGCTTAGTCTTAGGTTTAAAACTCTTCTAGGCCTTTACTTCTTATGTGGCCGAATATTCATGAGCATGGAAATGGAGTTTCAAACAACATACAAGTAAGAGAAAAGGTTAACAACCTCATTATCATAAGGTACATAACAAAAGAATAAGGAAACATGCTTAGTTTGAGTCTTAACTTACCTAATCTTCTTGTTCATGCTTGGCCGAGAGTCTAAGGCTTATGGATCTAGTTTTTCATTATTTATTCTAGCATGGAAAACTTAGATTAACCTCTTACATAAAATACATGTCACAAGAAAAATAGTAAGCATATCTAATTACAACTTTCTTAGACTCTTCTTCTTGTTTTTGGACGAATTTTCTCAAAGCAAGTCCTAGGTTTTTAAGCAATCTATCTCCATGGAAAAACCGTATAAACTATTGTACCACAGGTGAGGGGAAGCTTACCTAGTATTAACTTGTTAATCTTTAAAGAATTCGTACCCTTGGTGAAGAGGAAGTAGAGAGCTTCTTCCCCTAGCACTCCTTTTGTTTTCTCATGCTTGGAAGGGTACACCTTGAAGACTCCTTCTTGTAGTTTAGTTTTCTCTTAGAGAGAAACCTAAACTTGGCTTGTGGAGATGAGGAAAGGAGGCTTCTAGTCTCGGCAAGGGTGAGGGAGAAGGAAAAAAAATGAAATCCTTTAGTTCCTTTCCTTTTTATGCTAAGTGGGTGGAAGTTACAAAGGTGAACTTTGCTTCTTCTCCTCCTTAATACATGCATGTATTTTTCTAATGAGAATATGTCTTCATTCCTTCCCCTTAACTCTTCTCTTCATTATCCCCTTAAACCCCACGAAAATAGAGAAGAAAAAGGGAGAAAGACAACTTGTCTTTTGTTACTCTTTTTCTTAACCAAGAGGTAAACAAGAGGAAGAAGGCTACTTGATTTTCTCTTGTTTCCTCACTAAATTTTTATCTTTACTTTTAACTACAATTCATATCATTTCCCATTCACATATTATTCATTATCCTAGTGGTTATCATACATAGTTTTATTTCTATTCTTTGTGAGAGGTTCAAGGTTCAAACCTTCACCTCTTCTTTTTATTTCTTCTTTTGATTCTTTTTACCTCTATGTTCTAAAGCAACTAACCCCCATATACTTATCTTATAATTTTGTGGGTGTTACAGCTTCTCACTTGTAGTAGGAGTAGTTTCAGATTCTTGTTTTCTTCTTGATTTTGAAGCATACTGTAAAGGTTATTGTTTTGAAACTTGCTGTCGTGAGTCTCATAAAGAAAATGAAAAGGGAATTGTTTAGATG
Source organism: Zingiber officinale (assembly GCF_018446385.1). Taxonomy (NCBI): domain Eukaryota; kingdom Viridiplantae; phylum Streptophyta; class Magnoliopsida; order Zingiberales; family Zingiberaceae; genus Zingiber; species Zingiber officinale. Next base: position 46,730,728 of record NC_055994.1, read on the forward strand.
GGCATGGATAGTTTTAGTTATGGGAATGTTCAGTGGATTGCAGTGGTTTATTTAGACCTTGCGTTGTTAATTGGTTAACCTGCTGTTGGAACTTTTGTTATTAGTCCTGTACATGCAGTTTTTTTTAGACCCCTTGGTTGTGTAACTTAGTATTTCAATTTCGGAATTTCCTTGTTAAATTCGAGCATGAATAGTTTTCTCTTTTCAGTATGCAGTCCTAAAAATTGTTTGTTGCCAGTAAACAGGAGTGGACAGCCTGTTCGTAGCCATGCTGATTTATCTTTGTTGCTGACTTGGTTTGAGTGTGAAGAGTCTTATTAATTGGCACTACAGATTTTGGTTTCTTTTGGAACTTGTTGGACACGAACAACCCCTTAGGAGCTGATGTGCAGTTCAGATTTGTGCCATAAAAAGGGCACGAATAGCCTTACCGTTTGGGCTCGGTTTGTGCTATGTAATGAATATGAACAGTTATTTTTTTTTTAGTTTACTGTGTAATTTATGAGGCATTCTTTTATTAGAAGTATTAACAAGTAACAAGTATTTTACTTGAAGAGGCTAGTACCCGACTTCTGAGGTTGTCGTTAAACAAATCCAGGCGATCGGTTCCGAGGTCTCGGCCCTGGTAAGACCAAGGTCTTTACCCTCGTAGGACTGGTGACTCGCTACCCCAGTCTTTATTAGGGAGCGCGCTTTGGTACTACCCCTCGGCCCAAGAAGAGATTGATTATTATTATTTTGAAGTATAAGAGTATAAGTTTTGGGAACAAATGAAATAAGTTTCACTTGGGTTTATAAATCAGTAAGTTTAGCTCTTTTATTCTAGCATGTTATTTAGATTTTTCAGTCTGTTATGATTTCTTTGTTATTAGATGAGCAGCCTTACATGTTTAGCATTTTCAGTATGTTTTGATTCCTTTGCTATTAGAAGAGCATGAGCAGTTTATCTTTTAAAGCATTCAGTTTTTAGATTCCTTCTTGTTTACATGCATATCCGAGTTTTGTGAGTTAGATAGCGCTTACTAAACATCTCCTTATAGTTGCATTTCCTCTTACTGCAGATAAAGGAAAAGGAAAGCTATAGTGAAGGAAGGCGACAAGGAAGTGTGGATGGATGTGTGATGTCTGGACTATGGAAGCCTTGGGATTTTCTTAAAGAATTTATTAAGATTTTGTATTTAGACATTTTGTGAAATGTAGGTGGATTGAGTCATTTTTGCATTGTTGGAATTATTCTTTTATGTTGATGGTTTATTCATAGAATGTTTTTATATATTTAGAATTCTTCCGTTTAAATTGCTATCCGCATTAGTCCCATTATTTGAATTATATCATTGTCGCATGCATGTGCAGATTGATATGTTTTAGTTGTGAACAAATGCTAGAGTAGAATGTTGAGATGAGTTATTTATGTTTTCAGCTGTTACTAAATTGCATGCTTCGAGTTTTCAAAGAGTTCTAAGTATTACTATCAACATGTGGACGATATTAGTTTGGTAAAGTGTATAGTTAATAGTTAAGTAACGTCCCACTCCCACAGACTAGTTAAGGGGAGGGTGGGGTCGTTACATGCCCACAGTACATTTCGAGGAAACACGTTTAGGGAATAACTTATCAGGTCACGATTCTCCATTTGGCGGCCGATGGTGTGAAGTCCATTGAGAATGTCCTTATTCTTACATGAAGTTGACTTGCATATTCTCCTTCCTACATTTTTATATTAAATAGTTTATTTAAATAAAGATCCTGTTTTGTTACCTTAGCATCGTTAGTTCCCTCGTGCAATTCGATGAGTTTATCCCATAGCTCCTTCGCATTTTCGTGTGGGCTAGCGCGGTTCAGTTCTTCCTTCATCAGCCCACACTAGAGTGTGTTGAGAGTCTTGAAGTCGATCTGAGCATTCTTCTTCATTTTTGGTTTCCAATGTTCTGTGCCCATTGGAATTCTGACGTTATCGACGGGTGCCTTGTAACCTCTGGTGATGCTGAACCACTAGTTGAAGTTGTTGGATCACGACGGCTGGCTAGAAGGGGGGTTGAATAGCCTAAAAATATAAAAAAAAAACATTCTCAAACTCTTAAACTAACACTTGTCTAAATTAGCTAAACAGAAAGTAAATAAAAAAAAACAAGGCACCAGATTTGACTTGGTTACAACCGGGGAGGTTGTTAATCCAAGGAAAATGATCGTACTAAAAACTCCTTCAGGCGGAGAAGCCTCTTACAACAATGAAGCGCAGAAAATAGAAGCTTAACTACAAAGAAAGCGTACAAGTGTAAAAAGAATGAATTGCTTGAGTTGTTGAAAAGCTTCTGAACCAAGTCTGTATTTATAGCCTTGGTTGGGGCGACCTGGAGGGATAAAACTTTATCCCATAATGTTCAGATCACGATTGATGCAATCTGGTCAAAAATTCAACTCTGGGCGGCCGGAAGGGTTCCGGGCGCCCCGGACTATTCCGGGCACCTTGGCTGGAAAAGTCAACCCCATTGACTTTTCCAGCCCGAGTCTTCTGCTTTGGCTTCGTTCGCCTCAGACCGAGTCTTCCACTCACTTGGGTGATCTCTGCCATCCGGAATAGGGCTCACCCAAACCCAACTTTCGGTCTTCTCGAGCAGGCTTTCGCTCCGGCTTCTCGTCCCTCGGAATCGCCGCGTGCTTCCTTCTCGTCCACCAGCGTACTCATCTGCAGTCTTCCCTCGGTCACACCCTGCCCCGACCTTCTCGCTAGCTGTGTTTCTTGCTCCTCGAGTAGTCTTCCGCTCCGGCTTCTCCTCCCTCGGAACTACTACACGCTTCCTTCTCGTCCGCTGGTGTACTCTTCCGCAGCGCCTCGTCCGTCGGACGCACTGCGTGCCGTCCTTCTCGCTAGCTGTGTCTTCTGCTCGACTACCTGTGCTCCTAAGCTCCTGCACACTTAGACACAAGGTTAAAAACACATAGGACCTAACTTAACTTGTTGATCACACCAAAATAACCTTGGGGTTCCAACAGTCTCCCCCTTTTTGATGTGAGCAACCAAAGTTAAGCTAGGGTAAAAATAGACATAAAAATAAGCTAACTAAATTTGCAATTAAGTGCAAAAAGATAAAAAAAATTGTCTACCTACCCTAGACTTATACATTTCCTTCTCCCCCTTTGATCACATAAAAGAATGGAGTTCCGAAAAAAAATCTAAGGGTTTAAAAAAATTTTCTATCTTTCTTAACAAAAATTATAAGTTGAATAACTTCTAAGTCAAAAACAGAGTTAGGCAGTGGCATACCTGGTTTTCACAACACCATCTCCTAGCCCTAGCCACTATATCCCCACAGCACACGTCTCCGATAGTGACTCAACAGCTGAGTATACGGATTTGGGTGAGTTTTTGGATTGAGGTAAATGCATTGATGTTAGTATGAAAAGGGTTACATAGTTAGATGCTATTCATCTTGTTCGTTAGGTTTAATCCAAATAATTGATGTTAGTATGATCGTTGAGTGGAATTAATTAAGTTAAAAATGTTGGATCTAAGCTAAGCTTGGGGTTAGATCTGATTATGTGGTTAACAGAGATTAAATGAAATTGAAAACCTAGTTTCTTAATCGGATTAGGATTTTGGTTTAGCTATTTTGTTTATAATAAAATTTAGCTAAACCGTACGATTTATTACAGGATTTGGATTCGGGACGAGCACTTCGACATAGAGGCTGATTGGCTCGATCTATATTGGAGGCGGACACCTTGACTTATCTATTTTGATATGTCATGTTGATATGCTTAGTAATATTTAACGAGTAGTAATATTTATGTTCATTTTTACATCGGTATGTCATTATCTATTACCTGAGCATGCTGTATTTATTTCCTATTTTTGTATTCATGTTCCTTTGATTATTTATGTCCTTAAGGTAATGCCATACCATGTCTTATTATGTTCAGGACCTAGATTTATTCTACCGTACCTGACCTGTGTACCTAGGATATTCTATTTGATCCATATACCTTTTGGTACACATTATATAGAGATGGATAGGAACAAGATATTTTTTTAGCTTGCTTAGTGTCATGCACCATCTTGCATGATTGCATGTTGAGTGATTGACAACTCCATTATTGTTGAGCACATCACCAGTTACATGTATATGCACACACAACCACTCATGGATTAGTGGTATATCAGGCAGGGTGTGTGGCATTTATGCTTTGTTAGGCTCCGCTGGTCCACTGTTGGGTAGTGGGATGCAGCGTGGTAGCCGACAGACAGATTTGCTTTGTTTGGCTCCGTTGGTCCGCTCATGGGTAGTGTGATGCAGCGTGGTAGCCGGCAGGGATCCCTCCTCTGGATTGTCTCAGGGAGATGAGAGCATTGCGCTCTCTCACTTATGATTTGGGTTAGGAGGATAGGTGTACTCCGACAGCATCCCGTCCACTCTATCGCTCAGGAGCAGTGATGGCAGAGTGCATGCTTGTTATAGCCCTACCCACTCGATCTCACCATCATGTGTGAGATGGCAGACTGGCGTCAGGGGTGACCAGGACATGTCATTGACATCATATGAATATTTGCATTTATTGCTTGTGTTTGCTGCACTTTGTTTGTTGCATATTGGATGGATGCATATAATTGACATGCATACAGGGACATGTTATTTTCGGTCTGACAACCTTGTTATCCTGATAGGAGGTCCTGGTGAGCACCACTTCTCCCTTATCTTTAGTTATGCATTGTTACATTACTTCAGGAGACTGTATGCATATTTATTACTGTTGGTTATTATTTACTATGCATGTTAACTTAGTATCCGCTGAGTGTTGGACTCACCCCCGTTGATATATTTCATGTTGATGCTATCAGGAGGTTCCAGTCGCTAGCCCCCCACCACTTCACGTCACGACGGTTTTCTACCTTTTGGACTTATGGTTTTATGTTATGTATTTACATATATACTTATGATGTTGGATTGTGCTCGAGGATTTTATCGACTTCTGGTCTACTGCATTTGTTTCTCCGTTGCGTTGTTTTCTCTGTAGTGTTTTGTGTTTTCCGTTGTGTAGTGGAGTAGGTTGTTTTTAAATATAAACTGCGTGGTTGTGTCAGCCAGAGGCTGAGATTATATAAACTGCGTGGTTGTGTCAGCCAAAGGCTGAGATTATATAAACTGCGTGGTTGTTTAGTTAGTTTATTATTATTATTTCGGCATTGTTGGCCGAGGTATATGTGGTCCTGAGGGCAATGTAGAAATGGTTCATATTGTCACCCATACAGGGGAGATATTGTCGAAATTTCTTCTGGTAGGGACTACATGGAGTATGCTGACGTGACACCTAGATCCCGTCTCAGGCGCTTGGAGTATGCTGACGTGGTGAGTTCTTATTGAAACTTCATCTTGGAAGTCTATCCATGTCCGAGCCCCGGACAACCTTCGGATGCCTGGACTGCTGATGTGGATTGTCCAGTCGATACGCTCTAACCCAGAATGAAGATGAACTTTTCTGGTTTGGGGGCCTGGACACATCCGGGCGCCCGGATTGTCTAGGTGCCCCAACAACCACCTGGGCAGGCACTCCCTCTTCGCTGCTAACCTAGGCGCCTCGAGCAACTCCAAGTGCTCAGATGTCCGGGCACCTAGAATCCTCTTTTTCTAGCAATCAACTTTCTACAAAAACGATCTACTTCAGCCACAGGCGGCTGGAACATATATCAAACAACCACGCAGTTCATATATAACCAAAATAATCAACTCTCGCAAAGCACGATAAAACGATCCATAGAATAGCATGTACAAGTTCTAAATTCTTTTAACAATTTGACAAAAACAGTCTTAATAAATTCTTAGCAAATCCCCAGATCTCTCCCATAGTCCTGGCATCACACATCATCGAACACCTCCTTGTCGCCTTCCTTTGCTATATCCTTTCCTTTCCTTTATCTGCAGTAAGAGGAAATGCAATCTATAAGCAAAATTGCTTAGTAAGCGCTATCTAACTCACAAAATCTCGATATACATGTACATATATCTATAACATAAACTAACTGAATGCTTATTAAAAACTACTCATGCTCATCTAATAGTAAAGGAATCAAATAGGCTGAAATGCTAAACATGTAAAGCTACTCATGCTCTTCTAATAGTAAAAGAATCATAACAAACTGAAATGCTAAACATGTAAAGCTACTCATGCTCTTCTAATAGTAAAAGAATCATAACAAACTGAAATGCTAAACATGTAAAGCTAATCATGCTCTTCTAATAGTAAAAGAATAATAACAAACTGAAATGCTAAACATGTAAAGCTAATCAGAATAACATGCTAGCATAAGGAAAATTAAAACTTGCTGAGTTTTAAACACTTTCTGAATCTTATTTCACTTGCTTAAAAACTTATTCTTTTATTTCACTTGTTTAAAACTTATACTTTAATACTTCAAAATAATAATCAACTTCTCTTGGGCCCAGGCGTAGTACCATCTTATGCGCGCTCCCTAATAGAGACTGGGGTAGCAAGCCACCAGTTCTACGAGGGTAAAGACCTCGGTCTTACCAGGGCCAAGACCTCGGAATTGGTCACCTGAATTTGTTTAACGACATCCTCGGAAGTCGGGTACTAGTCTCTTCAAAGTAAAATATCTTCATTACTTCTTCTTTAAATGTCTTGACATTTTAACAAGCACCTTGTGTGCCAAAATCCCTAAAGTCTTGACTTTGGGATCTACTTAAGGTCTTGAACTTTTTCTTTCTTTTCTTTATCTTTCTTATACTTGTTATCTTAATATTCTTATAACAAAATGCCTTGACATTTCTTTGAGCACTTGGTGTGCTACTGATCCTAATTCTTAAACTTAGGGATCCTATTAAGACCTTGGTCTCTCTTTCTTATAACTACTTATAAACCTCTAAGGATTTAATAGAACTCTTATTTTTTTTCCACTTACATGCAGATCCTAGAGTTTTTATAGAGCAACAGGATTCTTTAAGCATATATCAACAGAATAAATCAAAGGAAAGCAAACCTAACTTCTTTAAGCATGCTACAACAGATATAAATCAAAGGAAAACAAACCTAACTTCTTTAAGCATGCTACTACAGATATAAATCAAAGGAAAACTGAATCTAACTTCTTTAAGTATGCTACAACAGAATTAAATAAAGGAAACCACATCTGAATTCCTTAAGAAAATCTGCACTATATTAAATCGCATGCTTTAATCTAAAACTGAAATGCTTAACAAAACTAAAACTGGAATACTAATTATATCTAAATCTGCCATACTAACTATATCCTATGACAAACTGGTCTAACAGTATGGTAACAAGGAAATCTACGTCTGAAAAGCCAATCATAAGGACTGTCTCTTTTTTTTTCATTGCAGCAACCGAACTGCCCTTTTTAGGGTAACAGCAGATAGAACTCAAACCATGAAACTCAAATTTATAAGACTGAAAGGGCTAATCTATAAGCATAGTTCATACAATTTAATTCCTTCCTCTAAGATTCTCGGCCGTAAGCTTCAAAACCACATCCTTTACAACAAGCTTCGGAATTGCAGAAGAAACAAAGAAAACCGGAACCACCATTAATTTCTCCTGTTTAGTACTACAGCAGAAAAACTAAAAGAAACAAAAATTACTCCCCATACTCATCCTTTTACTGTTCTTCCTTTGAACTCACGGCAAAAATTTCAAAACTAAAAAAAATCTTACAACATGCTTCGAATTCAAGGAGAAAACATCCGAAACCACTCTTACCGCAGGTGAGAAGCGACTTACTTTTGTTTCCTTGACTCACAGCCGAGATCGACCTTTAGGGCTTCGGAGAATCTCGCAAAAACTCAGCGTCCTCTTGTATCCTCATGCTCTCCTTGACGACGTGATCGCGGCTCTGTGGAAAACCCTCCGAAATAGCCTTGGCCGGCCGTCAGAGAGGAACCCTAGATCCCCTGCTGCGTTTTCGCCGAGAAAAGCTGCGTCGTCGGGAGAGAAAAGGAGAGGAGAGGAGAGGAATTAGGTCTCGGGTTATTACCTAAGTTCTCCTCTTATAACTAGGGTTTTTTTATTAAATACTATACCTTAAATATTTGTCATTGCATATCTAATCAACATCGATCGCTGGCACACTTGGTCAGCTGGATTCCACCGAAACCTCTGATCGCGGGTTCGATCCCTCTTCCACTCCTTTTTATTTCAATTTATTTCCTATTCCTTAACTACTGCTTAAACAGATTTTTCTCCTTCTTTAATTGGAAACGCCCGCGTGAACACTTGGTCAGCCGGACTCGCTTAGGGTTCGGCTTAATCCGAGGTCTCGGGTTCGAATCTCGGCTTGGACATTTTTTTATCGAAACTTCTTTCGTTTAGTAAAAATACCAAACGACCTCCAAAAATTACATAAAAATACTCTAAAAATTTATAAAAATCCCTAGAATATTTATATAGCATTTTTAAATATTTTTAAATTACTTTTAGTACTTGAAATGAGAAAATTTGGTTTGTTACATTACATAACCTTTACAATTGTGAGGTGATCCCTGGTTTGTTAGAGTTTGTTAGAAGATGAAGTACCACTTTAGGCTTCGTGCAATAATCTTTCAAGGAATCTTTTTTGTACTCTAGATGTACCTCTTTTGTTGTTTATGACTCATATTCCTAATGAAATATGAATAGGAATATACCCCTATAATTGAAGAAGCTTCTAGAGAATATTTCTCGTTAAATTTGCCAAGATGTCATAAAACTATTTACTACTTGTATGCCATCTTCTGTTAAATATGTCTCGACCGATCATTCAATCCGGTCATATATATATTGAGAATACCTTCTGTTAAGCATGTTTCGACCAATAATATACTATAAGCTTTATAGCTGAGTGACTTTAAGTTCGGTTGGGCTTTGCCCGGCTGAGAGCGTATAAGGACACTTGTGCTCGCTCAACCTTCACTCGACCAATAATATACTATAATCTTTATAAGGCTAAGTGCCTTTAAGCTCGGTCGGGCTTTGTCTATCCGTGCACATATGATCACACTAGTGCTCGCCCGACCTTCACTCAGCCAGTAAAACACTGAAAGCTATATAAGGCCAAGTGCCTTTAAACTCAGTTGGCCTTTGCCCAGCCGAGCGCATATAAGCACACTTATGCTCACTCAGCCTTCACTCAGCCAGTAATATACTAAAAGTTGTATAAGGCTAAGTGCTTGTAAGCTTTGTCGAGCTTTGCCCAACCAAGCGCATATAAGCACACTTATGCTCGCTTAGCCATAACTCGACCAATAATATACTAAAAGTTGTATAAGGCTAAGTTCCTATAAGCTCGGTCGGGCTTTGCCCGGCCGAGCGCATATAAGCACACTTGTGTTCACTCAACCTTCACTCGGCTGGTAATAGACTAAAATCTATATAAAGCTAAATGCCCATAAGCTTGGTCAGGCTTTACCTGGCCGAGCACATATAAGCACACTTGTGCTTACTCGACCTTCACTTGACCAGTAGTATACTATAAGCTATATAAGGCTAAGTGCCTTTAAGCTTGTTTGGACTTTGCTCGGCTGAGCACATATAAGCACACTGGTGCTTGCTCAGCCTTTACTTGGTCGACAATATACTAAAAGTTGTATAAAGCAAAGTGCCTTTTGTAACGCCCCGCCCCTTCCTGCTTAAGCTGACGGGGGCTTATCATTTCTCCTTAAAACAGCGAAAGTCTTATCTATAGTATATTTTCATTTTCTTTAAAACTTTTCTTTTTTTTCTTTACTTTTCAAATCATCATCACTAACTACCTATTATATGAATCACATAACATGCTTAACATAAATTTAAACCATAATACTAAAGAGCATGATGAAATGTCATGGAGTCATAAAAGAACGACATAAACATAATTCTTATTAACTAAAAGCAGGTCTTTCTCTTTAACCGAGTCACTACTACACACGTCCTTCTTGCCCCCTCCTGTTGCTCCCTTAGTACATCCATTCTTTGCCCTTATCTGTGGTACAAGAAAAGTAAGCTGTGAGCACTCAAGGTTCAGTAAGATCCTTTCCTACTCACAAAAACCGTATAGCATAACTAAAACTTCAAGGCATAAAGCATAAAGACAACTCATCATATCATGTATAGAAGCATCATATCATAACATAATCATAAAGTTCTTTCTAGCATAACATAATCATGATCATAGCATATCATAACATAATCATAAAGTTCATCCTAACATAACATAACATAATCATAAACATTATGGCATATCATGATAAAATCATAAAGTGCATCCTAGCATAACATAACCATGATCATAGCATATCATAACATAATCATAAAGTTCATCCTAACATAACATAACATAATCATAAGCATCATGGTATATCGTAACATAATCATAAAGGGTTATGCGAGATGACTTTCAAAAACATGATTCATGCAATAATATATATAACATGTCCTTTGAAAACTTATTACATACATACTTAAACATAATCATAACATGATTAGGGCCCCGGCTTGTACCACATACATAAATGCGCGCGTCCTGTGTAGGTCCAAGATAGCAAGTCTTGAACCCTACAAGGCATACATACTAGGCCCGTTTCTTAGTCCATTGACCTAGGGGCACTTAGGAGCCCATCCCTAACGAGGCACGTTTCTTAGTCCATCGACCCCGGGGCGCTTATGGAGCCCACCCTTGGTACAAGCCATATAAAGTAAAGTAGCATGTCATACATATCATGGTTCTTATTATTTCATGCACATCGTATTTCTTATCATATCATACCATACAGAATTTGGGCACACAGCTCATCATAATGGCATGTAAAATTTGGGCACACAGCACATCATAAATAGATGCATAGTTTGGGCACACAGCTCATCATAAATAGCATGCATAATTTGGACACACAGCTCATCATAAATAGCATGCATAATTTGGGCACACAGCATAGTATAAGGGTTACCATCATACATAGATCATAAGTGTACATAATTAAACATTGAAGCATAGCAAGCTCTTACCACATCATAAAACATTGCACATGAGATACATGGGAATCATATTTAGATTTCTAACCCTAATGTCATATAGTGGCCGAAACATATAGTTGGGATTTAGGTAAACAAACCACATACCCACATGTGAATCCTAAACCAATATCATATCATATACCATAAGGAAGCATCATGAGCACGTTTAGGTAGGTTTCTAGGTTTCTTAAGCTTATAAACTTATCATGGCCGAATCTTATCAAGCATTACACTGGGTTGAAATCATCATTCAAGCATGTGAACCCTAAACCAATTTCGTAGCAAATATTACAAGGAACATCATGAGCATAATTAGGTTAGGTTCCAAGTTTCCTAGGCCCTTAAACTTGTTGTGGCCGAAACCCTTAAGGCTTGGAACTAGGTTTCAAGTGTCATAAAAGCATGGAACCTAAACCAATTTCATAGCAATTATGATAAGGAACATCATGAGCATAATTAGGTTAGGTTCTAAGTTTTCTAGGCCCTTAAACATGTTGTGGCCGAAACTTGTAAGGCTTGAATTTAGGGTTCAAGTATCATAAAAGCATGAGAACCTTAAACAACTTTCATAGCAATTATTTCAAGGAACAACATGAGCATAGTTAGGTTAGGTTCTAAGTTTCCAATGCCCTTAAACATGATGTGGCCGAGACTTATAAAACTTAAAGCTAGGGTGCAAGTGTCATAAAAGCATGAGAACCTTAAACAACTTTCATAGCAATTATTTCAAGGAACAACATGAGCATAGTTAGGTTAGGTTCTAAGTTTCCAATGCCCTTAAACATGATGTGGCCGAGACTTATAAAACTTAAAGCTAGGGTTCAAGTGTCATAAAAGCATGAGAACCTTAAACAACTTTCATAGCAATTATTTCAAGGAACAACATGAGCATAGTTAGGTTAGGTTCTAAGTTTCCAATGCCCTTAAACATGATGTGGCCGAGACTTATAAAACTTAAAGCTAGGGTTCAAGTGTCATAAAAGCATGAGAACCTTAAACAACTTTCATAGCAATTATTTCAAGGAACAACATGAGCATAGTTAGGTTTAACAATTTTTTCTAGGCCCCTAATCCTATCATGGCCGAAATACCTATGAGCATGAAATGAAGTTTAAACATCATATGAGCATACCATGTTAACAACTTCCTCATCATGAGGCACATATCATAAAACAAACATAAGAAACATGCTTGGTTTGAGTCTTAGCTTACCTATCTTCTTTATTCATATTTGGCCGAGAGTCTAGGGGTGTGATTCTAAGTTCTAACCAAACATTTTAGCATATGAGCATTAGATAAATCCCTACCATAAGATACGTGTTACAAGAAACATATTGAGCATGTCAAAATTTAGGTCTTTACATTTCCTAGGCCCTTCTTCTTAGTCTTGTCTTGGCCGAAAATTTGATAAAAGTATCCTAGGCCCTTAGGCAACCAAATCTCATAAAAAGAATACACAAGATATTGTACCACAAGTGAGGGAAACTTACATCCTTTCACTTGTGGTTTTTCTTAAGGAAAAAGATATCCTAAGTGCCAAGGAAGGAGAAAGCTTCTTCTTCTTGTACCTCCTTTTTCTTCTTTTGCTTGGAAGGGATAGAACTTGAAGGCTTCTTCTCAAAATTTAGTTTTCTTGAAGAGGAACTTAGCTTAGCTTTTGGAATGAGGAGAGGGAAAGGCTCTTGGTTTCAGTGAAGAATGAGGAAGGAGAAAGAAGGAGGAAGAAAAGAGATTTAATCTCTTGTTTTTCTTCTCCCAATCTATTTATTCCTTTGTCAATGAAACATGTCTTCATTCATTCCCTCAACTCCTCTTTTCCCCCACTCCTTTAATTCCCACGAAAAATAGAGAGAGGGAGGGAAGTAGGCAATTTACCTTTTGCTTGCTTCTTCTCTTACCCAAGAGGAAGAGGAGGTAAGCCACTTGGTTTTCTCTTGCTCTTTTGTTTAGTTTTCTTTTATTTCCTTCTCACCTTTAACTAGATTTTTCATTCCTTTCTATCCAAATATTATTCATTATCCTAGTGGTTATCATACATCAATTTATCTCCATTATTTGTGGGAGGTTCAAAGTTCAATCCTTGACCTCACCTCTTCTTATTCTATTTTTGGTTTCTATTTTCCCTTTTCTCTTATCCTTTTTATTTCTATGCTCTAAAGAAAATAATACTCATATACTTATCCTATAATTTCGTGGGTGTTACACCTTTAAGCTCGATCGAGCTTTGCCTGGCCGAGCGCATATAAGCACACTTGCGCTCACTCAAACTTCACTCGGCCAGTAATATACTGTAAGCTATATAAGGATAAATGCCTTTAAGCTCAGTCGGGCTTTGCCCGGCCAAGCGCATATAGGCACACTTGCCCTCACTCAGCCTTCACTCGACCGGTAATATACTATAAGCTATATAAGGCTAAGTGCCTTTAAGATTGGTTGGGCTTTGCCTGCCGAGCATAAGGCACACTTTATTCAGTCATCCTTTACTCGTCATATTTTCGACCAGCTTCATAGCTGGGTACCTTTCCTTCCCCTCTATTTCGAGGAGCCGACTTATTATAACCCACATCACTAGTCTCCCCTTCAAGTCTAGTTGAAGGAGGTGTAGCCGACTGACTAGACACGAGTTCCAATTTTGTGCACTTATCTAATTGATTATTTTATATTTTTTTTCTTTTCTCCCTTAATTATACCTAGAGGATCGAGTAATTTTTCAAAATTCTCTCATTGGTACTTAGTCCTTCAATGGAAAGAGAATGTTAGAGGCACATGAAGACCTGGCATCTCAGCTCTAACATGATTTGGTCTATCATGTCCATCACAAATGCCCATTCATGAGTGAGCACTATGTGGCATTTTCTTCTACTTCTTGAACCAATCATTCAAATGCTTCTTGACCAGTGTCTTATCATCTATTTTCCTCAGTAAATCAATGACTCTCCTTCTACGAACCGTTTTAATCCAGCGATGATCTTTATTATCTATGTCTCACTAAACCCCTAAGCATTTCCTATTTCTTTACCCTTCGCCTTCTTCAACTCACCCTCCGACAATTTCTCTTCTTAACCTTCTCCAACTCCTTGCTCCCCTTCATCTTTCTCGACCTTCTCCTGCTATATCCCTTCCTTAAGGCCTCAGTAAGTCGTTTATCCCTTAGTTGTTTCTGTGTTCTGCCATGGCCGAAGAATCGTCTGTCCCTTTGTATGCTCAGGTTCATTCATCTTTCGGTACCACCGATAGAACTTCCATTCGTCTTTAATACAAAATTCCTAAGGAGTATTGTATCAAGGTTTCCCTCCCTGATGCCTGCCCTTATCTTCCTCCCAACAAGTATGCTACTTTCTTTAAAGATCAACTAGTGGCAGACCTACGTTTTCTCATTCATCCCTTTCTAGCAGACATAAGCCAATACTTTGGTAAACCTTTGTAGCAGTTCATCGCAAATCCTTTTCGGTATTTATGTGGTTTGTACATGTTGTTTCGCCTCTTTAGTATTCCTCCTATGCCTCATAATTTCTTCATGTTCTCTTATCCTAAAAAATCAGAATTTGGAGTATTTCATTTCCAATCCCATCCGAAAATGATTTTCTTCGAAGAAATGCCTTAATACATCAAGGGTTGGAAGTTACACTTTTTTTCATAAAATTTCCTAACCCTGTCACATGGCCCTCTTCATGGCAATCTTCTTCCCCCCCCCCCCCCCCTTTCCTAACATAAAAGAACTCCACCAACAACCAACCTTTTCTGCTTATTCCAATAGATTACTTAGTCATCATTTTTATATTCACAAATGGATACATAGTGATTTTTTGTATCTCTTTGGTTTAAGCCTGTTCAAAAGGAATTGTGCTACTCCTTTGGTAAGTTATGACACCCTCATTATTAATCTTTTACTAATTAAAATACTCTTTGTTCTGTGTAGTGGAAGCTATATTCGAGGCTCTGGTTGACAAAAGAAATAGTTTGGCAGAGGAGCACTCTTGGCCAAAGAACAAGAACTTAATGTCGAGCAAAATCAAGTCTCTGCTGCTCCTTTGCATGAAACCTCCATCCAGCAAGTGGCTGCCTCTAGCTCACAAGCCATTTCGAAGGAAATATCTGAAAATTCACCTCTATTTCTAGAAGCTACTCCTTTGGAAATGTAAGAGAAGGTGTAAGGAGTTGATTTTAAAGGAAAACGTCCAAGGCGCAGACTGACCCTAGCACCCTCCCCCAAGAGGCGGACCATTTTTGTTCTTGAAGATGTGGTCCAAGGAGACATCTAAACTACTTCTCCTGAACCCACATTATCCTCCTTATATCCTATTCTTGCTTCACCATCTATCTGGCCCCAGGGGGACCTCCCAACTCAGAGTACCAGTTCAGATCCTAGGTTTGTTATGACTTTTCAGGAACAAATCCCTTTACCTCTCAAAGAAACTCAGGATCCTCCTTTCCTTCTCTCTCTCTCTCCCCCCCCCCCCCTCTTTCAATTCACACCTCCTTATCATCCTCATCCAGACCCTCTTCTACCCTCCAAATACTATTGGGAGGTTCTTTAACAACAGCTTGGGCAGAAACTCGCTAATAGATTGAGAAGCTCACTATCGCTAAGTTAGTAGATAAATTTTCTTTCGAAGAAACAAAGGTAAAATGTTCTTCATTCAATTATTCTCTCATTCATACACTTTACTGATAACTTTCCACTCTATAGCACTGGGTCACCAACATAAGTATGGCCCATCAACTGTACAACTTGGCTCAAGAGAATGAAATGCTGAAGCAACAATCCTCTGAGGCATCTTCCACCCAAGCCTCTAAACAGATAGCTGAATTATCTGCACAACTACAAGAGACTCGCAGACTACTCAAGGTTGAATCTAAAAACCTGAGCCAATGAAAAACTTCTGCAAAAACTTTGAATCTCAGGTTTAATCAGAGATCAACCTTCGTGCTGAGTTAACAACAAAACTAGATAAGCACGCTACAGAGAATACTCAACTATCATCTCAGTTGCAAATGCTAAACGATTCTCATGCTCTAGAGTTAGCTACTAAAGTCTAAGATTTAAATTCTAAGGATGCCGAAATAGTCTCTTTATGCTCATCCTTAACTAAGGCTCAAGCAGATATTTCCGCTAAGGAGGCTGAACTGAAAGCTTCTCAAGATACCTTAACAAACTATCAAGTGGGTGAAGATGATTGATTTGTAGAGAGAAAGAGGATACTTCTTGAGTCGACCGACTTCAATACTCCTATTGTAGAATCTATTGTCAAAGCTTTCAATCATGGGGCTGAGAAGGCCATAGAACAATTAAAAGAGAAAGGATATCTAGTCTTTGACCCTCCTTCCAACTTTCTTGACCACAGGAGGCTACTTAGGAATAGGCCTCCTGATTTATTTCCTAAGCTGATGTAATCTCCAACTTATCATTGTATTGGAGAATCTTTTTAACAATTTTAAGTACAAATATTTTCCTATGATGTTTCAAATATTCGCACAATCTATCCCTAGCTTTAGCTATTAAATACATGAAAATTTGTATAACCAAATGAGGTTATGTTGACTTTTTCTAAAGTTGGTTTGATTCTCTTATTGACTGATCAAACTAATATTTGCCTTTAATCAGAATTGGCTTTCATTTAGCTTTTAATGTCTAATCGAATTTGTTCCATTTCCTTTAGATTTATTGTTTGTTAGTCTTCTAAAGGTTGATCGCTCTTATTTTAATTCATACTTACTATCTCCCGATCGTAACACTTGCTCGACCTCTATCAGTTGATTGAGTTCGTTTACCCCTATGCCTATTTCTGCTTGTATTTAATACTCGACTGGCCTTTGACCGCCGATCAAGTTCATGTATACTTATATATATTCCTAACTGGTCTTAAGACTCAGTCGACTTATAATGGCCGATCGAGTTCACTTATATAAAAAAGAATATAAACAATGCAAAAATAACATAACTCATGTTCTATATTATAAATATTTGGCATTCCTTGGGATCTTAGAACTTTTGAGCTTGATCTTGGTAATGGTACTAATACCTTGGGAACATAACCCCTTGTATCGATTGCTGACACCGATCTCCTATTGGTGACATGTGTGTTTCTGATGTCTTGAATGTACTCATATCACTATATCCATCGCCTTATCAATCCATTCAATGGTTCACCCTTGACCCCACCTTTTTTATCATCTCGATCTGATGCTTCTACTTAAGACGCCTTTTTCGATACTTGGCTAAGGCTTTTAAAAAGAAAAAAGAGGAAAATCCCTAATGCATCATCTTCTTCCTCTAGTTTTCCTATTTCTCATTCTCCACCTCTCACTAGCTTTTCTTTTCATCCTTACTAATCCTTCCTTCTAACAATGTCAACATTCAACGAGTGGTACACTCAATGTTCTTCCACATTTACTGTCCAAGAGGCCTATGAACTTCAGTGGAACTATGATTTTTTTTAGTATTTTCCCTAGTACCAATTATGACATGATTGTAAAGGGCTCATTTTGTATCATATTTCATTATTCATAAAGGCAAAGTTGGTTATTATATTTACTTCAATTCAGTGCCGAATGAATAAGTATAATAATATCCTAGAATAAGAGATTCTAATATATAACATATCAATTCGTTGAATTGATAGTGAAATATTGAAGATATAAATTGAACACTACTCTTAACTATTCCTAGTCAAGCATTAATATGCAAGGATAATATTAATGCGTTGAGACTAGCATGTAGGTCAACGGATGACTTAATCTCACGAGTCATGGATATGAGATATCAGGTTGACACATGAGTATATATTAGAGAATATATATTGAATGACCCGCCATGAGAATATTTCATGGATCATTATATGAGTGTTATAAACATTCTCATATGACTATTAGTATGAATAGTCCTTAGACCTGAAGTCACTACGGTTTCCTACATAAGGAGTTGTATACTTTGGTATCGACAAACATCACCTGTAATAGGGTGAACCATAAAGTTGATCACTAGGTATACAATAAGTTATGTAGAGGGATGTGAGTGATATAGATGATATCTATCCCTTCCATATAACAAAAGTGATATACGTGGGCCCTTTGATTAGAAGGACACAAGAATGCAGGTCATGCTTAAATGAGTCAATATGCGATATTGAGCTTATTTGATTGAGTGTGTCTACTTAGAGATCAATAAACACAAAGATTGATACTATGATGACACAGTCCATGCCTCATTGATCAATCTAGATATCAATGATAGAAGGATTCAGTCATACAAGATAATAGACACGGAAAGGTTAGGTCAAATCTCGACATTCTCATCACTTGGGTAGCAATGATGTCTTGCTAGATGTCACTCATTGTTTATGTATCTAAAATAGTTTTAGAGATATTGCCAATGTTATGAGAACCTATTGGGACACACACAAAGAACAAGTCAATGGAGATGGATTCATATGATGGATTATCAGATTAAGTCTAATTCAAATTGGACTCATTGAGTTAGACTCAATTGGATCCAACTATTGGATTGAGTCTAATTTGAATTAGACTCATTGTGTCAATTGAATCGATGATTAATGAGTTGGACTCATTAAGTGATTTCATAAATTTGAATTCATGAAGAAAGAGGAGTGTATAATTTGAATTACTCATGCATTAGATGCATTGGATGAAGAGTGAACAATTTGAATTACTCATGCATTGGATGCATTGGATTCATTGGATGAAGACAAATATTAATGTCAATTAAGAAAATTGACATTAAGGCATAAGGTAATTTCATGAATCTATAAAAAGGGATTTTTAGATTCATTTTCATAATGAGTTTTTGGTGTTTTTACTCTTCTTCCTCCTCCTCTCTTCACTTGGCCGAAACTTCCAAGAAGGGTTGCTAGCACAACCTTTGGTTGTTTCATTCTCCACTTTGTGAGCTTGTGAGACAAATGAGGCTTGTTCGTGTGGATACCATAGAGGCACGACCACTTGATCGCGCTAAGATCCGCATCTAAAGAAACGTTGCTGTCAAGATTACGAAGGGCACACAACAAAGGGATAACTCCTTTTTATGAGAAACTTAGTATGTGGTTTCCTTTCGCATGGATCTTTTGGAAAGGAACTAGATATTTTTCACTGCGCTTTCGAGTGTTTAGCACCCTAGTTGCTTACAGTGGTATCAGAGCAAGGTTGTGAAGGCATATACTAAGTTGTAGTAGATTTTATATGTGATATAGAAATTGCATGAGATTTTACTATCATTTACATGATTATGAGTATAATTTTGACCAACGGTCTTGACTAAAATTTTATGGGTAGCAGGGTCTTGGGCATGGCAGTAACTCATACAATGACTGTAAAATTTTTTTTTGCTTCGGAGGTGCTGCCCCCTCACCCTGCAAGGGGGCGCTGCCGCCTTGATCTCACTCACTAACTAGCTAGCAGGGCCACCGTGGCATTGTGACTCATAAGTCTTTATTTAAATCATAGTAGATTTTATGTCATAAAATATTGTGAATGTTATGTGACATGGTGCATGGTTATGACCCTTAACCCTGATGTGATTGGATGTGTGTGTTGTATTAATAAGAGAAAGCGACCTTCAAAAATGAACCAAATATATCTTTGGGATCTAAGGTTGGGTCATATTAACTTGAGTAGGATTCAAAGGTTAATAGCCGATGGACCTTTGGGTTCATTGGTAGTGGAAAAATTTCCAACCTGCGAGTCTTTCTTGGAAGAAAAAATGACCAAGAGGCCTTTTAAGACAAAGGGGCGTAAAACCAAAGAAGTGTTGGAATTGGTTCATTCTGATTTGTGTGGGCCTATGACTATTCAGGCAAGAGGTGGTTTCGAATACTTTGTCTCTTTTATAGACGACTATTCAGATATGTGTACATTTACTTGATGCACTGCAAGTCTGAGTGCTTTGATAAGTTCAAAGAGTACAAGGCTGATGTGGAGAAACGTCATGGTAAAAGTATCAAGACACTGCAGTCTGATCATGGTGGAGAGTACCTCTTAGGAGAGTTTAGGAGTTACTTATCAGAGGTCGGGATTTAATCCCAATTGTCTGCACCTGGTACACCTCAACAGAATGGTGTGGCGGAACGAAGGAATAAGACTCTTATGGAAATGGTTAGATCAATGATGAGTTATTTAGAATTACCAAATTCATTTTGGGGATATGCTCTGGAAACGACGGCGTACATTCTAAACTTGGTACCTTCTAAGTCAGTACCCTCTACTCCCACAGAATTGTGGAATGGGAGTAAGTCTAGTTTGAAACACATTTGGATTTGGGCTAGTCCAGCACACGTGCTGAAGGGAGATGCTGATAAGTTGGAATCACGTACAGAAGTTCACTTGTTCGTGGGATATCCTAGAGGAACGAAAGTTGGTTTGTTCTATAGTCCTAAAGATCAGAAGATCATTGTTAGCACTAATACCCGATTTTTAGAAGAGGACTATGTAATAAACCAAAAGCCCATGAGTAAAATTGTTCTTGAGGAAATAAGAGAGGACACTTCTACTTTAGTACCAATGGTACAAGATGAGACACCACAAGTAACTACAACACGCGTCACAAATGATGCATAATTACAGGTAGTGCCTCGTCATAGTGGGAGGGTTGTTAAACAACCTGAAAGATCCATATTTTTGGAAGAGTCTTCGGACTTGATCCCTGGTGAACATGAAGCTGATCCCTGGACATATGATGAAACACTCCAAGATAAAGATGCAGCATCTTGGCAAAGTGCAATGAACTCTGAAATAGAATCTATGCATTCTAATCAGGTCTGGGAGCTTGTAGAACCACCAAATGATGTAAAAGCCATTGGATGTAAATGATTCTACAAATGGAAAAGAGGAACATACGGGAAGGTGGAAACCATTAAATCAAGGCTTATTGCGAAGGGGTATACTCAAAAAGAGGGAATCGATTATGAGGAAACTTTTTCGCCGATAGCCATGCTTAAGTCTATCCAGATTCTTTTATCTATTGCTACTCATATTAATTATGAGGTTTGGAAAATGGATGTTAAGACATCTTTCCTTAACAGAAGTCTTGAAGAAAACATTTATATGAAGCAACCAGAGGGATTCATTGCGAAGGGCAAAAAGCATCTTGTGTGTAAGCTCAATTGGTCCATTTATGAACTGAAGCAAGCTTCGAGATCTTGGAACATCTGGTTTGATGAAGTGATTTAGTCTTATGGATTCATTCAGTGTCCGGATGAGTCTTGTGTATACAAGAAAAGTGACGGAAACGTGGTGCTATTTCTTGTACTATACGTAGATGACATTTTGCTCATTAGCAATAATGTCAAAGTGTTGTCAGACGTAAGGGTATGGATGTCTAAGCAGTTTGATATGAAGGACTTGGGAGAATATGGACATATTCTTGAGATCAAAGTAATAAGGAATCACAAGAAAAGGATGTTGTACTTATCCCAAGCTTCATACATCGATACTATCCTAGCTCATTTTAGCATGCAAAACTCCAAGAAAGGTTTTCTACCTTTTCGGCATGGAGTACCTTTATCTAAAAGGATGTGTCCTAATACATCAAAGGAGATAGAGGAGATGAAAGTAGTTCCTTATGCTTTGGCTATAGGAAGCCTAATGTATGTGATGCTATGTACGAGACCAGATATCTGTTTTGCTGTGAACATGGTTAGCAGATATCAAAGTAACCCAGGACCGGGACATTGGACTGCTGTAAAGCATACATTAAAGTACCTGAAAGGACTAGCGATTATATGTTGGTTTACCAGGCAGATGATTTGCTCTCTGTAGGTTACACGGATTCGGACTTCCAATCAGATAGGGACAACAGTAAATCAATCTCGGGGTATGTGTTTACTTTAGGAGGTGGAGCCATAGCATGGAGGAGTGTTAAGTAGAAATGCATTTCAGACTCCACCATAGAAGCTGAGTATGTAGCAATCTCTGAGGCAGCTAAAGAAGCTGTATGGCTTAGAAACTTCTTGATGGACTTAGATGTGATTCCTGATTTGCCCAAAGTTATCACAATTTATTGTGACAATAGTGGTGCAGTAGCAAACTCGAAGGAACCACGAGCCCATAAGGCAAGTAAACACATCGAGCGCAAGTACCACCTGATACGAGACATCGTAAAACGAGGAGAGGTTGTTGTCGCCAAGATTACATCAGCATATAACCTGGCAGATCCTTTCACTAAGGCCCTTCCGGCGAGAGCTTTTGATAGGCATGTTGAGGGGATGAGAATCAAATGTATGACAATATTTATGGCAGCATAGTCTTTTAGTATAAGTGGGAGATTGTTAGGATGTATACTATAAGCCTAGCTTTTGTATGAACATCTGTTTTGAAATATTTTGAAATGAGAATCACTTTGGTCAAATGTTTGAATTTTATATTTATATATATATATATATATATATATATATATATATATATATATATATATATATATATATATATATATATATATATATATTAGTGCGGTTGTCCATTTAATTTATATGGTAGATAACATGGTGTGTGGTGCCACACAGAAGATCATGTTATCGGTTCCTTATAAATTATAAATAGTAGCTCACAACCAAGATGGATAGGGACAAACTATTGGAACGATTGTAGTGTAATCTGGTATTAGTCTGACTTGACTATAAAATTACACTAGTATACTATGTATATATTGAGCAGGACCATTTGAGGTTGTTTGATTTGTACTGACTACATAAAAGAACAGAACCTCTGTTATTATGGATGTGCGTCCTCTTAATCCTTATATAATAACAAGCACATATACTTATAATTAGTATTTATTTCTTTAACTTATCAATGGGTGAGATTTATTCGTTAAATCAATAGGCCCGATGAGTTGAGAAATAGTAATGTTTATATGGTGTGTTGTTGATTATAGAAGGTATGAGTATGGGTGGTGACAATACGGGATGGGTGTCCTGGGATGAGCTCCAGGGAGGGGTCTTTCAAACATGAATGATAAATGAATGTAGAATGGATATGGTTAGACAATTTATGTCTCCCAAAGAGGTACCTCTAGGATATGATCATAGACTGAATAAACAGACTCGATTGATGGTTACCACCAAGTTTTCTCTTAAGTAGATGTTTAATAAGTTATACCGATGATTGTAGTTTGTTTCTATGTATTATTGTTATCATGCTCCACACTATTCAGCTTCTCTTCTTTTAAGCTAACTCTATGACTTCATTCATGTATAATAGATATCGACTCTATACTTCCTACGTTATGCTTCAATTTGTGATTTATGTTATATACCTACTAGCGGATTATACTTGCTGGGTCGGTGGACTCATCCTTTCATGATTGCAGGTGAGGAAGATGTCGTCCAAAATGGGACAGTGGACTCAGGGGCAGAGTAGCCGAAGAGGTGAGGTTGAATGCATCACACGCTGTCTAGGGCTCTAGGTGTCAGTATTAGTCATTTTCCTTTGATTGTTATGGTAGTACGGGATGGAGACTACTTGTTAGCCTGCTTTGGTAGGAGGTCACATATGTTTCTTTAAATAAGGATTTTTTTTCTTTTGACATTTTATCTTCCACTATATTAGACAAATGTATGATGCAATGGTGTTTCCTTTGAATGTGGAGTTTATGGATCAGTTTCTAGAAAATCACATACCAGAGTAGTTGTTTATTTATTTATTTATTTTTATTTTTTTATTCTTTTATGGTTGTATGGTCTAGTCATACCTAAGTAGTACGGGATGTTTTAGTTAAGATAGTGGGTTTACCTTTCAATGGCCAAATAAAGGCCAATTACTATCATTACCTGCCCAGCTTTAAACACCAACTACCACACATGAATGATGGGTTGTTTCACATCTGTTAAGCAATAGAAAAAAGGGGAATCATGTGATAAAACAGGTGCATGTGAGAAAGGGTCTCTCTCCATATATACATTCACAACATCAATATTTGTAACTCATAATAAATCAACCATAATATCTTAAAATTTTTAGTATTGGACTAAATTCTCATTTATAATAGAGTCTTTTTCATCCTTTACCCCTCTTTTTCTTATTCATATTCCCAACACAACATACAATTATTTTTTATTTTAGGATATTAAAAAATAATTATATGATTTAACGTTTTACGTGTTGATATATAATGTTTTAAATTTTATATGTTTGAAAAATTAAAAATATATTAAGTGTCACACCCCAGGGGGTCTCAATCGGCAAAAATTCAACAGCATCTCCCTTGTATCGGTGACAATATAAATCTTGAAATACATAGTCCTCAAGGCCTCACAATCCTCAGCCAACACGGTCGGAACATATACAATAAAGTAAATAAAACATTCCACGCAGTTTAATAAAAACAGCCTCCAGCTGACAACATAATACGAAAAGAAGTGAAACAGTATTAAAACATCGCAGATATATATAACCTACTCCACTATAATGAGGGAAACACAATCCACTAAGAAAACATTCGCAACAGAAAAATATGGGTAGCATACCCCAAAACTCGATATTTAAAATCCTCAAACGCTACACATCACGAGTTTGTAGATCACATAGCAAGGAAACAAAAGAGCAAAAATAGAAACCGTCGCGACATGGGGAGGGCACTAGCAGCTGAAACCTCCTGACGACTTCAACTTGAAATATGAATAAATCAACAGAGTGAGTTCAATGAATTCAGCGGGTAACAAGCAGACATGCATAGTGTTGGTGCGATAAGCATCCGATGATCGAACCTAAGTTTTGATAATGACAAAGGGTTCATAGTTAAGGTCATTTGTGGTCTAACGTGTTTGAATGAGTTTGCAGGAAAGACCTAAGTGTACTTAGGCAAAAGTCCTAGCTGCGGTTAGGTAGGTGAAAAATCCTAGGAGTGGTAACCCTAGGTCCTAGGGGGTGGTTACCCTAGGCGGAAAGTCTTGGCGGGTCGAGAGCTTTGGGCAAAAGTCCTAGAGTCGGGGACTCTAGGTGGAAAGTCCTTGTGTTGCGAACTAAGTGGAAGACTGGATGGGTCATGGAGCGGACGTCCAGCAGAAAGTTCAGGAGCCTCGGGTGCTGAACAATAGTCCAGTCAGTCTGGGGGACCGGTCTGACAATAGATATACTCTCCTAAGTGGAGTATGTGAGGATGTGTTCCCCGATGAGGGAGCAGTAGGCATCGATTCGACCTAGGATTTCCGGACGGGAATCCGAAGTCAGAACCAGATAGTCCAATGACTGTCGAATACTTTATTTTACATGTCTATATTTTGGTAACTTTATTTTGCAGGGTATGTTGGTTTGTTAGACTAACGTATTTTGCAGGAAGAGAATTGGACATCCTTGCCTCGGATGAACAGTACCCAAGGCGCCCTCCATGGAGCTTAGAGGTGCCTCGGGCCGCATACAGAGACGGCCTCACAGCAAGGTGTGAGGGCACCCTCGTGGAGCTTGAGGGTGCTCTAGACCTAGCACGAGGGCTCCCTCCATGAGTTTGGAGGCGCCCTCAGGTGGATAGCCAGTGACTTGGTCGGAGCTCATCCACGTTGCGGATTCAGCGTGGATGAGGGCGCCTTTCAGGGTGTTGGAGGCGCCCTCTACGAGCCTTATAAGGTAGTCTCGAGTAGCAGCTTTGGACAACAATGAAAACGTGATCCATCTTTCGTGTACTGCTCAAAGAACCATCCGATAAAGCCGTAGCAAGACACTGACAACCTGAAGCTTCGAATTTCCTATTCTTAAGTTGTTGGTATATTTTCTTACTGTACTTAATTGTTGTACTCTAAATTGTAACTTTTGTGAACTTATAGTGATTGTCCAAAGTAAATGCTCAAAGAGCGTGGGCCTTGGAGTAGGAGTCGCCCCAAGCTCCGAACCAATTAAAAAACTTGGTATTCGCATGTTTGCAATTATCTTATATATTTCCGCTGCGTTTTACTCTTAATCTTCCAAAATGAAAGTGAAAGTCACAAGTGTTATTCACCCCCCCCCTCTAGCGCTTTCGATCCAACAAATGGTATCAGAGCGGGGTTGCTTTGAATTGGTGAAACCACCATTCAAGCAATTCTTCGTGCTAGTTTTCAATTTTTCGGAATCGATCAAAATCGGTAAAATTGCCATCTTCTTATCTGATTTTATCACAATCGAGTTTTTCTCTCAAAGTTGGTGCAACATGACTCGAGTTCGCGTCTTTATTTCTCTTTATCCTGCACTACTAAATCCAAGACCTAGTCTTAGAACTAAATTCCTTGTTTTTTTGTGTGCGAGATTTTTTTTTAAGATGGCCCATCAAGAAAGCTATAGCACAGCCCGACCTCCGCTCTTCACTGGCGAAGATTTCGACTACTGGAAGGGCCAAATGGAGTCTTACCTACAAACCCAGTTCGAGATGTGGATGATCATCAAAACTGGCATCACACTCCCTCTTGACGACATAGGAAAACTAGTTTCATGCGAGAACTGGGTGTTGGAGCAATCCCAATGGTTCGTGGGACCAAGTGTTTTGGTGTTTGGGCAAAGGGTTTAAGTTAGGTGTACCCTTGTTATTTGATATGTGTACTTGAGTTGTGCAGGACTGCAGGTGACACATTGTAAAGCCCAAAAATTCTCAAAACTATTTTAGAAATATAGTATGATTTTTCTGGAATTTTTAGATATTTTTCCGGAATTTTCCGAGTAGCGGAAGTAGCAAAAATAATTAGAACCGTAAAATAGCTTAGGCGGGAATCGAACCCGAGACCTATGGTTTACGGGTAAGTTTAGTAACCGGTGAACCCAGCAGGGCCGTGTTGAAAGAAAGAGAAATCAATTATATTTATATTAGAATTGGGCCTAGTTACCCACTTAATATAAATAAGAACTTAAGTTGGGGTTTGGTTTATTTTTAAGTTGGTTCGGCAATTCCTCCTCACGAAAACCTCACACCACTTTCCCTCTCGAAACCCTCAACGCCGAACACCCCTTCTCCTCTTCCTCTCTCGGCGCCCAAGTCCCAAGGGCTCTCGGATCACTTTCCGGCGACGACTCCAACACAAAAGAGGTTCTTCTCCGCGAGAGGAATGCGAAGACGTGATCGGATCGTCGAGAGGATCATCTCCACCGGAACTCTAGCGAATAGAATCGTAAGAAATTACGATCAAGAGGTAAGAAACCCCTCACCTGCAATATAATAGCTCCGTTTGGATTTTCTATGCATTAGATTAGTAATATGCAGATTTTGTTGACATGTAGGGTGTTTTAACCCTCCTCTCAGATTTAGGGATTTAGTTGAGCACCTTTAGATGGGCCGGACACGCTTACCCTCTTCAGTTGGGGTTGTAGACGTTGTCGGGTGCCTAAAGGTGATCTCCCTAATAAAGAGGAGAGTTGGGGCACACTAAGTGTTCGACAAAATAACTAGATCAGTAAAAATACAACTTAGGCATGTTAATAGTACAGTTAAATGCACTAGAAGCGTTTAAAACAGTAAATCAGTTTATTTTAGCTATATGGGACTACGGTCCAATGGGTGGGCTCCCACAGTCGCCTCTAGGTTCAGATAACCTAGCTCTAGGTTCAGATAACCTAGAAACAACAAGTTAAAATAGTTAGCTATATTCAGTATTTTATTTTCAGTGGCACTGTACTGGATCAGATATCCATTGGGTTGGACTCCCACAGTCATCCCTAGGTTTAGATAACCTAGTTAACCCTACTAGATTCGGGCTCGCACAGCAAGTACAGTTGCCGGGCCCAAACAGTATGATTATGTATTTTCACTTATTATGTATTAGATTTCAAAACTCAAAATCAATTATGCTAGTTGAGTTTGTTTCCAGTTACAGATTTAGTTTCACTTAGTTTAGCCTATATTCAGTTCAGTGTTTATTTGGTTGCTTTGCCATGATTCAGTGCTTATGCCATGCTTATATGTTATGCCTTACGATTTCAGTATACCATGTCTTAGCAAGTTCAGCGCATATTTTCAAACAGCATGATTTAAAAGCATATTGCATCGAATGCATGATTTTGTGAGGTAGATGGTTTCTTACTAAGCTTTAAGCTTACAGATTTTACTTTTCCTTATACTGCAGATAAAGGTAAAGGAAAGATGGACTAACAGAGGAAGCTGGAGGGCAATGCAAAGATGGTGTGTGTGGCAGGAACCGGAATCAAAGGTCCTTAGGGGACTTAGCAAGTTTAACCAATTAGAACTCTAGCAATTTTTACTTTCATACACTTTCAATTGTTAAATGTGTTTAGTGACTTAAAATGCCATGAACCAGTGAACCTTACTCTAGCTTAAGTCTAAAATTATTATTACATGTTGTTAGAATAGTTATCATGCATGGGATAGTTGATAGGTGGAGTCTTGGCACAACCCAGGGGCTGAAATCAGAGTTCAGATTCGAATCGAACTCGATCGGCCTGCACCGATCGTGGCTTGTCAGATCGATCGGCCACCGACCGATCCGACAGACATGATATCAGATCCTCATGGATCGGTCACCGACCGATCCAATGCAGAGCTTAGGTGAACGATCGGATCGGTCGACCGATCGACTGGATCGGTAGACCGATCCACCGCGCCAACGCAGCAGCCACTGATCGGTCAGTCCGACCGATCAGTGAGGTCCTGGATCGGTCGGCAGACCGATCCAGGTGCGTACAGAAGCGAAAGAAGAAGAGAAAGCTTTTGGATCGGTCTGCCGACCGATCCAGAGACTTCTACCGTGCCAGTATCAAGCTGGATCGATCCCGTGATCGATCCGACAGCCCAATCGATCTGTGGATCGATTGAAATGCCTGATTACAGCTAGCAGGTCATCCGGGAGGCATAGGTTGTCTCCCCTAGCAAGTGTACAACTCCTAGGTACACCCAGAGCATTAAGTTTTGATCAGTTTAGTAGAAAAATTTTAATTAGCCTAGCTTTCCGCACAGTATAGTTTAGCAATAACTGTAGCGATTCGCCTTACAGCCTAGTACCCAGAAGGCGGGTCGTTACAGAGTGGTATCAGAGCAGTGTTCCATACTTCCTACACACACATCAGCATTGTACCTGCAGCTTCCAAGTAAGAACACCTCTACTTTATTTATGCTTCTTGTTTATTATTACAGTTCATGTTTATATACCTACTGCTTGTTAGTATGTGATAGTTTAAACATGATATCAGTAGTTAGATAACTGTGATAGTGTTAGTTATACCTATGTTCTCTATGTCTTTAGAAATGGCACGAGGACGCCCAGCTAGAAGGGCACTAGCTACTGAGCCCCAGCAAGAGGCAGGCAGTTCTCAGTTACAGCAGCAGCTCGCTGAACAGCAACAGGAGATAGCCACCTTAAAGGCTAATCAGCAGAACACCCCCACAGTCACCCCGGAACCGAATTTGACGACTCCGGTAGTCTTAGAGGTTCCACCAGCTCAGCCTACAGCACCAGCACCAGCACCAGTAGCCCCAGCAGCTGAGCCAAGAAAGGAAGCCTATCTGATCCAGTGGCAGCGAGTCAAGCCAGAGAACTTCTCAGGCGCTAGTGAACCATGGGATGCACAAGCATGGTTCAAAACACTGGAGAGCACGATGGAGCTTCTGGACTGGCCGGAACACGAGAAGGTGAAGTGTGCCTCCTTCTGCCTGACAGGAGACGCACGCATGTGGTGGGAAAGAATCAGAACGAAGCGCCCAGTGAGCCAGATGACATGGGCCGACTTTGAGAAGGAATTCTTTGAGGAGTTCTTTCATATGCGGGTTACAAACCGCCACTATGACGAGTTCACTGAGTTTCGTCAGGGCAACCTCTCAGTTGAGGAAGCCGTGAAGAAATTCAACAGGTTGGCTCGTCTATGCCCAGAGCTAGTCAGCACGGAAAAGGAACGGATCAGGTTGATGCTCAAGATGCTGAGGCCAGAGATAGCAGTGAACGTGGCTGGTGGCATACATAGGCCACAAACCACAGAGGAGTTAGTGAGCAGTGCCTTGACCACAGAGCATTACCAGAACAGCATGAAGCAGCAGAAGCAAGTCTCCTCAGAGTCCAAGGGCCAAGGAAACTCTCACACTCAAAAACAGCAAGGCCACAGCTCTAACTGGAAAGGGAACTCCAACAGCAAGCGCAAATCAGGGAGTGACTCAAAAGGAGGACCATCTAGCAAGCGACCCAGTTATCCAAAGTGTGCCACTTGTGGGAAATTCCACCCAGGGGTTTGTCGCAAGGGCACACGAGGATGCTTTGAATGTGGACAAGAAGGGCACATGGCCAAGCAGTGCCCGAACAAGACCGGTCTTCCTCAGCCACAGCAGATCCAGTATGCAGGCCAGCCAGCTCAGTTACATCAGATGCAGGCCGCTCTAGAAGGTCCACTTATCAGCCAGGGCCGATTAGAAGCCCCTCCAGCTATGGCGAACGCGAGGATCTACTCACTCACCAGAGAGGACGTAGCAAATGCCTCGACAGTCGTCACAGGTCAGATTAGCATTTTTCAGCATAGTGCTACTGTTCTATTTGATACTGGGGCAACCCATTCATATATAGCCAGGGTGTTCTCCGAGAAATTAGAAATACCCCCAGAGGTACTCAGTGGTCAGTTTCTGACGGCACTACCTTCAGGAGAGGTCATGACATCCACGACCGCTCAAAGCAGGCTACGGTCATTATAGCAGAGGGAACTCTTCGTGATCGATCCTGCTGGAAATGATCGACTACGACGCCATCCTTGGGATGGACTTTCGATCAAATACGGTGCTTCCATAGAGTCGCCAGAAATGTAAAGTCGATTCCAACCCGGCAAGCACGGTTTGAGTACATCGAGAACCAAGGAGAAAAGCGTAAAATTTCTCTCTATGAAGGCACGAAGTTTATGGATTCGGGATGTACGGGTACCTAGCACATGTAGTCAATACCGGCCACGAGGACCAACAACTAGCAGAGGTCCGAGTTGTATGTGACTACCCAGCAGTCTTCTAGCACCAGACATGGAGATTGAATTTGAGATAGAGCTCTTCCCCGGCACCAATCCTATTTCCAAAGCGCCCTACCGCATGGCTCCAGCAGAACTGAAGGAACTTCATGAGCAGCTACAGGAGCTACTTGACAAGGGCTTCATACGCCCTAGTCACTCACCATGGGGAGCGCCTGTGCTATTCGTGAAGAAGAAGGATGGAAGCATGCGGCTATGTATAGACTACAGAGCACTGAATCAGGTCACGATCAAGAACAGGTATCCTCTTCCCAGAATAGATGACCTGTTCGACCAGTTAAAGGGAGCAGCAGTGTTCTCAAAAATTGACCTCAGATCAGGATATCACCAAGTCAGAGTCAAGGAGGGTGATATACCGAAGACAGCATTCAGGACCAGATACGGACATTACGAGTTCGTAGTCATGCCTTTTGGCGTGACAAATGCTCCAGCTACATTCATGGATCTCATGAACAGGGTATTCAGGGAGTATTTAGATAAGTTTGTTATTGTGTTTATCGATGACATTCTTATCTACGCAGGAACTCAGGAAGAACACTCAGAGCACCTGAAACTAGTATTGCAGACCCTTCAGCAGAACCAGTTATACGCCAAGTTCACGAAATGTGAGTTTTGGCTAAATCAGGTGTCCTTCCTGGGCCACGTCATCTCAAAGGATGGTATTATGGTAGATCCCAGCAAGATAGAAGCAGTAAGTAACTGGAGGAGACCTAAGAACGCCAGCGAGATCAGGAGCTTTCTGGGATTAGCAGGATATTACAGAAAGTTTGTAGAGGACTTCTCCAGAATAGCCTCCCCACTGACAGCTCTCACCAGGAAGAACAAGAAATTTCAGTGGACAGAGGACTGCGAGAACAGCTTCAGCGAACTCAAGAGGAGATTGACTAGTGCACCTATTCTGACACTGCCAGAAAATACAGACAACTTCGATATATATAGTGACGCCTCTAAATTGGGATTAGGAGCAGTGCTGATGCAAGATGGCAAGGTAATCGCCTATGCCTCCAGACAACTCAAGGATTATGAGAAGAACTACCCTACTCATGATCTTGAGCTTGCAGCAGTAGTGTTCGCTCTCAAAATTTGGAGACATTACTTGTATGGAGCTCAGTGCAGAGTGTATACAGATCATCAGAGTCTGAAGTACTTCTTCACTCGGAAGGATCTGAAATATGCGCAGGTGGCTAGAGCTAGTCAAAGATTATGACATAGACATCCTCTACCACCCAGGGAAAGCCAATAGGGTAGCAGATGCACTTAGCAAAAAATCCAGCGCTACCTTATTATCTCTAGCAGCCATGTCACCACCCTTACAGAAGGAGATCACGGATTTTGGTCTCGAATTCATCGTCGGACAGCTCTCTACTATGACCTTAGAGTCTACCTTGCTTGGTGATATTCAGTCAGCTCAGGATCGGGACCACGAAATTCAGAAAATCAAGCAAGGGCTAGTAGAAAGTAGAGAATTCAGAGTGTCCGATAGCGGGTGTTGTATTTTGGTGATAGACTACGTGTTCCGGATCGAGGAGCTACGGAGACAGATTTTAGATGAAGCTCACAGGACTCCCTTGCATCCAGGCTCCACCAAAATGTATCAAGACCAGAAAAGTTTTTGGTGGCCCGGATGAAGCGAGACATCGCCAGATATGTTAGCATCCGCCTCACCGCCGAGGGTCAAGGCGAACATCACGACTGGAGGAGTTCGCATCCTATCTGATTCCGAATGGAAGAGGAGGATATCTCGATGGACTTCATAGTGGGGCTACCCGAACCACGAATGGTTTTGATGCCATCTGGGTAATAGTCGACAGGTTGACTAAATCAGCCCACTTTTTAGCTATCAAGATATCCTACTCCATGGAGAAGCTAGCTCAGTTGTATCTCCAGGAGATCGTCAGACTACATGGAGTCCCACGAACCATCATTTCAGACAGAGACAGCAGATTCACATCACACTTCTGGGAGTGTGTACAGTCAGCATTGGGCACCAAATTGAAATTCAGCACAGCCTTCCATCCTCAGACAGATGGTCAGACGGAGCGAGTAAATCAGGTACTCGAAGATATGCTCCGAGCGTGTGCCCTAGACTTCAAGGGAAGTTGGTGCAAATATCTGAGTTTAGCAAAATTTGCATACAACAACAGTTATCAGGCCACTATCGGCATGGCACCTTATGAGGCACTCTATGGGCGGAGGTGCAGATCACCAATCTGTTGGTATGAGAGTGGTGAACAGAAGGAACTAGAGCTTCAGACAGATCTAGTGGCAGATACCACAACAGCCATACAGCAGATTCGCCAGAGGATAGAGACAGCACAGAGCCGCCAGAAAAGCTATGCTGATACACGACGCAGACCCCTAGAGTTTTCAGTTGGGGATACAGTTTTCCTCAGAGTAGCTCCCATGAAGGGAGTCATGCGTTTTGGGAAGAAGGGCAAGCTAGCTCCCAGATATGTGGGACCATACCTTATCACGAAGAGAGTGGGCAAGGTAGCATATGAGCTAGAGCTACCTCAGGAAATGTCAGCCATCCACAACGTATTTCATGTCTCCATGCTGAAGAAGCATATTCCAGACGCCACCCAGGTGATTGAGCCCCAGTTGGTACAGGTCCATGATGATCTCAGCTATGACAGTCGGCCTATTCAGATAATAGACCGAGTAGTAAAGAAATTACGGAACAAGGAAGTACCATTAGTCAAAGTCAGCTGGCAAAATCACACAGCAGCAGAGGCGACTTGGGAGACAGAGGCCAGCATGAGACAGAAGTACCCAGAATTGTTTTAAGTTCGGGGATGAACTTTTTATAAGGTATGGGGGATTGTAAAGCCCAAAAATTCTCAAAACTATTTTAGAAATATAGTATGATTTTTCTGGAATTTTTAGATATTTTTCCAGAATTTTCCGAGTAGCGGAAGTAGCAAAAATAATTAGAACCGTAAAATAGCTTAGGCGAGAATCGAACCCGAGACCTATGGTTTACGGGTAAGTTTAGTAACCGGTGAACCCAGCAGGGCCGTGCTGAAAGAAAGAGGAATCAATTATATTTATATTAGAATTGGGCCTAGTTACCCACTTAATATAAATAAGAACTTAAGTTGGGGTTTGGTTTATTTTTAAGTTGGTTCGGCAAATCCTTCTCACGAAAACCTCACGCCACTTTCCCTCTCCAAACCCTCAACGCCGAACACCCCTTCTCCTCTTCCTCTCTCAGCGCCCAAGTCCCAAGGGCTCTCGGATCACTTTCCGGCGATGACTCCAACACGAAAGAGGTTCTTCTCCGCGAGAGGAACGCGAAGACGTGATCGGATCGTCGAGAGGATCATCTCCACCGGAACTCTAGCGAATAGAATCGTAAGAAATTACGATCAAGAGGTAAGAAACCCCTCACCTGCAGTATAATAGCTCCGTTTGGATTTTCTATGCATTAGATTAGTAATATGCAGATTTTGTTGACATGTAGGGTGTTTTAACCCTCCTCTCAGATTTAGGGATTTAGTTGAGCACCTTTAGATGGGCCGGACACGCTTACCCTCTTCAGTTGGGGTTGTAGACGTTGTCGGGTGCCTAAAGGTGATCTCCCTAATAAAGAGGAGAGTTGGGGCACACTAAGTGTTCGACAAAATAACTAGATCAGTAAAAAAATGCAACTTAGGCATTTTAATAGTACAGTTAAATGCATTAGAAGCGTTTAAAACAGTAAATCAGTTTATTTTAGCTATATGGGACTACGGTCCAATGGGTGGGCTCCCACAGTCGCCTCTAGGTTCAGATAACCTAGCTCTAGGTTCAGATAACCTAGAAACAACAAGTTAAAATAGTTAGCTATATTTAGTATTTTATTTTCAGTGGCACTGTACTGGATCAGATATCCATTGGGTTGGACTCCCACAGTCATCCCTAGGTTTAGATAACCTAGTTAACCCTACTAGATTCGGGACTTGCAAACCCGGGTCTAGTTAGGGATGCGCGCACAGCAAGTACAGTTGCCGGGCCCAAACAGCATGATTATGTATTTTCACTTATTATGTATTAGATTTCAAAACTCAAAATCAATTATGCTAGTTGAGTTTGTTTCTAGTTACATATTTAGTTTCAGTTAGTTTAGCCTATATTCAGTTCAGTGTTTATTTGGTTGCTTTGCCATGATTCAGTGCTTATGCCATGCTTATATGTTATGCCTTACGATTTCAGTATACCATGTCTTAGCAAGTTCAGCGCATATTTTCAAACAGCATGATTTAAAAGCATATTGCATCGAATGCATGATTTTGTGAGGTAGATGGTTTCTTACTAAGCTTTAAGCTTACAGATTCTACTTTTCCTTATACTGCAGATAAAGGTAAAGGAAAGATGGACTAACAGAGGAAGCTGGAGGGCAATGCAAAGATGGTGTGTGTGGCAGGAATCGGAATCAAAGGTCCTTAGGGGACTTAGCAAGTTTAACCAATGAGAACTCTAGCAATTTTTACTTTCATACACTTTCAATTGTTAAATGTGTTTAGTGACTTAAAATGCCATGAACCAGTGAACCTTACTCTAGCTTAAGTCTAAAATTGTTATTACATGTTGTTAGAATAGCTATCATGCATGGGATAGTTGATAGGCGGAGTCTTGGCACAACCCAGGGGCTGAAATCAGAGTTCAGATTCGAAATCAGAACTCTGATCGGTCTCCAGACCGATCAGGGCCTGGTTGTGTCACTGGATCGGTCAGCCGACCGATCCAGACAGATACAGTATGCTACTGTATCCTCATGGATCGGTCAGCCGACC
Organism: Zingiber officinale; assembly: GCF_018446385.1. Taxonomy (NCBI): domain Eukaryota; kingdom Viridiplantae; phylum Streptophyta; class Magnoliopsida; order Zingiberales; family Zingiberaceae; genus Zingiber; species Zingiber officinale. The sequence goes on from NC_055994.1 coordinate 46,766,415, forward strand.
GATCCAGAGGCGAACAGAGACATGGGAGGTGAACTGATCGGTCTACCGACCGATCAGGGTGCTCCTGGATCGGTCGGTAGACCGATCCAGCTGCGCCCAACGCAGCAGACGCACGGAGGCTCACTGATCGGTCGGCAGACTGATCCAGGTGCGTACAGAAGCGAAAGAAGAAGAGAAAGCTTTTGGATCGGTCCGCCGACCGATCCAGAGACTTCTACCGTGCCAGTATCAAGCTGGATCGATCCCGTGATCGATCCGACAGCCCAATCGATCTGTGGATCGATTGAAATGCCTGATTACAGCTAGCAGGTCATCCGGGAGGCATAGGTTGTCTCCCCTAGCAAGTGTACAACTCCTAGGTACACCCAGAGCATTAAGTTTTGATCAGTTTAGTAGAAAAATTTTAATTAGCCTAGCTTTCCGCACAGTATAGTTTAGCAATAACTGTAGCGATTCACCTTACAGCCTAGTACCCAGAAGGCGGGTCGTTACACACATGTGACTCAGGTTGACGGCTTCGGGTCCGGTGAAGGATGGAGAATCCGAGGGACCGTGGACAAGGCAGCAAGGACAAGGGCTGAGGGAAACGACTTTGAGGCATACACGAAGGATGGCATTGGGGACGAGCCGCGGGCTTGAATGCATCCGAGGGACGAGAGCCAAAGGAAGTAAGTTTGAAGGCAAGAGGTCAAGCTACAAAGAAGAATCAAATGAGTCGTGAGGGTACGAGTGCATGAGAGATTGTACTCGGAGTAAAATCCTAGTTTTAGGGGTTTACTGTAGCGGCACTGTAGCAGTTACTGTAGCAGTTACTGTAGCGTACTGTAGCAGTCGACTGGTGTATGGACCAGTCGACTGATGCACTGTAGCAGATAGCCGTTGAGAGAGCCGTTGGGCTGGCATTAGTCGACAGTTGCAAGGACCAGTCGACTGGTAACGGGCAAATCAGGTTCTGATTTGTTCCAAGCTCTATAAGAAGGAGCTTGGTATGGCCGGCCAAGGCGACGAAATTAGACTGGGTAAAAGCCTAATTAGTAGTCACAAGAGTTCTCAAGTGCTTGTGTAATCCAAGAGGTCTTGGTGAGTTTGTGGTGAGGTTTCTCCACCCACAAGGAGCGACTTGAGATAGCCGGAGTTTGCCGGGGGCTAATCCACCGACGGATAGGGATCGTCCACTTCAAGGACAAGCCGTGGAGTAGGGCTCGCCCTAATCTCTGAACCACGTTAAACGAACGTGTTAGCGGTTTGCTTGCTCTTTCTTATAGTGTTTAGCTTTCTACTTGTTTGTATTAGTTTGTATTTCCGTTGCACACTAACAAGTGTAGGGTGAAAGCGAGTATTTGGGGGTGTCGTCTATCCAACCCCCCTTCAAGCCGGCCACCGATCCTCCAACATTGGGACCCAAGCATAATAAAGAAGGTCGAAGCAAACGCCAAAGCAACGTGCACTCTTCAATGTGGACTGACAAAGGAAGAGTTAAACTGAGTCGGCCCATTCTCAAGCGTGAAAGAGCTATGGGAAAAACTGATTGAGCTGCACGAGGGCACCTCTGATACAAAGGTAAGCAAACATGATTTGCTTTTGAATAAATTGTATTATATGAAAATACAGGAAGGTGAGTCAGCGAGTCAACTTCATGTGCGTATACAAGACCACCTCAACGACCTCCACGCCATCGGACAGAAGGTGGAGAACTGCGACATAATCAGGTATGCGTTAAACGCTTTTCCAAGGAATATCTTATAGGCATCCATGGTAGATGCTTACAAAATATCCAAGGATCTTTCTTTAATTAAGTTAGATGAACTTTTTTCTGAATTTGAATTGCATGAACAAACTAATGCACACTCAGCCGATAAGGGTATTGCCTTGATTACAGGTACAAGCAGAACCCGGGAAGCAAAAACAAAGCGTAAAACTAAACCAGAGCCCGAAGAAGAACCGGACTCAGAAGATGACGACGAGGAGATAACAGTCGAACTCATCAACCTAGTACGTAAGCTCTACAGAAAGAAGAAGGGATTCATAAAGAAGGACATTAAGAAGGTGATTTAGTCCAAGACGGTGCAAGCCAGTCCAAGAGTCAAGTTTTAAGTAACCTACTATGGCTGCAACCAATAGGGACACGTAAAAGTCAACTATCCAAACCAAAAGGAAGCAAAGAAGTAGAGGAAAAAGAAAGCATTGAAAGCAACTTGGGACAAATCTTCGTTAGAAGATTCCGACGAAGAGCTCGAGAAGACAAGCTTCCTTGCACTAACAGCCCGAGAACAAGTCAGTGAATTAAAAACTGAGAGCGAATCAGAAGCTGAGTCCGAACGAAGCCACAGATCTGTATCCGTTTCTGAAGGGCCTAAACCCGCTGCAAGTACTTGTCAAATAAATAAACTTTACAATTTAATTAATTATTTAATGCGGAAGTTAGCTAAATCAAATATCTGGGTCAAATTGTTAGAGTGTATACTAAAAGCCTAACTTTTGTAAATATTTATTTTGAAATAAAGAATCACATTGGTCAAAAATGTCTACATTTATATGCTAAGTGTAGTTGTTCAATTAATTTATATTGTAGATAACATGGTATGTGGTGTCACACACAGAAGATCATGTTATCGGTTCTTTATAAATTATAAACAGAAGCTCACGACTAAGATGGATAGGAACAAATCATTGGAATAGTCATAGTGTAAATTGGTATTAGTTTATCTTAACTATAAAATTACACTAGTACACTCTGAGTGTATTGAGCAGGACCATTTAAGGTAAGTTCTTTTTGTGCTGACTTAATAAAAGAGCAAGACCTTAGTTGTTATGGAAGTGTGTGCTCTTAATCCTAATATAATAACAAGCACATATATTTAGTATTCATTTCTTTAACTTATCAAAGGGTGAGATTTAGCTCGATAAATCAAAAGGCCCGATAAGTTGGGAAATAATATTACTTATAGTGTGTGTTGTTGATTATAGAAGGAAACTATGTCCTAAAAATCTAGGTTGATAAATGTCCCCAAGAGGAGCTCATAAGGATTGTCATGTTAAACCCTGCAGGTGGACTTAGTCCGACATGACAATAAGGTTGGGTGGTACTACTCTTGGACTAAGATATTAATTAAAGAGAGTTGTCAGTAACTCATTTAATTAGTGGACATTTGACATCTTAAACCCAGGGAGACTAACACACTCATAATAAGAAGGAGCCCAAAATGTACTTTGGGATTGGTGCGGTAGTTAAATAATAATTTTTTAGTGGTATGAATTATTATTGATGAAATTAAGTTGGGTGTTCGGAGCGAACACGGGAAGCTTAATTTCATCGGGAGACCAAAACCAATTCCTCCTCTCGGTCCCTCTCGGTCCCTATCATAGCCTCTTGTATATAGAGAATTATACCCACCGCATACCCACCTTTCTACCCACCTTGAGGTGGCCGGCCAAGCTAGCTTGGAGCCCAAGCTAGGGCCGGCCAAAGCTAAGGGTGGAGCCAATTTAAGGTGGTCGGCCAAAGCTTGGATCCCAAGCTTAGGTGGCCAGCCACTAGAAAAATAAAAGGGATTTTATTTATAATCTTTTCTTATGTGGATATCATAGTTTTAAAAGAGAGTTTAAAATTTAAATCTTTCCTTCTACAAAAGATTAAGTGAAAGATTTGATATCTTTCCTTATTTGTAGTTAAAAGGAAGATTTTAATTTTAGATAAAACTTTCCTTTTTGTAACCATGTTCATGATTTAAAATAGAGTTTTAAATTAAATATTTCCTTTTATAAGTTTCTACAAAATATTAAGAAAAGATTTGATATCTTTCATTATTTGTAGATTGAAAGGAAGAAAGGAAGATTTTAGTCTTAGAGAAAACTTTCTTTTTAGAAATCATCCACATGTTTTAATAGAGAAATTTTAATTTATAAAATTTCCTTTTATAACCAACCATGAAGGGAAAAATTATTAGAGAAATTTTTATTAAAATTTCAGAAGTAAATTAGGAAGTTTTAATTCTTGTATTATTAAAACTTTCCTTACTTGGAGCTATGAGGTGACCGACCACTTAATATAAGAAAAGGACATTGTTTTAATCAATTAAATTTTCCTTTTCATGGAAAAGAAAATAAGGAAGTTTTTATTTAAATTTTCCTTATTTGCCAAGACCAAGGATTATAAAAGAGAGGGAGGGGGTGCCTTCATGAGATACAACTCTATTCTATTTTCCTCCCTCTCTTTCTTGGTTGTGGCCGACCCTAGTCCTTGCTCTTCTCCTTTTCTCTTTTTCCATAGTGGCCAGCGGCATTAATATTAGAGGGGTTTTTGGTGGTCGGTTCTAGCTTGGAGAAGAAGGAGAGAAAGGAGGCTTTGCTCTTGCATCCCTAGGAGCTCATTGGTTGGTGGCCGAATCTTGCTAGAAGAAAGGAGGCTTGGTGGTTCTCATCTCGGTAGATCGTTGCCCACACAACGCTTGAGATAAGAAGAGGAATACGGTAGAAGATCAAGAGGTTATTGCTTATAAAGAAAGGTATAACTAGTAATTATTTTCGCATCATACTAGTTTTCTTTGTATGAATTCCAAACACAAGAGGCTAGTGATTCTAGATTTTCGAATTAGATATTCGAAGTTGTGTTTCTTTTGTTTTTTTTTTTAAATTTGTGATTCGATTATTCTTTTTGGTTAAACCTAGAGTTATATAAGGAAATTAAATATTAGGTTTCTTTAAAAGGCTTTGTCTAGGCGGTGGTGGATGATCCCATACCCAAGAAGGCCTAGTACCTCACCATGCAGTCCTGGAGGCCAATTATAGAAATTAATATTTAATTGAATTTATAACATAGGTGGATTTCGATCAATAATGTTAAGCATCATTTGCGATCCAAGTCTAAACCATTAAGAATAGATAAGTTAAATTTGGAATCAATAATGTTAAGTTCCGTTTGTGATTCCGAATTTAATTTCTAAAGAACACAATAAGTTGTTAGGAAATGTTCAAGACTTGTACAAAATTTTTATACAGTGGAACCGGTACGATCTTCCTAGGACCAACCAACACAAATCACTTCAAAACGAGGTAACAACCCTTAAAGAAGTGACTAACCCTAGCTCCTTGACTGATCCCATTCAGACTAGAACCTTAACTCAAGTCTAAAAGCTTGAAGAAGAGAATTCTAGCCTAAAAAATCAAGTCAAGGGACTAAAGGACATGTTGGAACGGTTTACTCTGGATTCCAAGAATCTTGACTTGATTCTTGGAAAACAGCGAGCCATTTACAATCGATCTGGACTTGGATTTAAGACTAAACGCAAATACAAGTCTTATTTATCAATTATAAATAGAACTGATAGAAAATTAGTCCAAGCATGTGTCCCTAAGTCAAACTTGGTTAATCAAGTTAGACTTGGTCAATATTGGATCCCCAAGAATCAAATCCATTACCTTAATAGACCCTATCGAGGCTATGATCTAGGGGAGCCAATAGAAAGATTATTTTTATCAATAGATAGATTTGCTTGATGCTTGATGTACTGCTCTTTTAATTATACATGCTTAGACTAAGATAGATAAGGACCTAGGCATAATTTACACTTGATCAGTTAGACCTAGGGATTTCAAAAGGAAAATTAAATATCCAATTTCTTTGAAAGGCTTTGTCTAGAAGTGGTGGATGATCTCATACCCACGAATGACTAGTGCCTCGCCACAGCCTGGAAGCCTATCCTTGAAATAGATATTTAATTAACCAATTATAAAATCTGAGTCTAACTCAAATGTAAATTAATCATTAGATGATAACCTAAATCAAAGATTAATTTAACTATCTCACAAATATTTATAAGGTTCCTTGATTGATAATTTAGAAAAGGGTGAGTTGGATTTAGGTAAAATTTAGATCTAACTAATTATTCGATCTAATTAATTTAATTCAATTAATTAATTTAATTTAATATAATTAATTTAATTTAATTTAATTTAATCTAATTAATTTAATTCATTTAATCTAATTCAATTTAATCTAATTAATTTAATTTAATTTAATTTAACCGAATTAATTTAAATCAATTAACCTAATTAACAAATCAATTAACTTAATTAATCAATTGACCCAATTAATAAATCATTCAATAAATCTAATTTAACCTAACCAATTCATAATCTAATCTTAACTCAATTAAACACAAAACCATCTCACAATCACTCATAGAAATACTATATCTGATAAACTAGACTGGGTGAGATGGATATTAAGGAGTTATTTTCAATCAAACTATCTCTTGAATCCATCAAATTAAACCAAATCGAATACTTTATGTGGATCAATGGATGCTAGATAGCGGGTGCTCCAGGCACATTATTGTAGACAAATTGAAATTTACTAAGCTAAAATTCAAGAACCTAGGGTCAGTTTCATTCGACAACGACAGAATACTTAATGTAATCGGAATAGATAATATCCAATTAAGTTCTGATTTCTATATTCGAAAAGTTTTACTCGTTGATCAATTCAATTTTAACTTACTAAGTATTAGTCAATTATGTGACTCAGGGGTACTTAGTCTCATTTTCAAAATATGAGTGCTTAATTAAAAATGTTGAAAATCTTGAAATCACACTTAAGGGAATTAGGAAAAAGAATGTAACACCCCACCCTCCTCGCTACTAGTCTGTGAGGGCGGAGTGCTACTAGACTACTAACTTTACTTAACTATCCTTGTTCACATGTTGATAGTAATTCCTAAAACTCTCGGAGAACTTAAAACATACAATTAACTAGCAGCGGAAGACTAAATGACTCATCTAATACATTCTTAATAAATGGCAATCTTAATAAATAAAGGAAACTCCTTTCTAGTCCCAAGACTTCCATAGTCCAGGCATCACACATCCATCCGCACCTCCTTGTTGCCTTCCTTTGCTATAACTTTTCCTTTCCTTTATCTGCAGTAAGAGGAAATGCAACTATAAGCAAAATTGCTTAGTAAGCGCTATATAACTCACAAAACTTGAATATACATGTAACTGGAAGAAATCTAAAACTGAATGCTCAGAAAGAAATACTACTCATGCTCATCTACAAGCAAAAGAAATATACTGAAATGCTAAACGTGTAAAGAAAATCTAAACAAACACGCTAGCATAAAAGAAAACTAAACTTGCAGGATTTTAAACTTATGTGAAGCTTGTTTTACTTGTTTAAAAATTTATACTTTAATACTTCAAAATAATAATCAACTTTCTTCTTGGGCTCGGCAACTGTACTTGCTATGCGCGCATCCCTAACTAGACCCGAGATAGCTGGTCTCGAATCTAGTAGGGTTTACTAGGTTATCTAAACCTAGGGACGACTATGGGAGTCCAGCCCGAGAGTCCTGCATACTAGGTTATCTAAACCTAGGGACGACTATGGGAGCCCATCCCAAGGACAACTGAGAGTCCAGTAAGTGCCACTGATAAAAGTAAAATACTTGTTATCTTTTAATACTTCTAATATATAATGCCTCGGTATTTTAACGAGCACCTTGTGTGACAAAATCCCTAAAGTCTTGACTTTGGGATCTACTTAAGGTCTTGACCTTTTTCTTTCTTTTCTTTATCTTTCTTATACTTGTTAATACCTCTAATAAAAGAATGCTTCTTTAAAAACTGAAATGTTTAAACAAATTCTAACTTTGAAATGCATAAACAAAAATCTGCATACTATGCTAATCAAAATTCTGCATACTATTCTAATCAAGATTCTGCATTCTATGCTACACTATTTCTGCATACTATGTAAACATAAATTCTGCACTATAATACTTAACCAAACTGCACTATAATCTTTATTAAAAATCTGCACTATAAGCTTAATTAAAATCTGCACTATAAGCTTAATTAAAATCTGCACTATAAGCTTACATAAAAATCTGCATTATAAGATTAATTAAAATCTGCACTATAGGCTTAATTAAAAATCTACACTATAAGCTTAATTAAAATCTGCACTATAAGCCTACATAAAAATCTGCACTATAAGCTTAATTAAAATCTGTACTATAGGCTTAATTAAAAATCTGCACTATAAGGGCTTAATTAAAATCTGCAATATAAGCTCTATATAAAAATCTACATTATAAGCTTAATTAAAATCTGCACTATAGGCTTAATTAAAAATCTGCACTATAAGCGCTTAATTAAAATCTGCAATATATGCTTTACATAAAAAAATCTACATTATAAGCTTAATTAAAATCTGCACTATAGGCTTAATTAAAAATCTATACTATAAGCGCTTCTTATGCTTCGAATTCAAGAAGAACAAAGGTCTGAAACTACTCCTACTGCAGGTGAGAAGCACTTACCTTGATTCTTGGACTCACAACCGAACAAAAAGGGCTTCTAGGACCTTGGCCGACCGCCGGAGATGATGCCCTAACTCCCTTTCGTTTTCTGCCCGAGCTCCGCCATCGTACGCAGAAGAGAAGGAGAGAATGATTTAAGTCACGGGAAAATAGAGCATCAATTTATCCCTTTTTATAACTTAATATTTCTGTTAACTCCTTAAATAAATTCGCTATCTTTTCTAAACAGACAAATCCAACATCAACTTATCCCTTTTATAATCCAATATTCTGTTAATTATCTTAAATAAATTCGCTACCTTTTCTAAACAGACAAATCCAACATCAACTTATCCCTTTTATAATATTCTGTTAACTATCTTAAATAAATTTGCTACCTTTTCTAAACAGACAAATCCAAGATCAACTTATCCCTTTTATAATCCAATATTCTGTTAACTATCTTAAATAAATTCGTCGCCTTTTCTAAACAGAAAAATCCGTTTGCCCACTTGGTCAGCTGGGTTTTGACTGAGTCAAAGGTCGTGGGTTCAATTCTTGGCTTGGATATTTTTTTGTCGAAACTTCCTTCGTTTAGTAAAAATACCAAACGACCTCCAAAAATTATATAAAAATACTCTAAAAATTTCTAAAAATCCCTAGAATATTTCTATAGCATTTTTAAATATTTTTAAATTACTTTTAGGACTCTAATTGAGGAAATTTGGTTCGTTACAATTCCCCATATCTTATAAAAAGTTCGTCCTCGAACTTAGAATAATTCTATAGCATGTTCTCTACCTTGTACATGCATTAGTTAGCGTCCATAATCTAATGTACTAAGGAAAACCACATCAAAGGTATCTTAGGACCTCCTAACCTACATACAATGAACATAAGCATAAGCAGTGATATAAGCATGATAGCATAAATGTAAGCATGGTAGATGAACTAAACATAATGATAGACTCGATCACAAGCATGTCCATATGCATAGGCAAAAACATAACATGAACATAACGAAGACCTAAACATAAACGTAAATATAAACATAACATGACTTGAACATACTTGCATGCATACTCATAAACATACTATTGTGGTGGCCTAGTTGCACTTAGTAGTACCATAACATAAGTTGTTGATCAGACAACTACTCTAGCGCTAGGTTAGTAGGGGTCCGAACTTAGGACCGGAGTTCCCCTTTATTTTGGCGCGCTTACCGGGCTTAGGTCCCCGGATCATACCACCATCCCAGAACATATCTTGTTTGATTCTGGCGCGCTCACCGAGCTTAGGTCCCTAGATCATACCACCATCCCAGAACATATCTTGTTTAATTCTGGCGCGCTCACCGGGCTTAGGTCCCCGGATCATACCACCATCCCAGAACATAAATTGGCAAGCTCTCCAGGCTTAGGTCCTTGGTTTATAAGCACTTCTAAACATCTCCCTATTCTGTACATATAATCTAATACTTCTAAGGATTTCTCTTTACTGTAAATAATAAAGAAAGCATACAAAAAAAAATTAAATACTTTCTTACTTTAAGACGGCAAGGATGGTGCTGATGTGTGATGCTGGAGAATAGGAACTGCTCTGATACCAACTTGTAACACCCCACCCTCCTCGCTACTAGTCTATGAGGGCGGAGTGCTACTAGACTACTAACTTTACTTAACTATCCTTGTTCACATGTTGATAGTAATTCCTAAAACTCTCGGAGAACTTAAAACATACAATTAACTAGCAGCGGAAGACTAAATGACTCATCTAATACATTCTTAATAAATGGCAATCTTAATAAATAAAGGAAACTCCTTTCTAGTCCCAAGACTTCCATAGTCCAGGCATCACACATCCATCCGCACCTCCTTGTCGCCTTCCTTTGCTATAACTTTTCCTTTCCTTTATCTGCAGTAAGAGAAAATGCAACTATAAGCAAAATTGCTTAGTAAGCGCTATCTAACTCACAAAACTCGAATATGCATGTAATTGGAAGAAATCTAAAACTGAATGCTCAGAAAGAAATACTACTCATGCTCATCTACAAGCAAAAGAAACATACTGAAATGCTAAACGTGTAAAGCAAATCTAAACAAACACGCTAGCATAAAAGAAAACTAAACTTGCAGGATTTTAAACTTATGTGAAGCTTGTTTTACTTGTTTAAAAACTTATACTTTAATACTTCAAAATAATAATCAACTTTCTTCTTGGGCCCGGCAACTGTACTTGCTATGCGCGCATCCCTAACTAGACCCGAGATAGCTGGTCCCGAATCTAGTAGGGTTTACTAAGTTATCTAAACCTAGGGACGATTATGGGAGTCCAACCCAAGGACAACTGAGAGTCCTGCAAACTAGGTTATCTAAACCTAGGGACGACTATGGGAGCCCAACCCAAGGACAACTGAGAGTCCAGTACAGTGCCACTGATAAAAGTAAAATACTTGTTATCTTTTAATACTTCTAATATATAATGCCTCGGTATTTTAACGAGCACCTTGTGTGACAAAATCCCTAAAGTCTTGACTTTAGGATCTACTTAAGGCCTTGGCCTTTTTCTTTCTTTTCTTTATCTTTCTTATACTTGTTAATACCTCTAATAAAAGAATGCTTCTTTAAAAACTGAAATGTTTAAACAAATTCTAACTTTGAAATGCATAAACAAAAATCTACATACTATGCTAATCAAAATTCTGCATACTATTCTAATCAAGAGTCTGCATTCTATGCTACACTATTTCTGCATACTATGTAAACATAAATTCTGCACTATAATACTTAACCAAACTACACTATAATCTTTATTAAAAATCTGCACTATAAGCTTAATTAAAATCTGCACTATAAGCTTAATTAAAATCTGCACTATAAGTTTACATAAAAATCTACATTATAAGCTTAATTAAAATCTGCACTATAGGCTTAATTAAAAATCTGCAATATAAGCTTAATTAAAATCTGCACTATAAGCCTACATAAAAATCTGCACTATAAGCTTAATTAAAATCTGTACTATAGGCTTAATTAAAAATCTGCACTATAAGCGCTTAATTAAAATCTGCAATATAAGCTCTATATAAAAATCTGCATTATAAGCTTAATTAAAATCTGCACTATAGGCTTAATTAAAAATCTGCACGCTTAATTAAAATCTGCAATATAAGCTTTACATAAAAAAATCTGCATTATAAGTTTAATTAAAATCTGAACTATAGGCTTAATTAAAAATCTGCACTATAAGCGCTTCTTATGCTTCGAATTCAAGAAGAACAAAGGTCTGAAACTACTCCTACTGCAGGTGAGAAGCACTTACCTTGATTCTTGGACTCACAACCGAACAAAAAGGGCTTCTAGGACCTTGGCCGACCGCCGGAGATGATGCCCTAACTCCCTTTCGTTTTCTGCCCGAGCTCCGCCATCGTACGCAGAAGAGAAGGAGAGAATGGTTTAAGTCACGGGAAAACAGAGCATCAACTTATCCCTTTTTATAACTTAATATTTCTGTTAACTCCTTAAATAAATTCGCTATCTTTTCTAAACAGACAAATCCAACATCAACTTATCCCTTTTATAATCCAATATTCTGTTAATTATCTTAAATAAATTCGCTAGCTTTTCTAAACAGACAAATCCAACATCAACTTATCCCTTTTATAATATTCTGTTAACTATCTTAAATAAATTCACTACCTTTTCTAAACAGACAAATCCAAGATGAACTTATCCCTTTTATAATCCAATATTCTGTTAACTATCTTAAATAAATTCGCTACCTTTTTGTAAACAGACAAATCCAAGATCAAATTATCTCTTTTATAATCCAATATTCTGTTAACTATCTTAAATAAATTCGCTGCCTTTTCTAGTTAGAAAATTTTGTTTGCCCGCCTGGTCTGCTAGGTTTTGACTGAGTCAAAGGTCGTGGGTTCAATTCTCGGCTTGGACATTTTTTTGTCGAAACTTCCTTCGTTTAGTAAAAATACCAAATGACCCCCAAAAATTACATAAAAATACTCTAAAAATTTCTAAAAATCCTTAGAATATTTCTATAGCATTTTTAAATATTTTTAAATTACTTTTAGGACTCTAATTGAGGAAATTTGGGTCATTACAAAGAATATCTATACAATTGACCTACCAACCTCCTCACTAAAGAATCTATTGACACAACAAAAGGAAATCAAGTTGTGGCACAGAAGACTGGGTCACACTCATACCAAACTCATTTAAAAAATGAGTCAAAATGACTTAGTTAGAGGTTTGACCAAATTAAAATTTACTGAAAATTCAATTTGTACTGCTTGTCAACAGGGTAAACAAACCAAGTCAAGCCACAAGTTAATCAACTTGAATAGAACTAATTCAATACTTGATCTCCTTCACTTAGACTTGTTTGATTCATCTGGGGTCAAGTCACTAAGTAAAAATCAATATTGCTTAGTAATAATTGATGATTACTTAATGTTTACTTAGGTAAAATTTCTAAAAACTAAAGATGAATTCTACAAAATCTTTAAAAAATTTTGTAACTTAGTAGAAAATGAAAAAGATACTAAAATTAAAAGAATTAGAAGTGACCATGGGAGAGAATTTGATAACCTCAAATTTATTGAATTTTGTGAAATTAATGGATATAAACATGAATACTCATGCCCTAGAACCCCTCAACAAAACGATCTAGTAGAGCGCAAAAATAGAACCCTACAAGAAGCCGCTACAACCATGTTAAATGAATATAACTTAAACAATCAATTCTGGGATGAGGCAATTAATATAGCCTATTACATTCAAAATAGAATTCTAATCAATAAAATACAAAATAAAACTCCATATGAAATATATTATAATAAGATCTCCAACTTAAACAATTTAAAGGTGTTTGAGTGTAAAGTTCATATTCTAAACACTAAGAACTACTTAGGTAAATTCACATCAAAATCAACCCCAGGAATCTTTTTAGGGTATTCGATAACCAGTAGGGCCTATAGAGTTTATAACAAAAGTACCCTAAAAGTTGAAGAAACAATTAATGTGATTTTTGATGAAGAAAATAACCTACCTAACTCAATAAATGAAACTATTAATCCAAATACTGAAGATGATGAAGATGTTCAATTTAAACCTAGATAAACAAAAGAACCAATTATTGACCCTAATTTAAGACCATCAAGAATAGGTACCAATCATCCATCTGACCAAATTTTGGGTGACCCAACCCTAGGAGTTCAGACTAGGTTATCTTATAAAAACCTAAGTCAAATAGCCCTCATTTATAAAATCAAACCCAAAACTATAAAAGAAGCCCTACCAGACCTATAATGGATATTGGCAATGCAAGAGGAGTTAGCTCAATTTGAAAGAAACCAGGTCTAGAAACTAGTACCTAAACCTATAAATAAAACCATAGTTGACACTAAATGGGTATTTAGAAATATATTAGACGATAAGGGAAAAATAGTAAGAAACAAAGTTAGATTAGTAGCAAAAGGATTTAGTCAAGTAGAAGGGCTAGACTATGATGAGACTTATGCCCCCATGTCTAGACTTGAATCTATTAGAATGCTGCTGACCTATGCCAAATGGATGTAAAATTCGCCTTTTTAAATGGGTTCATTAAGGAACAAGTCTATGTTATCCAACCCTCAGGATTTGAGGACTTGGACCACCAAAACCATGTCTTTAGGTTAAAAAAGACCCTTTATGGACTAAAACAAGCACGTAAGGCTTGGTATGAACGTCTATCAAATTATTTAATAACTAAAGGATTTAAACAAGGTTAAATAGATCAAACCTTATTTGTAAAAATTCTAGAAAAAGATATCTTTATAGCCCAAATTTACGTAGATGATATAAATTTTTGTTCGACAAACACTAAATTTTTAAAAGAATTTACAAAATTAATGGAAAGTGAATTCGAAATGAGCCTAGTTGGGGAACTCAACTTTTTCTTAGGCTTACAAATTAAACAAACCAAAGATGGAATTTATGTTTTTCAAACTAAATATGCTAAAGAACTAATCAGGAAATTTGACATGGAAAATTCAAAAAATATAAATACTCCAATGGAAATTAATGTTAAAATTGACTTTGACTTAAAAGGAAAGCTGGTAGACTTGAAATACTATCGAAGTGTGATAGGAAGTCTACTCTACCTAATCGCAAGTCGACCCGACATTTTGTTTGCAGTAGGTATATATGCAAGATACCAATATTGTGCAAAAAAGTCACACCTAACAAATGTTAAGAGAATTCTCAAGTATATTAAGGGAACCCTTAATGTAGGACTTTGGTACCATAGAAATTACACCTTTGACCTAACTAGCTATTCTGACTCAGATTATGCCGGGTGCAAACTAGATAGAAAAAGTACAAGTAGTAGCTGTCAATTTCTAGGTCAGTGCCTAGTAAATTGGTCAAGCAGAAAACAGCACTGTGTTGCTTTATCCACTATTAAAGCTGAATACATAGCTCTTAGAGAATATGCATCTCAACTACTATGGATGATGCATACTTTAAAAGATTATCAACTAGAATATAAAAACATAAAAATTTCAATTGATAATATAAGTTCAATTAACTTAACCAAAAATCCAATTCACCACTCAAGGACTAAACACATAGATATGTTGAGTCCAAATCAAACCTGGCTGATATTTTCACAAAATCCTTACTTGAACTTGAGTTCAGTGCACTTAGAAGACAGATAGGAATGTGTTTAGTAGAATAGAGTTTACTTAATTCCTCTTCAAATTGCTAATTCAGTCTGTTACTCAGTTTAAAATTCTAAGAAAAATATTTTCAAAATTCAATTTTATTAGTTTTCATGCATAGGGTACTACTTGGATTTCAGAATACTTATGTCTGTGCATCGACATAAGTCTGTGCAATAAATACAAATTTCATATCAATCAAATTGAGTTATCCATGTTTAGTCAAAACTAACTGGAACATTTACTTAATTTGACTAACCAAGTGAAAGCTAATACCTCTTGGTAAATAGCTAGTAACTAAAGGTTAGACAGTTGTTTGAAAGTAAATGGTTTGTTTACTCATACTTGGACTCTAGGGTTTTTTCATAACAAAATTATTTGGCATTAATCAAGGGGAAGTAAACAAGAGAGTTTTTGAAAAAAAAAATTGATATTTTCTTTTGACTTTAAGTTTTTTATGGGATTTTTCTTTTCAAGCTAGAGTGCTAAATTTTAGCATCCTTTAAGCTCATTTCTGCTAAAGTCAAAATTATAATCAAAGTTTTTTTTAGTATTTTATCAAAATATCTTAATATCTTTTAAAGTACTTATTTGCGCTTCTCTTTCACACCTTTTAAAAGCTAATGAACTTCACTAAGTTTTAGAACTCTTTAAGTGCATATAACTTTCTTTCTAAATCATTTTCAAAAAGTCAAATTTTTGCTAAAGTTTCTTTATCAAAGCTAATATTTCAAGTACAAACTATCCTTTAGGGGAAGCTAATTATTCTTTTCTATATTTAGTACTTTTGATATATGACAAAGAGGGAGAGTTAGGAAAGTGAAAGTTAAATTGAAAATGAATAAAAAGTTAAGATGAATAACTAGAACAGTTTGATATTGCATTACTTGATGTTGCATGTATGCTATGATCTTACTATATTTTTACTTTACTTTGAACTTTTGTTGTCATAATAAAAAAAGAGAAGATTCCTAGTGCGGGAAACATCTGACGATCGAACCTAAGTTTTGATAATGGCAAAGGGTTCAAAGTTAAGATCATTGGTGGTCTAACGTGTTTGAATGAGTTTGTAGGAAAGTCCTAAGTGTACTTAGGCAAAATTCCTAGCTGCGATTAGGCAGGTGAAAAACCCTAGGGTGTGACAACCCTAGGTGCGGAAAGTCTTGGCGGGTCAAGGACTTCGGGCAAAAGTTCTAGAGTCTAGGATTCTAGGTGGAAAGTCCTGATGTCACGAACCAGGTGGAAGATTGGGCGGGTTGTGGAGCGGACGCCTAGTAGAAAGTCCTGGAGCCTCGGGCGTTGAGTAAAGTCCAGTTGATCTGGAGGACCGGTTTGACAACATGTATACTCTCCTAAGTGGAGTAGGTGAGGGTGCGTTCCCCGGTGAGGGAGCAGTAGGTGTCGGTTCGACCTAGGATTTCTGGACAAGAATCCGAAGTCAGAATTGGACAGTCCAATGACTGTCAAATACTTTATTTTACATGTATATATTGCGCTAACTTTGTTTTGCAGGGTATGTTGGTTTGTTAGACTAACGTATTTTGCAGGAAGCGAATTGGACATCATTGCCTCGGATGAACAGTACCCGAGGCACCCTCCATGGAGCTTGGAGGTGCCTCGGGTCGCATACAGAGACAGCCTTGTAGCAAGGCGCAAGGGCTCCCTTGTGGAGCTTGAGGGCGCCCTGGACCTGGCACGAGGGTGCCCTCCATGGGCTTAGAGGCGCCCTCAGGTGGATAGGCAGTGACTTGGTCAGAGCTCATCCATGCTGTGGATTCGGCGCGGATGAGGGCGTCCTCTAGGGTGTTGGAGGTGCCCTCCACGAGCCTTATAAGACAATCTCGAGCAACAACTTTGTACAACAATGAAAACGCGATCCATCTTTCTTGCACTGTTCAAAGAACCATCCGATAAAGTTATAGCAAGACATCGACGACCTGAAGCTTCAAATTTCCTATTCTTAAGTTGTTGGTATATTTTCTTACTGTACTTAATTTTTGTACTCTAAACTGTAACTTTTGCAAACTTATAGTGATTGCCCAAAGTAAATGCTCAACGAGCATACGCCTTGGAGTAGGAGTCGCCCTAAGCTTCGAACCAAGTAAAAAATTTGGTGTTCGCGTGTTTACAATTATCTTATATATTTCCGTTGCATTTTACTCTTAATCTTCTGAAATGAAAGTGAAAGTCACGAGCGCTATTCACCCCCTCTAGCGCTTTTGATCTAACACATAGTAGTATAACTATCAGTAATAATCATATAGTACAGTCTTCTGAACAATAATAGGTAAAGCAAATTGAACAACGGAAGAACTGTACTTACCAAGACCTCCTATCCTGACATAAGAATGTGAACCATACAAATAGATGTAGGATCATCAGGCCAAATACATAATGTCTTCTGTATGCATGTCAATCATATGCAGCCACCAAAATGCAACATCCAAAATGCAGCAATCACACACAAATAAATGCAATCTATGCATATTGTGCAAATGACATGGTCACCCCTGACGCCAGTTAGCCACCGTCATCGCGATGATGAATTCGAGTGAGTAGGGCTATGACAATTGCATCACCACTACCCATGAGCGGTCGAGCGGAGCCTTGAAAAAGCAACTGTACACATCCTGCCTGATGTACCACTAACCCATGAGTGGTTTTGTGTGCAGATCATGTAACTGGTGATGTGCTCAACTACAAAGGAGCCGACAATCATACAGCATGCAATCATACAAGATAGTGCATGACACTAAGCATGTAACACTTGACAATATGCGCCTCCATCCGATATGTACCAAAAAGAACAATGAATCCATAACAATAAACTAGGTATCATAATGTCTAAGTACACATGCCAGGTATAACTAGTAGCTAGTCCTGTACCTAGTAATACATTGTATGTCATTACTTCTATGAACATAAGTACACAGGGTAAGAATCAAGATGATATAGGCCTAAATGCATATTAGATAAAATAAAGGAATACCTTAGGTATCAAGTAGTGACATATCAAGGCAGATATAAAACATAACAATTACTATTAGATATAACATACTATGCATATCATAATGACCATATCAAAAGAAGATAAGTCAAAGGTACCCACCTCAAAACGAAGATCGTATCAGATAGATCTCATGTTGTGATGTCGTCTCAACAGAGTTCTGAATCAAAGTATTTTATTTAGCTAAGTTCTTATGAATTAAATAGTTAAATAAAATCTCCAAAATTAGTTAGGGAAAATCCTAATCGATTAACCCTAACCATTGATTAAACCCCACTAATCTAATCCATCGATCAACTACCAAATAACCATCAAGAATCAACACTAAAACTTACTCAATTCCATTTCCCTCCACTGTTGATTCACTGTCTGAGGAGATGACTGTCAGAAAAATAGTGGCCGAAGCAAACTGGTGTTGTTGTCCTCCAACCTAAAACACCTCAAATCTATACAGAGCAAAGATCTGGCACATCCCCGAGTATAGATCTGGCACAAGGGAAAAGAATAATGGCACACGGTGAGGAGATTCTGGTTGTCACCAGTGAAAAGGATGAAGGAAGGTTGTGGGTGGTAGACCTAGGGCACCACAGCATGTCCTTGCTCATACCTGAGGGTCACCGACTCGAAGTGGACTGACAACAGTTGTCTGGAGGTAGGTCGAGTGACAATCTACCGGAAAAACTCCTCGGGTGGCAACAGTCGATGCTCTACCTAGATCCACAAGGGAAAGGGTCGACACCAGGGATCCGAAGATAAGAGGAGGATCGTCGACTCATACCTATTGTGAGGAGTGGCTCGGCACTGTGGCTCGCAAAAATCAGGAGAGGAGATGGAAAGCTCGGTTGCTCCAGCGATGGTCAGCGCAACCCCCGCAGCGGCAGTGGCGGATCAAAGTTAGGGCATGGCTCTCTGCCCTTGGTCGAAGGTTGTCCCGTGTAGAGAGGGTGACTCAGAGAAAGGAAAGAAGAAGCTTGGCCGGCAGTGGTGCGACGTCCGTCAGGCGACGTGGCGTCGAGCAGTGGAGTCAAAGAGGAGAGTTGGCGGAGATCGGGGAAGAGGAAAGGAACGAGAGAGCTATTAGGTATTTATAACTTGAACTTAGGTTTAGGAAAATCAAAACCTAAGTTTATTCCTCAATCAACTCTCATTTTTGGGTATTCCAAACAGGCTTTTCTCAAGTCTATAAATTCATCCCCTCAAAATACATCATACGAGCTTCGAAAATTTTTTAGAAAATTCCTAAAAATTTCTAAAAATTCCGTTAAGATTATTCATCCATTAAGCCTTATTATTTTATTATTAATTTGTTATGGTATTTACATTCTCCCCCACTAATAAAAAAATTTTCCCCTAAATTTTTTTATTACCATCAGCAAGTACTAGCAACAGATAAACAGTATAAATGCTAAATGGAAATCTAACCCACATACCTCAAGTAAAAAGATGGGGGTATCGAGCTCGGATCGTATCCTCGAGCTCCCAGGTAGCCTCCTTGTCAGAATGGTACTGCCATCTGACTTTAACCAGTCGAATAGTCTTGTTCAGCAGCTGTTGCTCTCCGTGGTCCAGAATCCATACCGGAACCTCCTCGTAGGTAACGTCAGGCTGAATGGAAACTGATATATCTAACAGAATATGTGATGGGTCAGGTACATATTTTCTCAGCATGGACACATGGAATATATTGTGAATGCTTGCCAGAGACGGTGGTAGCGTCATACGGTAAGCTACCGCTCCTACCCTCTCCAAGATATGGAAAGGCCCAATGTATCGTGGAACTAACTTACCTGGAAGGCCAAATCTCTTCACCCCTTTCGTGGGTGAGACTCTCAGAAATACATAGTCGATAGTAGAGAACTCCAGGGGTCTCCATCTCTAATCAACATAACTCTTCTGACAATCCTGCGCCTCAGACATCCTCCATCTCAGACATCCTCCGTCTGATAGTGCGGACCAACTCTGTCTCCTGCTGAGATCTCTGAGGTCCTAGCAGTTGGGCCTCCCCAACCTCCTCCCAAAGGGTGGGTGTCCGACAAGGCCTACCATACAACGCTTCAAACGTTGCCATCTGGATAGCTGAATGATAGCTGTTGTTGTAGGCGAACACTACCAATGGTAGGTGGTCCTTCCAACTGCCTCTGAAATCCATAATGCAAGATCTCAGCAAGTCCTCTAATGTCTGGATGGTCCTCTCTGACTGTCCACCTGTTTGCGAATGGAATATTGTACTTAAACAGAGTTGTGTGCCCAAATCCTATTGCAAACTCTGCCAGAATTGAGACATGAATCGTGGATCTCTATCTGATATAATGCTCAAAGGAACACCATGCAATCTAATGATCTCCCGACAATACAGCTCTACCAATCGATCCAAAAAATCGGTCTTCCGAATCACTAAGAAGTGCGCGGATTTGGTTAATCAGTCAACAATTACCCAAATCGCGTCATAGCCTCATCGTGTCCTAGGAAATGCTACCACAAAATCCATAGTGATGTTCTCCTATTTCCACTCCAGAATAGGAATCCTCTGAAATAATCCGGCAGGTCTCTGGTGCTCAACCTTCACTTGCTGACAGACTAGAAATCTAGCTACAAACTCCGCGATGTCTTTCTTCATGTCGTTCCACCAATATGAACGCCTCAAATCTTGATACATGCAGGTTCCGCCTGGGTGGATAGCAAATCGGGAGCGATGAGCCTCCTGAAGTAACTCCTCCATAACCGGATGAGATTGAGGTATGCATAATCTGCCTCGGAAATAAATAATACTCTCGTCATCTCGGGTGAACTCTGTCTACTGCCCAGAAGCTATCTGGCTGCCAATGGACTGTAAGCGCTAATCATCGACCTAGGCCTCTCAAATCCTCGTCTAGATCAATGACAGAGCAACCATGGTAACAAGGATACCCTGCTCTGTCTGTCTCTGCTCCTCAAGACCCAACTCGGAGAAATCTTGAATCAAGTCCATGACTAAAACTCGGTGGCAAGACAAAGTCCCTCTGGACTTCCAGCTAAGTGCATCGGCAACCACATTAGCTTTCCCTGGGTAGTAGCTATTTGATCGAGATCGCGCTAGAGGGGAGGTGAATAGCACTCGTGACTTTCACGTGTTTCGAATTCGTAAAATGATCAAGAATTATGCACAGCGGAAATAATAGAAAGACAACACACACACAAGAGAACACCAAGGTTTTACTTGGTTCAGAGCCTAGGGTGACTCCTACTCCAAGGTCGGCGATCATTGATCGCTTTCTGTGGGCAACAACTATATCGCGCAAAGATAGTACAAATATGTATTACAATAAGTGTAGTAATAATAACAATTATACCGACGACAGAATTGAAATCTCGGAGGTCCGGGTCGTCGTGAACTTGTAGCAGCACTTCAGGGCGTCTTTTGGAGCAGTATGTTGTAGTAGAAGCACTTCAACATTGATGATCTTCACTGCTGCTCGAACACCCCTTTTATGCACTGCTGGAGGTGCCTCCAACACCATCCAGGGCGCCTCCAAGCCTCCCGAGTTAGCAACGTGGATCAGCGCAGAAACCTTCGTCGCTTATCCTGCTTGAGGCGCCTCCATGGCCAGTCCAAGGCACCTCCAAGCTCTGCTCCAAGGCGCCTCTAGCTCCATCCGAGGCGCCTCCAGCTCCTCTTCGCAGCCAACTTCTATTTTGCACTCGAGGCACCTCCAAGCTCCATGGAGGCGCCTTGGACACTATTCATCCGAGGCTTAGCTTGTTCCTTTTGTACCTGCAAGACATGTTAGTGTTGGTTAGTCCTAGGAAAACGTACCGGTTCCATTGTACAAAAATTTTATACAAGTGTCAAACCTTTCCTTACAACAACCGAAGCATAAGGAACTTGCTTTCATGTCCTTTATCTACTTTGATGTCTTCGGTGACATCTCTTTTAGATAAAGTTACTCCATGCTGAAAAGGTAAGAAACCTTTCTTGGAGTTTTGCATGCTTAAAATGAGCAAGGATTGTTTCGATATATGAAGCTTAGGATAAGTAAAATATATTCTTTTCTTGCGATCCCTTTGATCCCAAGAATATATGCATTCTCCCAAGTCCTTCATATCGAATTGTTTGGACAACCATACCCTTACTTCTGACAACACTTTGATATTGTTTCCAACTACCAAAAATGTTATCTACGTGTAGTACAAGAAATACCACCACGTTTCCATTACTATTCTTGTATATACAAAACTCATTCGGTTATAAAATAAATCCATAGGTTTGGATTACTTTATTAAACCAGATGTACCAAGACCTTGAAGCTTTACTTCAGTCCATAGACTGATTGAGCTTACACACAAGATGCTCTTTGCTCTTTGCTCTTTGCAATGAACCCTTCTGGTTGCTTTATATGGATGTTTTCTTCAAGATTTCCATTAAGAAAAGTTGTCTTGACATCCACTTGCTAAATCTCATAGATAAAAGAATCCGGATAGACTTAAGCATGACTACCGATAAAAAAGTTTCCTTTTTCAACAAGCCTTGCTTTGAAAGTTTCTACCTTCCTATCTATCCCTCTTTTCCTATTGTAGACTTATTTTCACCCAATGGCTTTTACACCATTTGGTGATTTTATAGGATCCCAGACTCTATTAGAATACATATATTCTAATTCTGTATTTTTTTCAAAGATGTTGCATCTTTATCTTGGAGTGCTTTGTCATATGTCCAGAGATCAGGTTCATGTCCACCAGGGATCAAGTCCAAAGACTCTCCCAAAACATGAATCTTTTAGGTTGCCTAACAACCCTCCCACTACGACGAGGCACTTTCTGCAATTATGTATCATTTGTGATACGGGTTGCAGTTTCTTGTGATATTTCATCTTGTACAGTTGGTACTAGGTTAGACGTGTCCTTTAATTTCCTTAAGAACAATTTTTACTCATGGGCTTGTGGTTTATAGTATAGTCCTTTTCTAAAATCGGGCATTGGTGCCAACAATGACCTTCCGATTTTAAGGACTATAAACCTTTTTTCATTTTTCTAGGATAACTCACAAACAAGTGAACTCGTGTCCAACTTATCAGTGTCTCTCACGTGCAAGACCACCCAAATCCAAATATGCTTCAGACTAGGCTTACGCCCATTCTGCAATTCTATGGGAGTAGAGAGTTCTGACTTAGAAGGTACAATGTTCACTTTCATTTCCAGTGTATATCCTTAAAATGAATTTGGTAATTTTCAGAATAACTCATTATCGATCTAATTATTCCATAAGAGCCTTATACCTTCTTTCTACTACACCATTCTGTTGGGGTGTACCAGGTGCAGTTAGTTGGGATTGAATCCCGACTTCTGATAAGTGACTCCTAAACTCTTCTAAGAGGTATTTGTTACTACGATTTTACCGTAGTGTCTTGATACTTTTATTTTGACGTTACTCCACATTAGCCTAGTACTCTCTGAACTAATCAAAGCACTTAGACTTGTGGTGATTCAAGTAAATGTATCCTTATCTTGAATAAATTTCTATAAAAGAGATGAAATATTCGAAACAACCTCTTGCCTAGATAGTCAAAGGTCTACACAAATCAGAATGAACCAATTCCATCATATTTTTACCCCTTAGACTTAAAAGCTTCTTGGTTATTTTTCCTTCCAAGTAAGACTCGCAGGTTGGAAAGATTTTCACTACCAATAAACCCAAGAGTTCATTGGTTATTATCCTTTGAATCCTACTCAAGTTAATATAAGCTGGCCTTAGATGCCAAAATATGATTGGTCCATCTCCGAAGGTTACTTTCTCTTATTTAGAAAATGTGTTATTAATTTCCATTTATTGTATCGTGGGTGTTATTGGATTATAAATTGTCAACCAACGTACCAGAATAGATAACTTCCCTATTTTTCTTGATAACAAGTTTGTTATCAAAATAGACAGAATATCTATTCTTTAATAGTTTAGAAACCATAATCATGTTCATTCTAAACTTAGTACGTAAAGACAATTTCTAAAAATCCATATTATATTTCTATCAGAGGATAAACATCTCCCACTGCAACAGTTGCTACTTTTGCATTAGTGCCCATGTAGACAGTGTTTTTCTTTTCATATAGTTGTCAGGTTTCCTGGAACCCTGCAATGAATTGCAGACATGATTAATGGCATCTGTATATATACTCCAGGTTCTGGTAGATAACACCACTAAACATATTTCAACTAATGAATTAAATACACCTATATTGTTCTTAGTTCTAAGAAGACAGTCTACCTTAATGTCCAAGTCCTATTTCCAATCATTATAATTGGGACTACTAAGTCTTTTCTATAGTATCACAACTAGGGGATTAACTAACATATGAATGTTGGTGCAGGAAGCATCCGACGATCGAACCAATGTTTTAATTATGTCAAAGGGTTCAAGTTAAGTTGTTTTGTTATCTAATGAGCTTAAACAAGTGTGCAGAAAAGTCCTAACTGCGGTTAGGCAGGTGGAAAATCCTAAGGGGCGGTAACCTTAGGTCCTAGGGGGTGGTAACCCAAGGTGGAGGAAAACCCTAAGGGGTGGTAACCTTAGGTCCTTGGGGGTGGTAACCCTAGGTGGAGGAAAACCCTAAGGGGTGGTAACCTTAGGTCCTAGGGGGTGGTAACCCTAGGTGGAGGAAAACCCTAGGGGGCAGTAACCCTAGATCCTAGGGGGTGGTAACCCTAGGCGGAAAGTCCAGTCGGTCTGGAGGACCGGACTGGCATCAGGTAAATCTCCTGAGCGGAGTAGGTGAGGACGCATTCCCCGTAGAGGGAACAGTAGGCGTCGGGTCGACCTAGGGTTTCTGGTCGGAAACTTGAAGTCAGACCTGGTCAGTTCGATGACTGACAATTATATTTATCGTGTTATCTTTTAGTGTTCTAACTCTGTTTTGCAGGTAACTAACAGTTTTATGCAGGGTTAGAACTGACCAGGATCGGTCGACCGAACCTTGGCATCGGTCGACCGAACCTTCAAGCTACCTGATCAGATCTCCAGAAGATGGGCCGGGTTCGACTAGGGATCGGTCGACCGGACCTCGGGATCGGTCGACCGAACCTGGGATAGGTATCGATTGGATCAACCCGAGGTGTGCGAGTCAGAGGAGACTGATCGGTCGACCGAACCTTGGGATCAGTCGACCGAACACAGGGATAAAGTTTGACCAGATCGAAGCAGAGCGACGGATGGACGGATCAGATGCGGTGGAGGTCATCTAATCGGTCGATCGAACGTGGGGATCGGTCGACCGATCCGCTTCGGGTCAAATCTGATCCCGAGACTTGGGGATCCGGATCAGACTTCACAGAGCTATAAAAGGAGGTCTCGAGGTGCAGCTCAAATCATCGAATTTCGAACAGAAGTTCTGCGCTCTTGTATGCTCCGTACGCTTCAACTACGCTCTGTTGCTACAACGAACTGAAATGCCAAAGCTCTACTACTTTCTTGTTCGTTGGTAAAACTTTCTTATTTACACTTAATTATAATTGCTTTTAGTTTGTAATAATTCCGGATATATAGTTGTTACCCACCGAAAGCGGTCAAGGACCGCGGGCCTTCGAGTAGGAGTCGAAATAGGCTCCGAACGAAGTAAATCAATTGTGTCCTTGTATTTACTTTACGTTTCATTTCCGCTGCGTTACTGTAGTTACTCGAACGATTTCCGTAAATCGATAAAATAGCCATGAGCGCTATTCACCCCCCTCTAGCGCTTTCGATCCATCAATTGGTATCAGAGCGGGGTCATTTTGAATCGGTGCAACTACCATTCAAGATAATTTTTTCATGATATTTTTAGATTTTTCGGAGTCGATTAGAATTTGGCTTTATAGCCATATTCTAATTCTTTTTCTCGAATCAGTTTTCTGCTCGAGGTTGGTGCAACACTACCCGAGTTCGTGATCTATTTTTTCATACCGCACTACTAATCCAGGACCAAGTCCTGGGATTTTCTTGTTGTTTATTTGTTTTATATAGTTGATCTAAATGGCCCTTCAAGAAGGCCACAGTACAGCCCGGCCCCCGCTATTCACTGGAGATGACTTCGGGTACTGGAAGGGTTGGATGGAGGCATATCTCCAGACTCATTTTGAAGTCTAGATGATTGTCAAAACCGGCCTCCAACTACCAACTGATAGCGCCGACAAACCACTACCCTACGAGGACTGGGACGCATCTCTGATTAAGAAGGTGGAAGCTAATGCCAAGACGACTTGCACCCTCTAGTGTGGTCTATCAAAAGAAGAACTCAACCGCGTTGGCCCCTTCAGCAATGCCAAGGAGCTGAGGGAGAAGCTCATTGAACTTTACGAAGGGACGTCCGACACCAAAGTAAGTAAAAGAGACTTAATTTTCAATAAATTATTTAATATCAAACTGCAGGAAGGTGAGACAGCTGCCCAACTCCATGCCCGGATTCAAGATCTGCTCAACGGTCTTCATGCAATTGGACAGAAGGTAGACAACCGGGACATCATAAGGTATTCTTTAAACGCCTTTCCAAGGAACACCTTGTGGGCATCCATGGTAGATGCCTACAAGGTTTCTAAGGACTTATCTACTATTAAGTTAGATGAACTCTTTTCGGAATTAGAATTACATGAACAGACTAATGCACGCCCGACCGATAAAGGGTTGGCTTTGGTTGCAGGAACAGGAAGAGTACGCGAATCAAAGATAAAGCGCAGAACCGAACCTGAGTCAGAAGAAGAAGAACCAGATTCGGAAGACGATGACGAGCTTACAACCAAAATAGTCAACCTGGTAAAGAAACTCTACAAAAAGAAGGGCTTCAACGAAAAGGATGTGAGAAAGGCCATCCAGTCCAAAGAAGCCCAATCAAGCTCGAAGGCCAAATTCGAAGTGACCTGCTACGAGTGCAATCAGAAGGGGCACATCAAGGCAAACTGCCCGAACCAAAAAGATCCAAAGAAACCAAGGAGGAAGAAGGCCTTGAAAGCAACGTGGGACGAGTCTTCCTCCGAGGAATCCGACGACGAAGAACTCGAGCAGACGAATTTTCTCGCACTGACAGCCCGGGACTACACCAACGAATCCGGAAGCGAGGACGAATCGGAAGACGAGTCCGAAAGAAGCCACAGATCCGCATCCATTTCCAAAGGGCCAAACCCCTCTGTAAGTACAACCCGTTTATATAGCTTAATTAATTATTTAATGCATAAAGTAGCTAAGTCAAAAATTCGAATCAAGTCGCTTCTAAAGGAGGTAACACTCCTTAAAGAAACGATTAATAACGAATCCTTGACTGATCCAGCTCAGACTGGAACCTCAACTCAAGTTCAAAGACTTGAGGAAGAGAATTCCAACCTGAAAAATCAAGTCAAGGATTTGAAGACAACCCTAGAACGATTTTCCCTAGGATCCAAGAATCTTGACTTGATTCTTGGAACACAAAGGGCAATCTACAATAGAACTGGACTAGATACAAATCTAAAAAGAAATACAGGCCATATTTATCTCTCATACAAAGAACAAATAGAAAAATGATCCAAGCATGGGTTGCCAAGTCCAACCTGATCAATCAAGTTGGACCCGGACAATATTGGGTTCCCAAGGATCAAATACATTACCTCGATAGACCATATCGAGGCTATGATCCAGGGGGAGCTAAAACGATTAAAATTCGAAATTAAAATTAAAAAATTCAATTCAAAATTCCAAATTCAAAATTCAAAATTAAAAATTAAAATCAAAGATTCAAAATTAAAATTAATTAAAAAATGAAAAATTAAATTAATTAAAATTAAAAATTCAATTAAAAATTCTAAATTAAAAATTAAGCTAAACATTCTAAATTTAATTGAAAATAGAAGGAGGATCCAGAATAACTGGCACCCGCATCTAAACTACCCGACTGGGTAACCAAACTTAATCTACCCGAAATGGGTAAACAAGAATAGTCTACCCGGCAGGGTAATTAAGGTTAGATAAAATGGACTAGGTTTAACTTGAGCCAAGGTACTGGTGAATTTTTTGGATGATAGTACGTTAGGGAAGCTTGGGCATCGCATGTCTAGGAAGATATGGCTTCGACCGGGTGCATTTGGCCAAGTGGAACTGACCGAAGCTACCCTTAAATGGATCCTAACTAGTTAGACCAAGGTTTAGTATTAAGTTCAATGGGTAGGACTATTTGGAAAACCTCGAAGGCATGATTACTTTAATGAGTTCCTTGTGACTCACCATAACCTAGAAGTTTATCCAAAGAATGCTTACTTGTTGAACCCAAAGCTAAAACTGAATCTAACACAAAGTTAAACATAATTCTAAAATTGAACCTCAATTCATCTCACAAAAATTATAGGAGTCCCTGATTGAAAATTTAGATTGGGTGAGATGACTAAGGAATTCATTAATTCAAAACTAAATTCATTAATTCAAAATTAAATTCATTAATTCAAAACTAAATTCATTAATTCAAAATTAAATTAATTAAATTAAAAAAAAATTAACTTAAATATTTTTCAAAAAATTAACTTAAATATTTTTCAAAAAATTATCTTAAATATTTTTTCAAAAAATTAACTTAAATATTTTTAAAAAAATTAACTTAAATATTTTTCAAAAATTAACTTAAATATTTTTTAAAAATTAACTTAAATATTTTTCAAAAAATTAACCTAAATATTTTTCAAAAATTAACTTAAATATTTTTAAAAAATTAACTTAAATATTTTTCAAAAAAGTTAACTTAAATATTTTTCAAAAAAAAATTAACTTAAAATATTCTCCAAACTTAACATTTTTTAAAAATACTTCAATCAAACTGTCTTTTGATCCATCAACTACTTTATGTGTAGGAATTGGATCAATGGATGTTGGACAGTGGATGCTCCAGACATATGACTGGAGATAGGTTGAAGTTCACTAATATAAAACTAAAGAATCTAGGGTCAGTTGCATTCGGCAACGATGGAAAACTGAAAGTAATCGGAAAAGGTAATATTGAACTTAATTCCGACTTTATTATTCGAAAAGTATTATTAGTTGAAAATTTTAATTTTAATTTATTAAGTATAAGCCAATTATGCGATACTGGTTATTCAGTTAATTTTACCAAGTCCGAATGTATAGTCAAACATATTGACAATCCAAAAATCATACTTAAGGGCACTAGAAAAGATAATGTCTACACCATTTATCTACCAACACCCTCAATAAAGTGTTTTCTAACACAACAAGAGGAAACTGAGTTGTGGCACAAGAGATTGGGTCACACTCACACAAGACTCATTTCAAAAATGAGTCAAAATGGACTAGTTAGAGGATTGCCCAAATTAAAAGTTATTGAAAATTCAATATGTAATGCGTGTCAACAAGGAAAACAAACCAAGTCAACCCACAAGTCAACCAATCTAGGTAGAACTACTTGTTTACTTGAGCTCCTTCACCTAGACCTATTTGATTCACACGGAGCCAAGTCACTAAGCAAGAACCAGTATTGCTTAGTTATAATAGATGATTTCTCCAGGTTCACCTGGGTAAAATTTCTAAAAACAAAAGATGAAACCTTTGAAATATTTAATAATTTTTGCAAATTAACAGAAAATGAAAAAGATACTAAAATTAAAAGAATAAGGAGTGACCATGGAGGAGAATTTGAGAATCACAACCTCATTGAATTTTGTGAAATAAATGGATACAAATATGAATACTCCTGCCCTAGGACCCCTCAACAAAATGGTTTAGTAGAACGTAAAAACAGAACCCTACAAGAAGCTGCTAGAACCATGTTAAACGAATATAAACTATCTAATCAATTCTGGGCTGAAGCAGTTAGTATAGCATGTTACATTCAAAATAGGATTTTAATTAACAAATTACAAAATAAAACATCCTATGAAATTTATTATAATAAAATTCCCAACTTAAACTATTTAAAAGTATTTGAGTGTAAAGTCTTCATTTTGAACACTAAAGACTACTTAGGGAAATTTACATCAAAAACAACCCCGGGAATATTTTTAGGATATTCAACAACTAGTAGAGCATATAGAGTGTATAACAAAAATACCCTAAAGGTAGAAGAAACAATAAATATAATATTTGATGAAGAAAATAAGTTACCCAACACAATAAATGAAACTGAAAATACAGAAAATATTAACCCAATAAATAGAGAAGATGACGAAATTCAACCTGAACTTAGTGAATCTGAAGAACAAATCACTAACTCAAATGATATGCGACCAACTAGAACAAGCACAAATCACCCATCTGACCAAATTTTGGGTGACCCAACTGTAGGAGTCAGAACTAGATCATCTTATAGAAACCAGAGCCAAATAGCCTTGATTTCAAAAATCGAACCCAAAACCATAGAAGAAGCCCTACCAGACCCAAATTGGACTCTAGCAATGCAAGAAGAATTGGCCCAATTTGAAAGAAATCAGGTCTGGGAATTAGTGTCGAAACCCGTTAACAAATCCATAATTGACACTAAATGGGTTTTTAGAAACAAATTAAATGATCAAGGAGAAATAGTTAGAAACAAAGCTAGGTTAGTAGCTAAAGGATTCAGTCAAGTAGAAGGGTTAGATTATGACGAGACCTATGCTCCAGTAGCAAGACTTGAATCCATTAGGATGTTGCTAGCCTATGCAGCACACAAAGGATTCAAGCTATTTCAAATGGACGTAAAATCCGCATTTTTAAACGGATTTATTAAAGAAGAAGTGTATGTAGGGCAACCCCTAGGATTTGAAGATTTAGAACAACCAAATTATGTCTTTAAATTAAAAAAGGCCCTATGTGGACTAAAACAAGCACCTAGGGCTTGGTATGAACGTCTGTCCAATTACTTAATATCAAAATGATTTAAACAAGGTCAAATAGACCCAACCCTTTTTGTAAAAACCTTAGAAAATGACATTTTTATAGCCCAAATTTACGTTGACGATATTATTTTCGGTTCCACAAACTCTAGATTTCTAAAAGAATTCACCAAACTTATGGAAAATGAATTCGAAATGAGTCTGGTAGGAGAACTTAATTTCTTCTTAGGTTTACAGATTAAGCAAACTAAAGATGGAATTTACATTTATCAAACTAAATATGCTAAGGAATTAATTAGAAAATTTGGCATGGAAAACTCAAAAATAATCAATACACCAATGGCTACAAATGCTAAAATTGACTCAGACTTAGAAGGTAAATCAGTAGACTTGAAATACTATCGGAGTGCGATAGGAAGTCTACTGTACCTAACTGCAAGTCGACCAGACATTATTTTTGCAGTAGGTATGTGTGCACGATACCAATCTTGTGCAAAAGAATCTCACTTAACCCTTGTTAAAAGAATTCTTAGGTATGTTAAGGGAACCCTAAATGTAGGACTATGGTACCCTAGATCTGGCACCCTTGACCTAAACGGCTACTCTGACTCAGACTATGCGGATGCAAACTAGATAGAAAAAGCACAAGTGGTAGCTGTCAATTTCTAGGACAATGCCTAGTAAGTTGGTCAAGTAGAAAGCAACACTGTGTTGCTTTGTCTACCACTGAAGCTGAATATATAGCCTTAGGTGAATGCACATCTCAGTTACTGTGGATGATGCATACCCTTAAAGACTATCAACTGGAGTATCATAAAATTAAAATCTCAATTGATAATATAAGCTCAATAAATCTAACAAAAAACTCAATTCATCACTCAAGGACTAAACATATAGAAGTGAAACACCACTTTGTAAGGGATCACGTAGCTAAGGGTGATATTGAACTCAACTATGTTGAGTCAAAATCAAACCTAGCTGATATCTTCACAAAGCCCTTACCTGAACTTGAGTTCAGCTCACTTAGAAGGCAAATAGGAATGTGCTGGGTAGAATAGATATTAATTTTTCAAAACTCACTGTCTTACTTCAAAACTCGTTCTTTTATTCTTTTCAAAATCTAGGAAAAATAATGACTTTAAAATCCCATTTTCTTAGAATTTTCAAAAATATGACTTAGCCTAGGATCTACCCTAGAAATCTTGTTCCCCTAGATTTAAGCCAGAGCATCTCACAAACACCTAGGTATACCTTACTTGTGTTTGTAAAACATAGAATGGTGTGAGATGCATAGGGTACAGCCTGGACTCAATAATGCTTATTACTGCGCATCAATATGAGTCTGGGCGTTAAATACTTTATTCACAGTAATTAAGTCAAGTCTTCCAGCCTTAGTCAAATCTAACTGGACTAAATGACTTTACTTGACTAACCAAGTGAAAGTTGTTGCCCTCTAGGCAATCAACAAGTAGCTAACGGTTAGACAGTTGGTGAAGGAAATGTTAAGCTTAAGCTTGCTTACACTTTAGGGCTCTGATACCTGACCAAAACAATTTAAATAATTTAACAACAATTTAACGTGACTCATGCTTGGACTATAAGACCCTAAGAATTTATTAAGATATTAATCAAGGGGGAGTGAATTTTTCTTTTCAAGCTAGTTTTCCTTTAAAATAAAAATTATCTTTGACTTGGTTTTAAGAATTATTTTTGACTTGCTATAAAAAATTATGTTTGACTCAGCTTTAAAATAGAATTAACAGTATTTTTAAAGGTTTGGATTTTTAGATAATCAAATTTCAAAACTAAGCACTAAAATTATCCAAATCCTTTACTAAGTTTTTTTTCAAGAAACAGTTTCTCAAAGCTAAGTACTTAAGTTAAGCTTTTATAAAAATCCTTTTAAAGTTAAAAACTCAAGCAAAGTTTTTACCTTTAAGTGTTTGTCAAATTTTTTTTTTCAAATAACAATTAGTTTTTTTTTAAATGAATTATGTATTTTCAAAACAATTTCAAATTGAGCTAAGTGTTTTTCAAAGTAATGATTTTCAAAATGCTAAATTTTGCTAAGTTAGCATTTTTGTTGAAAACACTAAGTAGTTTCCAAGGCATTTCCTAACTTAAGTAAAATAATTCTTTTCGAAACACTAAGACATTAAATAAATGGCTACTCTTCAGGAGGAGCTTAAACTAATTATTCTTTTCTCTTCCTGATATTCTTTTTGATTCATGTCAAAGGGGGAGAGAAAAGTCAAAGTTAAAGAATAGTTAAAGAAATTAACAATTAAGAATTTAAACATAAAGAGGAGCATAAGTTTTACAAATTTTTATACATTCATGTTTAAATTTCAAATTTCTTAATAATTTCATATTTTAATTTTGTCATACTTTTACTTAACTTTGAACTGTGTTGCCATAATCAAAAAGGGGAGATTGTTGGTGCAGGAAGCATCCGACGATTGAACCAATGTTTTGATTATGTCAAAGGGTTCAAGTTAAGTTGTTTTGTTATCTAATGAGCTTAAACAAGTGTGCAGAAAAGTCCTAACTGCGGTTAGGCAGGTGGAAAATCCTAAGGGGCGGTAACCTTAGGTCCTAGGGGGTGGTAACCCTAGGTGGAGGAAAACCCTAAGAGGCGGTAACCTTAGGTCCTAGGGGTGGTAACCCTAGGTGGAGGAAAACCCTAGGGGGCGGTAACCCTAGGTCCTAGGGGGTGGTAACCCTAGGCGGAAAGTCCAGTCGGCCTGGAGGATCGGACTGACATCAGGTAAATCTCCTGAGCGGAGTAGGTGAGGACGCGTTCCCCATAGAGGGAACAGTAGGCGTCGGGTCGACCTAGGGTTTCTGGTCGGAAACTTGAAGTCAGACCCGGTCAGTTCGATGACTGACAATTATATTTATCGTGTTATCTTTTTGTGTTCTAACTCTGTTTTGAAGGTAACTAACAGTTTTATGCAGGGTTAGAACTGACCAAGATCGGTCGACCGAACCTTCAAGCTACCAGATCAGATCTCTAGAAGATGGGCCGGGTTCGACCAGGGATCGGTCGACCGGACCTCGGGATCGGTCGATCGAACCTGGGATAGGTATCGACTGGATCAACCCGAGGTGTGCGGGTCAGAGGAGACTGATCGGTCGACCGAACCTTGGGATTGGTCGACCGAACGCAGGGATAAAGTTTGACCAGATCGAAGCGGAGCGACGGATGGACGGATCAGATGCGGTGGAGGTCATCTGATCGGTCGACCGAACATGGGGATCGGTCGACCGATCCGCTTCGGGTCAAATCTGATCCCAAGACTTGGGGATCCGGATCAGACTTCACAGAGCTATAAAAGGAGGTCTCGAGGTGCAGCTCAGATCATCGAATTCCGAACAGAAGTTCTGCGCTCTTGTATGCTCCGTACGCTTTAACTACGCTCTGTTGCTACAACGAACTGAAACGCCAAAGCTCTACTACTTTATTGTTCGTTGGTAAAACTTTCTTATTTGTACTTAACTGTAATTACTTTTAGTTTGTAATAATTCCGGATATATAGTTGTTACCCACCGAAAGCGGTCAAGGACCGCGGGCCTTCGAGTAGGAGTCGAAATAGGCTCCGAACGAAGTAAATCAATTGTGTCCTTGTATTTACTTTACGTTTCATTTCCGCTGCGTTACTGTAGTTACTCGAACGATTTCCGTAAATCGATAAAATAGCCACGAGCGCTATTCACCCCCCCCCCCTCTAGCGCTTTCGATCCATCAATGAAAACCTAAGAATCACAAAAATATTTGGTCAAGACCAACTCCTTAAAAATCCCCGTGAATTTTGTATGCCATGATAGTGTGGACGTATACAAAATTAAAGAGGAGATTTTATACATTAATTTTATTATCTCGTCAACCTTACTTTATGACGAATAAAATTAATAGTTGGTCTGTCTTTGATCAAATATTTGGTCAAAACTTTAAATTTAAAATAACATTGATTCCTTAAACAATATTATTTAAATTCATCAACACCTCAAACACCGAGAATTATGCATGCCACGTTAGTGTGGATGTATACAAATTCAACATTCGTAAGAGGAGGGTCTTACCCATTAATTATCTTGTCAACCTTGAATTTCCTCAAACACTATGAATTTTGTATGCCACGTTAGTGTGGACATATACAAATTCAATTGTTTGTAAGACGAGGTATTACCCTTTTTATATTGTCAACCTAACTTTATCACAAATAAAATTTCCTCAAACACTGTGAATTTTGTATGCCACGTTAGTGTGGATGTATACAAATTTAAACATTTATAAGAGGAGGGTTTTACCTAACTTTATGACAAATTAATAGTTGGTATTGCTTTGGTCCCGCAAAACAATAGCAGTGACTCCGTTGGGGAGGATACTATTGAATGTGTCTAAGTGTATACCATTACATGATACTTAGTCCATTAAATAGGATTATGCCCCTTCAGTTGGAGAAGATCACACGCTCCTAAATAATTTCCTATAACCATCCATAAAGGAAGTTTGATCTAGTGATCCGCAACAAACTCATCCGTTGTAAAGGGAGGCACTCAGAGCCAACACGCAAGCTTGTTGCATCACTTACAAACCAGTAATGGAGATCGTGGAATTTATTAAAATCCCCCTCCCACTTAGTTATTTAAAAAGAGGATTTTAACCTATGCTAGCATACATCACATAAACATCACAGTAAATAAAAGCAATAAATTTGGAAATTAATTTTTCAATTATTATGACCTTTTCCATCACTATCTTCAGTATGCTCTAACCCTAGCTGCTGCCATCTTTAGCCACCACCATCGGGTCGAGATGTCGCATCCATCTTGCTTCTTATTCCGCTGTGCCTCTAGTGCTTCAAAAGTACCATGCCTCGCAAGCATCCGATCTGCGACAAAAATAGAATTTTACATGTGTCGATCCTATATTCCACGAGGGAATGTACATGAAATCTAGATCGAAAATAAAATTCTAAAATCCTAGGGCTAATACAGCTCCTGCTGTATTAGCTACATACAATCATGCACACGCACAATAATGCCCTTGACATGTCTAAGGGTCCAATCACACACAACATCTATAAGCCATAATAGTTGGAGCCTGCAATCAAAAAGTTAGCACATCCTACTATTATCCTGCCTAAAATATGTATGATATGTGCATAACCTATTTGAATTCTAAACACACAGAGGCAAACCCTAGCTCTGATATCAATTGTTGGTTAGTTCTAGGAAAACATACCAGTTTCACTGTACAAAAATTTTATACAAGTGTCGAACCTTTCCTTAAATAACCTATTGTGTTCTTTAGAAGTTAAATTAGGAATCGCAGACGGAACTTAACATCATTGATTCTAAATTTAACTTATCTGTTCTTAATGGTTTATATTTGAATCGCAAGCGGAAATTAACACTATTGATTCAAATCCACCTATGTTATTAATTCCATTAAATATTAATTTCCAAAATTAGCTTCTAGGACTGTATGGCGAGGTACATGGCCTTCTTGGATATGGGAGCAACTACCACCGCCTAGACAAAGCCTTTTAAGGAAAGCTAATATTTAATTTCCTTAAATAACTCTAGGTTAACCAAAAAGAACAATCGAATCACAAATTCAAAAATAAAGAAAACACAAACTCGAAAAATAAATTCGAAAAACTAGATCTAATTGCCTCTTGTGTTTGGAATTCTTACAAAGAAATAAACTAGCATGATGTGGAAAATAAATACTATTAATACCTTTCTTTGTGAACTTTAATGACCTCTTGATCTTCTACCATATTCCTCTTCTAACCTCGGACGTTGTGTGGGCAACGGTCTTCCGAGATGAGAACCACCAAACACCTTCTTCCTTCTAGGTTTCGGCCACCAAGAGTCCTTCTTGATGGAGAGGTTCGACCACCACCAATGCTCCAAGGGATGCTAGAGACTAAGCTTCCTTTCTCTCCTTCTTCTCCTTGCTTGATCCGGCTACAAAGAGAACTCCACCAATGAAAAAGTTTCAGCCACAATAAGGAGAGGAGAGAAAAAGAAGGGACCGGCCACACCCAAGGAGAAAAAGAGAGGAGAAAAATAGAATAGAGGTTATCCCCCATGAAGGCACCTCTACCCCCTCTTTTATATTCCTTGGTCTTGGCAAATAAGGAAATTTTAATAAAAACTTCCTTAATTCCTTTGCCATGAAAAAGAAAATTTAATTGTGCAACGCCCCGCCTCCTACTGTCTAAGCCGTAAAGCGGGGGTTACATTATGCTAACTATTCTTGTGCAGAAAAGAGCTGAAACTAATTTAAATTTCTACTAATTGCAATGAAATCTGAAATTTATATTCGGGATACATTTCTGAAATTAGATATATGCTAAAGAAGGGAGCTTAACCTCCTAGTTGGTTGAAAACTGAAGTTAGGCACTTCTGGCTGAAATCAGACATTCCAATCGATCGACTGATCGATTAGAGTTGTCTGATCGATCCACTGATCGATTCAACATGCTACTGTACCCGGGCTCAATTCTAGCATCGATCGGTTGATCGATCCAGCTTGGCCAATCGATCCAGAGATCGATTCAGAAGCTCTCTATTCGCGGGTTTTAAATTCCCGATCGATCGGCTGATCGATTGAGGGCTCCTCAATCGATCAACTGATCGACTCAATGGTGTTCTGTACGCGGGGACTTCTTCCAATCGATCGGCTGATCGATTGAGGACTGCTCAATCTATCGGCTGATCAATTGGGTTTCTGATTTCTGCAGGCATCAGACCCGACCTTGTACAGAAACTTCAGAAATCCAACTAAACTATGAAACAATACTACTAGACATGATATTACTCATGGTTAGCTATCTAACATCCAAATAATAAGCAATCTAAGCAT
This sequence comes from Zingiber officinale, assembly GCF_018446385.1. NCBI lineage: Eukaryota > Viridiplantae > Streptophyta > Magnoliopsida > Zingiberales > Zingiberaceae > Zingiber > Zingiber officinale. Next base: position 46,804,104 of record NC_055994.1, read on the forward strand.
AACTTTCATGATTCAAGACATTTAGCATCCTAACTGCGGAAAAGTAACAACATAAAGAAATGTTAAGTTCGAAGGTTTGCTAGTTCCCAAAAATCTTTATTCCAAGTTCCTTCCCACATACATCTTTATCGCATTGTCCTCCAGCCTCCGCTAATTCATCTTTATTTTGCCTTTATCTGTAGTATAAGGAAAATGAAAATGTAAGCCTGGGAGCTTAGTAAGAAATCATCTACCTCACAAAAACATGCATTCGCAGAAATCATGTTTTTTTTTTAAAAGATGCTATGCTGATATGCAAGCTGAGAATCATACTAGAAATGCTAAAACATGGCACATGAGCATATAAATCATAGCAATCAAGAACTAAACGTAGAGGTATCTTCTACATCAATAGAAAACTGAACTAATGCTAAGTTGAATTTGCTTATCTGTTTTGTGAAGTTTGAAAACTATTTTCGTAAATAGATAAAATACTAAACATGCTGCTGATGGGCCCGGCAATTGTACTTGCTATGCGCACATCCCTAACTAGGCCCGAGGTAGCAAGTCCCGAATCTAGTAGGGTTACTAGGTTATCTAAACCTAGGGATGACTATGGGAGCCCAACCCATGGACAATTGAAGTCTGGTACAGTATCACTGATAAAGTAAAATACTGATTCATAGCTAATATACCTTATCTTGCTCTTACTAGGTTATCTGAACCTAGAGGCGACTATGGGAGCCCACCCACTGGACCGTAGTCCCATATAAACCGAAGAAAGGCTATGTATGCTATTTAACAATGCCTCTATGGCATTTAATCGAGTTATTAAAGTGCCTACTGGAGCTGATAACTATACTAGACATTTTATCGAGCACCTGGTGTGCTCTAACATCGCATATGGCTACACTAAGATCATAAAAGCGAACTAGGACCATAAAAGCATGCGATTAGCTACTTAAACTACAGGTGAGGGGTTACTTACATCCTGCGCTAGTTTTCTTACGAATCTGATCGCTAGTTATCCGGAGAAGAAGATCTTTTTCGACGATCTTCTCACGTCTATACTTTCTTCTCGCGAAGGGGAGCGTCCTCATGCCGGAATTATCGTCGGAAGGTGCTCCTATGGCCCTAGGGTGAAACCCTAGGTTTTCCTTGGGCTTGGCGTCGAGAGGGTGAGGAGAAGAGGGGTTCGGCGGTGAGGGTTTGAGGGTGAGGGAATTATCGATCAAAAATAATAATCCCCACTTAAATCCCCTATTTATATTAAGTGATTAATACACCCCAACTCAATCTTAAATATAATTGTTCTCCTTTCCTTTTAGCACACCCCTGCTGGGGCCCTTTGGTTACTGGAGTCATCTATAAGGCATAGAGTCTAATAGGTCTTGGGTTCAATTGTCGCTTAGACTATTTTATGTTTTTATTTAATTTTTGCTACTTCTGCTACTCCAAAAATTCCATAAAAATATTCTAAAATTCCAGAAAAATAATAGAATATTTCTAAAATTAATTTGAGAATTTTCGGGCATTACAATCCCCCATACCTTATAAAAAGTTCATCCTCGAACTTAGAATAACTTTGGGTACTTCTGCCTCATACTAGCTTCTGTCTCCCAAGTTGCCTCTTCTGTTGTGTGATTCTGCCATATAACTTTTACTAATGGTACCTCCTTGTTTTGCAATTTCTTAACTGCTCGGTCTACTATCTGAATAGGTCGACTGTCATAGCTGAGGTCTTCGCGGACTTGTACCGACTGGGGCTCAATCACCTAGGTGGCATCTAGGATATGCTTCTTTAGCATAGAGACATGAAATACGTTGTGGATAGTTGACATCTCCTGGGGTAGCTCTAGCTCATATGCTACCTTGCCAACTCTTTTAGTGATGAGGTATGGTCCCACATATCTGGGACTTAATTTTCCCTTCTTCCAAAAACACATTACTCCCTTCATGGGAGCCACTCGGAGGAATACTGTATCCCCAACTGAAAACTCTAAGGGTCAACGTCGTGTATCAGCATAGCTTTTATGGCGGCTCTGAGCTGTCTCTATCCTCTGGCGGATCTGCTATATAGCTGCTGTGGTATCTACTACTAGATCTGTCTGAAGTTCTAGCTCCTTCTGTTCACCACTTTCATACCAACAGATTGGAGATCTACACCTCCGCCCGTAGAGAGCCTCGTAGGGTGCCATGCCGATAGTGGCCTGATAACTATTGTTGTATGCAAATTCTGCTAAACTCAGATATTTGCACCAACTTCCCTTGAAGTCTAGGGCACATGCTCGGAGCATATCCTCGAGTACCTGATTTACTCGCTCCGTCTGACCATCTATCTGAGGATGGAAAGCTGTGCTAAACTTTAACTTAGTACCCAATGCTGACTGCACACACCCCCAGAAGTGTGATGTGAGTCTACTGTCTCTGTCTGAAATGATGGTCTGTGGGACTCCATGCAGTTTGACGATCTCCTTGAGATACAACTGAGCTAGCTACTCCATGGAGTAGGATATCCTGATAGCTAAGAAGTGAGCTGACTTAGTCAATATATCGACTATTACCCAGATGGCATCAAAACCATTCGTGGTTCTGGGTAGTCCCACTATGAAATCCATGGAATATCCTCCCACTTCCATTCTGGGATCGGAATAAACTGCAGAACTCCTCCTGGTCTCTGGTGTTCTACCTTAACCCTCTGGCTGGTCAGACAGGTACTGACATATATAGCGATGTCTCTTTTCATCCTAGGCCACCAAAAATGTTTCTTTAGGTCTTGGTACATCTTGGTGGAACCAGGGTGCATCGCATAAGGAGTTCTGTGAGCCTCGTCTAGGATCTTCCTCCGTAGTTCCTCCTGATCCGGAACGCATAGTCTGTCACCAAAATACAGTACCCCACTATCAGATACTCGGAACTCTCCACCTCCCGATTCTGCTAACCCTTGCTTGATCCTCTGAATTTCAGGGTCCTGATCCTGAGTTGTCCGGATGCCACCAAGCAGGGTAGATGCTAATGTCATAGCAGAGAGTTGTCTGACTATAAGTTCGAGACTGAAATCTATAATCTCCTTTTGTAGGGGCGGTGACATGGCTGCTAGGGATAGTAAGGTAGCACTGGATTTCCTGCTAAGGGTGTCTGCCACCTTATTGGCCTTTCCTGGATGGTAAAGGATGTCTATGTCATAGTCTTTGACCAACTTGAGCCATCTGCGCTGTCGCATATTTAGATCCTTCTGAGTGAAGAAGTACTTCAGACTCTGATGATCTGTATACACTCTGCACTGAGCTCCATACAGGTAATGTCTCCAAATTTTGAGGGCGAAGACGACTGCTGCAAGCTCAAGGTCATGAGTAGGGTAGTTCCTCTCATAATCCTTGAGTTATCTGGAGGCATAGGCAATCACCTTACCTTCTTGCATCAGTACTGCTCCTAGTCCCAACTTAGAGGCGTCACTGTAAATATCAAAGTTGTCTGTGTTTCTTGGTAGAGTCAGAATGGGAGCACTGGTCAATCTTCTTTTGAGCTCCATGAAACTGTTCTCACAGTCCTCTGTCCACTGAAATTTTTTGTTCTTCCTGGTGAGAGCTGTCAGTGGAGAGGCTATCCTGGAGAAATCCTCTATAAATTTTCTGTAATAGCCTGCTAGTCCCAGAAAGCTTCTGATCTCACTAGCATTCTTGGGTCTTTTCCAGTTACTCATAGCCTCTATCTTACTGGGGTCTACCATGATACCATCCTTGGAGATGATGTGACCCAGAAAGGACACCTGATCGAGCTAGAATTCATATTTCATGAACTTGGCGTACAGCTGGTTCTATTGAAGGGTTTGCAGTACTATCTTCAGGTGCTCTGCGTATTCTTCCTGAGTTCCAGAATAGATAAGGTTGTCATCAATGAACACGATAACAAACTTATCTAAGTATTCTCTGAATACCCTGTTCATGAGGTCCATGAAAGTAGCTGGAGCATTTGTCACGCCAAAGGGCATGACTACGAACTCATAATGTCCGTATCTGGTCCTGAAAGTCGTCTTGGGTATATCACCTTCTTTAACTCTAACCTGGTGATATCCCGATCTGAGGTCTATCTTAGAGAACATTGTTGCTCCCTTTAACTGATCAAATAGGTCATCTATCCTGGGGAGAGGATACCTGTTCTTAATCGTGACTTGGTTTAGTGCCCGGTAGTCTATACACAGGCGCATGCTCCCGTCCTTCTTCTTCACGAACAATACAGGCTCTCCCCATGGTGAGTGACTAGAGCGTATGAAGCCCTTGTCGAGCAGCTCCTGTAGTTGCTCCTGAAGTTCCTTCAGTTCAGCTGGAGCCATGCGATAGGGTGCTTTGGAGATGAGATTTGTACCGAGAATGAGTTCTATCTCAAATTCAATCTCCCTGTCTGGTGCTAAGCCTGGTAACTCCTCAGGGAAGACTTCTAGGTAGTCACATACCACTCGGACCTCTTCTAGCTTTTGGTCCTTGTTCTGACTGGTACTGACTACATGTGCTAAGAATCCCGTACATCCTGAATCAAGTAGTTTCTGTGCTTTCAGAGTTGAGAGAAACTTCTTGACCTTTCTCTTTGGTTCTACGATGTACCCAAACTGCACTCTCGCTTCAGGTTGGAATAGAACTCTCTGTTTACAGCACTCTATGGAGGCACCGTACTTGATCAGAAAGTCCATTCCCAAAATGACATCGTAATCCGCCATATCTAACACTATCATATCACCAAAAAGCTCTCTATCTGCTATAATGACTGGCACTGCTCGGAGCCGGTGCATGGATGCCATAATTTCTCCTGAAGGTAGGGTTGTCAGAAACTGACCACTGAGTACCTCTGGAGATATTGCCAACTTTTCGGCGAATGTCCTGGATATATAAGAATGGGTTGCACCAGTATCGAATAAGACAGTTGCACTTTGCTATAAAATATTGATCTGACCTGTAACAACTATCGAGGCATTCGCTACGTCCTCTCTAGTGAGTGAGTAGATCCTCGCGTTCGTTGTGGCTGAGGGGGCTTCTAGTCTGCCTTGGCTGATGTGTGGACCATCTATAGCAGCCTGCATCTGGTGTAACTGTGCTGGGTTACCTCCGTACTGAATTGGCTGTGGTAGGGGAACACTAGTCTTGTTCGGGCATTGCTTAGCCATATGCCCTTTCTGGCCACATTCGAAACATCCTCGTGTGCCCTTGCGACAAACTCTGGGGTGGAATTTCCCACAAGTGGAACATTTGGGATAACTAGGTTGTTTACTAGCTGGTCCTCCTTTTGGGTAGCTCCCTGGCTTACATTTATGGCTGGGGTTCCCTTTCCAGTTAGAGCTGTAGCCCTAGTGTTTCTGAGTACCTGAGCCTCCTTGGCCTTTAGGCTCTGAAAAGGCTTGCTTCTGCTGCTTGATGTTGTTCTGGTAATGTTCGGTGGTCAGAGCACTGCTTACTAGTTCTTCTGTAGTTTGCGGCCTATGAACGCCGCTGGCCACATTCATTGCTATCTCCAGCCTTAGCATTTTGAGCATCAACTGGACTCGTTCTCTTTCAGTGCTGACTAGTTCAGGGCATAAACGAGCCAATCTGTTGAATTTCTTCACGGCTTCCTCAACTGTAAGGTTGCCCTGACGAAATTCAGTGAACTCGTCGTAGTGGCGATTTTTGACCCGCATGTGAAAGAACTCTTCAAAGAATTCTCTCTCGAAGTCGGCCCATGTCATCTGATTCACCGGGCACTTCGCTTTAATTCTCTCCCACCACATACGTGTGTCTCCTGTCAGGCAGAATGAGACACATTTCACCATTTCAAACTCTAGCCAGTCCATAAGCTCCATCGTACTCTCTAGTGTTTTGAACCAGGCTTGGGCATCCCATGGTTCACCGGTGCCTGAGAAATTCTCGGGCTTGATTTTCTGCCACTGGATCAGATAGGCTTCTCTTCTTGCCCCTGTTGCTGGAGCTACTGGTGCTACAGGTTGGCCTGGTGGAACCTCTATCACCACTGGGGTTGCTAAGTTAGGTTCTGGAGTGACAGTGGGAGTGTTCTGCTGATTAGCCCTTAGGGTGGCTATCTCCTGCTGCTGTTCAGCTAGTTGCTTCTGTAACTGAGCCACTACCTCTGCAAGGTCTGGGGGAGGCACTAAGTTGCCTGCCTCGTGCTGGGGCTCAGTAGCTGGTGTCTTTCTAGCTGGGCGTCCTCGTACCATTTTCTAGAGAATAAAGGACATACATAACTAATACAATCATATTTACATGACTACTGTTACCATGTTAGATGCTATCATATATATAAGAATGCTTTAGTTATCTATAAACATGGAAGCAAACAAAACATAAATAAGGTGAGAGGTATTCTTACTTGGAAGCTGCAGGTTCAATGCGGATGTGTGTGTGAGGAAGTATGGAACTTGCTCTAATACCACTCTGTAACGCCCCACCTCCTACTGTCTAAGCCGTAAAGCCGGGGGTTACATTATGCTAACTATTCTTGTGCGGAAATGAGCTGAAACTAATTTAAAATTTCTACTAATTGCAATGAAATCTGAAATTTATATTTGGGATACATTTATGAAATTAGACATATGCTAAAGAAGGGAGCTTAACCTCTTAGTTGGTTGAAAACTGAAGTTAGGCACTTCTGGCTGAAATCAGACATTCCAATCGATCGGCTGATCGATTGGAGTTGTCTGATCGATCCACTGATCGATTCAACATGCTACTATACCCGGGGTCAATTCTGGATCGATCGGCTGATCGATCCAGCCTGGCCAATCGATCCAGAGATCGATTCAGAAGCTCTCTATTCGCGGGTTTTAAATTCCCGATCGATCGGCTGATCGATCGAGGGCTCCTCAATTGATCAACTGATCGACTCAATGGTGTTCTGTACGCGAGGACTTCTTCCAATCGATTGGCTGATCGATTGAGGAATGCTCAATCGATCGACTGATCGATTGGGTTTCTGATTTCTGCTTGCATCAGACCCAACCTTGTACAGAAACTTCAGAAATCCAACTAAACTATGAAACAATACTACTAGACATGATATTACTCATGGTTAGCTATCTAACATCCAAACAATAAGCAATCTAAGCATAACTTTCATGATTCAAGACATTTAGCATCCTAACTGCGGAAAAGTAACAACATAAAGAAATGTTAAGTTCGAAGGTTTGCTAGTTCCCAAAAATCTTTATTCCAAGTTCCTTCCCACACACATCTTTATCGCATTGTCCTCCAGCCTTCGCTAATCCATCTTTCCTTTGCCTTTATCTGCAGTATAAGGAAAATGAAACTATAAGCCTGGGAGCTTAGTAAGAAACCATCTACCTCACAAAAACATGCATTCGCAGAAATCATGTTTTTTTTTTTAAAAGATGTTATGCTGATATGCAAGCTGAGAATCATACTAGAAATGCTAAAACATGGCACATGAGCATATAAATCATGGCAATCAAGAACTAAACGTAGAGCTATCTGCTACATCAATAGAAAACTGAACTGAAGCTAAGTTGAATTCCCTTATCTTTTTTCTGAAGTTTGAAAATTATTTTCGTAAATAGATAAAAATACTAAACATGCTGCTAATGGGCCCGGCAACTGTACTTGCTGTGCGTACATCCCTAACTAGGCCCGAGGTAGCAAGTCCCGAATCTAGTAGGGTTACTAGGTTATCTAAAACTAGGGACGACCATGGGAGCCCAACCCATGGACAACTGAAGTCCAGTACAGTGCCACTGATAAAGTAAAATACTGATTCATAGCTAATATACCTTATCTTGCTCTTACTAGGTTATCTGAACCTAGAGCTAGGTTATCTGAACCTAGAGGCGACTATGAGAGCCCACCCACTGGATCGTAGTCCCATATAAACCGAAGCAAGGCTATATATGCTATTTAACAATGCCTCTATGGCATTTAACTGAGTTATTAAAGTGCCTACTGGAGCTTATAACTATACTAGACATTTTATCGAGCACCTGGTGTGCTCTAACATCGCATATGGCTACACTAAGATCATAAAAGCAAACTAGGACCATAAAAGCATGTGATTAGCTACTTATACTGCAGGTGAGGGGTTACTTACATCCTGCGCTAGTTTTCTTACGAATCTGATCACTAGTTTTCCGGAGAAGAAGATCTTTTTCGACGATCTTCTCACGTCTATACTTTCTTCTCGCGAAGGGGAGCGTCCTCGTGCCGGAATTGTCGCCGGAAGGTGAGTATGGCCCTAGGGTGAAACCCTAGGTTTTCCTTGGGCTTGGCGTCGAGAGGGTGAGGAGAAGAGGGGTTCGGCGGTGAGGGTTTGAGGGTGAGGGAATTATCGATCAAAAATAATAATCCCCACTTAAATCCCTTATTTATATTAAGTGATTAATACACCCCAACTCAATCTTAAATATAATTGTTCTCCTTTCCTTTCAGCACACCCTTGCTGGGGCCCTTTGGTTACTGGAGTCATCTATAAGGCGTAGAGTCTAATAGGTCTTGGGTTCAATTCCCGCTTAGACTATTTTACGTTTTTATTTAATTTTTGCTACTTCTGCTACTCCAAAAATTCCATAAAAATATTCTAAAATTCCAGAAAAATAATAGAATATTTCTAAAATTAATTTGAGAATTTTCGGGCGTTACAAATTGATTTAAAATCAATTTCCTTTTCTCAAACCATATGACCGGCCACTATTCTAATCCCAATCAAGGAAAATTTAATTTACACAAGAATTAAAACTTCCTAATTTGTTTCCGGAAATTTATAAAAAATTTCTCCAATAATTTTTTCCTTCATGGTGGTTTGTAAAAAGGAAATTTTATAAATTAAAATCTTTCTTTTAAACATGTGGATGATTTCCAAAAAGGAAAGTTATCTTTAAAAATTAAAATCTCCTTTTAATCTACAAATAAGGAAAGATATCAAATCTTTTCTTAATCTTTTGTAGAAACTAATAAAAGAGAATATTTAATTTTTAAACTCACTTTTAAATCATGAACATGGTTAAAAAAGGAAAGTTTTCTCAAAATTAAAATCTACCTTTCAATCTACAAATAAGGAAAGATTTCAAATCTTTTCTTAATCTTTTGTAGAAAGCTATAAAAGGAAAGATTTAAATTTTAAACTCTCTTTTAAAAACATGGAATCCACATAAGAAAATTTTAAAAAATAAAATTACTTTTTATTTTAATAGGGCCGGCCACCTAAGCTTGGGTTCAAGCTTGGGCCGGCCACCTCATGAACCCATGAATCATGCCTTTGGCCGGCCCTAGCTTGGACTCCAAGCTAGCTTGGTCGGCCCCTATAGGATGGGTAAAAAGGTGGGTATAGGTGGGTATAGTACTCTATAATTAAGAGGCTACGATAGGGACCGAGAGGAGGAATTGGTTTTGGTCTCCCAATGAAATTAAGCATCCTGTGTTCGCCCCGGACACATAACTTAATTTCATCAATAATAATTCATTCCACTAAAGAACTATTATTGAACTACCGCACCAATCCCAAATTATATTTTGGGCTCCTTCTTATTATGAGTGTGTTAGTCTCCCTGTGTTTAAGATAATGAATGTCCACTAATTAAATGAGTTACTGACAACTCACTTAATTAATATCTTTATCCAAGAGTAGTACCACTCAACCTTATCGTCATGTCGGACTAAGTCCACTTGCAGGGTTTAATATGGCAATCCTTATGAGCTCCTCTTGGGGTCATTTTCAACCTAGATTACTAGGACACAGTTTCCTTCTATAATCAACAACACACACTATAAGTAATATCATTTCCCAACTTATCGGGCTTATTGATTTATCGAGCTAAATCTCACCCATTGATAAGTCAAAGAAATAAATACTAAATATATGTGTTTGTTATTATATTAGGATTAAAAGCACACACTTCCATAATAACTAAGGTCTAGTTCTTTTATAAAGTCAGTACAAAAAGAACTTACCTAAAATGGTCCTACTCAATACACTTGGAGTGTATCAGTGTAATTTATTAGTTAAGATAAACTAATACTTAATTACACTACGACTACTTCAACGGTTTGTTCCTTTCCATTTTAGTCGCGAGCAACTGTTTATAATTTATAAAGAACCGACAACATAATCTTCTGTGTTTGAAACCACACACCATGTTGTCTACTATATAAATTAATTGAACAAATTACATTTAACAAATAAATGTAGATATTTGACCATTGTGATTCTTTATTTCTAAATAAATGTTTATACAAAAGTTAGGCTTTTAGTATACACTCTAACAGTTAGTCCCTAAACAACAACATATCCTGCAAGATAAAGTTAGAACAGACATAAACATGATAAATAAAGTGATCGACAGTCGTCAGACTGTCCGGGTCTGACTTCAGATTTTCGACAGGAAACCCTAGGTCGACCCGACACCTACTGTTCAATCTGCGGGGAGCGCGTCCTCACCTACTCCCCTCAGGAGAGATTACCTGATGCTAGTCCAGTCCTCCAGACCGACTGGACTTTCTGCCTAGGGTTATCACCCCCTAGGACCTAGGGTTACCGCCCCCTAGGGTTTTTCTCCACCTAGGGTTACCACCCCCTAGGGCCTAAGGTTACCCCCCCCCCCCTTAGGATTTTCCTCCACCTAGGGTTACCACCCCCTAGGACTTAAGGTTACCACACCTTAGGATTTTCCTCCACCTAGGGTTACCACCCCCTAGGACCTAGGGTTACCATCCCCTAGGGTTTTCATCTTGCCTAACCGCAGCTAGGACTTTTGCCTAAGAACACTTAGGACTTTCCTACATTCTCCATCAGACATGTTAGATCACAAATAAGCTTAACTCTGATTCTTTTGCCATTATCAAAACTTGGGTTCGATCGTCGGATGCTTCCTGCACCAACAATCTCCCCCTTTTTTATTATGGTAACTGAAATTCAAAGTTAAGTAAAATAGATGCATAAATGATCTTCAAAGTTTAAGTAAGAAACATAAACAAGCTTAAGAAAGTAAGTTTAAGTGCAAGCATAACTTAAGCTGAAACATACTTAAACTTTTAACGATGTAAGGTTCCCCCTTAATAAGAGCTCTTTTAAATTTAAATTTTACGAATTGAAGTTTGAATTTTTCCCTACTCTCCCCCTTTGCCATATATCAAAATAAACAAGGGGGATACAAGGAACAGTGATCAATGGCCTTAGCTTGTTTTTATCTTTTCAAAAATGTTTAGTAAGAATAAAGTCATTAACACTTAGCTTTTAGGAGTTAATATTATTGCAAAACTTTTAGCTAAGTGAAACTTTTAACTGTTAGAAAAAAAACTAGGTAAATTTTGAAAATCCTTAATTTGAAAAGTTAAATTTGAAAGGATTTGTTAAAAATATTTTCTTAAAAAGAATTTTGAAAAAAAGAATTGAATTTTGAAAAAGAACTTTAAAATACTTAGTTAAATTTGGAAACCTTGTAACTAATATTTATCAATTTTTTAGAGAGCTAAAAGCACTTAGCTTATTTTAACAAGCCTTTTGAGGGATATCTAGCTAAGATTTGAAAGTAATTTGAAAATCTGGATTTTGAAAAGGCTTTGAAAAAGACTAAGTTTTAAAAAGCTTTTGAGAAAAGAAAAAATAAGCTTGTAAAGTTGCAACTAAGGTCATTTGTACTTTTAGAAAAATTTGTTAAGTCCTAAAGTCCAAGCATAAGTAACTTAAATTAAGCACTTAATTTTCGTTGCTACATGTCTAACTAGTTAGCTAATAGCTGATTACCTAGAGAGCAACATCTTTCACTTGGTTAGTCAAGTTAAGTCAATTGATCTAGTTAGATTTGACTAGGTCTGGATAACTTAACTTAATTAATGTAATGTTGGTTTTTAACGCTCAGACTTACTGGGATGCACAGAAATAAGCATTCTGAAGTCTAGGCTGTATCCTATGCATCTCACACCGTTCTAAGTTCTTCAACCACAAACAAGGTAAGCCTAGTGTGCTTGTGAGATGCTTTGGTTGACACTAGGGGAACATGATTTCTAAAGGTAAGCCCTAGGCTAAGTCCAAATTTTGAAAGTCTAATAAAATTAGGATTTTCAGAACATTATTTTTCCTAAAATTTTGAAGGATACAAGAACCAAGCTGATTAAAGATAAGGAACATAAGGTCTATTCTACTAAGCACATTTCTATTTGTCTTCTAAGTGCACTGAACTCAAGTTCAGGTAAGGGCTTTGTGAATGTGTCAGCTAGGTTTGATTTGAACTCAACATAGTTAAGTACAATATCACCCCTAGCTACGTGATCCCTTACGAAATGGTGTTTTACTTCTATATGTTTAGTTCTTGAGTGGTGAATTGGGATTTTGGTTAGATTAATTGAACTCAGTTTCCTCTTGTTTTGTCAGAAAACACTTTATTGAGGATGTTGGTAGGTTAATTGTATAAACGTTATTTCTCCTAATGCCCTTAAGAATGATTTCGGGGTTCTCAACATATTTAACTATACACTCAGATTTGGTAAAGTTTATTGAGAAACCACTGTCACATAATTGACTGATGCTGAGTAAGTTAAAGTTAAATTTTCAACTAATAATACTTTTCGTATAATAAAATCAGAACTAAGTTTACCGTTGTTGTTAGTTGGTCCTAGGAAGATCGTACCGGTTTCACTGTACAAAAATTTTGTACATGTGTCGAACCTTTCCTAAACAACCTATTGTGTTCTTTAGAAGTTAAATTAGGAATCACAAACGGAACTTAACATTATTGAATCCAAATTTAACTTATCTGTTCTTAATGATTTAGATTTGAATCGCAAGTGAAACTTAACACTATTGATCCAAATCAACCTATGTTATAAAGTTAATTAAATATTTATTTCTAAAATCGGCTCCCAGGTCAAACGGCGAGCCACTAGGCTTTCTTGGGTATGGGATCATCCACCACTGCCTCGATAAAGCCTTTAATAGAAATTCAATATTTAATTTCCTAAAATAACATTAGGTTTAACCGAAAAGAACAATCGAATCAAAAATTTGAAAAACAAAAAAAACACAACTCGAATTACAAATTCGAAAACCTAAAATCTAATGCCTCTTTTGTTTGACATTCATACAAAGAAAAATAACTAGCATGATGCGGAAAACAATTACTAGTTATACCTTTTTTTTGTATGCTAATAACCTCGAGATCTTCTGCCATATTCCTCACCTCGCCTTGGACGTCGTGTGGGCGACGCTCCTCCAAGATGAACACCACCCAAAAGCCTTCTTTCTCCTTCTCTAAAATCCGGCCACCACCACAAGAGAACAAAAGAGAGCAAGGGGAAAAGAAGAGGGAGAGGGCCGGCCACAAGAGGGAGCACCAACTTGATAATAAGAATTGATAATCCATGAGGCCTCCTCTCCCCTTCTTTTATATTACTTGCCCAAGGCAAATAAGGAAAGACTTTTTACAAAAATTAAAATCTTCCTCTTGGTTTTCCTTTTCCCCTTTTATTTTCCGTTTCCTTTCTCTTGATTGATTCAATCATCAATCATTGATTCAATTGATTGAATCATGGATGATTGGATGCTTTTAATGGTCGCCCCCTTTTGTTCATGTTATAGTTCAGGTGGAACTGCTTAAAACTTCTGGGTAACGTTTGGAGAATAATATCGACTTGGGTTTCCCCATCGATTTCTCCTCCAAGGACTTATATTTCGTTCAGATAAGTTATCATTTTGAGGATATGAATCCTTACGGGTGTCCCCTCTGACATGGTGGCTGTCATTAACTTTCTCATTGCCTCTTGCCTAGCAGTCTGACTCTGGTGCCCAAAGAGTTCTTTGAGATTATTCATTATATCATAAGCAGTTGGTAAATCTTGATGCTGATGTTGCAATACATTTGACATTGAAGTCAAAATGTAACACCGCACCATCTTATCAGCTTTTACCCATTTCTTATGATACTCAATTTCCTCTGGGGTAGAATCACTGTTAGGTGTATCTGGGCATACCCCTGACAGTACAAACTTATAACTTTCAGCAGTTAAGACAATGTCCAAGTTTCTTTTCCAATCTATATAGTTTGGACCAGTAAGTCTGTTCTCTTTCAGTATAATGGCCAGTGGGTTGAAAGTCATCCTAAGAATCACAAAAATAAACTTTGGTCAAGACTCTAAATTTAGAATAATATTGATTCCCCAAATAATACTATTTAAATTTACCAACACCTTAAAACACTGTGAATATTGCATGCCATGTTAGTGTGGGCGTATACAAATTCAACATTTGTAAGAGGAGGGTCTTACCCACTAATTTTATTATCTTGTCATCCTAACTTTATGACAAATAAAATTAATAGTTGGTCTTCCTTTGGTCACACAAAATAATAGCAGTGACTCCATAGGGGAGGATACTATTGAATGCGTTTAAGTGTATACCATTACTTGATACTTGGTCCATTAAATAGGATTGTGCCCCTTCGGTTAGAGAAGATCACACGCTCCTAAATAATTTTCTATAACCATCCTTAAAGGAAGTTTGATCTATTGATTCGCAACAAACCCATCCGTTGTGGAGGGAGGCACTCAGGGCCAACACGCAAGCTTGTTGCATCACTTACAAACCAGCAATGGAGATCGTGGAATTTATTTAAAAATCTCTCTCCCACTTAGTTATTTAAGGTGAGAAATTTTAAACTATGCGAGCACACATCACAGCAAATAAAGCAACAAATATGGAAAAAATATTTTTCCAACTATTATGGCATTTTCTATCATTGTCCTCCGTGTGCTGCAAACCCTAGCTGCTGCCATCTTTGGCCACCACAATCGGATCCTGTCGTCACATCCATCTTGCTTCTTATTTCACTGTGTCTCTCATGCTCCAATAGTACCACGCCTCGTAAGGATACGATCCACGACAAAAATAGAATTTTACATTTATCGATCCTATATTCCACAAGAGAATGTACATGTAATCTAGATCAAAAAAAAATATAAAATCCTAATAACTAATACAGCTCCTGCTGTATTTAATATTACAATCATGCACACACAATAAAATACCCTTGACATGTCCAAGGGTCCAATCACACACAACAATCATAAGTCATAATAGTTGAAGCCTGCAACCACAAAGTTAGCACATCCTACTATTATCCTGCCTAAATTATGTATGACATGTGCATAATTAACAGAAAACCAAAACACAGAGGCAAACCCTAGCTGTGATACCAATTGTTGGTTGGTCCTAGGAATATCGTATCGGTTTCACTGTATAAAAATTTTATACACGTGTCGAACCTTTCCTAAACAACCTATTGTGTTCTTTAGAAGTTAAATTAGGAATCGCAAACGGAACTTAACATTATTGATTCCAAATTTAACTTATCTATTCTTAATGGTTTAGATTTGGATCGCAAGCGAAACTTAACACTATTGATCCAAATCAACCTATGTTATAAAGTTAATTAAATATTTATTTCTAAAATCGGCTCCCAGGTCAAACGGCAAGCCACTAGGCCTTCTTGGGTATGGGATCATCCACCACTGCCTCGATAAAGCCTTTAATAGAAATTCAATATTTAATTTCCTAAAATAACATTAGGTTTAACCGAAAAGAACAATCGAGTCACAAATTCGAAAAACAAAAAAAACACAACTCGAATTACAAATTTGAAAAACTAGAATCTAATGCCTCTTGTGTATGGAATTCATACAAAGAAAAATAACTAGCATGATGCGGAAAATAATTACTAGTTATACCTTTTCTTTGTATGCTAATAACCTCGAGATCTTCTGCCGTATTCCTCGCCTCGCCTTAGATGTCGTGTGGGTGGCGATCCTCCAAGATGAACACCACCCAAAAACCTTCTTTCTCCTTCTCTAAAATCCGGCCACCACCACAAGAGAACAAAAGAGAGCAAGGGGAAAAGAAGAGGGATAGGGCCGGCCACAAGAGGGAGCACCAACTTGAGAATACGAATTGATAATCCATGAGGCCTCCTCTCCCCTTCTTTTATATTACTTGCCCAAGGCAAATAAGGAAAGACATTTTACAAAAATTAAAATCTTCCTCTTGTTTTTCCTTTTCCCCTTTTATTTTCGTTTTCCTTTCTCTTGATTGATTCAATCATCAATCATTGATTCAATTGATTGAATCATGGATGCTTGGATGCTTTTAATGGCCGGCCCCTTGCTTGGACACCAAGCAAGGGTGGTTGGCCACATCATCATCAAGAGAAATAACTTTTTATAAAATTTTATAAAAGAAGAAATCTTCTTATAAAATTTTACAAGCTCTCTTTCCTTATGTGGATGTTAAAAAAGGAAAGCTTTAAAAATTAAAACCAAGTTTTAAAATTTAAAATTTCTCTTCTAAAATTTACTTTTTTAACATGGTTACAAAAATAGAAAGTTTCAAATTTAAAACTTCTCTTCCTTTTTTCTAAAAACCATGAGGATGGTTAAAAAAGGAAAGTTTTAAAACTTTTAAATTTTATTATAAACCATGTGGCCTAATTCAAATAAGGAAAATTTTAAATTTTAAAATCTCTCTTTTAAAACTGGTAGATATCTACAAAGAAAAGATTTTTAAAATTCAAAACACCCCTCATGATTTGAATTATGTGGTCGACACCCTTTCAATTAAAAGTGGTCGGCCACCTTAAGGAGATTATGGCCGGCCCCATTGGCTTGGTCACCAAGTCATAGGTCAGCCCCTTCTTGCACACCAAGATAGTCTTGTCATGAGTGAATTTAAGGCTTCATTGAGGCTACGATAGGGACCTAGAGGAGAAATTGGTTTTGTCCTTCCGACGAGCTTGAGTATCCCGTGTTCGCCCCGAACACATAACTCAAGTTTATCAATAATAACTCATTCCACTAGAGAGCTATTATTGCACTACCGCACCAATCCCAAATTACATTATGGGCTCCTTCTTATCATGAGTGTGTTAGTCTCCCTATGTTTAAGATATTGAATGTCCACTAATTAATTGAGTTACTGACAACTCATTTTAATTAATGTCTTAGTCCAAGAGTAGTACCACTCAACCTCATTGTCATATCGGACTAAGCCCACCTGCAGGGTGTAACATGACAATACTTATGAGCTCCTCTTAGGGACATTCTCATCCTAGATGACTAGGACACAGTTTCTTTCTATAATCAACAACACACACTATAAGTAATATCATTTCTCAACTTATCGGGCCTATTGATTTATCGAGCTAAATCTCACCCTTTGATAAGTCAAAGAAATAAATACTAAATATATGTGCTTGTTATTATATTAGGATTAAGAGCACACACTTCCATAATAACTAAGGTCTTGTTCTTTTATTAAGTCAGTATAAAAAGAACTTACCTTAAATGGTCCTACTCAATACACTTAGAGTGTATTAGTGTAATTTATTAGTCAAGATAAACTAATACCTAATTACACTATGACTATTCCAATGGTTTGTTTCTTTCCATCTTAGTCGTGAGCAACTGTTTATAATTTATAAAGAACTGATAGCATGATCTTCTGTGTGTGACACCACACACCATGTTATCTACAATATAAATTAATTGAACAACTATACTTAACAAATAAATGTAGACATTTGACCAATGTAATTCTTTTATTTCAAAAATAAATGTTTACAAAAGCTAGGCTTTTAGTATACACTCTAACAATCTCCCACTTATACTAAAAGACTAAGCTATCATATCTGCTGCCATACATCTGATTCTCATCCCTCCACATGCTGATCAAAAGCTTTCACCGGAAGGGCCTTAGTGAAAGGATCTGCCAGGTTATCTACTGATGCAATCTTGGCGACGACAACTTCTCCTCGCTTAACGATATCTCGTATCAGGTGGTACTTGCGCTCTATATGTTTACTTGCCTTATGAGCTCATGGTTCCTTCAAGTTTGCAACTGCACTACTATTATCACAATAAATTTTGATGATTTTGGGCAAACCAGGAATCACATCTAAGTCCATTAGGAAGTTCCTGCGCCATACAGCTTCTTTGGCTGCCTAAGAGGCTGCCACATACTCAGCTTCCATAGTTGAGTTTGAAACACATTTCTTCTTAACACTCCTCCATGCAATGGCTCCATCTCCTAAAGTAAACACATAGCCTGACGTAAACTTACTATTGTCCCTATCTGATTGGAAGTGTGAATCCGTGTAACCCATAAGGAGCAAATCGTCTGCTTGGTAAACTGGCATATAATCTCTAGTCCTTCTCAGGTACTTCAATATATGCTTTACAGTAGTCCAATGTCCTTGTCCAGGGTTACTCTGATATCTGCTAACCATGCCCACGACAAAATAGATATCAAGTCTCGTACACAGCATTGCATACATTAGGCTTTCCACAGCCGAAGCATAAGGAACTGTCTTCATGTCCTCTATCTCCTTTGATGTCTTCGGAGACATCTCTTTAGATAAAGATACTCCATGCCTAAAAGGTAAGAAACCTTTCTTGGAGTTCTGCATGCTAAAACGAGCAAGGATTGTATCTATATATGAAGCTTAAGACAGGCACAACATCCTTTTCTTGCGATCCCTTATGACTTTGATCCCAAGAATGTGTGCACATTCTCCTAAGTCCTTCATATCGATTTGTTTGGACAACCATACCCTTACGT
Source organism: Zingiber officinale (assembly GCF_018446385.1). Taxonomy (NCBI): domain Eukaryota; kingdom Viridiplantae; phylum Streptophyta; class Magnoliopsida; order Zingiberales; family Zingiberaceae; genus Zingiber; species Zingiber officinale. The sequence goes on from NC_055994.1 coordinate 46,822,668, forward strand.
CCGATAACACTTTGACATTGTTGTCAATTAACAAAATGTCATCTACATATAGTACAAGAAATACCACCATATTTCCGTTACACTTCTTGTATACACAAGACTCATCCGGACACTGAATAAATCCATATGACTGGATTACTTCATTAAACTGGATGTTCCAAGATCTTGAAGCTTGCTTCAGTCCATAAATGGATCGATTGAGCTTGCACACTAGATGCTCTTTGCCTTTTTCAATGAACCCTTCTGCTTACTTCATATGGATGTTTTCTTCAAGACTTCCATTAAGGAAAACTGTCTTGACATCCATTTGTCAAATCTCATAATCCATATGAGCGGCTATAGATAAGAGTATCCGGATAGACTTTAGCATGGCTACCGGCGAAAAAGTCTCCTCATAATCGATTCCCTCTTTCTGAGTATACCCTTTCGCAACAAGCCTTGCTTTGAAGGTTTCTACCCTCCAGTCTGTCCCTCTTTTCCTTTTGTAGATCCACTTGCATCCAATGACTTTTACACTATCTGGTGGTTCTACGAGCTTCCAGACCTTCTTAGAATACATAGACTCTATTTCAGAATTCATTGCCTTTTGCCAAGATACTGGATCTATATCTTGGAGTGTTTCGTCATATATCCGAGGATCAGGTTCATGTTTACCCGGGATCAAATCCGAAGACTCTCCCAAAAATATGAATCTCTCTGGTTGCCTCACAACCCTCCCACTACGATGAGGCACTATCTCTGGTTGTGTATCATGTGTGACACGTGTTGCAGTCTCTTGTGGTACTTCATCTTATACTGTTGGTACTAAAGTAGACGTGTCCTCTTCTTATTTCTTCTAGTACAATTTCACTCATGGGCTTATGGTTCATTACATAATCTTCCTCTAAAAATCGAGCATTGGTGCTAACAATGATCTTCTGATTTTTAGGATTATAAAACAAACCCCGTTTCGTTCCCTTAGGATGTCCCACAAACAGACATACTTCTGTACGTGATTCAAACTTGTCAGTATCTCCCTTCAGCACATGTGTTGGACTACCCCATATCCGGATATGATTTAGACTAGGCTTACGCCCATTCCATAATTCCATGGGAGTAGAAGGAACTATTTTAGAAGGTACCATATTCAGAATGTACACTACTGTTTCCAGAGCATATCCCCAAAATGAATTTGATAATTCTGAATAACTCATCATCGATCTAACCATTTCCATAAGAGTCATATTCCTTCGTTCTGTCACACCATTCTGTTGGGGTGTACCAGGTGCGGACAATTGGGATTGAATCCCGGCTTCTGATAAGTAATTCCTAAATTCTCTAAAGAGGTATTAGCCACCACGGTCAGACCGTAGTGTCTTGATACTTTTACCAAGACGTTTCTCCACATCAGCCCTATATTCTTTGAACTTATCAAAGCATTCAGACTTGTGGTGCATCAAGTAAATGTATCTGTATCATGAATAATCGTCTATAAAAGAGACAAAGTATTCATAACCACCTCTTGCCTGGATTGACATAGGACCACACAAATCAAAATGAACCAGTTCTAACACATCTTTGGCTCTATACCCCTTGGCCTTAAAAGGTCTCTTGGTCATTTTACCTTCCAAGCAAGATTCACAGGTTGAAAAATTTTCCAACTCTAATGAACCCAAGAGTCCATCAGCTACAAGCCTTTGAATCCTACTTAAGTTAATATGACCAAGCCTTAGATGTCAAAGATATGTTTGGTTCATTTCCGAAAGTTCTTTTCTCCTATTAGAGTTAGAAGATGTGTTATTAATTTCCATTTGTTGCTTTATGGGAGAAATTAGATTTAATGTATATAAATTGCCAACCAATGCACCATAACAGATAATAACTCTATTTCTCTTTATAACTACATTATTATTGAAAGAAACAGAATATCCATCCAAATACAGTTTAGAAACTGAAATTAAATTCTTTCTGAAACTGGGTATATAAAGACAATTTCTTAAAATCAAACTTCTATTCCAATCAAAAGATAAGTAGACGTTTCCCACTGCAACAGCCGCCACCTTAGTAGCATTGCCCATGTAGACGGTTATCTCTCCTTCAAATAGTCGTCGGGTTTCCTGGAACCCCTACAAAGAGTTGCAGACATGATCAGTGGCTCCTGTATCTACACACCAGGTGCTGGTAGATAACACCGCTAAACATGTTTCAACTACTAGAGTATGAGATATACCTTTATTGTTCTGATTCCTATGAGGACAGTCTGCTTTCCAATGTCCAGCCTGCTTGCAAATGAAGCACTTACCCTTTGGCTTCTTCATTCCAGCTTTTGGTCCTGTTCCTAGAGGTTTATTCACCTTATTTGCTGAAACAACTTATTTCTTCTTCTTCTTGCCTTTCGACTTAGAAGTAGAACTATTTTCAGCATAGTGAATCTAAGAACTATGACGAAATATACCTTCTACTACCTATAGTTCTGTCAGAAGTTCCGCCAACGTATACTCCCTTTTGTTCATGTTATAGTTCAGGCGGAACTACTCAAAACTTCTGGGTAGCGTTTGGAGAATAATATAAACCTGGGTTTCCCCATCGATTTCTCCTCCAAGGACTTGTATTTCGTTCAGATAAGCCATCATTTTGAGGATATGATCCTTTACGGGTGCCCCCTCTGACATGGTGCATGTCATTAACTTTCTCATTACCTCTTGCCTAGCAGTCCGACTCTGGTGCCCAAAGAGTTCTTTGAGATTGTTCATTATATCATAAGCAGTTGGTAAATCTTGATGTTGATGTTGCAATACATTTGACATTTAAGCCAAAATGTAACATCGCGCCATCTCATCTGCTTTTACCCATTTCTTATGATACTCAATCTCCTCAAGGGTAGAATCACTATTAGGTGTATCTAGGCATACCTCTGATAGTACAAACTTATAGCTTTCAGCAGTTAAGACAATGTCCAAGTTTTTTTCCAATCTATATAGTTTGGACCAGTAAGTCTGTTCTCTTTCAGTATAATGGCCAGTGGGTTGAAAGTCATCCTAAGAATCACAAAATAAACTTTGGTCAAGACTCTAAATTTAGAATAATATTGATTTCCTAAACAATACTATTTAATTTTACCAACACCTCAAAACACCGTGAATATTGCATGCCACGTTAGTGTGGACGTATACAAATTCAAGAATTGTAAGAGGAGGGTCTTACCTATTAATTTTATTATCTTGTTATCCTAACTTTATGACAAATAAAATTAATAGTTGGTTTTCCTTTGGTCACACAAAACAATAGCAGTGAGTCCGTTGGGGAGGATACTATTGAATGCGTCTAAGTGTATACCATTACTTGATACTTAGTCCATTAAATAGGATTGTGCCCCTTCAGTTGGAGAAGATCACACGCTCCTAAATAATTTCCTATAACCATCCATAAAGGAAATTTGATCTAGTGTGTAACGACCCAATTTTCCCTATTTCGAGTTCTAAATGTCCTTAAAAATATTTAGAAATGCTTTTAAAATATTCTATAGATTTTTAGAGTATTTTTATGTAATTTTTGGAGGTCGTTTGGTATTTTTACTAAACGAAAGAAGTTTTGATAAAAAATTATCAAAACCGAGGTTTGAACCAGAAACCTCAAGTTAAGCATAGACTCGCCTAATCAGCAGACCAGCCAATTGTTTCTTAATTAAATTTACAACAAAATATATTTAAGTTGTAATTGATACAGAAATACCTTAGTTTTAAAAAGGTTGCAGAAAAATGGCCGAGCAGAAGATTGACCCGGCGACCAGGGGTTTCGGCGGAAACGCAGATAACTAGCTGTACCAGCGGGTTATGTTAATTAAGGAAAGAATGGATTATATTTAAGGTATACTTAATAATAAAAACCCTAGTTATAAGAAAAGGTTTAAGTTTTTTCCTGAACCCTAATTCTGTTTTCTATTCTCCTCTCACGCACGCGCGGCGCGGCGATTTTCTCCTCTCGGACAGAAATGCAGCGAACCTAGGGCACGCCTCTGGCGGCCGGCGAGCTCCCTCCTCCGCGGGTTCCTCACATAACCGAGCTCCTCTCGGAAAGGTGAGCGCACGGGCACACGAAGGGGCCGAGATATTCATCCCTCCGAACCCTAGAACCCCCTTCCTTCTCGGTTTGAATCCAAGAACGCGCTGTAAGTACTACTCACCTGTGGTAGGAGTTGCTCCGAGCTTCGATTTGTTTTCTTTGCTTTCGGATTGTAGTGTACAGCATGCGTTCTTGGCTTTCTTCCTCTTAAGTTCTATTGTAGCAAGATTTAAGATCCTGTTGTGCTGTAAAAGTATAAGTATTGTAGTGTATTTTAGCTTGTTTTCTATGATTCTGTTAAGGTATAGTTTTGAATAAGTTACATGGGTTTTGATTGTAAAATTTCAGCAAGTAGAATTGTGCTAGGAGAGGGGCACGGGCAGCCTTACTACAAAGGTTTTAACTGTGAATTAATTGTGATATTAGGGATTAATAGAATAGATTCAAGATTTTGTTTTCTTTTTCTTGCAAATCTGTGGAAGTAAGTTTAGAGATTTTGGTTGCCCTACAAAGGTTTTAACTGTGAATTGGTGTACATAGGTCTTGCTATAAAATTTACAGCAAGTTTAACTTGAGTTAGGCAAAGAAAAGGGGCACGGGTAGTTTCTTTAGGGTTGCTGTGCAATTCGGCTATTTAGTTGATCATGAGAAAGCATATGCTTGTTGATTAGCATGTAATTCCCTTCATGTTGTTACCTTGTTAGAGGATTTAAATGGATTCTTGTTAAGAATTTGTTAAGAGTTTATTAGGAGTCTTTCTTTTAATTGCTAGAGAAATAAGAGATTTCACATGTTATTTGTAATGCTAGATTTGAGTTAGTTGCCTTTTCTTTAAGCAAGTGCAGATTCGTTTATGTTTTTAATTTAGTTTCCTTAAGCAAATGCAGATTTGATTTCTGTTCAGTTTTGTTCCTCCCAATTGCACATGCTAGTTTAACTCTTTCTTACATGTTCTATAATTTGTTTAATGCTTTAGTTAGTGCTATAAATTGTGGAATTGGCTACCTTTATTAATGTTGACGTTGTGCTAAAAAGGGGGCAGTTTAGTGCTTATGAAAGAACAAGTTTTAGCTGTAGTTTACTGCTAACATTTTGTTCCTTTGATACAAATGTTTAACTCAACCTCCAAAGCATACAGTTAGTTAATATGCAGATTTAAGTAGGATTTTTGTTAAGTTAATATGCAGATTTAAGTTCCTTTGATATATATGCATGTATGTGTTCCTTTGCTTTTAATAGCTCTTTAAGTTGAAGCATACAGTTAGTTTTCTTTACTATTTTAACATACATGAGTAGTCATGTATTCCAGTGGAATGAGTATGTCCTATTAAATCCTTTGGAAGATATGAGTATCTATAAGTGAGAAAAGACCAAGGTCTAGAGAAGAAAAGATAACAAGTAATTTAAAGTAAGAGGCTTGTACCCGACTTCCGAGGTTGTCGTTAAACAAATCCAGGTGACCAATTCCGAGGTCTTGGCCCTGGTAAGACCGAGGTCTTTATCCTCATAGGGCTGAAGGCTCGCTACCCCAGTCACTATTAGAGAGTACGCATAAGATGGTACTAAGCCTGGGCCCAAAGAAAAAGAAGAAAGAAAAAGAAAAAGAAGAAGAAAGTAAAAGAGAAATTAAAAGTTTAATTTCTAGTATAAGGCTATAAGAAAATGAAACAAGTACCATTTATGTTTAGAATCAACAGAAGTTTAGTTCCTTTAATTCTAAGCATATATACAGTATTAGTTTCATTATTTTCTTATCAGTTTAGTGAGCATGTTTAGTATTATTTCCAGTGTTCAGTTTTATTTCTGTACACCATGAGTACTTTGCTATTAGATGAGTACATGCAGCTTTTCTTTTAGCATTTCAGTTTTAGTATTGTTGCATTATTTCTATGCATTTCGAGTTTTTGTGAGATAGATTAGTATTTACTAAGCGTTTCGCTTATAGATTTATTTTTCCTCCTACTGCAGATAAAGGAAAAGCTAAAGTATGAAAGGAAGGCGACAAGGTGGTGGTGATGAAGGTGTGTGATGACTAGACTATGGAGATATCCAGAGTTTGCTAGCAAAGGTTCATGACTTACCTATTTAGAGTTTCAGTTTATGTTCTAGTTTTCTTCTTAAATACTATTATGAAGTTTTGTGAGATTGTAATTAAGTTTTATTCCGCACTCGTAGTTTGATACGTCTTATTGTTGGAGTTATGTTTGATTATTATTGCTAGAATAGCTTTCCTTGAGTAATATTGGGTTTTATTACTGCGTGGTTGTGTAATTATATGTTCCAGCCGCTTGTGGCTGAGTATACACTGTTTGTATTGTTGATTTGGTCACCGGTACAGGGGAGATTCTGCCGAAATTTTTCGGTAGGAATTCCTCTAGGGCCGTGATAAATCTAAGTGTTGCTAATAATAGTATAAGTGACACCAGTAAGTAGAGTAGTAGTTTGGTAACGGTCACCTTAGAGAGTAGTAGTAAGAAGGGTGGTTGTTACAGTTGGTATCAGAGCAGATCCCATTCTTCAGCATCACACACACATCAGCATCATCCTTGTCGTCTTCAAGTAAGAAAGTATTTCAATTCTTTCTTTTATTGCTTTCCTTATTATTAACTGCAGTACAGAGTAATTGCTTATGAGTACTTAAGTAAGATAGAAGTTTGTTTTTCTTTATTCATATACCAATATGTATGTTTAGAAAGGGTAGAAAAAAAAATCAAGTCTTCTTCTTTGCATAATTAGATGGAAAGAAGAGAACATCCCCGTATCGTTCGTACTGAGAACTAAGATCAGGAGAACGAAGAGCTTAGATCAACTGAGCCCAATCTCTTTGAAGTTGTTGCTCAACTCCAGAAACAGGTAGCAGAGCAGCAACAAGTGATTGTCAATCTGATGACAAATCAGCAACTAGTTCCTCCCACTCCTCCAACAGTAACTGTGGAGACTCCAGTGGTAACCGAAGTTCTAGCAGCTACCCTGGGAGTCGTCACAGCACCTAAGAGACAAGAAGCTTACCTCATACAGTGGCTGAAACTGAAACCAGAGAGCTTCTCATGCACTACTGAGCCCTGGGATGCCCAGGCTTGGTTCAAAACACTGGAGAGCACAATGGATCTCCTTGACTGGCCAGAAGTCGAGAAGGTCAAGTGCGTCTCTTTCTGCCTGTCAGGAGATGCTCGTATGTGGTGGGAGAGGATAAAGACCATGAGGGCAGTCAATCAGATGAGCTGGGCTGATTTTCAGTCAGAGTTTTATGAAGAGTACTTCCACCTACAGATCACCAACAAGCACTATGAAGAATTTATAGAGTTCAAGTAAGGTGACCTAACAGTGGAAGAAGCAGTCAAGAAGTTCAACAGACTAGCTCGTCTCTGCCCAGAGCTAGTAAGTACAGAGAAGGAGAGAGTCAGACTGATGCTCAGAATGCTGAGACCACAGATAGCACTGAATGTGAGTAGTGGAGCTCACCAGCCCCAGACTGGTGAAGAGTTGATCAGTAGGGCATTAATTGCTGAGCACTACCTGAAAGACATCAAAGCGCAATGACCGCAGCACAAGCCAGTGAAGATAGAGGGCAAGACAGTGGGGAGCCAGAAATCCCAGTCAAGTAAACAGAACTGGAAAGGCAAGGGCGACAAAAGAAAGCAGTGGAACTTAGGAAGTAACCAGAAGGGAGGACCAGCAAACAAGCAGACCAAGTTCCCTCCCTGTCCCAAATATGGGAGAATGCATCCAGGAGCCTGTCTTTTGGGTAAGACTGGATGTTATTCCTGTGGCCAGGAAGGACACATGGTTAAGGAATGTCCTAACAAGTTCAAAGAACCTCAGCCACAGCCAGTACAATATGGAGGCAAGCCTGCACAGTTATATCACATGGAAGCAGCACTAGAGGGACCCTATATCGTCAGGGAAGGTTGGAAGCTCCACCAGTTCTAGCCTTGGATAGTGCCAGAGTATTCTCCCTCACCAAAGAGGAAGCTGCTAGTGCCTCCACGGTTGTAACAGGTCAAGTAGTTATTTTTCAGCATTTAGTTACTGTACTATTTGATACTAGGGCGACCCATTCTTTCGTATCAGTACCCTTTGCCAGTAAATTACAGGCACCTACAGAAAGCATGAACTCCAAGTTCTTGACGACCCTACCTTCTGGGGAAGTCATGGAGTCCAACTAGTGGCTTCGGGCTGTACCAATCAGAATTGCAGACCGAGAGCTATACGTTAACCTGGTAGTCCTCGCCATGCAGGATTTCGATACCATTTTGGGTATGGACTTCCTCAACAAGTACAGTGCTTCAGTGGACTGCCGCAGAAGGAAAGTAATCTTCAGTCCAGAGGGTGAACCACCTTTTGAATTCACGGGAGTGCCAAGGAAGAAGACCCAGGAACTTCTCTCTTCTCTTGCAGCTCACCGGATGTTAGTTAAAGGGTGTGCTGGTTTACTTGCATTCATGGTGAGTACAGAAGAACAAGAAAGACCCAAGTAGGAGAAAGTTCGGATAGTCTGCGAGTATCCAGAGGTATTTCCAGAAGAGCTACCTGGACTACCTCCCAACAGAGGAGCGGAGTTTGAAATTGAATTGGTTCCTGACGCCAGCCCAATTTCAAAAACTCTGTACCAAATTTCTCTAGCAGAGCTAAAAGAGTTATAAGAACAATTTCAGGAGCTACTTGACAAGGGTTTCATCCGCCCTAGTCATTCACCCCGGGAAGCTCCAGAGTTGTTCGTTAAGAAGAAAGACGGATCCATGCTAAGGTGCATAGATTTTAGAGTGCTGAGCAAAGTAGCAGTTAAGGACAAGTTCCCTCATTTCAGAATAGATGATCTATATGATCAGCTAAAAAGGGCAATAGTGTTCTCTAAATAGACCTACGCTCTGGGTATCATCAGTTGGAAGTGAAAGAAAGTGATACACCCAGAACAGTTTCCAGGACTAGATATGGACACTACAAATTTGTAGTCATGCCTTTTGGAGTGACTAATGCACCTGCAGTCTTCATGGACTTAATGAACAGAGTGTTCAGAGAATACCTTGATAAATTTGTCATCGTGTTCATCGACGACATTCTAGTCTATTCCAGACCCCAGAGAAGCATGACACGCACTTGAGGATAGTATTGCAGACCCTTCAGCAAAAGCAGTTGTATGCTAAATTCTCAAAGTGTGAATTCTGGTTAGAGCAGGTGGCGTTTCTAGGCCACATCATTTCTAAAGAAGGTATTCAAGTGGACCCTGCCAAAATAGAAGCAGTCAACAACTGGAGTAGACCCAAAAATGCCAGGGAGAGCAGAAGCTTCCTTGGTTTAGCTGGGTACTACAGGAAGTTTGTGGAGGACTTTTCCAGGATAGCATCTCCACTAACGGCCTTAACCAAGAAGAATAAGAAGTTTGAATGGTCAGACAAATGTGAGCAGAGTTTCCAAGAACCGAAGAAGAGACTGACCGGTGCTCCCATTCTGACTATTCTAGCTAGTGATAAGAGTTTTGACATCTACAGTGATGCTTCCAAGATGGGGCCTAGGAGCTGTACTCATGCAAGAAGGAAAAGTTATAGCTTATGCTTCCATACAACTCAAAGATTATGAGAAGAACTACCCCACTCATGATCTTGAGCTGGCAGCTTTGGTCTTTGCACTAAAACTCTGGCGACACTACTTGTATGGAGTCCAGTGCAGAATCTTCACAGACCATCAAAGTCTTAAGTACTTCTTTACTCAGAAGGACTTAAACATGAGACAGCGTAGGTGGCTAGAGTTGGTAAAAGATTATGACTGTAAAATCCTCTATCACCCAGGCAAAGCTAACAAAGTGACAGATGCACTAAGCAGAAAATCCAGTGCATCCCTGATGTCTTTGTCATCATTAGCCCTACCACTGCAGAAGGAGTTGTCAGACTTTGGTATGGAAATTATTTATGGGCAACTCTCTGCATTGACTTTAGAGTCAACCCTGCTTGAGGATATACAAAGAAAGCAAAGTGAAGATCCAGATATCCAGAAGATCAAGCAGGGGATACAAGAAGAAGATACAGAGTTTCGAGTATCAGACAGTGGAGTTCTTTATCAGGAGAACCGCCTTTGTGTCCCCAATGATGAGGAATTAAGAAGGAAAATTTTAGAGGAAGTTCATAGTATACCATACTCCATGCATCCTGGTTCTACCAAGATGTATCAAGACATGAAACAGAGAATTGAGACTACCCAGAGTAGTCAGAAGAGTTATGCTGACGCACGCCGTAAGCCACTTGAAGACCAAGTAGGGGATTCAGTCTTTCTCAATGTTGCTCCTATGAAGGGAGTGATGAGATTTGGCAAGAAGGGCAAATTAAGTCCTTGCTATGTAGGACCTTACCTGATCATAGAGAGGATTGGGAAAGTAGCTTACAAGCTGGACTTACCACAAGACATGTCAGCAATACATAATGTATTCCATGTCTCCGTATTAAAAAAGTGTCTTCACGACCCTAGCCAAGTGATTCAGCCTCAGACAGTGCAGATCCAAGAGGATCTTAGCTACGAGAGCAGACCTACACAGATAGTGGACAGAACAATCAAGAGACTAAAAAACAAGGAAGTGCCACTAGTGAAGGTCATCTGGCAGAACCAGAAGCACGAGGAAGTCACTTGGGAATGTGAGGACAGTATGAGACCGAAATGTCCAGAGTTATTCTAAGTTCGAGGAGGAACTTTTTATAAGGTATGGGGAATTGTAACGACCCAATTTTCCCTATTTCGAGTTCTAAATGTCCTTAAAAATATTTAGAAATGCTTTTAAAATATTCTAGAGATTTTTATAAATTTTTAGAGTATTTTTATACAATTTTTGGAGGTCGTTTGGTATTTTTACTAAACGAAAGAAGTTTTGACAAAAAATTATCAAAGCCGAGGTTTGAACCGAAAACCTCGGATTAAGCAGAGACACGCCTAACCAAGAGACCAGTAGATTGTTTCTCAATTAAATTTACAATGAAATATATTTAAGTTGTAATTGATACAGAAATACCTTAGTTTTAAAAAGGTTGCAGAAAAAAATGGCCGAGCCGAAGCTCGACCCGACGACCAGGGGTTTCAGCGGAAACGCAGATAACCAGCTGTACCAGTGGGTTATGTTAATTAAGGAAAGAATGGATTATATTTAAGGTATAGTTAATAAGAAAAACCCTAGTTATAAGAAAAGGTTTAAGTTTTTTCCCAAACCCAAATTCCGTTTTCTATTCTCCTCTCACGCACGCGCGGCGCGGCGATTTTCTCCTCTCGGGCAGAAATGCAGCGAACCTAGGGCACGCCTCCGGCGGCCGGCGAGCTCCCTCCTCCGCGGGTTCCTCACATAACCGAGCTCCTCTCGGCAAGGTGAGCGCACGGGCACACGAAGGGGTCGAGATATTCATCCCTCCGAACCCTAGAACCCCCTTCCTTCTCGGTTTGAATCCAAGAACGCGCTGTAAGTACTACTCACCTGTGGTAGGAGTTGCTCCGAGCTTCGATTTGTTTTCTTTGCTTTCGGATTGTAGTGTACAGCATGCGTTCTTGGCTTTCTTCCTCTTAAGTTCTAATGTAGCAAGATTTAAGATCTTGTTGTGCTGTAAAAGTATAAGTATTGTAGTGTATTTTAGCTTGTTTTCTGTGATTCTGTTAAGGTATAGTTTTGAATAAGTTACATGGGTTTTGATTGTAAAATTTCAGCAAGTAGAATTGTGCTAGGAGAGGGGCACGGTCAGCCTTACTACAAAGGTTTTAACTGTGAATTAATTGTGATATTAGGGATTAATAGAATAGATTCAAGATTTTGTTTTCTTTTTCTTGCAAATCTGTGGAAGTAAGTTTAGAGATTTTGGTTGCCCTACAAAGGTTTTAACTGTGAATTGGTGTACATAGGTCTTGCTAAAAAATTTCCAGCAAGTTTAACTTGAGTTAGGCAAAGAAAAGGGGCACGGGTAGTTTCTTTAGGTTGCTGTGCAATTCGGCTATTTAGTTGATCATGAGAAAGCATATGCTTGTTGATTAGCATGTAATTCCCTTCATGTTATTACCTTGTTAGAGGATTTAAATGGATTCTTGTTAATAATTTGTTAAGAGTTTATTAGGAGTCTTTCTTTTAATTGCTAGAGAAATTAGAGATTTCACATGCTATTTTTAATGCTAGATTTGAGTTAGTTGCCTTTTCTTTAAGCAAGTGCAGATTCGTTTATGTTTTTAATTTAGTTTCCTTAAGCAAATGCAGATTTGATTTCTATTCAGTTTTGTTCCTCCCAATTGCACATGCTAGTTTAACTCTTTCTTACATGTTCCATAATTTGTTTAATGCTTTAGTTAGTGCTATAAATTGTGGAATTGGCTACCTTTATTAATGTTGACGTTGTGCTAAAAAGGGGGCAGTTTAGTGCTTATGAAAGAACAAGTTTTGGCTGTAGTTTACTGCTAACGTTCCTTTGATACACATGTTTAACTCAACCTCCAAAGCATACAGTTAGTTAATATGCAGATTTAAGTAGGATTTTTGTTAAGTTAATATGCAGATTTAAGTTCCTTTGATATATATGCATGTATGTGTCCCTTTGCTTTTAATAGCTCTTTAAGTTGAAGCATACAGTTAGTTTTCTTTACTATTTTAACATACATGAGTAGTCATGTATTCTAGTGGAATGAGTATGTCCTATTAAATCCTTTGGAAGATATGAGTATCTATAAGTGAGAAAAGACCAAGGTCTAGAGAAGAAAAGATAACAAGTAATTTAAAGTAAGAGGTTAGTACCCGACTTCCGAGGTTGTCATTAAACAAATCCAGGTGACCAATTCCGAGGTCTTGGCCCTGGTAAGACCGAGGTCTTTATTCTCATAGGGCTGGAGGCTCGCTACCCCAGTCACTATTAGAGAGCGCGCATAAGATGATACTAAGCCTGGGCCGAAAGAAAAAGAAGAAAGAAGAAAGAAAAAGAAAAAGAAGAAGAAAGTAAAAGAGAAATTAAAAGTTTAATTTCTAGTATAAGGCTATAAGAAAATGAAACAAGTACCATCTATGTTTAGAATCAACAGAAGTTTAGTTCCTTTAATTCTAAGCATATATACAGTATTAGTTTCATTATTTTCTTATTAGTTTAGTGAGCATGTTTAGTATTATTTTCAGTGTTCAGTTTTATTTCTGTACACCATGAGTACTTTGCTATTAGATGAGTACATGCAGCTTTTCTTTTAGAATTTCAGTTTTAGTATTGTTGCATTATTTCTATGCATTTCAAGTTTTTGTGAGATAGATTAGTACTTACTAAGTGTTTCGCTTATAGATTTATTTTTCCTCCTACTGCAGATAAAGGAAAAGTTAAAGTATGAAAGGAAGGCGACAAGGTGGTGGTGATGAAGGTGTGTGATGACTATACTATGGAGAGATCCAGAGTTTGCTAGCAAATGTTCAGGACTTACCTGTTTAGAGTTTCAGTTTATGTTCTAGTTTTCTTCTTAAATACTATTATGAAGTTTTGTGAGATTGTAATTAAGTTTTATTCCGCACTCGTAGTTTGATACGTCTTATTGTTGGAGTTATGTTTGATTACTATTGCTAGAATAGCTTTACTTGAGTAATAGTGGGTTTTATTACTGCGTGGTTGTGTAATTATATGTTCCAGCTGCTTGTGGCTGAGTATACACTGTTTGTATTGTTGATTTGGTCACCGGTACAGGCGAGATTTTGTCGAAATTTTTTGATAAGAATTCCTTTAGGGTTGTGATAAATCTAAGTGTTGCTTATAATAGCATAAGTGACACTAGTAAGTAGAGTAGTAGTTAGGTAACGGTCGCCTTAGAGAGTAGAGTAAGAAGGGTGGTTGTTACATAGTGATCCGCAACAAACCCATCCGTTGTGGAGGGAGGCACTTAGAGCCAACACGTAAGCTTGTTGCATCACTTACAAACCTGCAATGGAGACCGTGGAATTTATTTAAAAATCCCTCTCCCACTTAGTTATTTAAGCTGAGGAATTTTAAACTATGCGAGCACACATCACAGCAAATAAAGCAACAAATATGGAAAAATATTTTTTCAACTATTATGGCATTTTCTATCATTGTGTTCCGTGTTTTGCAAACCCTAGCTACTGCCATCTTTGGCCACCGCAATCGGATCCCATCGCCGCATCCATCTTGTTTCTTATTTCGCTGCGTCTCTGGTGCTCCAATAGTACCACGCCTCGTAAGGATACGATCCGTGACAAAAATAGAATTTTACATTTATCGATCCTATATTCTCCAAGAGAATGTACATGTAATCTAGATTGAAACAAACATATAAAATCCTAATAACTAATACAGCTCCTGCTGTATTTAATATTACAATCATGTACACATAATAAAATGCCCTTGACATGTCCAAGGGTCCAATCACACACAACAACCATAAGCCTTAATAGTTGGAGCCTGCAAACACAAATTTAGCACATCCTACTATTATCCTGCCTAAATTATGTATGACATGTGCATAATTAACAGAAAATCAAAACACAAGAGGCAAACCCTAGCTGTGATACCAATTGTTGGTTGATCCTAGGAAGATCGTACCAATTTCACTGTACAAAAATTTTGTACACGTGTTGAACCTTTCCTAAACAACCTATTGTGTTCTTTAGAAGTTAAATTAGGAATCGTAAATAAAACTTAACATTATTGATTCCAAATTTAACTTATCTGTTCTTAATGGTATAGATTTGGATCGCAAGCGAAACTTAACACTATTGATCCAAATCAACCTATGTTATAAAGTTAATTAAATATTTTCTAAAATCGGCTCCCAGGTCAAATATGGCGAGCCACTAGGCCTTCTTGGGTATGGGATCATTCACCACTGCCTCGACAAAACCTTTAATAGAAATTCAATATTTAATTTCCTAAAATAACATTAGGTTTAACCGAAAAGAATAATCGAGTCACAAATTTGAAAAACAAAAAAAAACACAACTCGAATTACAAATTCGAAAAACTAGAATCTAATGCCTCTTGTGTTTGGAATTCATACAAAGAAAAATAACTAGCATGATGCAGAAAATAATTACTAGTTATACCTTTTCTTTGTATGCTAATAACCTGGAGATCTTCTGTCGTATTCCTCGCCTCGCCTTAGATGTCGTGTGGGCGATGATCCTCCAAGATGAACATCACCTAAAAACCTTCTTTGTCCTTCTCTAAAATCCGGCCACCACCACAAGAGAACAAAAGAGAGCAAGGGGAAAAGAAGAGGGAGAGGGCCGGCCACAAGAGGGAGCACCAACTTGAGAATAAGAATTGATAATCCATCAGGCCTCCGCTCCCCTTCTTTTATATTATTTGCCTAAGGCAAATAAGGAAAGACTTTTTACAAAAATTAAAATCTTCCTCTTGTTTTTCCTTTTCCCCTTCTATTTTCCTTTTCCTTTCTCTTGATCGATTCAATCATCAATCATTGATTCAATTGATTGAATCATGGATGCTTGGATGCTTTTAATGGTCGACCCCTTGCTTGGACACCAAGCAAGCGTGGCCGGCCACATCATCATCAAGAGAAATAATTTTTTATAAAATTTTATAAAAGAAGAAATCTTCTTATAAAATTTTACAAGCTCTCTTTCCTTATGTGGATGTTAAAAAAGGAAAGTTTTAAAAATTAAAATCAAGTTTTAAAATTTAAAACTTCTCTTCTAAAATTTTTTTTTTAACATGGTTACAAAAATAAAAAGTTTCAAATTTAAAACTTCTCTTCCTTTTTTCTAAAAATCATGAGGATGGTTAAAAAAGGAAAGTTTTAAAACTTTTAAATTTTCTTATAAACCATGTGGCCTAATTCAAATAAGGAAAATTTTAAATTTTAAAATCTCTCTTTTAAAATTTGTAGATATATACAAAGAAAAGATTTTAAAAATTCAAAACAACCCTCATGATTTAAATTATGTGGTCGGCACCCTTTAAATTAAAAGTGGTCGGACACCTTAAGGAGATTGTGGCCGGCCCCTTTGGTTTGGTCACCAAGCCATGGGCCAGCCCCTTCTTGCACACCAAGATAGTCTTGTCATGAGTGAATTTAAGGCTTCATTGAGGCTACGATAGGGACCTAGAGGAGAAATTGGTTTTGTCCTTCCGACGAGCTTGAGTATCACGTGTTCGCCCCGAACACATAACTCAAGTTTATCAATAATAACTCATTCCACTAGAGAGTTATTATTGTATTACCGCACCAATCCCAAATTATATTATGGGCTTCTTCTTATCATGAGTGTGTTAGTCTCCCTGTGTTTAAGATATCGAATGTCCACTAATTAATTGAGTTACTGACAACTCATTTTAATTAATGTCTTAGTCCAAGAGTAGTACCACTCAACCTCATTGTCATGTCGGACTAAGTCCACCTGCAGGGTTTAACATGACAATCCTTATCTGCTCCTCTTGTTGACATTCTCAACCTAGATGACTAGGACACAGTTTCCTTCTATAATCAACAACACGCACTATAAGTAATATCATTTCCCAACTTATCGGGCCTATTGATTTATCGAGCTAAATCTCACCCTTTGATAAGTCAAAGAAATAAATACTAAATATATGTGCTTGTTATTATATTAGGATTAAAAGCACACACTTCCATAATAACTAAGGTCTTGTTCTTTTATTAAGTCAGTATAAAAAGAACTTACCTTAAATAGTCCTACTCAATACACTTAGAGTGTATTAGTGTAATTTATTAGTCAAGATAAACTAATACCTAATTACACTATGACTATTCCAATGGTTTATTCCTTTCCATCTTAGTCGTGAGCAACTATTTATAATTTATAAAGAACTGATAACATGATCTTCTGTGTGTGACACCACACACCATGTTATCTACAATATAAATTAATTGAACAACTACACTTAACAAATAAATGTAGACATTTGACCAATGTGATTTCTTTATTTAAAAAATAAATGTTTCAAAAGCTAGGCTTTTAGTATACACTCTAACAGTTGTCGAATGCAACTGATTCTAATACTTTTAATTTAAGCTTTGTGAACTTCAATCTATCTCCAGTCATATGTCTGGAGCATCCACTATCCAACATCCATTGATCCAATTCCTACACTGAAAGTATTTGAATTGGAATCTATTTAATGGAATAGATAGTTTGATTGAAGTTGACTCCTTAATTTTTTAATTATTAATTTAATTTAGTTTTTAATTATTAATTTGATTTAGTTTCTAATTATTAATTTGATTTAGTTTTTATTTATTAATTTAATTTAATTTTTACTTATTAATTTAATTTAATTTCTAATTATGAATTTAATTTAATTTTTAATTATTTCGTTTAATTTAGTTTTTTTAAAAAAATTAATTATTAATTTGATTTTTAAATTTTTAATTATTAATTTAATTAATTTTTTTTATTTTTAATCCTTGGTCATCTCACCCGATCTAAATTTCAAATCAGGGAATCCTATAATTTTGTGAGATGAGTTGAGTCCAATTATAGGGTTTGGGTTAATTTTGTATTAGATTCAGGTTTAGTTTTGGGCTCAACAAATAGTATTCTTTGGATAAACTTCTGGGCTTTGGTGAGTCACTTGGACATCATTAAAGTAACCATGCCTTCGAGGTTTTCCAAATAGTCCTATCCACTGAACTTAATACAAAACCTTGGTTTAACTGGTTTGGATTCATAAAGGGTAGCTTCGGTTAGTTCCACTTAACCAAATGCACCAGGTCGAAACCATATTTTCCTAGACATGCATAAACTAAACTTCCCTAACGTACTATCATCCAAAATTTCTCCAGTACCATAGGACAAGTTAAATTTGTTCCCTTTCTAATTAGTTCTAATTACCCTGCCGGGTAGCTTGGTTTGAGTTACCCTGTCGGGTAGGTAAGTTTTGGAGGTGCCAGTTATCTCGGAGCCTCCCCCTACATTATTGATAATTTCATATATATTTTTATTTAATTTTATAGATTTGAGTTTTAATTTAATTTAATTTAATTTAATTTTTTATTAATTTTAATTATGTTCTTTTAATGGTTTATCTTTTTATTAATACAGCTTTTCTTTTGGCTCCCCTTGGATCATAGCCTCGATATGGTCTATCAAGGTAATGTACTTGATCCTTGGGAACCTAATATTGAGCAAGTCCAACTTGATTGACCAGGTTGGACTTGGGTACCCATGCTTGGACTATCTTACTATTTGGTCTGTTAATAAGCGATAAATATGAATGAAATTTCTTTTTAGCTTTAAATTCTAGTCCGGATCGATTGTATACGGCCTTCTGTTTTTCAAGAATCAAGTCAAAGTTTCTTGGAACCCAGTGTAAATCGTTCCAATGCGGTCTTCAAATCTTTGATTTGAATTTTCAGGCTGAAATTCTCTTCCTCAAGCTTTTGGACTTGAGTTGAGGTTCCAGTCTGAACAGATTCAGTCAAAGATTCGGTATTAGTCGCTTCTTTGAGGGATGTTACCTCCTTTAGAAGCGACTTGATCCGAACATTGGACTTAGCTACTTTACACATTAAATAATTAATTAAACTGTAATGACGATTCGTACTTACAGAGGGGTTTAGCCCTTCGGAAATGAATACGGATATGTGGCTTCTCTCGGACTCAGCTTCTGATTCGTCCTCGCTTTCGGATTCGTTGGTGTAGTCCCGAGCTGTCAATGCGAGGAAGCTTGCCTGCTCGAGTTCTTCGTCGTCGGACTCCTCGGAAGAAGACTCATCCCAAGTCGCCTTTAAGGCCTTCTTCCTTCTTGGCTTCTTCGGATCCTTCTGGTTCGGGCAGTTCGCCTTGATGTGCCCCTTCTGATTGCACCCGTAGCATGTCACCTCAAATTTCACTTTTGAGCTTGGTTGGGCTTCTTTGGACTGGATGGCCTTTCTGAAATCCTTTTTGTTGAAGCCCTTCTTTTTGTAGAGTTTCTTCACCAGGTTGACTATTTCGGTTGTGAGCTCGTCATCGTCATCGTCCGAATCTGGTTCTTCTTCTGACTCTGGTTCGGTTCTGCATTTTATTTTTGATTCACGCACTCTTCCTGTACCTACAACCAAAGCCAACCCTTTCTCGGTCGAACGTGCATTAACCTACTCATGCAACTTAAATTCGGAGAATAGCTCATCTAATTTAATACAGGAAAGGTCCTTAGAAACCTTATAAGCATCTATCATGGATGCCCACAAGGTGTTCCTCGGAAAAGCGTTTAAGGAATACCTGATGATGTCCCGGTTATCTACCTTCTGTCCGATCGCATGAAGTCTGTTGAGTAAGTCTTGTATCCGGGCATGGAGCTGGCTAACCGTCTCACCTTCCTGCATTTTTAAGTTATACAATTTATTGAATAACAAATTGCGCTTGCTTACTTTGGTATCAGAGGTTCCATCATGAAGCTCGATCAGCTTCTCCCATAGCTCCTTGTGTTGGGTTTTTCGGGCCGCGAAAATCGCTTTTCGCGTCGCGGAAACCCCGAATCACCCAAAGCCGTAGATCCGTGCAAAGAAAAATTTTGAAAACACAAATACGAGTTTTATACTACAATCTACAGTAGATCTACAAAGGAAAAACCATTTTACCTTTCGATGCGTGCTCTTCGTTTAGTCCCGCTCGTCCAAGGAAGCGTTGGATCTCGAGAGTGTCAATGTAGACACTCCTCTAGTGATATCCACACGAACAAGGAGTGGTCTTCTACCACTCAAAGATGGAGAAGAGAGCCCCAAGTGTGCTAGCACTTTTCTAGAGCTCTCGGATGGGAACAAAAAGGAGAAAAGAGAGAAATAGAAGAGAGAATCACATACACTCCTTTAGTACCCTCCTTTGTGACCTTCACTTTCCCTTGTGCTCTTGGAAACAACTCAACATCTTCTCCTCACCATGATAGCCACGACCACAGCAACTCAAGAGGAGAGGGGAACCCAAGGAAGAAGAAGGAATAATGACACCATATCAATTCACAAAACAAAAACCTCCACACCATCTAATGTGTGGCCGGCCACACCATAAAGCCCCTCATTAATGTGGCCGGCCACATTAAAATCAATTGGATGTGTAACCTCCAATGAGGTGGCATACCATTATGAGGTGGTGATGTGGCTAATGATGTGGCTAGGTTGGTCATGTCAAGTAGGATGAGTCAACCTTCATGATGATGTGGCAAGACATCAAGTCAAACTTGATGTTTCAACTTCCATTTAGTCAAGTCAAACTTGACCAATTCTCTTCCTTGTTGAGTTAAATCCAACCTTTGATTCAAGTCAATTTTAATTTAATGAATCTAATTCATTAATATAAATTGACCCAATGAATCAAATTTAAATTAGACTCATTCAACATTTGAATCTAATTGAGTCTAACTCAATAAGTCTAATTTTGAATCCAATCTTTGGTGCATCATATGAACCTAATCCAATTGGATCATCATATGAACCTAATCTCCATCCACATGTTCTTTGTGTGTGACCCAATAGGTTCTTGTAACGTTGGCAATGTTTCTAAACTCCTTTAGAAACATAAGCAATGAGCGGCATCTAGCAATACATCATTGCTACCCAAGTTACAAGAAATGTCGAGATCCAACATCACCTTGTGACTACTAATTGTGACTCCTCACAATATGTGACATTGTCCTTCTATCCTAGACATCTAGATTGATCAATATGAGGCATAGACCGTGTCATCCTCTAATCAATCTAAATCTTGAACTCCAAGTAGACTCACTCGATCAAATGAGCTCAACATCTAATGTTGACTCATTTGGGCATGGCCATGCACTTCGTGGTCTAACTCTATCAAGAATATTGATGTCGCTCCCGTCATATGGGAGGGATAGATCCCATCTACATCACTCACATCCCTCTGCATAATTTGTTACATACCCAGTAATCGCCTTTATAGTCCACCCTGTTACGGGTGACGTTTGACGAAACCAAAGTACATAACTTCTTATGTAGGGATCCATGGTGACTTCAGGTCTAAGGACTAATAGTCATACTAATAGCCACATGAGAAAGTATATGACACTCATATAACGATCCATGATACTTTCTCATGGCGGGTCATTCAGTATACATTCTCTAATGCATACCCATGTGTCAGCTTGATATCTCTAAATCCATGACTTGTGAGATCAAGTCATCGAGCTGACCTACATGCTAGTCTTATTGTATTAACATTGTCCCTGAATGTTAATACTCGACTAGGAATAAATTAGAGTAGTGTTCCCTATATCATCTCACTATCGATTCAACTAATCGATTGATATAGGTATGAACCTTCTACTCAAGGACGCTACTATACTTATTTTATCTGGCACTAATACAAATAAGCATAATAATCAAAAACCAAATGCCTTAATATATATATAAGAATATGATATACATGAGTCCATACAATCATTAAATGATTGGCTCTAGGGCTCTAACTAACACCTTGGTGCTCGAGAATGGGCCGACGCGGTTTAGCTCCTCCTTCGTCAAACCGCACTGGAGGGTGCACGTTGCTCTGGCATTTGCTTCCACCTTCTTGATTAATGTTGGATCCCAGCCTTCGTAGGGTATTGGTTTGTCGTTTCTGTCAGTCGGCAGTTCAAACCCGATCTTGACGATCATCCACATCTCGAACTGGATCTTTAGGAAGATTTCCATCCTGCCCTTCCAGTAGCCGAAGTCTTCTCCGGTGAAAAGCAAGGGACGGACAGTGCTGTAGCTTTCTTGTTGGGCCATTAAAGGATATACACAACAAAAAACAAAAAGATGTCCCAGGACTTGGTCCTGGATTAGTAGTGCGGTATGGAAATAAGAATAAATTATGTTCTCGAGTGGTGTTGCACCAACTTCGAGAAACGAATACGATTATGAAAAGAACTAGATCAGAATGTAGCAAGTATGATAATTCCAATCGACTCTGAAAATTTGAAAAACACCACGAAAAGAATGCTTGATTGGTGGTTGCACCAAATCAAAGCTACCCCGCTCTGATACCAATTGTTGGATCGAGATCGCGCTAGAGGGGGGTGAATAGCGCTCGTGGCTTTCATGCGTTTCGGATTCATAAAACGATCAAGAATTATGCATAGCGGAAATAAAAGAAAGACAACACACACACAAGAGAACACCAAGGCTTTACTTGGTTCAGAGCCTAGAGCGACTCCTACTCCAAGGCCCGCGATCGTTGATCGCTTTCTGTGGGCAACAACTATATCGCGCAAAGATAGTACAAATATGTATTACAATAAGTGCAGTAATAATAACAATTATACCGACGACAGAATTGAAATCTCGGAGCTTCGGGTCGTCGTAAACTTGTAGCAGCACTTCAGGGCGTCTTTTGGAGCAGTACGTTGTAGTAGAAGCACTTCAGCATTGATGATCTTCACTGCTGCTCGAACACCCCTTTTATGCACTGTTGGAGGTGCCTCCAACACCATCCAAGGCACCTCTAAGCCTCCCGAATCAGCCGCGTGGATCAGTGCAGAAACCTTCATCGCTTATCCTGCTTGAGGCGCCTCTATGGCCAGTCCAAGGCGCCTCCAAGCTCTGCTCCAAGGTGTCTCCAGCTCCATCCGAGGTGCCTCCAGCTCCTCTTCGCAGCCAACTTCTATTTTGCACCTGAGGCGCCTCTAAGCTCCATGGAGGCGCCTCAGACACTGTTCATCCGAGGCTTAGCTTGTTACTTTTGTACCTGCAAGACATGTTAGTCCCTAAACAACAACATACCCTGCAAGAAAAAGTTAGAACAAACATAAACATGATAAATAAAGTGATCGACAATCGTCAGACTGTCCGGGTCTGACTTCAAATTTTCGACCGAAAATCCTAGGTCGACCCGACGCCTACTGTTCCTCTACGGGGAACACATCCTCACCTACTCCCCTCAGGAGAGATTACCTGATGCCAGTCCGGTCCTCCACACCGACTGTACTTTCTGCTTAGGGTTACCACCCCCTAGGACCTAGGGTTACCGCCCCCTAGGGTTTTTCTCCACCTAGGGTTACCACTCCCTAGGACCTAAGGTTACCCCCCCCTTAGGATTTTTCTCCACCAGTGTTACCACCCCCTATGACCTAAGGTTACCACCCATTAGGATTTTCCTCCACCTAGGGTTACTACCCCCTAGGACCTAGGGTTTCCACCCCTAGGGTTTTCATCTTGCCTAACCGCAGCTAGGACTTTTGCCTAAGAACACTTAGGACTTTCTTGCATTCTCCATCAGACATGTTAGATCACAAATAAGCTTAACTTTGATTCCTTTGCCATTATCAAAATTTGGGTTCGATCGTCGGATGCTTCCTGCACCAATAGTAGCTAATGGTATAGTCATAATCCTTCAGAAACTCCATCCATCTCCTCTTTCGAAGATTGAGTTCCTTCTAGGAGAAAAAAATATTTAAGATTCTTATGATCAGTGAGAATCTCAAATGTAATACCATACAAATGATGCCGCCAAATTTTTGAAGCAAAGATAATGGCGACCAACTCCAAATCATGTACTGGCTAGTTCTTCTCATAATCCTTCAACTGACGAGAAGCATAGGAGACTACCCTGCCATGCTGCATCAAAACAGTGCCCAAACCCTGTAGAGAAGCATCGGTGTAGAGTACGAATCCGTCCTCTCCAGAGGGCAAAACTAGAACTGGCACTAACGCTAATGTCCGCTTCAGCTCCTGGAAGCTGTCTTGCAGGCTTCTGACCACGTGAACTTCACGTCTTTCCTAGTCAGGCGTGTCACCGGCATAGCACTGCGGGAGAAACCCTCAACGAACTGTATGTAATATCCAGCCAATCCCAAGAAACTGCGGATCTCCTAAACTGATTTTGGCTGCTCCAACTGGTGACAGCTTCGATATTCTGAGGATCTACCGAAATACCTCTGCTAGATATCACATGTCCCATAAAATCGACTGAGGGTAGCCAAAAAGCACACTTGCTGAACTTCACATATAGACGATGTCGTCGAAGAGTCTCCAAGACTATGCGAAGATGTTGTGCATGTTCCTCCTCGGAATGTAAGTAGATCAAAATGTCGTCAATAAAGATGATAACCAACTGATCTAGATACTACAGGAAGGCGCGGTTCATTAAATCCATAAATATCGCTGGAGCATTGGTGAGCCCAAATGGCATTACCAAAAACTCATAATGTCTGTATCTGGTGCGGAATGTTGTCTTTTGAATATCAGAATCTTTGACCCTTAGCTGATGATATCCGAACCGCAGATTAATCTTAGAATACACTGTTATACCTCTGAGCTGATCAAATAAATCCTCGATCCATGGCAAGGGGTACTTATTTCTGATGGTCACTACATTCAGCTGTTTGTAATCGATGCACAACCTCAGAGTACCATCTTTTTTCTTGACGAACAATACTGGAGAACCCTACGGAGACACACTAGGGCGAATAAATCCCTTGTACAATAACTCTTGGAGTTGAACCTTTAGCTCGTCCAACTCTTTCGGTGCTATATGGTAAGGAGCTTTCGATGCTAGCGTAGTCCCCGGAATCAGCTCAATAGCAAACTCCACTTGCCTTCGAGGAGGCAAGCCTGGTAGCTCATCTGGAAATACATTCGGATACTCTTGGACCACTGGAACGTCTGAGACCTGAGAACTACTGTTGTGCATTAATCAACGACAATGGGAATCCTTGACAGCCATGTGACAATAGCTTCTGAGCCTGAATCACAGAAATGGTCGATATATCTTCATCCCTGATGCTAGTGAAATCCCACGAGAGTTGGTTCGGAGGTTGGAATGTGACCACCCTCGTCTGACAATCAACCGTGGCATGATATGCTAACATCCAATCCATGCCGAGGGTAATGTCAAACTCGACCATTTCCAGTACTAATAAAACCACAGTGAGTATAATGTTGTTGAAGTCTAATG
This sequence comes from Zingiber officinale, assembly GCF_018446385.1. Lineage (NCBI taxonomy): Eukaryota > Viridiplantae > Streptophyta > Magnoliopsida > Zingiberales > Zingiberaceae > Zingiber > Zingiber officinale. The sequence continues at coordinate 46,847,560 of NC_055994.1, forward strand.
GGCATCCTCTAACCTCCTGAGTATACCGTATGAGCACTGGAGTGCTCTTGTCCGTACATGTCATATGCAACTACTATAGGGGGGACTATCCTCTGCTGGTGATGTGAAGATTGGGCTTTCTGCCCCCCTCGCTGAGTCCCTGTCTTACTGAACTGTGCTCCCTGAACAGAAACCCCGGAAGCCACATGCTGAGCCTTTAGCGAACAATCTCGGCTCAAATGCCCAGGTAGTTTGCAATAATAGCAAACTGACAGTCCCAAGGAGCAGCCTGATGTGATGTGATCTCTGGACCCACATCGAGTGCAGTGCACGTCACTGGAAGACTGTTTCCGATACTGTTGAGAAGACCGGAAACATCCTGATGAAGTCCGCCTTGACTTTTGAGGTCAGCCAGATGCCCTAGAAGTACCCTGACCCAACTAACTGCCACCACTCTACTGCTGTCCGGTAGCCTGTGGCTGCTAGGTCTGTCCTGAAGTTCGATTTGTCTGCTTCTTTTTCTTGTCCGCATTCGCTCTCTGCTAAGCCGACTCAATCAGAAGGGCTCTATCCAATGCCTCTATGTAAGATGAATTATCAAAACCTGTAATCTTTACTTGAAGATGTTCATCCAGTCCCTGGACAAACTGAAGCATACAAGACCTGTCCTCAGCAACTAACTCTAGACAAAACCTGGCTAATCGATTAAATTCAGCATTGTATTCCATCACTGTGCGGTTGTTTTGCCGAAGACTCAAAAAATCCTAACGGTGCATCATCTGATATAACCGTGGAAAATACTGGCTCTCTAAGGTCTTCCTAAATCTCACCCAGGTGATGTGCTACTCGCCATGATCAAGCGATGCGTGTCCCACTAGATATCGGTCTCGTCTCATAAATGGAAAGTAGCCAGCTCTGCCTTCTCCCACTCGGAGCAAGCCATATAGAAGAAAATCCGCTCCATCGTCTCTATCCAAGACTGAGCCACACTCGGGTCAGTCTCCCCGCGGAATAGCATGAATCGACTTTTCACCGACTCCGCCAAATATGGGATCCAAGCTCGTGCCGCAATCATATCAATAGGGTGAGAAAGGATTATTGCAGGAGCTGGCGGAACCACTGGAGTTGATACTATGGGTGGTACCGCTGGATAGGTCGGGGAAGGTATCCCTGGTGTTGCATAAGCCGGGGCCGATACCGCTGGTGGCACTGCAGGGTCAATATAGGTAGGAGTGATTGGAGGTACGATAGGTGGTGGTACCGGATAAGGAGTAACTGGTACTGCTCGTGCAGGTGCCGGGTATGTAGTAGCAGGCACTGTTGGTGGTGGTGCCGGATACGCCGTAGGTGGTACCGCTGGTGGTACAGTGAATACTGTAGGGGTGGGTTCGATGGGTACGGTCAAGGTGGGTACCTCTACAGAAGGAACCGTTAGAATCTGAGATCCCGATGCGCCCGTAGTACCATGAGGAGTCTGTCCCTGACCGACAGGATCGATCCCTACAGACCTCTCTGGCGACTCCATCATTAGAGATTTCAACGCCCTCTTGCGTGGTCGTCCTACACCACGTCTCGGCGCGGGAATACGTGTATTTCGCTTCATATCTGTGAAATTATTACCCAAGTATTAATACGAGTACCGAAATTATAAAATTTAATCATTTTATCTATTTACCGTCTGGAGATGTTTCGTTGCCGCCAAGTCCCCAAATATGGCCTCGTTAAAGAATACCTCAGAATTTCAAAACATGAAAAGCGATGAAAATCCATACGAATCCAAAAAGTATCCAGATTGACTTGCAAAATTTGGCTCTGATATCAAATAAATTTGTCACACCCGAAGGGGGTCCCAGCCGGTGAAAATTCGACAACATCTCCCCTGTACCGGAGACAATATGAATCCTGAAATACATAGCCCTTAGGGCCTCACAATCCTCAGCCAACACGGTCGGAACATATACCATCAAGTAAATAAAACATTTCACACAGTTTAATAAAGATAGCCTCCGGATGACAATATAATACGAAAAGAAGTGAAACGGTATTAAAACATCGCAGAGATATATAACCTATTCCACTGCAACGAGGGAAACACAACCCACCAAGAAAACATTCGCAGTGGAAAAATGTGGGTAGCATACCCCAAAACTCGATATTTAAAATCCACAAACGCAAGACTACACATCATGAGTTTGTAGATCACATAGCAAGGAACCAAAAGACCAAAAATAGAAACCGTCGCGACATGGGGAGGGTACTAGCAGCTGGAACCTCCTGACGACTTCAACCTGAAATAGGAATAAATCAATGGAGAGTGTTCAATGAACTAAGCGGGTAACAAGCAGACATGCATAGTAATATAACTATCAATAATAATCATACAGTACAGTCTCCTTAACAATAATGGGTAAAGCAAACTGAACAACGGAAGAACTATATTCACCAGGACCTCATATCCTGACATAGGGTGTGAACTGTTGACCTCCGCAAGTGTACGGATATGTCATAAGTAATAATAAAAGATATCGAATCCACAGGGACTGGAATAAGTACTAAAGATGTCTCAAAGCGAATTAGCTAAACAACCAATCAATTGATTTACAAAGTCTAAGTGTAACTATGAAAGGTAAACAAAGAAATAAAAGAATAAGAAACGAGAATAAGGGCAATGATAAAGGTATGTTCTAGGAGTTTTGATTTCTTTGTAATGTTATTCAATGTAATAATCTACCAAATCTTATTTCTCAATTGTCCATCATTTGTAGAAGGTTGCCAGTTCCCTCTTGCAATAGACAACCGGCCTAGGACTGAAATATATCTAATGCGATCAATTAGGAATGAACCCTATGTTGTCCTTACACGGGCTTGTCTGTCATGTGCGTCCCTCGTAAAATCAACATAGAAATCACAACTTCTCAACCTCATTAGATATAAAGATTAATGCATACAATCTATCCTACCCTCTTGAAATATCTAATTTCCCCTTCAAGATTACCCCTCAAACGTCCTTACACGGGCATGTTCCTGTCACGAATATCCCTCAGAAAATCGAATAAGAAATTACCTCTACAAGATCCACAAGATATTCAAACATTCAATCAAGCATGGTAATTAAGCCCTAATCACAACAATCCACACAAGAAAGAATAGATACAAATAGGGTAAAATCATAGAAATAGAAATGTTAGCAAATCCACAAGAGTTTACATCAAATCTCCATTACAAATACTCCCTCAATCCTAGAACAAGGGATCTAGTCCATGGAACAAGGAAAGAATCCAAAAGAAGAAGAAAAGATAAACATCTTGATCCCCAAATCCAAGAAAGAAAGGGAAGAAAAGCTTATCTACGATGATGAAACCGTCTTCGGATCCAATCCTCGCTCCTCGGAATCGAAACATTGAAGATCCGCCCTTAGAATCGTCAGAAATCCCTCCAAGAAGGTGGAGGAACGCCCAAATCTTGAATTCCCCCTAAAAGGGAGAAGATCCCCCTTCAAATATTGAAGAAACCTTTATATAGATGTGAGGTTCGGGCGCCACACAACCCCGAGGCACGGTCGTGTGAGGTTCACACGGCCAGAGCCATTCCCTTCTCTGCCAACCTTACACGGCTGTGTGTGGTACACGGTCATGGCTTACTTCTACCAATGCTCCCCTTGCACGGTCGTGTAGATCTACACGGCCTGCACTGGCTCCGCCTCTGGAAACCTGGCACGGTCGTGTGGTGTACACGGTCAGGGCCCTCTTGCTCACTGGAAATCCTACACGGCCGTGTGATGTACACGGTCAGGGCCTTCCTGGTCTCTAGAAATCTCACATGGTCATGTGGTGTACATGGCCAGGGCTCCATCTAGCTTCAAATTTTTACACGGTCGTGTGAGGTTCACACGGTCATGGCAACTTCCATCTCTGCTGCATCCACACGGCCAAGGAACTCCACACGGCATGGGCAACCCCCCATGGCAGGGTCGTGTGAGGTACAAGAATGGTGTCTTCCTCCTTTGCTTCGCTTGCGGATTTGGCCTTAAACACGAAACCTTCACCAATTTCGACTCCTGTGTACAGAAAATGCATAAAAGTAGATCTTCGAACAAAAAGAGTAAATATGCTAAAAGGAAAGCTGGAAGTATAAAAATACGTAGACAAAGCATGTGCAAAATATGTGAATGTGCGTCAAAACATGCTAAACAAGTATATACAATCTACGCACATCACACCCCCAGACTTAAACCTTTGCTTGTCCTCAAGCAAAATGCTACAATCTAAATTCATATGCTCTACAATGCTCTCATATCCCTAATGCATTCTCCTAACTCTATCAAAAGGTTTCATTAGTAAGCATGATCATGAAAACAAGTTAAGTTTGGCTCAAGCATAAGTACCCTGTGCAAAGTGCAAATAAAACAACTCAAAACTCTTCAAGTTTCAATCTATGTCCTAGTCAAGTCATCATCAAGTTTGAATTTCTAATGTTTCCAGTGATAGACAAGTAACCAGTGATAGGCACTTACTTGCCACACACTTGGTTCATATTTCTCAATCAACCCAAGGTCTCAAAGGCGTGCTCAATCTCAAGAGAAGCTAAGCAGTCATTTCTCCAGTAATCTAACTCAGTCTCAAAGGGGTGACCAGTTAGATTCCACTCACGACAACTGTTTTTTATATCCCTTATTCACTTTTTTTCTTTTCTTTTTTTTTCACACTCTTTTTCTCATAAGTATTTGCATTGTACAAATCTTATTGACAAGTGTACTTTTAGCACAAATGTTAGGATATTTTGATTTTTCCAAATGAGCTTACATGAGTTGAGCCTCATCCAGTAACCAAAATGAAGTTTGAGAAATCACCATGGAAACCAAGTACTAAACAAACAAGATGAATCATGACTATTTCAATGAAATCAACCATTCAAGCATCAAGTATAGGTGTAGTGAAGATAAGATCCTTAAGGTCAAGCCAAGACTAAAACTCATCTCCCTAAGATACTTAGCTTATTTCATGCTACCCAAGATAGAGAAAAGAGGTACATTAAGCATACTACTAGCATTACTTAAAACATCATGAATCTAGATAATGAACGTGCTAACATTTAATCTTGAAGACAAGAAAGCATATAAGTGAAGTTTTGATGTTCTCAAGATGTATGCCACAAGATTTTTCAAAAGATAGTCAAGTGACTATCAAAATAAGCAATTAAAGCAAGATAATCGAAATAAAGTGCAGAACAAAAACTAAACATGCAGAAAATAAGCAAAAACTAAAAACTAGAATGCAAAAAGAAAAATCAGGTTCGACACCCCCCCCAGACTTAAAACTTTTCATCGGCCCGATGAAATCAATATGGTGGAGGAGGTAGAGGTGGAGGTGGAGGAGGACGAGGAAAAGGATGCCTACGACGTGGTTGGCCAATGGGAAAACTAGGGAAACCTGGAGTTTCGCTCAGAATTATATGATACTCAAACAAAGCATCTACTTATTGGCTAGTGACACTCATGCTTTGCATAAAATCTCTCATTCTAGCTTGATCCGTATCATAATCCTGGACAAATTCATCCACTTGACCTTGAAAATTCCTCGTGAATCGAAAGTGCTCTTGTACTTCTCTAAACTGATTATCTGATAAAGAGAAGCGACCTTCCAACATTCTTCGTTGGGCATCATTCTTCTCATGAAGCGATTCTATAGAAGTACGAAAATCAGAAAAGTCAAATCTGGAGGAACCCGTACCATAGGTAAAAGAATACCTAGCAGGATCCGGGTGTCCGGAGGGCTGCGGGTATCCAGATGTCGAGGGCTCAATGTGTGACTCTATGTCTCCGGATATGGAGGGAACATTCTCGGGGTCTACATTAGTGATTACCCAATTAGCTGGGTTGTGAATTGAAGTTCGATCAGGACAAGGAAGAGGTAAAGGAAAACCATTCCTCCTAGGAAATACGAAAATGTTCTCATCCCGAATAATCATTTTCATAGCAAGACATGCATCCATGTCGATCATATCATTGCCATGAATAACTTCCACCCCATCTAAATCAAGTTCCAAGTTAATTGCTATTTGAGTAATCAACCCACCAAGAACTATCGATCCCGAACACGCCCTCGCAGCTCTCACTAAGGTTTGCAAAAAATGAAAATCAAAATCAAAATCAACCTTATGCAACATGGCCCATAGAGCATAAAGTTCTACTTTCTTAATGACTCCATCACTTTCCCCTCGACCAAAAATAGTTTTGCTCATGACTCGATGCAAATATCTAAAAACAGGGTTTTGCATGTGAGAAGCCTTGGCTCTAGAGGGCTCATAGGGATGATCTAATCCGATGATAGAATTCCAAAAATTATTCCAATTGAACCTAGAGTCAAACCTCCGAGAGCTACCAAAAGACAATCCAAAATAAGTGTTGAAATCACTAAATGTCCATTGAAATTCTTGATTCATTAATCTAAAGGTTATCTTGCCAACATAATCATCCACATTGGCAAAATGGACATCTAGTGAACTTAGAAACTCCAAAACAAGGCGAGGATAAGTAGGTAGATGTGTGTACAACATATCACTTCAATCTAGGAACCCAGTTAGAACTTTCGAGCCGCAAAAACCGCTTTTTGCGTTACGGAAAACCTCGAAGTTCTTGCCACGGATCCGTTCGAAGATAAAAATTTACATATACATAGTTTTCCCCTAGATCTACACTAGATCTACATGATAGAAGTTATACCTTTGTAGCGATGCCCTTCCCTTATCCTGCTCGTCCAAACGATAGTCGGATCTCGTAGAGTGTCAAGCGTACACTCCTCTACACGTATCCACACGGACAAGAGATGGAGAAAAACCACTTAGAGTGTGCTAGCACTCTTGGATGGTCACGGTAATGGAGGAGAGGGAGAGAGGAGTAGAGGGGAAGAAGAAGAGAGAATTAAAATTAGCACACACTTGCACTTATACCAATTTTAAGTGGTCGTCCACTCATGGAATACCAAGAGTCATGGCTCTTGGTCTTCCATGAGGTGGCACACACTTGATGTAGCCTTGATGATCTGGAACATCATCATTGGCTGGCCCCATGCCAAGTCACAAATGATGTGGCATTTGGTCAAGTCAAACTTGACCCTTCATCTTCCCTCTCAAGTCAAGTCAAACTTGACCTCTTATCTCCCATGGTTGATCAAATCCAACCTTTGATTCAAGTCAATTTAATTTAATGAATCTCTATTCATTGATTTAAATTGACTCAATGAATCATAATCTAAATTAGACTCATTGGACACATGAATCAAATTGAGTCCAACTCAATTAGTAAAATTTGGATTACTCTTAATCCAATTTGGTTCATCATATGAACCTAATCCTCTTGGTCCATCATATGAACCTAATCTCCATCTAATTGCCCTTTGTGTGTGACCCTATAGGTTCTTGTAACGTTGGCAATGCTCCTAAACTCATTTATAAGCATAAGTAATGAGCGGTATCTAGCAACACATCATTACTACCCAAGTTACAAAAATGTTGAGATCCAACATCACCTTTGTGACTACTAATTGTGACTCTCACAATATGTGACAATGTCCTTCAATCCTGGACATCTAGATTGATCAATTGAGGCATAGACCGTGTCATCCTCTAATCAATCTATGTCTTGAACTCCAAGTAGACTCACTCTAATCAAATGAGCTCAATACCTCATATTGACTCATTTGGGCATGACCATTCACTTAGTGGTCTCACTCTATCAAGAATCATGATGTCACTCCTGTCATATAGGAGGGATAGATCTCATCTACATCACTCACATCCCTCCGCATAATTTGTTACATACCCAGTAATCGCCTTTATAGTCCACCCATTTACGGGTGACGTTTGACGAAGCCAAAGTATGCAACTCCTTATGTAGGGAACCATGGTGACTTCAGGTCCAAGGACTGATAGTCATACTAATAGTCATATGAGAAAGTATATAACACTCATATAACGATCCATGATACTTTCTCATAGCGGGTCATTCAGTATACATTCTCCAATGCATACTCATGTGTCAAATTGATATCTCTATATCCATGACTTGTGAGACCAAGTCATCGAGTTGACCTACATGCTAGTCTCATCGCATTAACATTGTCCCTGAATGTTAATACTTGACTAGGAATTGTTAAGAGTAGTGTTCTCTATATCATCTCACTATCAATTCAACCAATCGATTGATATAGATAAGAACCTTCTACTCAAGGACGCTATTATACTTAGTTATTTGGCACCAATACAAGTAAGTATAATAACAATAAAGAAATACCTTTATAAGTATATAGGAATATGATACATCAAGTCCATACAACAATCATCATATGATTGGCTCTAGGGCTCTAACTAACAATCTCCCACTAGCACTAGTGCCAATTAGTGTAGGCTCTAAGGCCCAATGACCTAGTGTGACCATCATGTTTTCTCTGTGCCAAAGCCTTGGAGTCAAGGGATCAGCGACGTTAGCCTCTGTGGGTACTCTGTAAATCTTCACGTCTCCTCTATCGGTGATCTCTCGAATGAGATGGAAGCGTCGTAGTATGTGTTTGGTCCGCTGGTGTGAGCAAGATTCCTTAGCTTGTGCAATTGCTCCATTGTTGTCACAATAGAGCTCTATAGGATCGGTTATGCTAGGAACCACCCCAAGCTCAATAATGAACTTGCGGATCCAAACTGCCTCCTTTGCTGCTTCTGATGCAGCAATATACTCGGCCTCTGTTGTAGAATCAGCACCTGTGTCCTGCTTCAAACTCTTCCAGCTCACAGCACCACCATTCAAACAAAACATGAACCCAGATTGCAATCTATAATCATCCTGGTCAGTTTGGAAGCTGGCATCACTGTAATCCTTTATAGCTAGCTCGTCATCGCCTCCAAATATCAAGAAATATTCTTTAGTCCTTCTCAAGTACTTAAGAATATTCTTGACCGCTATCCAGTGACGCTCACCTGGATCTGACTGGTATCTGCTCGTCATGCTCAAAGCATACGAAACATCAGGACGAGTACATAGCATGGCGTACATGATAGATCCTATGGCTAAAGCATAAGGGATCTTATCCATGCGGTCTCTCTCCTCTCTGGAAGAGGGACTTTAAGTCTTCGAAAGACTCACACCATGTGACATCGACAGAAATCCTTTCTTAGATTTCTGCACGGCAAACCGTAGTAATACTGTGTCAATATATGTACTTTGACTTAGGCCAAGCAATCTCTTAGATCTATCTCTATAGATCTTTATGCCTAGAATACAGGCTGCTTCACCTAAGTCCATTGAGAAACAATTCCCCAGCCAAGTCTTTACAGACTGCAGCAAAGGGATGTCATTTTCAATGAGTAGTATGTCATCCACATACAATACATGGAAGACAACTGTGTCCCCAACAACCTTCTTGTAGACACGGGCTCATCTTCATTCTTGATGAAACCAAACTGTTTGATCGCATCATCAAATCGAAGATTCCAGCTCCGAGAAGCTTGCTTTAGTCCATAAATGGACTTATGCAGCTTGCATATTCTAGCAGAATGCAATGGATCTACAAAACCCTCAGGTTGTGTCATGTACACATCCTCGAGCAAGTTTCCATTCAGAAACGTGATTTTGACATCCATCTGCCAGATCTCATAATCGTGGTATGCTGCAATAGCAAGCAAGATCCGAATGGACTTAAACATCGCTACTGGAGAAAAAGTTTCATCATAGTCAATTCCATGAATTTGCTTGAAACCTTTAACTACCAAGCAACCCTTATAGGTAATAAGTCCATCCATGTCAGTCTTTCTTCTAAAGACCCACTTACACCCAATGGGTTTGACGCTTTCAGGTGGTTCAATCATAGTCCATACTTGGTTGGTGTACATGGATTCTATCTCAGATCTCATGGCCTCTAGCCATTTTTCAGAATCTGGTCTCATCACAGCTTCCTGATAGGAGGTAGGCTCATTCTCAACGAGCATAACGTTATCATGGTCAGACAAGAGAAATGAGTATCTCTCAGGCTGACTACGTACCCTATCAGACCTGCGAAGAGGTAGGTCTACTTGAACTGGTTGTTGTTGCTTAACTCCTTGTGTAACAATCACATCATCCACAATATTTTGCGGTTCCAGTTCAACTTCCATCAAGGCTTCAGTGCTATGGTCCATATCTTGAACTTCTTCAAGATCGAACGTACTCCCACTAGTTTTTCTAGAAACAAAGTCCTTTTTCTAGAAAAACCTCAGTCTTAGCCACAAACACTTTGTGCTAACTGGGAATGTAGAAGTAATATCCCTTCGTTTCCTTAGGATATCCAATAAAATAGCACTTATCAGATTTGGGTCCCAGTTTGTCCGAGACTTGACGTCAAACATAAGCCTCACAACCCCAAATCTCATAAAAGATATCTGGGCATCTTTCCCAGTCCATATCTTATATGGTGTCTTTATCACAGCTTTGGATGGAACACGGTTAAGTGTGAAGGCTGCTGTGTCTAGAGCATATCCCAAAAAGATATAGGAAGATCTGTGTGACTCATCATAAACCGTACCATATCTAATAGGGTATGATTCCTCCTTTCGGATACACCATTCCACTGTGGTGTTCCAAGAGGAGTGAGTTGGGATAGAATCTCACACTCAGCTTAATAGTCACGAAACTCATGGCTAAGGTATTCACCACCTCGATCTGATTGAAGTATCTTAATACTCTTGCCTAGCTAGTTTTGTACTTCATTATTGAATTCTTTGAACTTTTCAAAGGATTGTGACTTATGTGTCATCAGATACACATAACCATATCTACTGAAATCATCGGTAAATGTGATGAAGTACCTATAACCACCTCTGGCAGCGACATTGAAAGGGTCACATACATCACTATGTATAAGTCCTAACAAGTCAGTCGATCTTTCGTTGTGTCCACTAAAGGGAGTCTTGGTCATCTTGCCCAGTAGGCATGACTCGCATGTCTCTTATGATTCGAAATCAAATGAGTCCAGCAAACCATCTTTATGGAGTTGGGATAAGCGATTCTCATTTATATGACCTAAGCGACAATGCCAGAGATAGGTTCGGTTCATATCATTTGACTTGAACCTTTTGGTACTTATGTTATAGATGGGGTTCTCTAAGTCTAGAATGTAGAGTCCGTTCATCAGAGGTGCACTACAATAGAATATATCATTTAAGTAAACGGAACAACATTTGTTCTTTATTATAAACGAAAAGTCTTTCTTGTTTAAACAAGAAATTGAAATGATGTTCTTTATGAGAGCATGCACATAACAATATTCATCTAATTCCAGTACAAGCCCAGAGGGCAGAGATAGAAAGTAAGTTCCTACAGCAACAGCAGCAACCCGTGCTCCATTGCCTACTTGTAGGTCTACCTCGCCCTTCGTCAATGCCCTGCTATTTCTCAGCGCCTGCACATTAGTACAAATGTGAGAAGCACATCCGGTATCCAATACCCACGATGCATAAATAGATAGATTGACTTCTATAACATATATACCTGAAGTAGAAGTCTCACTTCTCTTCTTCTTAAGATCTTCCAGGTATCCTTTACAGTTCCTCTTCCAGTGCCCGGTCTGACCGCAGTGGAAGCAGGTAGCATCCTTGGTAACCCCTCCTTTAGGTTTCATTATCTTGCCTTTGCCCTTGGCTTGGGACTTTCCCTTACCTTTAGGCTTGTCCTTGCCTTTATGCTTTTGCACCATCAAAATAGAGTTGGGCTTTACCTTCTTAAGGTTGAGCTCAGCAGTTCTCAACATGCTTAGCAGCTCAGGCAGTGACTTGTCAATTTTGTTCATGTTGTAATTCATGATAAATTGACTGTAGTTCTCTGGCAAGGATTGCAAGATCAAGTCAGTGGCCAGTTCTTAGCCAAGTGGGAATCCCAACCTCTGTAAGTTTTCTATGTACCCAATCATCTTGAGCACATATGGACCTACGGGAGTCCCATCTTGCATCTTGCACTGAAACAGTGCCTTGGAGATCTCGAATCTCTCGTGCCTCACTTGTCCTTGATATAGTTGACGAAGATGTTCAACCATATCATAAGCAGACATCAACTCGTGTTGCTTCTGAATCTCAGAGTTCATGGTCGCGAGCATGAGGCATGACACATCTAATGCATCATCTTGATGCTTCTTATAAGCATCTCGGTCGGCTCGCGTGGCAGTGGCAGGAGGTGCCTCCGGAATGGGTTGCTCCAGGACGTACAGTTTTCTTTCTTGTGTGAGAACAATTCTCAGATTCCTGTACCAGTCCAGGAAATTAGCTCCATTGAGCTTGTCCTTGTCAAGGACAGAACGCAGGGAGAAAGTGTTCGTGTTTGTATGGCAATTTACAACAGAAATAATGCAGAAAGTAAATATCATATTGTATTTATCATTTAATTAGGACTTTAACTAAATGATGCTCCCACTGAATTATAGAACTTTTGTTGAATCAAGTCATCGATGTGATCAAACCACACTACTAGATTCATACTAATGGGATATAATTCATGCGGGACAAGATCCACATCATACTATGCCTTGAGTTATCTTTGGCTAAATCGCCCAAGACTTAGTATGATCAGTAGATAACTAATTATCAATTACATCTCTATGAAACTCTTGTTTATAGGATCATGATCCTCATTTATATTAAAACTTGAGTTAGCATTGGCTAAATCACCCAAGATTTAGTATAAATGTGATTTTTATCCTATCTTCCAACCGTTGGAAAATGCCTATAGATATACCCGATCAAATTGAGTTAACTAGTTATACTCAATCTAATTGAGTTTGTACTCACCCAAGATTTGATAGGCGGGACCAAGATTGTCCCTCCGCACCCTACCAAGATAATATGTGTTGCTCTGCTTTGGCAAATTCAACAACAACAAATGATCGAGGTAGTGATGGGTATCAAAACATTGTAGGCATTTCGAGTTGACTTGATTAAGATCTAATCTAATCATTAATGTGTATCATATACGCATCAAGGCACTAATTACCCTACAATAGCATGCATGACAAACACACAAAGAATATAACAACATTCAAAGATAATGTGACATGGTTATAGCCCTACTACGATCCTCTCTAGCCAAAGAGAAGATCGAATGGTCAACCTAGGGATAGCACCTTCTCTAAGGTCTTCATTTGACCACCTTGTGTTGTCGACTTCCTTCTTGTAAATCCATCTTCAATTGTATATCACAAAAGTGAAACTTGAGTTACATTCGAGTTTAAAACTATTTTACAACAGGAATATTAAAAGAAGGAGGGCATGACACATAGGTCGTGTAACAAAATACAACACTCACAACCAAATGACGGCTCGCCGGCCGTATTATGAATTACAACATATAATTTCCAATCATATTGGGTATTTTGGGCCATAACCATGAACACATCACACACATATTCAAAATATGCATTTTTCATAAATTTTCATAAATTTACTACTATTCTAATAACCCTTTATAAGTCGAAACTTCGCGGCGGTCTAGTTTGTTGATTTTTCGGTCGAGATCAAATAACAACTCCCCTTGCGGGGTTAGGGGCAGCACCCCTACTCACAAAATTAATTTTGTGAGTGTTACATAGACCTTACAGCACCTAAAATCATTTAGATCACCGATTTGGCCAAGACCAACTCGTTTGCGGAAAATTTTCTCTTAGTGGCCGAAACCTCCAAGTGACTATACACTTGTTGTTCTGCCCCCAAGAGAAATATACTCATAAAGATGTTAAAATTTAGTAAATTTACAGAAATTTACATATTTGTAAATTTTATATTAAAAAATGCAAATAAAACTAGTATATGCTTCGCACGTGGCTCTGATACCACTGTTAGAACTTTCGAGCTGCAAAAATCACTTTTTGCGTTGCAGAAAACCTCGAAGTTCTTGCAACGGATCCGTGCGAAGATACAAATTTACATATACATAGTTTTCCCCTAGATCTACACATGCCCTTCGCTTATCCCGCTCGTCCAAACGGTAGTCGGATCTCGTAGAGTGTCAAGCGTACACTCCTCTACACGTATCCACACGGACAAGAGATGGAGAAAAACCACTTAGAGTGTGCTAGCACGCTTGGATGGTCACGGTAATGGAGGAGAGGGAGAGAGGAGTAGAGGGGAAGAAGAAGAGAGAATTAAAGTTAGCACACACTTGCACTTATTCCCCTTTTAAGTGGTTGGCCACTCATGGAATACCAAGAGTCATGGCTCTTGGTCTTCCATGAGGTGGCACACACTTGATGTAGCTTTGATGATGTGGAACATCATCATTGGCCGGCCCCATGCCAAGTCACAAATGATGTGACATTTGGTCAAGTCAAACTTGACCCTTCATCTTCCCTCTCAAGTCAAGTCAAACTTGACCTCTTATCTCCCATGGTTGATCAAATCCAACCTTTGATTCAAGTCAATTTAATTTAATGAATCTCTATTCATTGATTTAAATTAACTCAATGAATCATAATCTAAATTAGACTCATTTGACACATGAATCAAATTGAGTCCAACTCAATTAGTAAAATTTGGATTACTCTTAATCCAATTTGGTTCATCATATGAACCTAATCCTCTTGGTCCATCATATGAACCTAATCTCCATCTAATTACCCTTTGTGTGTGACCCTATAGGTTCTTGTAACGTTGGCAATGCTCCTAAACCCATTTAGAAGCATAAGTAATGAGCGGTATCTAGCAACACATCATTACTACCCAAGTTACAAAAATGTTGAGATCCAACATCACCTTTATGACTACTAATTATGACTCTCACAATATGTGGCAATGTCCTTCTATCCTTGACATTTAGATTGATCAATTGTGGTATAGACCATGTTATCCTCTAATCAATCTATGTCTTGAACTCTAAGTAGACTCACTCTAATCAAATGAGCTCAATACCTCATATTGACTCATTTGGGCATGGTCATGCACTTAGTGGTCTCACTCTATCAAGAATTATGATGTCACTCCCGTTATATAGGAGGGATAGATCTCATCTACATCACTCACATCCCTCCGCATAATTTGTTACATACCCAGTAATCGCCTTTATAGTCCACCCATTTACAGGTGACGTTTGACGAAGCCAAAGTATGCAACTCCTTATGTAGGGAACCATGGTGACTTCAGGTCCAAGGCCTGATTGTTATACTAATAGTCACATGAGAAAGTATATGACACTCATATAACGGTCCATGATATTTTCTCATGGCGGGTCATTCACTATACATTCTCCAATGCATGCCCATGCGTCAACTTGATATCTCTATATCCATGACTTGTGAGATTAAGTCATCGAGTTGACCTACATGCTAGTCTCATCACATTAACATTGTCCCTGAATGTTAATACTTGACTAGGAATGATTAAGAGTAGTGTTCTTTATATCATCTCACTATCAATTCAACCAATCGATTGATATAGATAAGAACCTTCTACTCAAGGATGCTATTATACTTAGTTATTTGGCACCAATACAAGTAAGTATAATAACCATAAAGGAATGCCTTTATAAGTATATAGGAATATGATACATTGAGTTCGTACAACAATCATTATATGATTGGCTCTAGGGCTCTAACTAACAAACTCAATCATCCAATCTATATCGTCTCTAATTCCTATCATATCTAAAACGGTTGGGTCCATATACCTAGGACACACGATCTTTCTATTTACAAGAATTGCAAATCTAGTTATTTGATCATCATTTCTAAACACAATATTGAATTCGTTGTCATTACCTTCGTTGCGTGAGGTCCTCTTTCCTTTGCCTTGCACCGGTTGTTTCCCTTTGTCTTTGGATGGCTCTTTCCCTTTGTCTCCACTACTAGATCCACCATCACCCTTGCGAAGTCTCTTCAATAGGTTGGACATATTGTCAAGTTAGAGTGGGGAAGGGTACTGTTTATGGTTGGAGAAACTTGATCTTGAAGAAATAGATCTCGAAAAACAAGATCTTATGTTAAGAAAGTGGAGATCTTAAGTTCAAGAGAAAAGAAGAATCTAGATCTAGATGAAGTTTGTCGAAAAGAAAGGGTTTTAGGTCTAGATCTAAAAAGGTTTGGAAGAAAGGTTGAAGAAGAGAGGAATTTTGGAGAGAAGAGGGTGTTGAGATGAGGAGGGTGTGTGGGGGACACGATCTGGATCTGGCCGTGTATAGGAGACACGACCTGAATAGGTTTCTCCATACGGGCCGTGTAGATCTACACGGGCTGTGTAGATCTACATGGCCCCTGCCTTCTCCTTCTCGGGTATCTTTGCACAGCCGTGTCTGGGACACGGCCTCACCAACCTCCTTCTCTGGAATCAGCACACGGTCATGTCTGATGACACGGCCAGTGCATACTTCTACACTGGTTCCTTCACACGGCCGTGTGTGAGACACGGCCAAGAAGTTCTCCTCCTCTAGATTCTTCACACGGTCGTGTTTGGGACACGGCCATGCACCTTTTCTTCTCTGGAGACTCCACACGGTCGTGTCATGTAGATACGGCCCAAGCATCTCCCTTCTCTGCACCATAAGCCTGGCCGTGTATAGCACACGACCATGCTCTGTTTTGCTCCACTTGATGAAATTTCTCCTTTCTAGCTCTTCCAACACTTCCATGCCCATGAAGAAGTTATGGCCAACTCATGGAAGTGAAATTTCAACCTGAAAACAAAGCAAAAAACTAAGTAAAAACACTACTAATGAACAATAGAAACATGGAATGGAACTAACTACATAATCAATCCGGAGGATGAGGTTCAGAAAAATACAACCTTTGTTTCTCCTCTAATTTCATACCGTGTACATATTCCTTCAACCGTTGGTCATTTACCTTAATCATTCCAAGATCTTTATTCCAAATATCTATCGCTCCAAAAGGATAAACCTTTTTAATCTCGAATGGACCCGTCCACCTTGATTTAAGCTTTCCTGGAAAATGCTTTAGCCTTAAATTAAACAATAAAACTAGATCTCCTTCCTTGAAACTTTTGCAGATAATGTGTTGATCATGTCATTTCTTTGTCCTTTCCTTATAAGATCTAGCATGTTCATAGACATCCAATCTCAATTCATCAAGCTCATTTAACTGAAGCTTCCTTTTCTCTCCTGCTTCCTTGGGATTCATGTTTAGATTTGTAATTACCCAATAAACCTTATGTTCTAACTCTACTGGAAGATGACAAGGCTTTCCATAAACTAGCCGAAATGGAATCATCCCAATAGGAGTCTTGTAGGTAGTACGATATGCCCATAAGGAATCATTTAGCTTCAATGACCAGTCCTTCCGTGAAGTAGATACTGTTTTCTCTAGTATGGCTTTGATTTCACGGTTAGAAATTTCAGCTTGACCATTAGTTATGGATGATATGGCGTTGCTACTTTGTGGCTCACTCCATATTTTCTAAGGAAATTCTCAAACTGTCTTTCAATAAAGTGTGATCCACCATCGCTAATGACTGCTTTAGGCATACCAAACCTTGGAAAAATTATACTTCTAAACAATTTGATGATTGTTCTAGCATCACTTGTAGGGGAGGTTATAGTTTCTACCTATTTGGATACATAATCCACTGCTAAAAGGATAAACCTGTTCTCATATGAAAGAGGAAATGGTCCCATGAAGTCTATTCTCCATACATCAAATAATTCTACTTCAAGTATGTAATTTAGTGGTGTTTCATTCCTCTTATTAATATTTCCAGTCCTCTGACATTGATCATATGATTGTACAAATCTCTTAGTATCTTTGAATATAGTTGGCCAATAAAAACCTGCTTGAAGAATTTTCGCTACTGTCTTAGAACTCCCCAAATGTCCTCCATAAGAAGAAGAATGACAATGAAATAAGATATCACTGACTTTTTCCTCGGGTACACATCTTTGATAAATCACATCATTGCATTTCCTATAAAGGAGGGGTTCATCCCAAATATAATTCTTCACATCTGAAAAAAAAACTTTTTCTTTTGTTGATTGGAGAAATTTGGGGGTAAAACCCCACTTGCCGGGAAATTAACCAAATCTGCATACCATGGTATTTTAACACTTGACAAAGCTAGAAGGTGCTCATCGAGAAAAACATCATCAATAGGTAAGTCAAAATCCGTATCCTTTTCTTTATTTTGCCATACTCTGGATAAATGATCAGCCACTACTACATTTTCCGCTCCCTTCTTATCTCTAATCTCGAGGTTAAACTCTTGGAGCAATAAAATCCATCTGATAAGCCGAGGTTTAGCATCTTTCTTACTTAGTAAATATCGGATGGTTGCATGATCAGTATAAACTATTACCTTTGAACCCACCAGATATGATCTAAACTTATCAAATGCAAATACTATGGCTAGGAGTTCTTTTTCAGTAGTGGAATAATTCACTTGAGCTGCATCAAGTGTTTTACTTGCATAATGGATTGCATGTAGAATCTTTTTTTTCCTTTGTCCTAAAACTGCTCCTACTGCAAAGTCACTTGCAGCATTCATTATCTCAAATGGAAGATTCCAATCCGGGGCTTGGATTACCGGAGCTGAAGTAAGGGCACTTTTAATTTTATTAAAAGTCTCCATGCAGTCTTTGTCAAAACAAAATTCAACATCCTTGATTAGAAAATTTGTTAAAGGCTTAGCGATTTTTGAAAAGACCTTGATAAAACGCCTATAGAATCCGGCATGCCCTAGGAAACTTCTCACTCCTTTTACATTAATTGTTGGGGGTAGCTTTTCTATCACTTCCACTTTTGCTTGATCCACTTCAATCTCACGTTCTGATATTTTATTCCTCGGAACAATTCCTTCTTTAACCATGAAATGACATTTCTCCCAGTTTAACACTAAATTCGCCTTTTCACATCTTTGAAGAACTGTAGAGAGATTAGACAAACAAGTGTCAAAGTCATTCCCATATATTGAGAAATCGTCCATGAACACCTCCATAATTTTCTCTATTAAATCTAAAAAAATTATCATCATACATCTCTGAAAAGTAGCTGGAACATTACAAAGCCCAAACGGCATACGGTGATAAACAAAAGTGTCATAGGGGCATGTGAAAGTAGTCTTCTCTTGATCTTGAGGATGAATTGGAATTTGGAAAAATCCTGAATATCCATCTAGATAGCAAAAATACGAGTGCTTAGCCAATCTCTCAAATATTTCATCAATAAAAGGTAAGGGAAAATGATCCTTTCTAGTTTCTTTATTCAATTTTCGATAATCAATACACATTCACCACCGCGTTATTGTTCGTGTCAAAATCAGTTTATTATCCTCATTTTTGATAACAGTCATTCCCCCTTTCTTTGGGACTACGTGTACTGGACTCACCCATTCACTATCTGAAATTGGATAAATGATCCCGGCATCAAGAAGTTTGAGCACCTCCTTCTTTACTACCTCTTTCAAATTTGGGCTTAACCTCCTCTGATGTTTAATTGAATTTTTATAACCCTCTTCAAGTAAAATCCTATGCATGCAAAGGGAAGAGCTAATCCCTTTTATATCATCAATAGTATATCCAATTGCTTTTCTGTGCAGCTTTAACTCTTCAACCAATCTCTGTGTTTCAGACTCAGTTAAACTGGCATTGATTATAACTGGAAAAGTGAAATTTGGTTCAAGGAATTCATATTTTAGGGTTGATGGCAATGGCTTAAGTTCAAGTTGAGGTGGCACTATTTCGGGTACAGTTAACTCTGCTCTATCAACTTAATCTCTTCTTCTTGAGGTCCCTTCTCCAAATCTTCTTCATCTTCTAGAAAAATATCATCCCCTTTCTTCTCCTCCGTTGGAACTGTCTCTTCATCGAATTTTTTTTAAAAAATTCATAACACCAAGGCAATAATACTTGAAGATCATTCTGATTCAGAGTAATTCCTTTCTCCTCATTTTCCTTTTCTTCCACCGTATTAGTCGTTAGAGTTGTGTTATTCTGTCCTGACCAATCATTAAAATTTAATGCAATCCTGCAAATTATCTCATTGGCTTCCTCTAAGTTTTTCCTCAAAAAAGATCCTCCAGAGGCTATATTGAGTTGACTTTTATTTGAGAAAGAAAGCCCCACATAGAATAAGTGCATGATCAACCATCTCTCAATACCGTGATGTGGACATAATTGTAGAAGAGATGAATACCTTTCCCAGGCTTGATGCAGCTCCTCCCCAACAAGTTGCTTAAAATTCAAGATTTGACTTTTCAAATAAGTAGTCTTCTGAGGGGAGAAATACTTGCCCAAGAATCTCTGCTCTAACTCATCCCAGGTTTTGATACTTTGAGATTTTAGAGAATTATACCATCTCTTTGCAGCACCTTTCAGACTAAAGGGAAAAACCAATAACTGTATAACATCATATGAAACCTCCTCATATTTCAAAGTATAACAGTATCTATAGAATTCCATGAGATGTGAGTAAGGGTTCTCAATCTCTAGGCCCCCAAATTGAGTTTTATGAATCATTGAGATGAAGGAAGGTTTAAGCACAAAATTCCTTGCATGAATTTCAGGGTAAACAACCGGCCCTAATCCATTGGCAGACTTTGGGGCTCCATAGTCTCCTAATGACCTGAATACCATATTTGATGTGCAAAAGAAAAGAGGAACAGGAGATACAAGTTACAGTTACCGAAATCAGAAAGAATTATGAAGAAGTAGTAAGGTATACAAGAAAGAATTATGAAAATAGAATTCCAAAAGTTAGATTACAACTATGCAAATGAAAAGAGAAGTTATGTCTAGTCTAACTCAATTGAAAATCCCTAATGTTATAGCGCAGTCCCCGGCAACGGTGCCAAAAACTTGTTGACCTCCGCAAGTGTACGGATATGTCGTAAGTAATAATAAAAGATATCGAATCCACAGAGATTGGAATAAGCACTAAAGATGTCTCAAAGCGAGTTAGCTAAACAACCAATCAATTGATTTACAAAGTCTAAGTATAACTATGAAAGGTAAACAAAGAAATAAAAGAATAAGAAATGAGAATAAGGGCAATGATAAAGGTATGTTCTAGGAGTTTTGGTTTCTTTGTAATGTTATTCAATGTAATGATCTACCAAATCTTATTTCTCAATTGTCCATCATTTGTAGAAGGTTGTCGGTTCCCTCTTACAATAGACAACCGGCCTAGTACTAAAATATGTCTAATGCGATCAATTAGGAATGAACCCTATGTTGTCCTTACACGGGCTTGCCTGTCATGTGCGTCCCTCGGAAAATCAACATAGAAATCACTACTTCTCAACCTCATTAGATATAAAGATTAATGGATACAATCTATCCTACCCTCTTGAAATACCTAATTTCCCCTTCAAGATTACCCCTCAAACGTCCTTACACGGGCATGTTCCTGTCACGAACGTCCCTCGGAAAATCGAATGAGGAATTACCTCTACAAGATCTACAAGATATTCAAACATTCAATCAAGCATGGTAATTAAGCCCTAATCACAACAATCCACACAAGAAAGAATAGATACAAACAGGAAAAAATCATAGAAATAGAAATGTTGACAAATCTACAAGAGTTTACATCAAATCTCCATTACAAATACTCCCTCCATCCTAGAACAAGAGATTTAGTCCATGGAACAAGGAAAGAATCCAAAAGAAGAAGAAAAAATAAACATCTTGATCCCCAAATCCAAGAAAGAAAGGGAAAAAAACTTATCTACGATGATGAACCATCTTCGGATCCAATGCTCGCTCCCTGAAGTCGAAACGTTGAAGATCTGCCCTTAGAATCACCGGAAATCCCTCCAAAAAGGTAGAGGGACGTCCAAATATTGAATTCCCCCCAAAAGGGAGAAGATCCCCCTTCAAATCTTGAAGAAACCTTTATATAGAGGTGAGGTTTGGGCGCCACACGGCCCCGAGGCACGGTCGTGTGAGGTTCACACGGCCAGAGCCATTACCTTCTCTGCCAACCTTACACGGTCGTGTGTGGTACACGGCCGTGGCTTGCTTCTACCAATGCTCCCCTTGCACGGTCGTGTAGATCTACACGGCCTGCACTGGCTCCGCCTCTAGAAACCTGGCACGGTCGTGTGGTGTACACGGTCAGGGCCCTCTTGCTCACTGGAAATCCTACACGACCGTGTGATGTACACGGTCAGGGCCTTCCTGGTCTCTAGAAATCTCACATGGTCATGTGGTGTACATGGCCAGGGCTCCATCTAGCTTCAAATTTTTACACGATCGTGTGAGGTTCACACGGTCATGGTAACTTCCATCTCTGCTGCATCCACACGGCCAAGGAACTCCACACGGCATGGGCAACCCCCCATGGCAGGGTCGTGTGAGGTACAAGAATGGTGCCTTCCTCCTTTGCTTCGCTTGCGGATTTGGCCTTAAACACGAAACCTTCACCAATTTCGACTCCTGTGTACAGAAAATGCACAAAAGCATATCTCCGAACAAAAAGAGTAAATATGCTAAAAGGAAAGCTGGAAGTATAAAAATATGTAGACAAAGCATGTGCAAAATATGTGAATGTGCGTCAAAACATGCTAAACAAGTGTATACAATCTACGCACATCATGAACCATACAAACAGATGCAGGATTGTTAGGCTAAATATATAATCTCTCCTGTATGCATGTCAATCATATGCAGCCATCAAAATGCAGCATCCAAAATGCAGCAATCACACACAAATAAATGCAATCCATGTGTATGGTGCAAATGACATGGTCACCCCTGACGTCAGTTAGCCACCGTCATCACGATGATGAGGTCGAGTGAGTAGGGCTATGACAACTGTGCACTCCGCCGTCACTACTCCTGAGTGACCAAGTGGATAGGATATTATCGGAGTAGACCTATCCTCCTACCCCAACTAAATGGGAGAGCCGAAGCTCTCATCTCCCTGTGTCATAGTCAAGAGGAGGGATCCTTGTCCGCTACCACACTACGTCACCACTACCCATAAGCGGCCGAGCGGAGCCTTGATAGAGCAACTGCACATGCCCTGCCTGATGTATCACTAACCCATGAGTGGTTGTGTGTGCAGATCATGTAACTGGCAATGTGCTCAACTACAAAGGAGCTGACAATCACCCAACTTGCAATCATGCAAGATTGTGCATGACACTAAGCATGTAACACCTAACAATATGCGCCCTCCATCCGATATGTACCAAAAAGAACAATGAATTCATAACAATAAACTAGGTATCATAATGTCTAAGTACACATGTCAGGTATAACTAGTAGCTAGTCCTGTACCCAATAATACATTGTATGTCACTACTTCTATGAACATAAGTAGACAGGGTAAGAATCAAGATGATATAGGCCTAAACGCATATTAGATAAAATAAAGGCATACCTCAGGTATCAAGTAGTGACATACCAATGCAGATATAAAATATAACAATTACTATTGGCTATAACATACTATGCATATCATAATGACTATATCAAAAGAAGATAAGTCAAAGGTACTTGCCTCAAAACAAAGATCGTATAAGATAGATCTCACGTCGTGATGTCGTCTCAACAGAGTCCTGCATCAAAGTATTTTATTTAGCTAAGTTCTTATGAATTAAATAGCTAAATAAAATCCCCAAAACTAGTTAGGGAAAATCCTAATCGATATGATCATTAACCCTAACTATTAATTAACCCCACTAATCTAATCCATCGATCAACTACCAAAGAACCATCAAGAATCAACATTAGAACTTACCCAATTCCATTTCCCTCCACTGTTGATTCACTGTCTGAGGAGATGACTGTCGGAAAAATAGTGGCCGAAGCAAACTAGTGTTGTTGTCCTCTAACCTAAAACACCTCAGATCTGTACAGAGCAAAGATCTAGCACATCCTCGCGTATAGATCTGGCATAAGGGAAAAGAATAATCGCACACGGTGAGAAGATTCCGGTTGTCACCAGTGAAAGGGATGAAGGAAGGTTGTGGGCGGTAGACCTAGGGCACCACAGCGTGTCCTTGCTCATACCTGAGGTTCACCGGCTCGAAGTGAACTGACGACAGTCGTCTGGAGGTAGGTCGAGTGACAATCTGTCGGAAAGACTCCTCGAGTGGCAGCAGTCGATGCTCTAGCTAGATCCGCAAGGGAAAGGGTCGACACCAGGGATCCGAAGATAAGAGGAGGATCGTCGACTCATACCTATTGTGAGGAGTGGCTCGACACTGTGGCTCACGACGATCAGCGACGGCGGCGGATCAAAGCTAGGGCACGGCTCTCTGCCCTTGGTCGAAGGTTGTCCTGTGTAGAGAGGGTGACTCAGAGAAAGGAAAGAAGAAGCTTGGCCGACGATGGCACGGCATCCGTTGGGCGGCGTGGCGTCGGGCGATGGAGTCGAAGAGGAGAGTCGGCGGAGATCAGGGAAGAAGAAAGGAACGGGAGAGCTATTAGGTATTTATAACTTGAACTTAGGTTTAGGCAAATCAAATCCTAAGTTTATTCCTCAATCAACTCCCAATTTTAGTATTCCAAAGAGACTTTTCTCACGTCTATAAATTCATCCTCTCAAAATACGTCATATGATCTCCGAAAAATTTTCAGAAAATTTTTTAAAATTTCGTTAAAATTATTCGTCTATTAAATTTTATTATTTTATTATTAATTTGTTACGGTATTTACATTAAATTTTAATATTAGTGTTTATGTTATGCGATTTTATTTGTAATATGTTCAAAACTGTAATAACAATTCGATGGAAACTTCCAGATTTACTTGGAAATCAATGTCAATTTTAAAATATTCCTTGAAATTAGAGTTTATATAATGTATGAAAGAGGGTTATACCAAATTATATTGGGATATCAGCTATAACATTTTTGAATGGTTGCAACAATTTATTGATTGATACGTTTTTTCAAAAAGAATGATCGAAAAATGACCTGTTTCAGATAAAAGAAAGAAGACAGATTGGCAATAAAACATGGTATTGCACACCCTTACAACCCTTCACTGAGCCAAGAACTTGATTTTCAAATTTTAGTTTTTTCTTTTTTTTAAGGGAAAAAAATAGGAAAAGGAGTTCATTGTAGTACGAAATTTAAATCAAGCCGCTGATTGATAGATTCTATCAATTGAAGGTCAAGAAAATAAAACTCAGTAAAAGTGAAGCCGTTAATATTTTGACGGGCAATTATAAGGAGGACGAGGTTGAGTAATTAAAATATGGGGCATAAGAGACTGAAAACGGTAGAGAAGGAATCTAGCAACACTGAACAACTGTAGCAGGCAGATATTCTGCCTGAGCTGCTGCAGGAGGTTGTATGTTAGCAGAAGCATCGTGACAAGTTTCACATATGGAACAGTTGGCACAGAGAGCAGGTGGAGAAACATATTCCCAAACCTCGAGAGCATGGCTAATGTTGACGAAAAACCAGAGTCTGAACAGAATTAGAAAACAGCAGATCTGCTTCCCATCCATGGCAAAGCAGTAGCAGCAACAAGTGCAGTAGTGAGTAGCATTCACGTTGGATGAACGATGCAGACGGTTTAAGTACAATTGCAACACTTTCCAACTTCATGTGCAATGGTGCAGCATTTTGTGCGTATCCTTACACATGCATTATGTCACACGGAATAACATCTGTCAAATAGACCTTTTATCTCTATAGAAAATAAAACAAATCATAAATTTTGAGGACGGATATCAATTCTTTCCTCTTCTCGCAGAAAAAACTGTGCATTCATACAGTGCAAACGAAGTCAAACTAAAGTTGGAAACGATCACATGGACAAGATTTATCCTCTCGAAACCTTCTCACGACCATTGCAATTTCTTTGATGTTCTATCGCCCAGTCTGTTCGAACTCAATCTTTTGGGCCACCTCCATCGACTGTAATTGCACCACCACTTTGGACGTCAACTAGGCGTGGCTTTTTGGATATGCTACCAGCTTGTTCTACATCTTTTTCCCCTTCGTTCTCACTTCTTCGTGCTATCGAAGTAGATAAAGTTTCATCATAGTATGCAACATCAGTTTGATCTTGAGCTTCCAAGTCACCCATTTTTCTTTGAGGAATTACCTGAAAGAATGCTTCTTTCCAATCTCTTGTTTCCATGAATTTGAGTAGTATCTCAAACACTTGGTTAACTGTAAGTACCTGCCAGAAAAAGATTTATAAGTAGAAACCATGTCCTAACTGTTATTGCTGTGATCGACGAAGGTGAAGATCAGATCATGATTTCATCTTAACATCCAGAAACCAATGATGAATAGTTAGAACACCCTCACATAATAAATAATAAAGATAATGCCGGATAAATGCATAAATTAATACCTGGGAGCTCGACATCTTCAAGTAATTCCCAATAGGCAACTTTGCAGAATTAATTCCTTGATCATTTGCTTTATTCATAGTTATCCCTTTCCAGCGATTTCGGTCAACTAACCCCCCTATGATATAGATTTTTTTTGGATCAATCTCCTCTAAAATAGTTTCTGAATCAGCTGTTAGATACACAATATTTTCCTTGTGCTCTTGAAAGACCTCAATATAAGATCTATTCTCCTTCTCGATGATCCATTTGTCATAACCTGGAATCCTTTGCAAGCTAGTGTCTATCTCTCCTTGGCACCCGGTCAACCAGAGATGTGCTGGCGATGCACACCTCCCGTTTACTGCATAACAATACATAATCTGTAACTTTCATTAGGTCAGGAATTGAAACCTAATGAACTTTTATAGTCAAAGGAACTGGAATAGCAAAGCGTGGAGATTAGAAGATATGGGAAGGCAATGTAGCTGCAAAGAGAATAAAAATGCTCAATGAATCATAATAATTTCCGTATAGTGTTTCTTTTGAATATTTAATAACCCACAATATTGTCTCCCTATAAAAACACTATAAAACCAGCAAGCGACCATTAAAAATAACAGGCCACCAAACTATATCGCATAGTAAAAATTGTTTTCGGCCAAGAAGTCTGCCGGTTATCCTTTTAACAATGTAGTCCTTGATCCGGTGTTCATTTTGTGATAGCTAACTTTGAGTACGAAGTTACAAGTTTTGTTGTGAACAGCCTCTATTTCTTTTTCCTAACCTGATTTACAGTAAATAATGGCACCATAATGCCTCAGGATTCATGTAATTGTATGATAGCATGCAAAGAAAATTGGATCCAAAGCCAGGATATTGCATGAAAGTAGGGCCTCCTAGTGAATCTCAAACAGAGCCAATTGTAAGTTTAACTAAAAATTTCTAGTATACTATAGATAATCAACATCTTTATATTTGATATTGAGGTGTAGGTATTCATTCTGAACTACTAAGCAAAATGCAAGTTGGATTTTGAATTTTAAGATCATCCTTAAAATAAGGATAACTAAAGTATGTTCTCAGTATTTATAATGCCAAGATTAGTGTGGTATTAGAGCATTTCAATCTAGTGGCTAAACTTATCCAAATTAGCAAGTCAGTTTCTTGTTATAAATGATCATCATATGTTGTATTAGAGCAAAATTTGTCTATAATTGCTAAAGTGATTCAGTTGAGATATTAAAGTGATGCAATACAAACAAGGAACAAAATCCATTAGAGATCTGATACTAATGCCACATAGAAGCAAATAAAACTCACACAAATCTAGTACAGCATGATGCAACGTCAAAAATAAATTGTTTGATAAATAGAAAACAAGCACGCACATGTACAGGAATATTATTATCCAAAGGAATATCAACATGAAAAAATAAGGGTATTGATAAAACTTCAAATATATTTCCTCTAAACAAACTGTTGAAACAAAAATCGCCTAAATTAATTAATTCACCTAAATAAAAGAAATACCAAAATAAACTTATACTAAGTATGAATCTAAAATTCAATTCTTAGTTTGCATTAACTACCCACCAACGAAAACACTTGTTTTTCTTTTTATTCTTGAAGAATTAAAGGCTTAGTTTATTCTCTTCGTTTTTGTCACCGTTCAAATGAATAAGAAAACTTGTAACTGATCACACGCCAAGAATAATGTCTAAATCTCTACAAGTATCAAGGATGTGAAACAAAAATGCTAAGGTTGAATTTGTTGATATTAAAATTGAAGTGTGATCAGTGAAAGGGTCAACATAAAAAATCAGAGACTTGAACCTTTTGTGACTAAATTAGAATATCCTTAAATTATAAAAGTAAATATTTGAATAAATTGGCAAAAGTTAAATAAGCATCTAGAATCAATTTTTCTCACTTTATGGCTAAATAAATTGGACATAAAGACTTCTAAAATAGTTAAAAGGCTATGAATACAAGAGCACAGTCTATCATATCTATTATCGCTAGTACTTTATAATAGCAAAACAAATTGTTTTCTAATGTTGCATATGCCTCTAGTGTCAACTCTCCACTATAGCAGCACAGAGTAGACTAGAAAACTAACTCTATAGGCTAATGAGTGTTAAAGTCATGAATAATTACAAAGAAACTCTTAATAATAAAAGCTTTAATTAATTTTCTAATTTGCTTGTGACCCATTAATTTTCTAGGGTTGTGTTAGATTGTCAACCAGCATTAAAACTATGATAAATGTTCAATAAATTGATCCATTAAAATATTGTGTTAATGTTAGGTTGTTCCCCAAAAGGAACACATTGCAAGTCTGACTGTGATGTCTCAACAAGAACCGCTACATTTCTAGAACTCGGGTTGCCAGGTCTGATTGTAACGTATATCGACAAGGACCACTACATCTCCATGAAAACTTGGGTGTAGTGTTAAATAGGCAAGAGTTCTCATATCATAAGTTGAAAAAGAATAAATATGATAGAAAAACTAATAATCTAAAATTTAGAACATGGAACATAGGAACCCTATGGTAAATCAATGGAAATAATAGATATGATGATTAGGAGAAGAATTAATATTTTGTATGTAAAGAGACAAAATGGGCAGACAAGAAGATAAAGATGATAGAAAACTCAAATTTTAAGTTATGGTACACAGGAAAGAGTAAAACATGAAATGGAGTGAGTATTGTTGTTTATTGTTGTAGATAGTTCGTTAAAGGATGAAGTTGTAGTAGTTAGAAAAAAGGATAAAATTATAATCCTTAAAATAATAGTGACGAAAGAAATTATAAACATAATTAGCGTATATGCACCACAAGTAGGATAGATGAAGCTACCAAATCAAGGTTTTGGACAACTTTAATGAAGTACTACAAAACATTCCGCCAAATGAAATAATTCTAATAGGAGGTGATCTAAATGAACATGTCGAAATGAAAAATGAGGAATATAAGAGGATACTTGGGGGTTATGGATTTGGAATGAGAAATGAAAAAGGAAAAATTATATTAAATTTTGCAATAACATATGATCTATATTATTTAATACGTTTTTTAAGAAAAAAGAAGAATACTTAATCACGTTCAAAAGTGGGAATAATAAATCACAAATCGACTTTCTTACGATTAGAAAGAAGGATAAAAAGATTTGTAAAGATTGCAATATCATCCCTAGGTTAGTAGTGTTGAAAATATGCCTCAAACATAGTATCAATAGAAAGAAAATATATACGAATCCTAGAATTAAGTGGTGGAAGTTAAAGGATAAGAAGCAAAATATATTTAAGAAGATGATAGAAGTACAAACATTAAGCGAAATATACGGTGACTTTAATATGACATGAGATAAGATAGTATCAAAGTTGAAAATAGTAACTAAAAGTGTACTGAGTGAGTTAAAGAGATATACACCACTAAGTAAGAAATCTTTGTGATAGAATGAGAAAGTATAAGAAAAAATGAAGAACGAACAGTTTATAAGGAATTATATATTTGTAAGAATGAGAAAAATTTTAAAAAATATACAATAACTAAGGAAAAAACTAAAAAAGTAGTGAATAATATATCAAAAATTGGATACAAAAGAATTAAAAAAAGACATTTATAGAATAACTAAAATTAGAGAAAGGAAGACAAGAGATCTTATCCAAATAAAATGCATTAAAGATGAATAGGATGGGCACAGCACAGTTAGAAGAGGTCAAGAGGTTCATCTCTTATTGGCAAGCTTAACAAGCCTTTAGGTATTTTCAATGATTAAACATACTAAAGAATGGGATGGGCTCTACTATCTTGAAACGTTAGATTATTCCTCAACTCAAAAAAGGTGTTAATGTAATTATTATGTCGAAAAATGTTACTTTTGATGAACAAGCATCTTACTTCACCACATCTTATCTTCGGGGGAGAATTCCACACCTTTATAATCCAATACAACATAATCAAGCAAAGATACATTGGAAAAACAAAACAGAGGGTTGATTGTACCTCTTATATATATATATATATATATACAAATAATTTGCAAATAAGTGTTAAGTAACTATCCAGGCTAGGAATGATAAATAATTTTTCACGAAGTTAAGAGGGAGTGTGGGAAGACATACAATCATGTATATCCCTAAAATTAGGCTAAAAATATTCCTTAAATCATGGGATCGTAATTTTATAAATTATTGAAAAAGTTTATTTTAACTCCACCGATGGCGAACCAGTCATGATCGGTTCCAAGCCCAGATAAAGGAGGAGGGTTGTCAGTCAGCGTTAAAACTATGACAAATGTTCAATGAATAGATCCATTAAACTATTGTGCTAATGGTAAATTATTTCCCGGAAGGAACGAGTTACAAACTCCGACTGTAACGTCCCGGTAAGGATCGCTGTATCTCCCAAACTCGGGTGTAGTGCTACATATGCAAAAGTTCGTGTTACAAAGTTCAACTGTAACATATCGACAAGAACCGTTACATCTCCATGAGAACTTGGGTGTAGTATTAAATAGGCAAGAGCTCTCACACCATAAATTAGAAAAGAATAAATATGATAGGAAAACTAAATAATCTAAGGTGGCGTTTGGTTCACTCCTAAGAATCGGAATGGGAATTGGGTATGAACTTAGATAACATTTTTAAAAATAATATTTGGTTAGTTCAATATTTTCAATCGGAATGAACCTAAATTTTTTTTTTATCCTCAGAGGAAAATAAGAGAAAAAATTAAATATGAGAGAAAGTTGAATGTGAGAGAAAAATATAATGAGAGAAAAGTGTAATGAGAGAGAGTGTGATGAGAAAGAAATGAAGAGAGGGAAAGGGTGGTGAGAGAAAATGAGGAGAGTGTGTGATAGGAGAGATTGAGAAGAGAAAGTATAATGAAAGAGAAAGTATGATGGGAAAAAATTAAGAGAGGGAAAGTGTGACGAGAAAAAATGAGGAGAGATTGAGAAAAGAGAAAGTATGATGAGAGAGAAAGTGTGCTAAGAGAGAAAGTGTGATGGGAAAAATAAAGAGAGGGAAAATATGATGAGAGAAAAAGAGGAGAGAGAATGTGATGGGAGAGAATAAAAGATAGAAAGTGTGATGACAAAAATGAGAAGTGTGTAATGGGTGAGAAAGTGTGATGGAAGAGAATGAAGAGAGAGAAAATAAGTAGAGAGAGTGTGCGATGGAAGAGAATAAAGAGAGAAAATAATAGAGAATGTATGATGAGAGAGAATGAGGAGAGAGAAAATATGATGAGAAAGTGATAAAAGAGAAATTACGATGAGAGAGAATAAGGAGAGAGAAAATGAAATGAAAGAAAAATTGAACAAATATATTAAGAGTATTTTTGTCAAAAACTTAATTTTTATTCTCATTCCTATCAAAACCCAAGGGAAGAGGTAGGTTTCATCAATGCCCAAGTTTTCGAATTTTATTCCAAAATATTGATTCCATTCCTATTAACCAAACATAAGATTTGGGAATGAATTCATTCCCTCATTCCTAAACCCCTAAACCAAATGTCACCTAAGATTTAAAACATGAAATATATGAACCCTCATTGGTAAATCAATAGAGATAGTAGATACAATGATTAGGAGTAGGTAAAAGTACAAGTATTAAGTGCAATATACGATGACTTTAATACGACATGAGATAAGATGGTATCAAAGTTAAAAATAGTAGTTAATGATGTACTCGGTGAGTCAAAAGGACATGTACCACTAAGTAAGAAATCTTGGTGGTGGAATGAGAAAATATAAGACAGAGTGAAAGAAAAACGAATAGCTTTTAAAGAATTATATATTTGTAAGAACGAGGAAAACTTAAAAAAATATACAATAACCAAGAAAAAGACTAAGAAAATAATAAATGAAGCAAAAAATAAAACTTTTGAATGATTATATCAAAATTTAGATACAAAAGAAGGGAAAAGAGACATTTATAGAATAACTAAAGTGAGAGAAAGGAAGACAAGAGATCTTATATAAATAAAATATGTTAAAGATGAATGTAAGTAATATGGTAACTAAGTAAACGATGGAGAAATAAAAGAGACAGTGAAAGAGGTATTTTCATCAACTTTTAAATAAAGGTTTAAGTGATCACCTTAACTTAAGTAATTTAAGCAGGTCAAAAAAAAAATAGAAATTTATATTTTTATCATAGAATTAAAACTTCAAAAGTACAACAAATTTTAAATAGGATGCATAATGGAAAAGTCGTTGGACCAGATAATATTACGATAAAGATATGAAAGTGCCTAAGGAAACAAGGTATTGAATAGCTTACAAATTATTTAACATGATATTGAAAACAAAAAAAATATATATCTTATCAATGGAGGGTAAATACTCTAGTTATTTTATATAAGAACAAGGGAGACATACAAAATTATACAAACTATAGGAGTATTAAACTAATGAATCGTACCATAAAAGTTTGGGAAAAAATAATAGAAAAAAGATTAAGGTAGGAGAACACGGTGACCGAAAATCAATTTGGGTTCATACCTGAAAGGTCAACAATAGAAGTTATACATCTTCTTAGACAACTAATTGAAAATATTGGAAGCAAAAATAAGATTTACACATGTATTTATTAACTTAGTAAAAACTTATGATAGAGTGTAAGAGAACTTGTATGGAGAATTCTAGATCAGAGAAGTGTTAGCATAATATATATTAAACTAATTAAGGATATGTACGAGGATATAACGACCAGAATAAAGACTTTAGGCGAAATAACTGAAGTATTTCCAATAAATATAAGACTACATTAAGGATAAGTCCCTATCTTTTTACACTAATTATAGAAGTACTCACTGCACACATTCAAGACATTGTACTGAGGTGCTCGCAGATGATATTATTTTAGTAGATGAAACACGTGAAGAGTAAATGCCAAACTAGACTCTTGCGGAAAATACTAGAGGGAAAAATTTTAAACATAGTAGAATAAAGATAAAATATATGGAATTTAAGTTTAGCAATATTAGACGTAATGAGACAATTGTTATGATAAGATGACGAGTTGCTCGGAACCGAGAGATTTTAATATTTAGGATCATTTTTATAAAACGATGAAAGGATTGAGAGAAATGTCTTATATAGAATACAAATAGCATGGTTGAAATGGAAAAAAATGTTGAGTATTTTATGTGATCGTAAAATACCTCTAAAATATAAAGAAAAGTTCTACAAAACCGCAGTTAGACCTGCTATGTTATATAGAGTTGAATGTTGGGCTATGATTCGAGCACATGAGCAAAGGATGAGAGTTGCAGAGATGAGAATGTTATGGTGGATGTGTGGACATACGAGGATAGACAGAAATGAGAACATTAGAGAGAGAGTCGGAGTTGTATCTATTGAGAAAAAACTCTGAGACACGTTTAAGATGATATGGGTATGTATTTAGATGACAAATAAATGTTCAAGTTAAGCGATGTGAAACTATAACAAACACGCATATCAAACGAGGAAGAGAAAGACCCAAAAAGACTTGGTTAGCAATAATAAAACAAGATAAAATTTATTTAAGTATAGACAATGATATAGTAGGATATAGAGCTCAATGACGTAAAAGAATCCATATAGTTGACACCACCTAGTGGAATAGGCTTGATTGTTGTTGTTTATAACCTATTAATTTTCCAATGTGGTCAAATTAATAGGCTCTTCTAAATTCATATCTTCTTATGTTGAGTCATCATAGTTCCTCCAAAATAAAGTATTGTGACTTATTTGTGCTATAGTTTATGGGCATCTTCTAAAGGGTCTAGGGAATAAAGTGTTTCAATTGTCGACTTGTTAGAAAATAAAGTGTTTTAATTCTAGCTTAAGTCGATTCAATAGCAAACAATCAACTAAAGTTATCTTACTCGATAGTTGAGTCAACTAGTCTATAATTTGAATTTGAAATCAATAAAAAAAAGGTCATTTGACTTTGTCTTTGCAAGATAAAATTTGTGACAGAGGATATGAGTCGACTAGAGGCACCTGAAGTTGATTGGAATCTCATTAAAGAATTATCTGAGTCAATTGATAAAACAGGCAGTTGAACAATGACATACTCAATCACGAAGCTATCCCATCAAGTCAAAGTAAGGATTTCACTAATCACTCAGTAGGATTTCACTACTCAATAGTCAAAGGCTATCTAGTAGAGTTAACTGGAAGGTGTTTGAGTCAACTAATGACACAACAATCAATTGATTGTGAAACGGTCACTATGGATAGGGTTCCTGGATTGGTGGAACCTGTCTAAGACAATCGAGTTGACTACTAGTTCGTTGCTCTATAAATAGCAAGTAAAGCAACTTTGAAGAGATTATTAATCGTGTTTACTACTCACTTCAACACGCCCATTATTGTCATTCTACTATTATGGAGAGTTGCATTTAATTCGAAAGAAGAGTTTTTTCTATCAAATCTGTTTATTTTATTTTCTCTCTTGTACTTCATTCTATATCCTATAAAAGAGATCTATTTCTTTACGAAGAGATTTATCCACCTCTAGAAAGCATAAATCATTTCAATTAGTGGTTTTGTGGAGTAACTCGCCTAATGAGTCGAGCCATTAGTAGTAGAGTAATAACCCAAGGCTTTCAGACCACGTAAAATATTTATGTTAACTTTGCATTCATTATATATTTTTGCGCTATATTATTTCTAATATATGACTCAACTTTCATAAGTTAGATATTGATTTAGTCAACATGATCCTTACACCGCCTAAGTGGATATGATAACGCATAAGCTTATGCGGTTCTATAAGTGGCTTAATAGAGATTTTTAAAACAATAACAAGGAGGATGTCAAACCTTAAATAGGGGAAATTGTGACATCGTCACACAATAAACTCACAATAGAATTGTAGCTTATAAAAGAATTAATTTCTATCTAAGGTTTCAAAAAAGTATATATAGGCAACAACAATATGTAATAGACAAACAACATCATATATATGCGTGTAGTAACATACTGTTAGAATTAAAAATATATATTAATAAAAATAACTAATTTACATTGAATAAAGTACATTTTTTAAAACCCATATTATACTTTCACATAGAAAATAATATATGTTCATTATACAATAAAACCCCAAGAAATATAACAATCAATATTAATGTGTGGTCACTTAATTATCCCCTTCAAATCCTATTTAGAAGCAATATATACTATCCAAGCAAGGACTTCTTAGAAAACTTTTTTTTTCTACTTAAGCATTTTGAACTAGTGCATCATGTTTATCAAATTAATTGATTAGCTCTCTCATTTAGATTGGGTTATTACATCTTTACTCGTGCAAATAGGCTAATAGCCAAAAGACATAAAGCTCTTTAAGCTAATTATTGATGCATTCCCCAAATCAAACAAATTTCATTTCTTCATCTCTTCTTTAAAACCCATATCATGCTTCATCTCTTCTTAATAACCTTGTATATATAGGAGCCATATCAAAATGATTGTATCCATGTTTACTATTACTAAAATACTGTAATCCTTTAGCGTTGCCTAATCATTCTTACAAAGGTACCTTATTTGCAACACTAGTAAAATCAGTTGTCATGAGTATCTCATCCATGAACTAAAAGAAAGTCAGCTGGAAGTGTCTCATAATTTAGTTGTCTTCCAGCTCTCTTCTACAAGGATGTGATATATGTTTGAAGATTAGACGGATAACTAAGTGGTGGTTTATCTCAGTTTGAACGTTTCCAATCAGGTTTATAGTCAAAGCATACTTATACCACTCCTATGAGTATGAGTGGTTGTGATGAATAACATGAAATTGTGAGCTTTACACAATCAACTAGATCATATAGATGTTCCTTCAACACAATATAGATCATTGAGAGAATTTCAAATGGTTGATCAGAGTGCAAAATGCAAGATCTTTCAAAAAAACATTGCCAATTGAAAAGCGCACTCAAGGAATGATCTTTCTCCAGGCAAGCTGCTGAAATGAATGATGTTTTCAATTTCAAATCATCTTAGATGTAATTGTTTTAACTTTAGAAGCATTGTTCATAACCACATACTTACAAACTTATATTTTGATAGGATCACTTGCACCGTATCATCTAACTTTTGATGTGAGTGAAAACTGAGAACTGATTTTCATCTTTTTTTTTGTGTGTACAACTATAACCTTACCGAAAAAAGCTTTCTACCATCAGCCGCTGAAAAGAATCTAGTACTAAGCAGACTGTCAAGACTGGAGCAAAGTGTTTGTGGCAATCACACAACTACTTCGTGCATTAAACCTTAATTAAATCGAAATTGGAAGACAAGAACGAATAATTGGCACCTGTTGTACGAGGCTATGGAGCTCATTAGGCTTCATGAGGTCAGCGAACTCCAGGTCAAGCACTACCTTGATACCCAACTCTGCGGCCCGCTTCAGCCGCTCGGCTCGCAATTCGCGATCCTCCGCCCGCCGCTCCACCCGCTCTCTCCGCGTCTCCCGCCGCTCCCCGATCAGCCTCTCTCGCTCCTCCTCGGTGGCAGACGCCAGTTTCTCTTCCCACTCCTGGCGTCTCCGCTCTACGCCCTGCCGGCGGCGATCCTTCTCCGCCTTTTTTCGTTCAGCCTTCCGTGCCTCTAGCCGCTGCTGCTTCGCCTGTTTCTTTCGAGCTCTCTTGGAGAGGACCGGGACAGAATCAGAATCCGGCACAATGGAAGCGGGCGCCGGGATCTGCCCTTCGGTTCCGGCTTCGTCCATGTTGGAAGGCCGGGACTAGGGTTTTGAATCAAAGCCGGGTTATTGTCGTTGATAATTCAGTACAGGAATGGTAATAGACCGGACCGCCGACAAGGACCGGACTCGGCCTAGGCCCATAAACCACATCAACTGATAGTGACCTAGTTTCCGTAAAAAAAAACAATTAACTCCCGTTCATTTTTTTTTCGTTTTGAACATTGGTCGGTTAACCGACCATTCTAGCCATTGAGATGGAGAGGTTTTTTATATATTTTTTTTAACAATTAAAAATATTTGACTATTTAATGGTTACGATTTAGTATCTATTATTTTCTAAACTCTATAAATAGAAAGCTTCTTTCATTATTTCCATAATCATCTTTTCTACTCTCATTCTTAATTCTACAATCTCTACCCACTTTCAATTTCAATTTTATAGGTTTTCAACTTCCACTTTTGACTATAATGGAAGGAGACTAAGGAGATTCATCATCTCGGTCTCGGAAAGATAAAAAAATAGTGAATCCGAATGAGCAGCTCAATATTCAATACATCAATAATGAGACCGAGCAACTTCTAATATTCGAAATGTAAGGAAGTATTGATTCAATTACTTTTAAGGTTCGAGATGTTACTCCTTTAAAATCTTCTATTTTACCTAAACATTTTGTGAAAGTCATTCTTCTGTCGAGAGAATTACATACATAATGTATACATTGCAATGTTTCCTGCAAATTCTAAGTCAGTGATGGCTGAGTTATTGAAATGACATGTAGAAGTAAAGCACCCGATAGAATATGGAATTAATTGTTCTCAAACACAATTATCCAGATTTTTTACTAGTGAAAGTACGAATTCTGATTTATTTTTATATTCCAATAATAAATTAAGAAAATCATTAGCTAAATTTCTTTCCATATAACATCTTTTATTTAATTTTTGTTGGTGCAATCAATTAATGGAATCTAATCAGATCAAGATTGACTGTACAACTATCAAAGGTGAGAAATCTATTGAGTGACTACAAGTTCAGGCAGATCATGATAATTAATTGTCTTGCAAGGGTGAGAAGTCTACCCAGTGATTGATAAGTCCAAGTAGGTCAAGATGATCAGATATCTAGCAAATGTGAGTAGTCTACCGAGTGATTAAAAAGTCCAAGCAAGCTAAGGGCAACCAAATGTTTGGCAAGAGGAAAACCCTAGGGGAGTGAACTCTAGGTAATGAGAAGTTTTGGATAAGTGAACTCCAAGCAAAGGGAAACCCCAAGGGGAGTAACTCATAGGTAGTAAAAAGTCTTAGAGCAATGAACTCCAAGCAAGTATGACCAACGGATTTTGGTAAATTAGTATTGCAGAAAAAGTCTTAGTGAATCAAGATGATCAAACACTAAGCAGAAAAAGTCTAAACAGGTCTAGAGGATCAAATGTTTGGTGGGTAAGTTGATGTAAGCTCCTTGAGCGAAGTGGTGAGGTCATGTCCTAGGTGGGACAAACCTTATGCGTTGATCGACTAAAGAAATCACGGAGATTTCTAAGTCAAGATCAAGACAGTATCATTTATTTATAATACTCATGGATATTATTATCTACTATCTAACTTTATTTTGTAAGATCATTACTTGTATTATTTCTGTGTTAATTTTGGTTTGCAGATAAGTAAAGTTTTCATAGACTGAGGGGTTCAATCAACTGAATAGGGAGATTTAGTCGACTCATTCAGGTAGATAAGCATAAAGAGATTTGGATCGCTGCAAAGAAGGGAAACACTAATCAGTCGACTAATTAATGGGATCAGTCGATTGAACCCAATTTTGGAAGAGATTGTGGATATGATCGGATGGTTGAAGGGAAGAAAACCCCGAGGACTAGTTGATGTGTGTAGATTATATATGTTTTTATACATTGTTTGATGCATATTCACTTGAATTTCTTTATTATGATTTATGTTATCGCACTCCACTTTTATCAATATGATTATTTGTTTTGTTTGAAAATATACTTTTGGCTTGTTTTCATTGTCAGAATGTATTTTAGAGCGAAAACGGAGCAAAAATGCACATGGAGCAGCTTTGGACGAAAATCAACAAAATATGGGCATACCCTTTACACGACCGTGTTTTACACTAACATGGCTATGCCTCATAAGGCACAGTCGTGTCTCCTAGGAGTTCCCAGAGCCTAGTTCTAGTAGCTCCAATGGGCAGGTCGTGCCTCGAGACATTGTCATGCATTGCTCCAACCAGAAAAATGCCAAGGTCATACCACGAGCCACGACCATGCTTTAAATTCGAGTGTTTAAAGGGTCGGTCGTGCCCCATAGGCTCGGTCGTGCCTCACTCTCTAGATCATCCCACGCCCCCGCTAATGTGTCTATTTATATAGGTATTTTAATATGTTCTGATGCATTTTTTGACCTCCATTGCGTGCAAATATTTCATGATTTCATCCCTTTCTGCTTCATGTCAATATGTTTCTATGTTGGGTTACTGCTCTTGTACATATCTTATGTTAGGGGTAGAATGGAGCGAAAAATAAAGATTAAAGACCAAGTTGGGAGTTTCTAGCACTGAGTACGGGTGCATATACCCAACGACATAACCAATGCTTAACTTCCAGCATCGAACATGGGCTGTTGTGCCCAGCGACGCAACTCATGTTCAGCTCAGCTTCTAATCTAGAGAGTTCGTGCCCAGCTGCACGGGTTGTGCTCAACCACCAACAGCGAGCACGGGTGCTCGTGCCCAACAACATGTCCCGTGCTCAGCCACGCTCTATCGCAACATCACTCGACATGAGCGTTCATGCCGCCATGGCACGACCCGTGTTAGGCTTCCACTCCAGCCACTATTTAAGGAGATCCCTCCATTTAGAAAGGGGATCTCGATTTAGGGCCTCTCAAGGGCCCCAAGAGGGCTTCAAAGACGATCTAAAGGGGGAATCGATGCCATGAGCGCTTGAATTGAATATCAGGAGCATCCTAAGAGCAAATCTTGCAACGAGACTAAGCTTTCTTTGCTTTGTTTTTGAATTCTTGTTTTAGATCTAATTTTTAAATGAATCAAAGCATATTTTCTGGTTATAACTCCATGTGTATGGAGTGGTTTCTGAATTCTAGGACTAGGGATAAACCCTTTGTTATGTAATCACTTTTGATTTAATCTATGAATAGATTTTAGTTCTTATTCAGTGATATGTGTAGAATTAGTGCGGACGAGAGGAGGGGTGAATCTCGACTTGTCACTTTCTTTTTTATTTTGTTTGTTCTTTCTATCAAAGTCATTAGTAGCAGCGGAATATAAAATAAAGTATGAGAAAAATAATACTTACGGAATTTTCTTGGTTCCCAATCCCCCAGGGTCAGTACGTCCAAGGCCTACGCACTCAAGGGCAAGTCCACTAGTGGTCTCCTTTCCGGAGGTAGAGAAACTCATCTTACAATTTATCAAATACAAGCATAAAAGAATGATAAAGTAAATACAACTTGTAATAAAATAAATACAAACAAAAACTTTGCTGAGCCGATCTGGAAGTCTTGAGCGCAGCGCACCCTTCCTAGAGCTTCCCCGGTAGCAAAGCTTCTCATCATAGCCTTCCTTTTGAGCACATGGAAAGTAGTAGAAGAAGCGATATGTTGAACGTAGAGCGTTCATCTCCTTTTATTGAGTTGGATCAGATCCTTATCTAGATGAATTTTTATCTGGATGAAGTTATATCCAGATGAAGCATATCTAGATCAAGCCTTATCTTTATCCACATCATCTGACTTATCCTTATCCTCATCCAAATCATAAAGACAAACCAGATCTTTTACCATATCATCTTCCATATCAACATTTCACAACTCAGCGATTTGAATCAAGCCTAGTTGGTCTACCAAACTGCTGATTCTGCCTATTGAATCAGTTTGGGTCCGGTTTGACTCGAGTCAAGTTTAGTTCATCCATTTGTATTTGTCTTCTCTTTGTTTTGCTTCCAGCTCCAGGTTCCTATAGAACAACCAAACATTCACAAACAAGTAATCTTAACCTTAATCCTATAAGTCTACTTGACCTACTAGGCTTACCTTTTGCTTAGAGGTCCCTCCTCCAAATCTACCATCTAAGGGTCAATCCTTTAGGATCAAGCCGCACTCTTATAAGTCTACCTGACCTACTAGGCTTACCTTTTGCTTAGAGGTTCCTCCTCCAAGTCTACCACCTAAGGGTCAATTTCTTAGGATCAAGCCGCACTCCTATAAGTCTACTCGACCTACTAGGCTTCATGCTTGAATTGTATTCAAGACTTTACCATCGCCTAGGGTTACCTCCCCCTAGGATTTCCACTGCCTAGCTTCACTCACCAGGACTTCCACCACCTAGGGTTACCTCCTCCTAGAATTTCCACTGTCTAGCTTCACTCACCAAGACTTCCACCACCTAGGGTTACCTCTCCCTAGAATTTTTATTACCTAGCTTCACTCATCAGGATTTCCACCACTTGGGGTTACCTCCCTTTAGGATTTCTACTGCCTAGCTTCACTCACTATGACTTACCCTTACCTAACTAAGTTAAGACTTTTGTTAATCATCTAGTGTAATATACCAAAAATATGGCTAAGGATTTAAAATAATTAATGATTAATATAATTAAATTATTTTAAGGGAAATAAACACATGTTAGTGGATAATATATCAGGAAATAAGATTTTATGAATTTATAGAATTTTATAAATGTTTTTTAGATTTTAAAGAAAACATTTTAGATTTTATGGGGTAAAAAGAAAAGTCTGTTTTAAAAACTCATTTAATTTGGGAGTTGATTAAATATAAACATAGGTTTTCAATTATCAAACCCTAAGTTCATTTTGCCCCATCTTCACGCGACTCATCCATACGTGCGGCGGACGCACGACTCATCGCCGCCACCGCGCTAACCGTTGCCCGCCAGTTTCCTCAAATGCCTACGACGGACCTGAAGGCTAGCCGCGACCTTCTTCTCCCACACGCCGTGTGACAGACAGCTTCTAAGCCGCTATCCGGTCCAGACGCCACCTGCTTCTTGTGAGTAACTTGTGCCAGCACAACCTACGTCCATGCGAGTAGCCAATGCCAGAGGCTCTTTCCTCTTCTCCCTCATTGCTAGCACCGACCATCTGTCGGACTGTCTCTATCCTCCACAGTCTGCCTTGCATCACAAACAGACTTCACCGACGCCACCTACCCGTGCTTAAGCGCTCGACACATGGTTGCCCGGACAATGACTCCCTTGACGTTTGACTTCTTGTTCCTTTCTTGCCGCTCCGAGTGTCATGACCGGCCAACTGCCGCCACTAGCCGCCATCGGAAAGAAGTTGTGTACCACTGCTCGAAGCTGCCACCGCCTTCTTTTATTCCATTGCGAGCAGATCTCAGGTGTCATTTTTCATCTCTGTGTTGTTGTCAC
Organism: Zingiber officinale; assembly: GCF_018446385.1. Taxonomy (NCBI): domain Eukaryota; kingdom Viridiplantae; phylum Streptophyta; class Magnoliopsida; order Zingiberales; family Zingiberaceae; genus Zingiber; species Zingiber officinale. Next base: position 46,889,918 of record NC_055994.1, read on the forward strand.
CACAACTACAACGACCTCCTGCCACCGTATCCCCGACCAATGTCATCATTGGCCACCAGAAACTAGAGAGGAGAGGTAACGATTGGATGAATTGGAGTTAAGAGTTCTGTTTTGATTAATGTTAAGGTAAATTAGATTTGTGGTAATGTGTTAAGAGGTTTAACCTTATTGATTGATGCATTTGTGAAACTCGATGGTAGGTTTATAGATTTAATTAATTGGTTATAATTTGATAATCTGATTAAGGATTTAGTAAATTAGTAATCAAGTTTATAACTCATTAGATAGTAAGTTAATTGCTTAGTAATTATTAGTCAATGGAATTATTAATAGGAGGAGTAACTTGATTTGTTGGTTCACATGTTATGGATCTTTAGATTTGTTTTATATCCCGCACTTGTAGGATTTGAGCATGATGTGATCTTACAGACTTGAAGATGGTTAGAACGATCTACATTTGAGGTGGGTAGATCTTGCTTATCTTCTTGATAATTTTAATTATAGTGCATGATTATTTACTGTCATGTTTTAATGAGGTCATAGTCACTCGCTTACCTTAAGCTTGTCCTATATCACTTTTGAGTTTAATACCTTATTGTTTATCCTTATATATTTCGATCTATGGTTAATAGCTATGCAGTTATATTTGATACTTATGATTGTGTTTATAGATATGCATGAGATTACCTTACCATAGTATAGGACGTTGTATATTCTGCTAGACCCCTTGGTAGATGATTTGAGTTTACATTTATGGTTAGGATGATCATACCGTAGTATAGAATATTGAGCATATTGCTAAACCTTTGTTTGTTATTTCATACCGTAGTGTAGAAATGGAGTATCCTAATAGACACTTGTTGTTAGTTGGGCCTATAACTTATAATAATGAATTTATGTTTTACAAGAATTCGGACTTTTAACGACGCATTTTAGCGTCACTATATGTATGTAAAATGTGTCGCAGAACATTTTGCGACGCAAACATGCGTCGCCGACATGCGTCGCAATTGGTTCGTATGCAAATGTCAATATGATCTTTGGCGACGTATTAATATACGCGTCGCCAAATGTTACAATATTTTTTGACGCAAGTATTGGTGACACCTTCTTTTATTACGTTGCCAAATGACGTCGCCAAAGGTGATGTCATTTCGTAACACTAATATTGGCGACACCTTCTTTTATGTGTCGCGAAAAGGTTCTAACATGTCACGACACATGAAATGCGTCGCGAAATGTATTGTTGCTATATTTTTTTCTTTAATTATTTGTGACGCAGTCTATGCATTACAAAATATATTGTCCATTCAGTCACAACATTATAATGTGTTAAAAATACATCATAATAGTGCAATTTACTATTAATTAGTCAAATAATTTTAAAACATGAAGACAACTAGTCAAATATTATCCAAAAGAACATAAGTAGTAGTGAAATGCGCATTATATAATGTTGCAAAATAAAAAACTACATAGTCGATGATGGAGGCGGGGGAGGTGGTGGAGGAGGTCGAATTGAAGAACATGCTAGTGAAGGCTGGAATGAGAAGCCAGGAATGACCTGTTGAAGTTGGTGCAATAATTCTTCAAATTTTTTATGCTGCTCACGTATAGTCAGATTCTGTTCATCGATTGTTTTCTGTATAGTTGCAAATTTTTTATAATCATCATGATGTTTTGAACTGATGTTTGTGACTCTAGAACCACCCACTATAGATAGTTTAGGTAATGGACCTAAACCCTTCACATAACGAGACTGTGAGCCTAAGACTTGCATCATGATATTGACATCCTTTGGCTGGCGTACATTATCAACAGTAGAGGTGAACACTTCACATTCTGAATGAGACAATCGAAGATCTACCATTTCAGTCTAAAAAAAATATTAGTATGAAAAATAATGGATTAATGAATTTAAATTTGATGAATAAATACATCAACAATATGTAAAAAAAATTATAAACAAATTAATCATCAAATATATAAATAAATAACCAAATGCTATTTCATTTTACATTAATTCGATGAAGCGGAAGGAATTATATAAAGTACGTATCAACTATATATGCAGACAACATAATCAAAATACAATTGGATCAAGTAGCAACTATTATGTATAGATATTCATTAAACAGAATTCTTAAAATAAAATATTAAGAAACATGCAAGCAATAGAAACATTCGAACACCTATTACATAATTAGGTACATAGATATAATGTAAGGGTTTGTTTGAATATGTAACTTTCAACAATAAATATATATATATCCATTAAACAATATAATTATGTATAGATATTCATTAAATAGAATTCTTAAAATAAAATATTAAGAAACATGCAATCACTATTAACATAATTAATTAGTTAACAGTCAAATAGGTTCAGTAATTCTAATGTAAGGGTGGTGTGTGGTGAAGGAATGTCTGATTGTCTCAAAGTGTAGTTAAAGATTATTATTATCCATCAACTTCTCTTATTCTACAGTACTATATATGTACGTAATTAAAGATATATGAAAGGTTTGCTTGAATATGTAACTTTCAACAATAAAATTTTTAAATCAAAGATATTCTACAGTACTATGTATGTTTCACTCGATTGTTATAATACCAGTAGATGAGGTGATCAGTGGTACAACCTCAAGGTTAAATGCTGGTTGGGTTGACCTTTGTCTCCATTATATTCTCGAAGGTAATAAATACTTACATGTTTTTGTGTAGCCCAATCATTCTTCCATTGTCCTCCTTTGTGAAAAAAAATTCTCGAAGGTGTCGATCACACTCAGAAGCTCTCCCGTCATAGGATCAACCTTAAAAAATGAAACAATTTATTATCATATAAATTGTGATAAGAAATTTTATTTTCAAATAAAACTTACAGCTTTGTGATAATGTTGAACCAAAGTTTTCGATCCATGTGCACCTTCAAGTGGCCTATTAAACCGATTATTAGTATTCTTTTCAGATATTTCCTATAAAAAAAGATAATATTAGTGCAAGTAACAATAAAGAAATATTTATCAACTAAATTTAATTATTACTAACCATTTGTTTTTTTGTGCCAAAATAATTACAAAGAAAATCCCAATCATCTTGGCTTACTCCCTTGTACGGCTTCCTTTTGGTGTATCTTTATTTCCAAGTCCCCCGAGTTGTTTCCAATGCCTCCTCATCTTACACCTTCCTTCTTGAATAGCTCTCATGGCAAGCCGCTCTACCTTCGCCATCACCAAGTTCATCTTTTCATATTCAAATTTGTTCTGCCAAAAAAAAATCATAAATATATAAATTATTATATAATAAAACATAATACATTAAAGAACATAATGTAATTTTCCAATCTTACATCAAGATGATCAAATATGAGTTGTTTTTCAGCCAAAGAGACATCCTCCCAACTTGTAATACAAGGAGGCGGCAACAGGTCGTTGCGATTTGGTCGTGTGCCGCCAAAGATGTCATTGGTCGGGCACATTTATGACCGACAACAAGGGCGTGCAACAATACAGTATAAGGATAAACCAAGGATTACCTGTTGAGAGAGAGCAGGAGATCCTCGGCGAGCAAGATGCACAAGAGAGAAGAAATCGACAATGGTAAGAATACACAAACGAAGAAATTAGCAACGACGAGAAGGCTTTTTGGTGAAATCGGGTTTAGCGTGAACGAACAAGAGAATAGGGTAGGGTTTTAATGTATTAAAATAAAATAAAACAAAATAAGAATTATTTAATAATTTGTTTTATTTGTTTTTAAATGATATTTATTTTGATTTATAATTTTGTTAAAAGAGAATACAAGTAGTTAATTTATTAAAATAAATTAAAATATTAATTATTTAATAATTTGTTTGATTTGTTTTTAAAAAATATATGATATTTATTTTGATTTATAATGTTGTTAAAAGAGAATACGAGCAGTTAATTTATTAAAATAAATTAAAATATTGATTATTTAATAAATTTTTTCTAATACGTTTTCAAATGATATTTATTTTAATTTATAATTTATAAAAATTTTTGAAAATTTTTAATCTTGAATTGTATTTTAACGACGCTTAATGTATCTACGTTGCCAAATGACCACAATTTGAGGTGGGAAAAATTTTCATTACTATTAGTGACATTGAGTGCAGAATGCGTCATCATAGTGTCACATTTGGCGACGTGTTTTCTATGTCGTGTCGCCAAATGATCCAGGAAAAATTTGCGCTACCTTTTAGTGACGTGGAATGATGTGCATGTCGCCAAAGGCCTTCATTTGACGACGTGTATTGTTTAATGCGTCGCTAAATGATACAAAATAAATGTGGGAAAATTCCCTCCTAATGTTGTATTTTTTAGTGACGCGAAACATTCCACGTATCGCTAAAAGGTCATATTTTGTGACGTTGACCGTGTTATGCATCGCTAAAAGTCAGAATTCTTGTATATATATGGTTATATACTTAGGTTCGTGCCTATAGGTCACTGATCTTATAGGTAGTATAGTTGTATGCAAGGACATATATGTTAGTGAGATTATACTAACTTATACTTGATAGAAATCACTCCCTAGCAGAAAAGTAGCGTATTCCACTAAGCTTTTCCGTTCGGATCAACCCTTAAGATTACTTGATTTTGACCCCATTGTTTATTATATATGTGATGATACGATGAAATTAGTTGAGATATTAATACTAGGTGACTAATAACTTAGTGACCTGATTGTCTATCTTCTGCCTATATATATTAGTGGGATTTTATCGTAGTATAGAGTACCGAGTATTCTAGTAGACTCTTACTTGTTATATAGGCTCATGCCTATACATTAGTAAGATTATACCATAGTGTAGTATTTTGATTATCCCACTAGACCCTTGGTTGCTATATCCTATTGACCATTATCTCCTATTTGTGGTTGAGAGAGTCATCAGCGACCGTTAGTTTATCCTGTCAGTCATTGTCTTCCCTTCATGGTTGAGAGAGTCATCAATGACCATTAGTTTATCCTGCTGACCATTGTCTCCCCTTCGTAGTTGAGAGAGTCGTTAGTAACCGTTAGTTTATCCTGTCGACCATTGTCTCCCATTCGTGGTTGAGAAAGTCGTCAGCGACCATTAGTCTATCCTGTCGACCATTATCTCTCATTCATAGTTAAGAGAGTCTTTAGTGACCATTGGTATATACCCTGTTTGCCCACGGGGCCATTCGTGGTAAAGCGTTCTCCCGTAGGCAGTGACTAGTTATTTACCCTGCCCGCTCATGGGACCATCCGTGGTAGAGCATTCTCCCTTGGATAGTGACTAGTCATTTACCCTGACTACCCACGGGACCATCCATGGTAGAGCATTCTCCTGCAGTCAGTATTGCTTATGTGCTTACTATATGTCGGTCATATATTTGTGTGTGCAGGATTGGATATGTTATATGTACTTCCAAATTGTTGGTTATACTTGGTTGAGCAGGTTAGTGAAGTGCTATATTATTGATTATACTTTTAGCTAGTTGGTGATTATGTTGGGACACCTACGTTGGTTAGTAAGTATTTTACCCGAGACTACATCCTTTGATCTCTTGTCAGTATATTATTCATGCACTATCTTCTTCTACCCACTAAGTGATTTTACTCACTACCCTTTACTTTTCCCTTGACTTTCAGGTTAGCAGATAGAGGAGGTATTGTGTCACTCAAAGGTCTTGGCTGCCAGTTCCGCTCGAGTTGGATTTATGTTGAGTTACTTATTTTATTATTTCCATTGCTTATGGTTATTGTTCCTTCTATTCTAGATTTTTGAGTATTTCACATGTATATGCATACATACACGCATTGCCATTTATGATGTAGTGTTGTTATATTACATCGGTATTTTTATATTGGCTTGAATTGGCTCGATATCGTATTTCTTATATTGTCACTAGGGGTACCGTCTGGTTTAGCGAACAAGTATGCCCTCAGGGTGTGACAATTTTATTAGTATCAGAGCATAGTTTGAGTTCAAATGTTGGGTTTTATGTTCTTATTCGATGTCATTACAATTTATGATTTTTTGAGTTTAGGACAAGGCAAGTCGAAGGACATCTCTAAGCTATAGGAAGTAAGATATACCTCTAATAATTATCTTATCTTCTATGTTTACTATCTTGCTAGGTTATGGTTAGACACTCTCCAATTTAGCTAGATTGTGTATCTATTTTTATATCTGTCTAGTAGTTATTCATTGACTTGGTATAGCATGATGACACTTAGTCAATCAACCCTATTCACAATTGTGGTTGAGGTCGACCATGGAAGCGACTAGTGACCCATTGAGGGCTCAACCTTGATGAATAGTGTAAATAAGGATGTAAATACTTGGAATTTGACAATATTGAATTATTATAAGGAAAATAAGTATATTGGTCAGATAATTTATCCGAAAATAAGTTTGTGTGAATTTTAGAAAATTTATGGAATTTTTCTAGATTTTAAATGAGATGTTTTAGATTTTATAGGGATCAACGGGTAGGATTTAAAGCCTATTTTAAAGTACCCTATTTAAAGGAGGAGTTGATTGAGATAAAGTTAGGTTTTTGATTATTAAACCCTAAGTTCGCTAATCTAATCGTGGTCGCCTCCTCTCGCATGCGCACGGCGGCGCTGTGCGCTCGATCACAGCCGCATCCTTCCTACCATCCGCCGGGAACCCCTCCTCCAGCCATCGAGAGCAACCTTACCTCCCGTGAGCACCGGTGGCAGTTCGTCGCCACACTATTCTCCTCTGCCGCTGCTCCATAGTGTAATCCGACGCTACCGCGGCGCCGTACAATGACACTGCCCGCACCTCCATGGACGTTGCGTCTCGTTTGTTCCCGGTGATGACCTACCGTCTACCGGCGTGTGACTACGCTGCCATTGTCGACGACGCTATGCGATGACACCACTGCTACACATCTCGATGGGCTGCCGCAGCCTCGAGCCACCGCGTCGCCTTCCATTACCTGTCGTGCGACGTCTCAAAGACCACACCGCAGCATGTTATAGCCATCGTCCTTCTCGTCGGATGACATCGTCGGGCATCGCAAACCCTATTCAAGGTGTGGCATGCTGAGCCATCTTTGCTGCGACACAAGCCTCTTATCACCATCGCTAGAAGTAACCATCGCCTCTTAGTGGCTGTGGGGTGCCGCCTCCACGTGCAGCCGACGCCGACCACCGTAAGGTTGTCGTGCTGTCGACGAAGAAGAAGGAGATTATAGTAATGAGGTAAATTTGAGATGATTAATCAAGGTTATTTGATTAATTTCAATGATATGCTAAATATTTAATTAGGTTAGTTTAAATGGTTAAATTAATTAATAACTGATCATTGACTAATTGATTAAACTGATCTGATTAAGTGATTCATTAGTTAATAGGTAAGTTGATTAATCGATCGTTGATGATATAAATATTTGGTTAATAAACCCATGCTTTGATTAATTGATAGATTGATTGATAAGTTGGATTAATTTGGATATTAATAAGTTGATTAATTAATCAATAGGGTTTGATTATTGATTAATAAACTTTTAGGTTTTTCATATCCTTTAATTGTAGATGTAGGCTTGAGATAGACCTTTGACTATAAGATTGGCAGCATATTCTACAGATAAGATGGGTACTTCTTACTTTGACTCTCTTTAGTTCTTTGGAACTTGGTGCATGAACTATTATTTTTGGATAAGGACTACTTTACCTTGACTCCACTCGTATTTTTCTTGTGCTTGATACTTTCACTCAAACCTTTGAGTTATTCATTTCTATATCCATATAGTCTCTTGTTGTCACCTATAATATTTAGCAGATATTAGATACCAACCTTGTATGCTTTGATTGTTGTTTATTTATATATCATATTGAGCATGCTGGCTTCATGTAGCATACCTGATTCCTATTTACATGTATATGATGACTATTGTATGTTGTGCATCATATCATTGCATACATGTTAACGAAAAATTCTCCCTTGCGGTCGAAAGAGTCGTTAACCAGGGTTGCATGCTCCGCCACTCGAGAAAGTGGTAGCTGGAGCAGATGTCGCTTGTCCTGTCATGCCGCACTTGGCCACTCATGGGTAGTGGTAGCTGGAGTTGCGAGCAGCAGCGACCCCCTTCTCTTTGTAGCTAGTTAGCTACTCAACACCTGTCCACTCGGTCACTCGAGAGTAGCGGCAGCCTTTGAGTGGTATAGTTGTCATCAATCCGGCCTCTCGACCATACAGGGGTCATGGTGCAAAGAGGTGGGCGGGGTGACCATCCGTGCATACGCTGTTATTATTATACTGGCTGATGTTGTTGCTTACTTATGCTGCTGTTGCTTACTTATATTGATATGCTTACATATGTTGAGATATATATATATATTGTATGGGTTTAGACTGACTTACATATTGGTGGTATATATATACCTCACATGTTACCTTTGTAGTTATGGGTAGCTCTGTAGCAGAGTTGTTCTACTCCTGATTTTACTAGCATAGGATATGATGTCAGGTATGAACATTTATTATGATAACATGGTAGTATCTGCTATTACTTTTCGTATAAGACTTATACTTTTGTATCTCTAATTCCTAATTATGTTCATGCACTATCTTTCCTTTACCCGCTGAGTCCCAGCACTCACCACCTCACAGAATGGTTTTTCTTTCACCAGCTAGCAGGTAGATGAATCAAGGATGCTTGGGAGAGTCTTGGCTGCCGGTCTTATGCCACATCCAAAGATTGCGTCGGGTTTCATTTATTCTTTACTCGTATTTTGTATTTGGTATTATGTTAATTTGATTATCTTTTGGAGTTTATTATGTAGAATTGAATTTTGTGTTGTTGTGGTGTTGTATAAGGCCTAGCCGGCTAGCAGTGTGTTGTTTTAGTTCGTATGAGCTTCTTTATCATTTTTCTGCTGTGTTGGTTTGTATTATAGCCGAGTGGGATGTTTATATATATATATATATATATATATATATATATATATATATATATATATATATATATAAACAACCCACTATATATATAACTACATGGTTATGTTTATTTTGTTCCAACCGAGTGGGCTGAGTATATAACTGTGTGATTGTGTATATATTCCAACCATGTGGGTTGATGGTTATATCGTGTGAATATTCTTGTATATATGCTTCATATTGTCACTGTTACAGGGGAGATGTTGTCGGAATTTTATCGGTAGGGACTCCTCTGGGGCGTAACAAATAGAATGTTATTTCTCTGGTAGCGCTAACTAATACCAAGTCAGAAAGTTAGGGTCAAATCAATTAACAACCTAGTGGAGATCAAGGAATATAGTCTCAGGTCATCCCTTATTATTACTGGCTTGGCAAAGGACAAGGAATATATACCCATACTCATAGTTAGTAGAGGATCGATGCATCCTAGTCATGGGGGCTTTGACCATAAACTTCTTATACTTGGTTAGCCAACCTAGAAAGTACCTCTACTATGTGATCTACACTGATGCAGGAAAAGTGTAGAGCTAGTTGCTTAACACTTACGAGATATATCCGAGTATGTTACTTGACCTAATGCGAAGAAGGATATAGACCGCATATCATTGTTGGATCGGTCAATAAAGGACTGATTTACTCTATTTCATAGAGTTTCTGACCTTAGGTATGTTGTGCCTGGTTAGATAACTTGGAGAGCATATTTAGGTACATGATTTGTACAAATATAAATAAGGATGAATTAACTTCATACCATTTACGGAATCGGGCCATACTTGATGGAAAATGTAGAAGATATATATTTGGGAAACAATGCATCACTTGGTTTTATTTTGGGATGCCTTGTAGAGGCAGTACTTTCCCACACCATAGTGTAATGGATCGCAAGGCGATGGTTAGTCAACTTGCCTAACGCTTTTCTATAGGAGATTTTGACTCATGGATCAGTCATACATGGTGGATAACCTTGATGGTACATTGAAACTTATGACCCGCAATGATTCAAAGGATGTAGTGTTAGTTATTTGACACCTATGAGATATGACCATAGTTGAGCAGAAATTTATGATGATAGTCTTCGAGTGGTAGAGCGTCGATTGACAGTTATTTCAACCTACCATCTAGTGTTAGTGCTCCTCTATAGTGTGATGAATTACAAGATAATGGTTAGTTGATCCAACTAAGATTATCTCCATCAACTAGTTCAAGACCTTGAGCACATGATCATTTACCCAAGGTTTTGAAGTCTATATTATATCAAATTAGTCGACACTTTGTCGGTACATGTTGGAGGATTTTTGGATAAGATTAGTAGGGTTTTTATACTTATATCGCATGGATTAACCGCATCTTTACCACCTGGAGAGGTATGATCATTAGTCAGGAAGTCTACAGATGTCCCTTGGACTTTGGTAGTCATACACTTATGGGTGGATGACTTTATTTTGCTCTGTTGTTGTTCAAGAAGTGATCAAGTTTGGTTGATGTTGAGGATGATTTGAGACATTGATGAATATTGTGAGATCAGATTTGGTCATATGTCAATTTCTGATGGTCAATTAATGGATATGAACTTAATGGTTTATCATTAGGTATTTGTCGTTGATTGTAGCGTAAGGAGTGGCACGGGGTGATATATATATATTTGATAAATTGTAGTTAGTGATCAGATTATAAACCTGTTGCCAGTGATATTACAGTTGAGTGTGCTTGGGTGTAAATTTGATGAATTGTAGGCTAAATATCTTCAGTACACGCTCATATTGTTTACTCTAGTTGATTGGATGATTGACTCTATGTACTGTGTTGGATTAAGGGAAGAAGAAGGATACATGGTTGAAATGGTCTAGCAGGTCTGAACGACTTAATACAAAGACTATCAGGAATAAATGTCCCTAGTGATAATGGAGGATTCATTCTTTCCAGTGTCACTCATTGGGGAGCTTCAGTCTTCCTTGTTGAGAAGAAGAATGAATCATTGACAATGTCTAGCAAGTTGAGACAACTTAAAATAGAGACCATCTGGAGGATTTGTTGATCAACTCAAGGACATATCGGTATACTCTAAGATCACATCAAGATTTGGCTAACATCGACGTAGAGTAAAAGCTACAGATATATAGAAGATGATGCTTCGCATTCGGTGTGAACATTACGAGTTTTAGTGAGGTCGTTTAGGCTTACCAATTCTCCAGCCAGTTGCATAGATTTGACAAACTAGTGTCCTTGAAGTATTTGGATCAATTTGTTATCATTCATAGAGGATATCTTGATATTCAAGATTAAAGGAGAAGTATATCCAAAATATTACGAAAGGAGTGTTGACATGCAAATTTTAGTAAATACACATTTTAGTTATCTTTCATGGGACTTCTCGGATATAGGGTTCTGGCAAAGACATTTTCATGTATCCTAAAATGGTATAAAGCTATTACCAGTTGGGAAGTTAGATCACTTACGGGTGCCTAAGGTTGTTTAGTCACCTTTTTGTTGAACATAACAAGGAAGCCCGAGTTGGTAAACAACACCTCATGTTCTGAATGATGAACGATATTCAAGACCGCCGATAGATTTTCATGCGACAAAGAGGAGCCTCTCCATTTTCAAGGAAGATTGTGTATTCCCAAGACACATCCAATTTTAAAAGACCTACATCGAGAAACACATAGATCATAATTTATAGGTTGTTGGGGGATACTCTTATGTATCAAGCCCTAAAGTGCCCTACTAGTGGAATGGTAGGAAGAAAGATATTATGGACTTTAGAGTCTGATGCTTTGTGTGTCCACAAGTGAAGATAGAACATCAAAATGACATAGTAGGAGGGTAGTGGACCCCTAAACCATTGAGAGCATTAGAGATCAATAGACTTATTTAGGATGAGTTTGGTACGTTAGAGGGTATGTTAGAGGTAAGCCTTATTGATTGATGCATTTGTGAAACCTGAGGGTAGGTTTATAGATTTAATTAATTAATTATAATTTGATAATCTGATTAAGGATTTAGTAAATCTGTAATTAAATTTATAACTCATTAAATAGTAAGTTAACTGCTTAGTAATTATTAGTCAATGGAATTATTAATAGGAGGAGTAACTTGATTTGTTGGTTCACATATTATAGATCCTTAGATTTGTTTTATATCCCCGCACTTGTAGGATTCGAGCACAATGTGATCTTACATACTTGAAGATGGTTAGAACAATCTACATTTGAGGTGGGTAGATCTTGCTTATCTTCTTGATTACTTTGATTATAGTGCATGATTATTTATTGCCATGTTTTGATAAGGTTGTAGTCACTCGCTTACCTTAAATCTGTCCTATATCACTCCTGAGTTTGATACCTTATCGTTTGTCCTTATATATTTCGATCTATGGTTGATAGCTATACAGTTATGTTTGATACTTATGATTGTGTTTATAGATATGCATGAGATTACCTTACCATAGTATAGGGCGTTGTATATTCTGCTAGATCCCTTGGTAGATGATTTGAGTTTGCATTTATGGTTAGGTTGATCATACCACAATATAGAATATTGAGTATCTTTCTTAACCTTTGTTTGTTATTTTCATACTGTAGTGTAGGATATGGAGTATCCTAATAGAACCTTATTGTTAGTTGGGTCTATAACTTATAATCATGAATTTATGATATAGTATGGTTATATACTTAGGTTCGTGCCTATAGGTCACTGATCTTATAGGTAGTATAGTTGTATGCAAGGACATATATGTTAGTGAAATTATACTTGATGGAAATCACTCCCTGGTAGAATGATAGCATATTCTACAAGGCTTTTCCCTTAGGATCAACCCCTAGGATTACTTGATCTTGACCCCATTGTTTATTATATATGTGATGATACGATGGAATCAGTTGGGATATTAATACTAGGTGACTAGTAACTTGGGGACCTGATTATCTATCTTATGCCTATATATATTAGTGAGATTTTATTGTAGTATAGGGTACCGAGTATCCTTGTTATATAGGCTCATGCCTATACATTAGTAAGATTATATCATAGTGTAGTATTTTGAATATCCCATTAGACCCTTAGTTGCTATATCCTATCAACCATTATCTCCCATTCATGGTTGAGAGAGTCGTAAGCGACCATTAGTTTATCCTATCGACCATTGTCTTCCCTTCGTGGTTGAGAGAGTCGCCAGTGACCATTAGTTTATCCTGTCGATCATTGTCATCAGTGACTGTTAGTTTATCATGTCGACCATTGTCTCCCATGTTGGAGTGTATACTGAAAGCCTAAGCTTTGTAAACATTCATTATGAATAAAGAATCACATTTGGTCAAATTGTCTACATTTAGTTGTAGTTGTTCAATTAATTTATACTGTAGATAACATAGTATGTGGTGCCACATGCAGAAGATGATGTTATCAGTACCTTATAAATTATAAACAGTAGCTCACGACCAAAATGGAAAGGAACAAACCATTAGAAGGTCGTAGTGTAATTAGGTATCAGTTTATCTTGACTGTATAATTATACTAGTACACTTAGAGTGTATTGAGTAGGATCATTTGAGGTCGTTTCTTTTATACTGATTTTATAAAGAAACAAAGACCTCGGTTATTATGGAAGTGTGTGCTCTTAATCCTGATATAATAACAAGCACATATATTTGATATTTATTTCTTTAATTTATCAATGGGTGAGATTTAGTTCGATGAATCAATAAGCCCGATAAGTTGGGAAATGGTATCACTTATAGTGTGTGTTGTTGATTATAAAAGGAAACTGTGTCCTAGAGATACTAGGTTGATAATGTCCCCAAGAGGAGCTCATAAGGATTGTCATGTTAAACCCTGCAGGTGGACTTAGTCCGACATGACGATAAGGTTGAGTGGTACTACTCTTGTACTAAGATATTAATTAAATGAGTTGTCAGTAACTCACTTAATTAGTGGACATTCGATATCTTAAACACAGGGAGACTAACACACTCATAATAAGAAGGAGCCCAAAAATGTAATTTGGGATTGGTGCGGTAGTTCAATAATAGTTCTCTAGTGGAATGAATTATTATTGATAAAATTAAGTTGTGTGTTCGGGGCGAACAAGGGATGCTTAATTTTATCGGGAGACCAAAACCAATTCCTCCTCTCGGTCCCTATCGTAGCCTCTTAATTATAGAGTACTATACCCACCTATACCCACCTTCTCACCCATCCTATAGGGGCCGGCCAAGCTAGATTGGAGACCAAGCTAGGGCCGGCCATGGGTATGTTCATGGGTGAATTCATGTGGCCGTCCCTATTAAAATAAAAAGGAATTTTAATTTTAAAATTTTTTCTTATGTGGATAATATAATTTAAAAGAGAGTTTAAAAATTTAAATCCTTCCTTTTATAAGATTCTACAAAAGATTAAGAGAAGAGTTAAAATCTCTTTCCTTATTTGTAGATTAAAAGGTTGATTTTAATTTTGGTAAAAACTTTTCTTTTAATTATATTCATGATTTAAAAGAAAGTTTAAAAATTAAAAATTCTCTTTTATTAGTTTCTACAAAAGATTAAGAAAAGATTTAATATCTTTCCTAATTTGTAGATTGAAAGGAGATTTTAATTTTTAGAGATAACTTTCCTTTTTGGAAATTATCCATATATTTAAAAGAAAGATTTTAATTTATAAAATTTCTTTTTATTAACCAATCATGAAGGGATTAAATTATTGGAGAAATTTTATAAATTTCTGGAGACAAATTAGGAAGTTTTAATTAATTAAAACTCTCCTTGTTTGTAGCTTTGGTGTGACCGGCCAAATAATTTGAAAAGAGAAAATTATTTTAATTAAATAAATTTTCCTTTTCAATGGCAAAAGAATTAAGGAAGTTTTTATTAAATTTTCCTTATTTGCCAAGACCAAGGATTATAAAAGAGGGGTAGAGGAGGCTTTAAGGCTAACGACTCTATTCTATTTTTCCTCTCTTTTCTCCTTGGGTGTGGCCGGCCCTTTCTTTCCTCTCCTCTCCTTTGTGTGGCCGAAACCTTCTCATGATGGAGATAGCTTTGGTGGCCGGATCTAAGAAGGAGAAGAAGGAGAGAAAAGAAGCCTCTTTTCTAGCATCCCTTGGAGCATGGTGGTGGTGGCCGAACCTCTTCATCCTAGGAGAAGTTTTGATGGCCGAAACTTGTAAGGAAGAAGAAGGTGCTTGGTGGTTCTCATCTCGGAAGATCGTTGCCCACACAACGTCCGAGGTTAGAAGAGAAATACGGTAGAAGATCAAGAGGTCTTTCTAAAAGGTATAACTAGTAATTTTTGTTTCCGCATCATACTAGTTATTTTTGGAAATAATACTAAATACAAGAGGCTTACAATTCTAGAATTTCGAATATGTTTTTCGATGTTGTGTTCTTTTATTTTATTTTTCCTTGTGATTTGATTGTTCTTTTCGGTTAACCTAAAGTTATTTTAGGAAATTAAATATTAGCTTTCTATAAAAGGTTTTGTCTAGTCGGTGGTGGTTGCTCCCATATCCAAGAAGGTCATGTGCCTCGCCACGTCAGTACTGGGAACCAATTATGGAAATTAATATTTAATGGAATTAATAACTTAAGGTGATTTGGGTCGAACGTGTTAAGTTCCGCAGGAGATCCAAGTCTAAACCTAAAAGAACAAATAGATTAAGTTTTGGATCAAACATGTTAAGTTCCACAGGCGATCCAAAATTTAATTTAAAAGAACACATGGTAGCTAGGAAAGGGTTCAGATCTTTGTACAAAATTTTTGTACAGTGGAACCTCTAGGTTTTCCGAGTAGCAACCAACAATTGGTATCAGAGCTAGGGTTTTGCCTCTGTGTATTTGGTATTAGTTTAATTATGCACATGTCATACATAATTTAGGCAGGTTAATAGTAGGATGTGCTAACTTTGTGGATGCAGGATCCAACTATTATGGCTTTTAGTTATTATGTGTGTGATTGGACCCTTGGACATGTCAAGGGCATTTATCTGTGTGTGCATGATTGTATTAAAATACAGCAGGAGCTGTATTTAGTTTTATTAGGATTTTATTTTTGATCTAGATACATGTACATTCCTTTTATGGAATATAGGATCAAAAATGTAAAATTCTATTTATGTCGCGGATCGAATCTTGCAAAGCGTGGAACCTTCTAAGGACCAGAGGCGCAGCGGAACTAGGAGCAAGATGGATGCGACAGCTAGACCCGGTGGCGTTGGCCAAATATGGCAACAGCTTGGGATGACAACACACGGAGGACAACCAGAGATAAAAGTCCTAATAGTTGAAAATTAGATTTTTCTATTTATTGCTTTTATATTGTGTTATGTGTGCATGTTAGTTTACAAGTTTAGTAGGCTAGCATAGTTAAAATTCCTCATTTATAAATAACTAAGTGGGAGAGGGATTTTTAAGTAAATCTCATGGTCTCCATTACTGGTTTGTAAGTGATGCAAACAAGCTTGCGCGTTGGCTCTGAGTGCCTTCCTCCATAACGGATGAGCTTGTTTGTGGATCACTAGAACAGACTTCCATTTTTGGATGACTATAGGAAGTTAATTAAGAGCGTGTGATCTTCCCCAACGGAATGGGCATAATCTTATTAATGGACTTAGTGTCAAGTAATGGTATACACTTAGACACATCTAATAGTATCCTCCCCATCGGAGTCACTGCTATTATTTGTGTGACCAAATGAAACCAACTATTAATTTGTCATAAAACTAGGTTGACAAGATAATAAAATTAAAGGGTTAAAACCCCTCTTATAAATGATTGATTTTGTATACGTCCACACTAACGTGGCATACAAAATTAACGGTGTTTGAGATAATTTTATTTGTCATAAAGTTACGTTGACAAGATAGTTAATGGGTAAAACCCTCCTCTTACAAATGTTGATTTTGTATACGTCCACACTAACGTGGCATGCAAAATTCACGGTGTTTTGAGGTGTTGGTAAATTTAAATAGTATTGTTAGAGGAATCAATATTATTTTAAATTTAGAGTCTTGACCAAATATTTGATTAAAGATAAACCAACTATTAATTTTATTCGTCATAAAGTAAGATTGACAAGATAATAAAATTAAATGATAAAATTTCCTCTTTGAATTTGTATACGTCCACACTAACGTGGCATACAAAATTCATGGGGATTTTTAAGGAGTTGGTCTTAACCAAATATTTTTGTGATTCTTAGGATGATGGTTAATCCCTAGCTGATATACTTTAGGATAGACTTAGTGGTCCCAATAATAATTCATTGGAAATAGGATTTGGACATTAAGGTAGACTGTCCTCTTAGAACTAAGAATAATTTAGGTATATTTAATTCATTAGTTTAAACATGTCTAGTGGTGTTATCTACCAGAACCTGAAGTGTAGATACAGATGCCATTAATCATGTCTGCAATTCATTGCAGGGTTCCAGGAAACCCGACAACTAAATGAAAGGTAAATCACCGTCCACATGGGCACTACTGTAAAAGTGGTAGCTGTTGCAGTGGGAGATGTTTATCTTTTGATAAGAATAAAATATGGATTTTAAGTAATTGTCTTTACGTACCAAGTTTAGAAAGAATCTGATTTCAGTTTCTAAACTATTATAGATATTGTGTCTATTTTGATAACAAAGTTGTTATCAAGAAAAATAGGGAAGTTATCTATTCTGGTATGATGGTTGAGAATTTATAATCCAATAACTCCCACGATGCAACAAATGGAAATTAGTAACACATCTTCTAATTTTAAGAGAAAGCAACCTTTAGAAATGAACCAATTATATCTTTGGCATCTAAAGCTAGGTTATACTTGAGTAGGATTCATTGGTAGCTGATGAACTTTTGGGTTCATTAGTAGTGGAAATCTTTCCAACCTGCGAGTCTTACTTGGAAGGAAAATAACCAAGAAGCTTTTAAGTCTGAGGGGTATGGAGTTAAAGATATGTTGAAAACGGTTCATTCTGATTTGTGTGATCCTATGACTATCCATACAAGAGGTAGTATTGAATATTTTGTCTATTTTATATACAACTATTCAAGATACAAATAAATTTACTTAATGTACCGCAAGACTAAGTACTTTGATTAGTCCAAAGAGTACAAGGTTGATGCGGAGAAATGTTAAAGTAAAAAGTCACTATGGAAGATCGTAGTGGCAAGTACCTCTTGAGAGATTTTAGGAGTCACTTATCAGTAGTTGGATTTCAATCCCAACTAACTGCATCTGGTACACCCCAACAGAATGGTGTAGTAGAAGAAGGTAAAGGACTCTTATGGAATAATTAGATAGATGATGAGTTATTCAGAAAATTACCAAATTTGTTTTAAGGATAAACTCTGAAAACGAAAGTGAACATAGTACCTTCTAAGTTAGAACTCTCTACTCATATAGAATTGCTGAATAGGTGAAAACCTATTTTGAAGCATATTCGGATTCAGGAAATCCAGCACATATAGAGAGACAATGATAAGTTGGATAGGAGTTCACTTGTTTGTAAGTTATCCTAGATAAACAAAAGTAGGTTTATAGTCTTAAAAATCATAAGGTCATTGTTAGCATCAATGACTGATTTTTAGAAAAGGACTATATAATGAACCACGTGCTCATAAGTAAATTTGTTCTTAAGGAAATAATAAAGGACATGTCTAACCTAGTACCAACTGTACAAGATGAGATACCATAAGAAAACTGCAACACGTATCACAAATGATACACAATTGCAGAAAGTGCCTTGTCGTAGTGGGAGGGTTGTTAGACAACCTAAATAGGTTCATGTTTTGGGAGAGGTTTTGGATTCAATCCCTGGAGGGCATGAACCTGATCTCCGGTCATATGATAAAGTACTCCAAGATAAAGATGCAAGCATCTTGGCAAAGAGTAATGAATAATAGAATTAGAATATATGTATTCTAATAAAATCTGGAAGCTTATAGAACCACCAAATGGTGTAAAGCCTTTGGGTGTAAAAAGGTCAATAATAGGAAAAGAGGGATAGAAAGGAAGGTAGTAACTTTCAAAGCAAGGCTTGATGAAAAAGGAAACTTTTTCACTGGTAGCCATGCTTAACTCTATCCGGATTCTTTTATCTATTTGGCAAGTGGATGTCAAGACAGCATTCTTTAATGGAAGTCTTGATGAAAGCATCCATATAAAGCAACTAGAAGGGTTCATTGCAAAGGGCTAAGAGCATCTTGTGTGCAAGCTCAATCAGTCTATGGACTGAGGTAAAGCTTCAAGGTCTTGGAACATCCGGTTTATCAAAGTAATCCAGACCTATGGATTTATTGAGTAAACGGATAAGTCTTGTGTATACAAAAGGTGTGATGGAAACGTGGTGGTATTTCTTGTACTATACGTAGATAACATTTTTGGTAGTTGGAAACAATATCAAAATATTGTCAGAAGTAAGGGTATGGTTGTCCAAATAATTCGATATAAAGGACTTGGGAGAATGTATATATTTTTGAGATCAAAGTAATAAGGGATCGAAAGAAAAATATATATTTTACTTATCCCAAGCTTGATACATCGGAAAATCCTTGCTCGTTTTAAGCATGCAAAACTCCTCGACAGGTTTCTTACCTTTTAAGCATGGAGTGTCTTTATCTAAAGAGATGTCTCTGATGACATTAAAGGAGATTGAGGACATGTAGGCAGTTCTTTATGCTTCGGCAGTTAGACAACCTAATCTATGCTATGCACGAGATCAGAAATCTGTTTTGCCAAGGGCATAGTTAGCAGATATCAAAGTAACCCTAGACAAGGACATTAGACTGCAGTAAAGCATATAGAGGCGCTAGAGATTATATGCTAGCTTACAAGGTAGTTAATTTGGTCCCTGTGGGTTACACGGATTTTGACTTCCAATCGGATAAGGACAATAATAAGTCAACCTCGGGGTTTTGTGTTTACTTTAGGAGGTAAAGTTATAACTATGGAAAAGTGATAAGCATAGGTGTTTTTCTGGACTCCACCATAGAAGCTTAGTATATGGCAAGCCTCTGAGGTAGGCATAAAAGCTGAATGACTCAATAACCTCAAGATAGACTTAGATATGATTTTTGGTTTGTCCAAAGATTATTACAATTTATTGTAATAATGTTGGTGCAGTAGCAAACTCAAAGAAACCATAAGTCTATAAGGCAAGTAAACACAATAGAGCGCAAGTACCACCCAATACGAGAAATCGTATAAACGAGGAGAAGTTGTTGCCGCCTAGATTGCATCAGGTAATGACCTATAGATCCTTTCACTAAGGTCCTTAAGGCAAGAGCTTTTGATGGGCATGTTGAAGGGTTGAGAATCAGATGTATGGCAGCAGATATGGCAGCTTAGTCTTTTAGTGTAAGTGGGAGATTGTTGGAGTGTATACTGAAAGCCTAAGCTTTGTAAACATTCATTATGAATAAAGAATCACATTTGGTCAAATTGTCTACATTTAGTTGTAGTTGTTCAATTAATTTATACTGTAGATAACATAGTATGTGGTGCCACATGCAGAAGATGATGTTATCAGTACCTTATAAATTATAAACAGTAGCTCACGACCAAAATGGAAAGAAACAAACCATTAGAAGGTCGTAGTGTAATTAGGTATCAGTTTATCTTGACTGTATAATTATACTAGTACACTTAGAGTGTATTGAGTAGGACCATTTGAGGTCGTTTCTTTTATACTGATTTTATAAAGAAACAAAGACCTCGGTTATTATGGAAGTGTGTGCTCTTAATCCTGATATAATAACAAGCACATATATTTGATATTTATTTCTTTAATTTATCAATGGGTGAGATTTAGTTCGATGAATCAATAAGCCCGATAAGTTGGGAAATGGTATCACTTATAGTGTGTGTTGTTGATTATAAAAGGAAACTGTGTCCTAGAGATACTAGGTTGATAATGTCCCCAAGAGGAGCTCATAAGGATTGTCATGTTAAACCCTGCAGGTGGACTTAGTCCGACATGACGATAAGGTTGAGTGGTACTACTCTTGGACTAAGATATTAATTAAATGAGTTGTTAGTAACTCACTTAATTAGTGGACATTCGATATCTTAAACACAGGGAGACTAACACACTCATAATAAGAAGGAGCCCAAAAATGTAATTTGGGATTGGTGCGGTAGTTCAATAATAGTTCTCTAGTGGAATGAATTATTATTGATAAAATTAAGTTGTGTGTTCGGGGCGAACACGGGATGCTTAATTTTATCGGGAGACCAAAACCAATTCCTCCTCTCGGTCCCTATCGTAGCCTCTTAATTATAGAGTACTATACCCACCTATACACACCTTCTCACCCATCCTATAGGGGCCGGCCAAGCTAGATTGGAGACCAAGCTAGGGCCGGCCATGGGTATGTTCATGGGTGAATTCATGTGGCCGTCCCTATTAAAATAAAAAGGAATTTTAATTTTAAAATTTTTTCTTATGTGGATAATATAATTTAAAAGAGAGTTTAAAAATTTAAATCCTTCCTTTTATAAGATTCTACAAAAGATTAAGAGAAGAGTTAAAATCTCTTTCCTTATTTGTAGATTAAAAGGTTGATTTTAATTTTGGTAAAAACTTTTCTTTTAATTATATTCATGATTTAAAAGAAAGTTTAAAAATTAAAAATTCTCTTTTATTAGTTTCTACAAAAGATTAAGAAAAGATTTAATATCTTTCCTAATTTGTAGATTGAAAGGAGATTTTAATTTTTAGAGATAACTTTCCTTTTTGGAAATTATCCACATATTTAAAAGAAAGATTTTAATTTATAAAATTTCTTTTTATTAACCAATCATGAAGGGATTAAATTATTGGAGAAATTTTATAAATTTCTGGAGACAAATTAGGAAGTTTTAATTAATTAAAACTCTCCTTGTTTGTAGCTTTGGTGTGGCCGGCCAAATAATTTGAAAAGAGAAAATTATTTTAATTAAATAAATTTTCCTTTTCAATGGCAAAAGAATTAAGGAAGTTTTTATTAAATTTTCCTTATTTGCCAAGACCAAGGATTATAAAAGAGGGGTAGAGGAGGCTTTAAGGCTAACGACTCTATTCTATTTTTCCTCTCTTTTCTCCTTGGGTGTGGCCGGCCCTTTCTTTCCTCTCCTCTCCTTTGTGTGGCCGAAACCTTCTCATGATGGAGATAGCTTTGGTGGCCGGATCTAAGAAGGAGAAGAAGGAGAGAAAAGAAGCCTCTTTTCTAGCATCCCTTGGAGCATGGTGGTGGTGGCCGAACCTCTTCATCCTAGGAGAAGTTTTGATGGCCGAAACTTGTAAGGAAGAAGAAGGTGCTTGGTGGTTCTCATCTCGGAAGATCGTTGCCCACACAACGCCCGAGGTTAGAAGAGGAATACAGTAGAAGATCAAGAGGTCTTTCTAAAAGGTATAACTAGTAATTTTTGTTTCCGCATCATACTAGTTATTTTTGGAAATAATACTAAATACAAGAGGCTTACAATTCTAGAATTTCGAATATGTTTTTCGATGTTGTGTTCTTTTATTTTATTTTTCCTTGTGATTTGATTGTTCTTTTCGGTTAACCTAAAGTTATTTTAGGAAATTAAATATTAGCTTTCTATAAAAGGTTTTGTCTAGTCGGTGGTGGTTGCTCTCATATCCAAGAAGGCCATGTGCCTCGCCACGTCAGTACTGGGAACCAATTATGGAAATTAATATTTAATGGAATTAATAACTTAAGGTGATTTGGGTCGAACGTGTTAAGTTCCGCAGGAGATCCAAGTCTAAACCTAAAAGAACAAATAGATTAAGTTTTGGATCAAACGTGTTAAGTTCCACAGGCGATCCAAAATTTAATTTAAAAGAACACATGGTAGCTAGGAAAGGGTTCAGATCTTTGTACAAAATTTTTGTACAGTGGAACCTCTAGGTTTTCCGAGTAGCAACCAACATCCCATTCGTGATTGAGAGAGTCGTCAGCGATCGTTAGTTTATCCTATCAACCGTTATCTACCATTCGTGGTTGAGAGAGTCTTTAGTGATCATTGGTATATACCCTATTTACCCATGGGGTCATCCGTGGTAGAGCGTTCCCCTACAGACAGTGACTAGTTATTTACCCTATCCGCCCACGGGATCATCTGTGGAAGAGCGTTCTCCCCGCGAACAGTGACTAGTCATTTACCCGCCCACGGAACCATCCATGGTAGAGCATTCTCCTGCAGTCAGTATTGGTTATGTGCTTGCTATATGCCAGTCATATATTTGTGTGTGCAGATTTAGATGTACTATATGTTGGTGCAATTGACCTCTAGGGTTTCGATGTTTGATAATATGACCAAGGGTTGACCGAAACAGGACTTGATGTTTGGGAGAGAGAAGTCTAGTCAGGACTAGATGACTAGCAAAGGTAAGTCCTAACCAAAGGTTAGGCAAAGTGAAAGTCCTGGTGAGTAAAGTCGGGCCCTAGTGAGTGAAGCTAGGCGTTGGAAGTCCCGGTGAGTGAAGTCGGGTCCTAGTGAGTGAAGCTAGATGGTGAAAGTCCCGGTGAGTGAAGTCGGACCCTAGTGAGTGAAGCTAGGTGAGGGAAGTCTTGGTGAGTGAAGCCAGACCCTAGTGAGTGAAGCTAGGTGGAGGAAGTCCTGGTGAGTGAAGCCAGGCAATGGAAGTCCTAGTGAGTGAAGCTAGGCAACCCTAGGAGGTAACCCTAGGTTATACTTGAATTCTGTTAATACTGTGCTAACTCAGTGTTGCAGGGAAGGTCAGCTAGGTTGACGGGCTGACCAAGTAGCTGACACGAAGTCCAGATAGGTCGACGGACTGACCGGATAGCTAACACGAAGCCCAGACGGGTCGAAGGGCTGACCGAACGTCTGGCAGGTAAGTGAAGGTAAGTCATTGGAGGGGAGTGACTATAAGGATGCATTCCTGGGAAGGGAACTTAGGCGCTGATCCGATTTAGAACCATTTCAGAACTCTAAGTCGAGATCCTGACTAGATTCCGGTCTCGGAGAGACGGAATCTAATTAATATTCTGCTTAATTTTAAATTGTGCTAATACTCTGTGTTGCAGGATATATCTTATATTTGTCTCCGGACTAACGTTTTTTGCAGGAAGGAATCTGCTGGAAAATGAGGGTTCGGGCGCTCGGAGGTCCAGGCGCCCGTATTGATTATACTTTGGCTAGATGGTGATTATATTGGGACACCTACGTTGGTTAGTAAGTATTTTACCTGAGACTGCATCCTTTAATCTTTTGTCAATATATTATTCATGCACTATCTTCTTCTACCTACTGAGTGGTTGTACTCACTACCCTTTACTTTTCCCTTGACTTTTAGGTTAGAATATTGAGTTACTTGTTTTATTATTTCCATTGCTTATGGTTATTGTTCTTTCTGTTCTATATTTTGAGTATTTCACATGTACATGCATATATATACGCATTGTCATTTATGATGTAGTGTTGTTATATTACATCGGTATTTTTATGTTGGCTTGAATTGACTCGATATTATATTTCTTATATTATCACTAGGGGGTACCGTTCGGTTTGGCGGACAAGTATACCCTCAGGACGTGACATCTAGTCCTGACTAGACTTCTCCTCTAAACATCAAGTCCTGTTTGGATCAACCCTTGGTCAAACTGACCAGACTTAGGTACATTGTCAAACATCAAAATCCTAGAAGCTTATTGCACCAACAATCTCCTTTTTTATGTTTGACAATTTTCTTAAGTTAGGTATTGGACTTTAGGGTTTTATATCAAAGTTGAGAGTCAAATATTTTTAACTTAAGGTCACTCTCCCCTTTGACACACATTAAAAAGATTACCTAAGATCCCCTTAATTTTATATTAACAATTTTGAAAACACTCGAGAAATCCATGTAAAAGCATTTGTTTTCAAACATTATTTTTGAAATAAGATCATTTTTAAAAATATCACTTTTAAAATTGCAGTTAGAAAATAATTTTCAAAAAAATTTCAAACATAGTTTTAAAGAATTTTAAAAATTAACTTTCAAAGAATTTTGCAAACTATGTTTGGTCTTTCAATCAGGACTTCCTTTCAATCTGACATTTTCTTAGGACCTTGTTAACCATAAGGAATACATCCTATGTGTCTTAGAGGTTGATCCAAATTAAAAGAACAACTACAATATATTTTCTAAAAAATTTTTAACGAACGTATTTTCAGAAGTTTTCAAAAGTATTTTCAAAGGCATTTAAAAAATATTTGAGAATCATGGGTTTCAAACTTTTTCAAAAAATTTTAAAAGTATATATGTCATCTTTGAATCAAAACTTCCTCCTCAATCTGACATATTCTTAGGAAACCATGTTAACCACAAGGAGAACTACCTATATGTCTAGTGGTTGATCCAAATCAAAAGATTAGTTAAAATATATTTTTCAAGACATAAATTTTTAAAATATTTTTTTTTTCAAAATAAATGTAAGTGTGTTTAAATATTTTCAAAAATATTTTTAAGAAAACATTTCTAGATTTTTCAAGGAGTTTTTAAAGATTTAAAAAGAATTCTATATATTTTTTTAAAAAAACTATTTTTTTTAAAACATTTTCTTGAATTTTCAAAAGCACCTCCCCTTTAACCTGGCACACCTTGATTATCCTTGTTAACTACAAAAAAATCTATCCAAGTGTTTAGGGGACTAGGTTCTAGTGTTGACCTTGGGATATGGATTTCTAGGTACTTATCAACAATCAATATTTTTCAAGTATATAGATTTTTCAAAATTTATATATAAATACACTCAATCAAGGATGAAATTCATTAAAATATTATTATGTTAAACCACTATTTTGAAAATAATTTTTAGAAAATTATCTATAAATTTTTAAAATTTTTTCAAAATATTTTCTATTTAATAGTCCTTATCATCTCACTCATTCTAAATATTTCATCACAATCAATCAGGGTACCCTTATAGGTTTTGTGAGATGTTTTGTTAGTTTTATCTGATTTAAAATTTAAGTTTGAATCTAAGGATTGATTTAGACTTGAGTTAGATTAAGATTTGACAGTTAGTTGGTTAAATATCAATTTCAATAATCGACTTCTAGGTTGTGGCAAGACATGAAGCCTTCTTGGGTATTGGAACAATAACCACTTCTAAACAAAATCTTTTAAAAAAATTAAATATTTAACATTTTTTCTGAGACCCTTCGGTGTAACTAGTCAAGTGTCGATCAAACCTAAGTTCTTTATCATTCTAGATTAAGAATGAATGAAATATTAGTATCAATGACATGACATTTATCAATATAAATTAACATTTAATAATGAATGTACATGGCAAGTATGCATGTGTCAAACAAGTCAAATAATTTATAGTTGATTTCTAAGGATGCATCAAATTCTCAATTTGATACATTTCGTGTGAACCCACGAATGTGTAAACCCACTTTGACACATTTTAAATTTTATTATTTTAATTTTTTTCATTGGGTAAGATTTATTAATTAGTTTCATAATTAGTTTTAATTTAATTTTTGAATTGTTGGATTATGAAAATTAATTTTGAATTTTAAGATTTAATCTTGAATTCATAGTTTCATAATTAAATGATACTTAATTATAATGAATTAATTTCGTATATATATTTTTTTGGTATTTAACTTAGAGTTTATCATTTGGTTTAAATTTATCAAAATTTTGTTTATTTTATTATTATTATCTTTTTTAAAATTTTGGTTTACTTGGTAGAAATGAGTAGATTCTATTTCTTGAATTTTTATGTTTAAATTTAAATTTATTATTCATTGTTTCATTATTAAATGGTACATTATTATAATTGATTAGGATCAAATTTTTTGTAATTAAATTAATTTTGAACTTTTAAGACTTAATTATTAATTATTTTATAATTAAAGGGTACTTTATTATATTTAATTAAATTTGAATTTTTACAATTAACATTTGAATTAATATTCTTAAAATTTGTAGATTTGATTTAGAGATTTTTGTGTTTTAATGTTGAGTTTTTAATATTTAAGTATGTAATAGTAGAATTTATTTTATCTTTTGAATTTGTATTTACGATTATCTTGATTATTATTTAACTTAATATTTAATCCTGGATTATTAACTAAGTTTGATTTATTCAAATTTAGTTTATCTTTTTTAGATGAAATATTAATTAAGTTGGAATTTGAATTATCTTGATCAAATAAATTAAAAATTTTATTGAGGTTTCGTGTAATTTTATCTAGTTCTAGATTAATTTAGTCATTTTCTTGACTAAATATTTCTGATTTTTAGGTTTAAGATTTGAATTTATTTTGTTATTTATTTTTGAATTTTAAATATTTTATTAATTAATTTATCAGAATATTTAGATTTATTAATTAAATTCTCACAGTTAATAATTAAAATTTTAGAATTATTATTTTCAGAATTATTAATTAAATTCCTAAAATTATTAATTAAATTTCTAGAATTAGTAATTAAAATTTAAGAATTATTATTTAAATTATCAGAAATATTAATTAAAATTTTAGAATTATTATTTATAAAATTATGGTCAAGATAAGAATTTATGTTGTTAAGATTTGAGATTTTATCTTCTAAATTTTTGAGATTTAATTTTGAATTTTTAAGATTAGAGTTGATCAAATTATTTTTAAAATTATCTTGATTCTTAATTAAGCTATTTTAATTTTTCAAATTAGAATTATCTTCATCATTCTTACTTGAATTTTTAATTAAATTTGAAATAATTTTATTACTTAGATTTGAATTTTTTAGATTATTTTTTTTGAATGTTTTTTTAGATTTGTTGAATTAAATATTTTATTAAGTATTTTATCATTTTTTATTTGAGTTTTTAATAATTTTAATTATTTCTAAATTTTTAAGATTTAATTTCAAATTTTTAGAATTTGAATTTAAGTTATTAAGTTTATTTTGATCATTATTTAAATTAATTATTTCTGAATTTTTAAGATTTAATTTCAAATTTTTAGAATTCTAATTTAAGTTATTAAGTTTATTTTGATTATTATTTAAATTAATTTTGTCTTATCATTATTAATATTTGAATTAGTCAAATTATTTCTAGAATTATCTTTATTAATTAGATTAAAATTTTTAAATTTAATATTTTATTAATTTAATTTAATTTTGAATTATCAGAATTTAAATTTTTCACGTGAACATTTTTATTAATTAAATTAAATTTTAAATTATTAGAAATATTCAAAAAATTAAATCTAATTTATCATACACAATATTATCTAATTTATTATAAAAATTATTCTCTAAATTATTATGTATAGGGGTAGTTTCGGAAATAATATATTCATGTAAATTTATTGACCTATTTTCGAATATATGATTGAAAAAAAATCAGATTTGCATGAAATATAAAATTACTAACTTTTTTCTTGTCAGGCAACCGTTCTTGTAGTGTCCGAACTCTTGGCACTTGAATCATTTGATGTGATCTTTGCTCCTCCGAACTCCGGGCATCAATTCCTCCTTTTCCATCGGTGGTGACGTTCGATACTTACGAGTAGGACACTTATTTTTACAGTGTCCTCTCTCCCTACACTTGAAGCATATAATATGTAATTTAAAATTTGATATTAAATAAAATTACTTTTTTACCCTTCTCCCTCGGCATAAAGATATATAGAGATAGATCTAAGAGATTACTTGACCTAAGTCAAAGTACATATATTGACACGGTATTACTACGATTTGCCATGCAGAATTCCAAGAAAGGATTTCTACCGATGTCACATGGTGTGAGTCTTTCGAAGACTCAAAGTCCCTCTTCTAGAGAGGAGAGAGACCGCATGGATAAGATCCCTTATGCCTCAGCCACAGGATCTATCATGTACGCTATGCTTTGTACTCGTCTTGATGTTTCGTATGCTTTGAGCATGACGAGCAGATACCAGTCAGATCCAAGTGAGCGTCATTGGATAGCAGTCAAGAATATTCTTAAGTACTTGAGAAGGACTAAAGAATATTTCTTGATATTTGGAGGCGATGACGAGCTAGCTGTAAAGGGTTATAGTGATGTCAGCTTCCAAACTGACCAGGATGATTATAGATCGTAGTCTGGGTTCGTGTTTTGCTTGAATAGTGGTGCTGTGAGCTGGAAGAGTTCGAAGCAGGACACAGTTGCTGATTCTACAACAGAGGCCGAGTATATTGCTGCATCAGAAGCAGCAAAGGAGGCAGTTTAGATCCACAAGTTCATTACTGAGCTTGGGGTGGTTCCTAGCATAGCTGATCCTATAGAGCTCTATTGTGACAACAATGGAGCAATTGCGCAGGCTAAGAAACCTCGCTCACACCAGCGGACCAAACATATACTACGACGCTTCCATCTCATTCGAGAGATCATCGATAGAGGAGATGTGAAGATTTGCAGAGTACCCATAGAGGCTAACATCGTTAATCCCTTGACCAAGGCTTTGGCAAAGAGAAAGCATAATGGTCACACTAGGTCATTGGACCTTAGAGCCTACACTGATTGGCACTAGTGCTAGTGGGAGATTGTTAGTGAGAGCCCTACAGCCAATTATGTGATGATTGTTGTATGGACTCGATGTATCATATTCCTATATATTTATAAATGTATTTCTTTATGGTTATTATGCTTACTTGTATTGGTGCCAAATAACTAAGTATAATAGCGTCCTTGAGTAGAAGGTTCTTATCTATATCAATCAATTGGTTGAATTGATAGTGAGATGATATAGAGAACACTACTCTTAATCATTCCTAGTCAAGTATTAACATTCAGGGACAATGTTAATGCGATGAGACTAGCATGTAGGTCAACTCGATGACTTGATCTCACAAGTCATGGATATAGAGATATCAAGTTGACACATGGGTATGCATTGGAGAAGGTATACTGAATGACCCGCCATGAGAAAGTATCATGGATCGTTATATGAGTGTCATATACTTTCTCATGTGACTATTAGTATGACTATCAGTCCTTGGACCTGAAGTCACCATGGTTCCCTACATAAGGAGTTACATACTTTGGCTTCGTCAAACGTCACCCGTAAATGGGTGGACTATAAAGGCGACTAATAGGTATGTAACAAATTATGCGGAGGGATGTGAGTGATGTAGATGGGATCTATCCCTCCTATATAACGGGAGTGACATCATGATTCTTGATAGAGTGAGACCACTAAGTGCATGACCATGCCCAAATGAGTCAATATGAGATATTGAGCTCATTTGATTAGAGTGAGTCTACTTGGAGTTCAAAACATAAATTGATTAGAGCATGACACGGTCTATGCCTCAATTGATCAATTTAGATGTCAAGGATAGAAGAACATTGTCACATATTGTGAGAGTCACAATTAGTAGTCATAAAGGTGATGTTGGATCTCAACATTCTTTTAACTTGGGTAGTAATGATGTATTGCTAGATACTGCTCATTACTTATGTTTCTAAATGGGTTTAGGAGCATTGTCAACGTTACAATAACCTATAGGGTCACACACAAAGGGCAATTAGATGGAGATTAGGTTCATATGATGAACCAAGGGGATTAGGTTCATGTGATGAACCAAATTGGATTAAGAGTAATCCAATTACACTAATTGAGTTGGACTCAATTTGATTTATGTGTAGAATGAGTCTAATTTAGATTATGATTCATTGAGTCAATTTAAACCAATGAATAGAGATTCATTAAATTAAATTGACTTGAATCAATGGTTAGATTTGATCAACCATGGGAGATAAAAAGGTCAAGTTTGACTTGACTTGAGAGGGGAGATGAAGGGTCAAGTTTGACTTGACCAAATGCCACCTCATTGTGACTTAGCATGGGGCCGACCAATGATGGTGTTCCATATCATCAAGACTACATCATAGTGTGCCACCTCATGAGGAAGACCAAGAGTCATGACTTTTGGTATTACATGGAGGTTTAAAACCCTCCTTTATGTGGCCGGCCACATTAATGCAAGCATTTGTGCTTATTTAACTTCTTCTTCTTCCTCCTCTCTTCTCTTGTTGTCTCCCTCTCCTCCATCGCCGAAACCATTCAAGGGTGCTAGCACACTCTAAGTGGTTTTTCTCCACCTTTTGTCCATGTGGATACGTGTAGAGGAGTGTACACTTGACACTCTACGAGATCCGACAACCTTTTGGACGAGCGGGATAAGCGAAGGGCATTGTAACGACCATCCTTCTTTATACTCTACTACTCTCTAAGAGTGACCGTTACTTAACTACTAACTCTACTTAACCGGTATAATTAAAAACCACGAGGAATCCCTACCGAAAAATTTCGGTAGAGTCTTCCTTGTACCGGTGACCATAATCATTAATACATAACATGATATACACAGCCACAGGCGGCTGGAACATTTATCAAACAACCACACAGTTTATAAGACATAACAACTTAAAAAAAAAAACTAATCTAGCAATGGTAAATGAATAAAACTCTAACAGTGGAAACAACCAAACAAACAATGCGGAATAGACCCAATAGCAACATTAGAAAAAATAGAAACAACTCTTTATCAATCTCTATTGACATAAAACATAAAGTGTGACTCAATTCCCCTGATCTCTCCCACAGTCCACGCATCACACACCCTCCGCACCACCTTGTCGCCTTCCTTGCTAAATCTTTTCCTTTCCTTTATCTGTAGTAAGAGGAAGTGTAGTCTATAAGCAAAATTTACTTAGTAAGAGCTATCTAACTCACAAAAACACGAATATGCATGTATACAGAAAGATCTAGAAACTATATGCTCTAAACGAAAGTAAAGCATAAACATAACTGCTCATGTCAAACTAATAGCAAAGAAAAGCTAAGAAATCTACTCATGTAATTCTAATAGCTAATCATGCTATACAAGGATAAAACCGCATGCTGGTAGATAAAGCTAATCATGCTAAATATCTAATTAGGAAAGAAACAAAACTAATACTGCATGCTAGAATTCAAAAGAACTAATCTTACTGACTCTAAGCATAAATGAAGCTTGTTTCATTTGTTTCAAAACTTATACTTATATACTTCAAAATAATAATCAACTTCTCTTGGGCCCGGCATTGTACCAATTTACGTGCATCCTTAATATGAGTCGAGGTAGCTAATCCCGAAACTACTAAGGTACTTCTAGGCGATCTTGTGCCTAGGGGCGATCTAGGAGCCCACCCAATGGACCTTGTGTCCGGTACATGCCATTAAAAAGTAAAATACTTATTTTCTTTTTAACTATAACTTCCTTATACTTGTTATTCTTTAATTCTCTTATAACAAAATGTCTTGACATTTATTCAAACACTTAGTGTGCTTTTAATCCTAAACTTTTGGAATTTAGGATCAATTTAAGACCTTGGTCTTTTCTTACTTATAATCACTCATAACCCCTAAAAGAGTTTAATAGAACACTATATGCATAAAAATTCTAGAGTTTCACAGAATAAACACAATTTTGCATATTAAGCTACACAATTCTGCACTATAAACTCTAAAGAACTAGAAACTGATTGTTTTAAAAGGAAGGCTACTCATGCACATCTAATAACATAAGGAACTAGAAATCTGCTCTAAGATTGGAGTTCTGCATATTGAGGTAACAAGGAAACTCAAATCTGTATGCTTAAATGGATGGTAGCAAAGAAGCATATCTAAACCACATGCTAGAGTGAAGAACTCACATCTGTATCCTAGAATGAGTATAACTAGAAAACATATCTAAACCTCAAATTTGTATTTTTTTTTTAAAATAAGGACTACAGCTTTAGTTGTTCCATAATTCCAAACCTCCAAAGCAGTTAGGTGAAACAACTACATTAAACCTCAATAGTGCAATAACATTCAAATATCGTAAAATCAATGGATCACAACTACCCAAAATCAGCTAACATGAGGTAAACTTCAACTCTACTCATTCTACAATCTTGCTCATTTAATCATGATAGAGAGTTATCTGAACTAACCATTACCCTATCTACAAGAAAGGTTTTGTCATTAAACAAGTGTTGTACCAACATTTAGGGTCATCTAGAAAGAGTAGAAATCATGCTCAGAATTGATCTAATATTTAACTCTCTTTTCTCATCTTCTAAACTAAACTTCTACTCTGAAGTTACTACTTGCATATCTAAGTTACTCTCATACTTCTCACCTGTTAAATTCATTACATCAATTCAAATCATCTTTAGTCTTAATACATGATACTCACCAAAACAACATATTACATATGCTCATCTTCACTCTTTCATCCACACTTCTGCACTAAAGAGATTACACTACTTACTTCATCATAAAATAAACCAAAATCACTGCCAGATCAACCTCCAATTAGCCTAATAAACCAATACTTAATCCAAGTCATTCTATGTTCATTGCCTAATAGCAGAACAAAGGGAAACTAAAAACTTAAAGAAAAATCTAACTATATACTTGGAATATAAAGGCAGTTCGTTGCATATATATATATATATATAAACTAAACTGAAAATCTACATCTGAAATGTTTTCATGAAATCTGAAACTAACATGCTAAACTTAAAACTATAACTGCAAGTTAAATTAACAAAAGGAAATTGAATCGAGCAATCCGTTCATTGAAACAAAGCAGAGTCTCTCTGTATAAACAGAATCCAGACAAGTAAGGAGAAGACACAACCTTATAAGCTAAATCCCAACTACTGGGATAAGATCTTCATTAAAGACTTCCTCGAAACTTATCCTACCATGTAATGAACATCTCTAAACCAAAAGAAACAAGCCGCGTTCACGGAAATCACATTCTGCAGTAAGCTTACAAAAACAACCCTACAGACTTTAGAGGAAACAAAAATCTGCAAATGCTAAGCAAAAACTATTAAAAATCTGCACTAATGTTTGACGGAAATCTGAACATACGATGGAAACATCAACAACTTAAACTATTCTGACTCAAATTCCCCTAAATTTGTCCCTGGAATACCATCAACACCAAGAAACTATCACAACTTAAAATCAACTCATCATATCCAAAACTGTTCCAAGATTCCAGCAAAACAAGGAAACCATCAAAGAGCACAACTTCCTCATTCTTATGTCTAATTCTATCAATGATCTTCTCCAAAACTTCCGGAAACAATAGGAAGAAGCAAAACATCATAAACCCCTACCTAAAACATCAAATCTATATTGCTCTGGTAAAAGCCAAACCTCATTCGGAGAAACCTTTTGAAGGACAGTGCAAGAAACCTTGGGAAACCAATTAATCCGTGAATCAAAACCACATAGGAAAGCAAAACAATCACCAATCCTAATCAACATCTCACGAATCTGAAACAAAGCAAAGAGAAAATTTACAACATTCAAATTCTTGCAGGAATCCATTGAGAATCCCCCAACTGAATCAATAACATCAAGGAAGGCACAAATCAAAACGATAACCTCATAGGAACACGAAACGAAGCAAGATCATCACAGAATCCCTCAATCCAAAACAAGAACCTCACGAGAAGAAATCAACTCGTCTCACATTCCATCATTCGGCAACAACACAGCCCTAGGTTTCATCCAAAGCTTCGGGAACAAGAAAAAGGAACAAGAAATAAACTTCGAAGCTATCTTACCGCAGGTGAGTAGCAACTTACCTATCCTTGAACTCAAAATCGGGGAGGGGAGTTGCTAGGGTTCGGAGAAAACTCAAGTTCTCCGGCTCTTCTTCGTTGCTCACGGGTCCTTCTTGACGAGTGGATCACTAAGGTATGAAGACCTCATGGAGAGACACCCTCGCCGGTGCCGGAAGTGGTGCCCTAACACTGCTGCGTTTTCGCCCGAGACGAGAAGTGCCGACGCCGTGAGAGAGAAAGGTGAGGTAATATTTTAGGTCACGGGAACATTAAACACCTAAGTTCTCCTTTTAATACTCTAATGTTTCTGTTAATTAGTACTACTTAAATATATTTTGTTCCCTACTTGATTAACAAAACTCCCGTGGAACATTTGGTTGGTTGCGTTCTGCTTAATGCTCGGGTTGCAGGTTCGAGTTTCGGCTGCATCCCTTCTTATTACAATTTATTTCCTATTCATTAACTACTGCTTAAATAGATTTTGCTCCATATTTATTCACAAAACAATTCCGGAACAGTTGGTTAGCTGGATTCGGTTAAAGCTTGGTTCAGGTCCACAGTTCGAATCTCGACTTGAATATTTTTTTATCGAAACTTTTTCGTTTAATAAAAATACCAAACGACCTCCAAAAATTACATAGAAATACTCTAAAAATTTCTAAAAATCTCTAGAATATTTCTATAGCATTTTAAAATATTTTTGAATTACTTTTGGGACTCGGAATGGAGAAATTTGGGTTGTTACAAGCATCGCGACAGGGGTAACACTCTTATCATGTAGATCTAAGGTAGATCTAGGATAAACAAACATGTACATGAATTTTATTTATCTTCGCACGGATCCGTGGCAAGACTTCGAGGTTTTCGCAATGCAAAAAATGATTTTTGCGGCTCGAAAGTCCCAACACATCTTATGTAACGACCACTCTTCTTACTACTACTACTCTCTAAGGATGACCGTTACTTAACTACTAACTCTACTTAACCGGTATGATTAAAAATCACATGGAAACCCTACCGAAAAATTTCGACAGAATCTCCCCTGTACCGGTGACCATATTCAACAATACATCAATATATACTCAGCTACAAGCGGCTGGAACACATATCAATCAACCACGCAGTTAAATAAGTATCAAACACACAAATATCTACTTACTAAACTGAACTCATCCTACATGCAATCTAAACAGAATAATCTCAAATGACATGATCTTAAAATACAACTCAAATGTTTACAATAACTAAAATGCGGAAACTAAAATTAAAACTTCTTTCCTAGTCCCAAGGCTTCCATAGTCCTGGCATCACATATCCTTCGAACACCTCCTTGTCTCCTTCCTTTCTATATCTTTTCCTTTCCTGTACCGGTGACCATATTCAACAATACATGCAATATATACTCAGCCACAAGCGGCTGGAACACATATCAATCAACCACGCAGTTAAATAAGTATCAAACACACAAATATCTACTTACTAAACTGAACTCATCCTACATGCAATCTAAACAGAATAATCTCAAATGACATGATCTTAAAATACAACTCAAATGTTTACAATAACTAAAATGCGGAAACTAAAATTAAAACTTCTTTCCTAGTCCCAAGGCTTCCATAGTCCTGGCATCACACATCCTTCGAACACCTCCTTGTCGCCTTCCTTTCTATATCTTTTCCTTTCCTGTATCTGCAGTAAGAGGAAGTGCAATCTATAAGCAAAATTTGCTTAGTAAGCGCTATCTAACTCACAAAATCACGAATGCGCATGTATACGAAAAGAACTAGAAACTATATGCTCTAAAAGGAAATAAAGCATAAACATAACTGCTCATGTCAAACTAATAGCAAAGAAAAGCTAAGGGATCTACTCATGTAATTCTAATGGCTAATCATGCTACTCATCTAATAGGTAAACATGAAAACTACTCATCCACTAGATAAAAATGGTAGAATAAAGAACTAAACTTACTGATTTTTAGAACTATATGAAACTTATTTCATTTGTTCTAACTTAATCTTTAATACTTTATGTTTATGTAAAACTCGTTTTACTCGTTCAAAAACTTATACTTATAATACTTCAAAATAATAATCAACTTCTCTTGGGCCCGACAACTGTGCTTTTACTTTTGTAACGACCTGACCAATTTGGCGGCCCATTTGGCGGCCCATTTGGCGACCCTCGGGTCGTCGACCGTCGGCCGTGCCGTTACTACTAGGTTATCTAAACCTAGGGACGACTATGGGAGCCCAACCCAAGGACAACTGAGAGTCCAACACAGTGCCACTGATAAAAGTAAAATACTTGTTATCTTTTAATATTTCTATATAATGCCTCGGCATTTTCTTTAGCACCTTGTGCGCCAAAATCCCTAAAGTCTTGACTTTGGGATCTACTTAAGGCCTTGGCCTTTTTCTTTCTTTTCTTTATCTTTCTTATACTTGTTAATACTTCTAAAAGAATACTTCTTTAAAAGAAACTGAAATGTTTAAGCAAAATCTAACTTTGAAACGCTTAACCCAAAAATCTGCCTACTATGCTAATAAAATTCTGCATATTAAAATCTGCATACTATACTTATAAAAATCTGCATGCTATGCTTATAAAAGTCTGCACATGTTCAGCTAAGGGTAAATGAATTCTGCACACTAATACTTAATAAAAATCTGCACACTAAAATGCTGCATATTAAGCTGACACAATTCTGCATATTAAGCTCTAAAGAAACTAGAAACTGATTGTTTTAGAAGGAAGGCTACTCATGCACATCTAATAACATAAGAAACCAGAAATCTCCTCATGTTATTCCAATAGCAAAGGAACTAGAAATCTAAATCTGCACATGTTCATGTTATTTACTAGATCTAAATAGCAAAGGAACTAGATGCTAAAAGGGGACTAAAATTCTGTTAGTCAAATTCTCGCATGAACAAGAAGAGAAATGCATAATCGTTACCAATAAAACATGCATTGAGTTTGTAGCATGCAAAAGCATAGAACCAAAACTAACATAACCTACTAATTTATCTCTTAAACATGGTTAGGTTTGCCATTCCTAAACATTATTATATGAACTGAATATTATATAAATTAGTTTAGAACATGCACAATTTATATAGAACCAAAACATGATATCATGATAAGAAATCAATCTAACCTTACAAGCTGTAGAATTACCAAATTCACAAAATTATAGAAACTAATTAAGAGTATTAACATAATTAAAATCATGCACAATTCAAATTTAAACTTGCTGTTAACACCAAATTAAACTTGCTGAAAGCTTAAAACATAAACCTCTACAAAACTGATTCACAACTTGAATTTCTATATATTGCTCTACTGAAAATATAGCAGCCCTAAAGGACCACTGTTAATACACGGCAGAAACAAAAGGGAATTGCTTCTGGAAACCCAAAATCTGCATTGTTTTTCATGCTCACTGCCAAGAACAACAAAAATCCGAAGCAAGCAAACTATAAGCTAAACAAACAAACAAGCAAACCCTATTTCCTTTCATTGAAGCACACGTTAGAAATCTCAAGACCAAAATTTACAATATACATTGCATTTCAAGAGAACCAGATCCGGAACCCCTCTTACCGCAGGTGAGTAAGCGACTTACCTCGGTTTCTTGAACTCACAGCCGGAAGGGAAGGACGCTAGGGTTTCAGGTGGACTCGCTTGCTCGGCGATCTCTTGCGTCTACACCTTCCTCTCGCTGAAGGGGTCTTGAGAACGTGAAGATCTCACGGGAAAGGTCCTCGCCGGCCACCGGAGACGCCGGGCTGCTCGCTGCGTCTTCGCCGAGAAGAGTCGCGCCGTCGAACTCGAGAGAAGGGGAGAGGGATCGAGAGAAATAATTTCCTCTCTTAACTTAACCTCTTTTTATAACCTAGGATTATTTTTATTACTAACCATTGCTTAAGAATATTTCGTACCCTACCTTTTAATGAAATACTCGCGGAAGAGTTGGTTGGCAGCGTTCTGCTTAAGGTGTGGCTCGCCGGTTCGAAACTCGGCTGCAACCATTTTCTGCCCATTAATTCTTGTTATTAAATTCTACTCATTAAATAAAATTCTCCCTTTATTTAATTAAGTAATAACTGCTAGCCCAGTTGGTTAGCAGGGTTTTGCTCGGGTCAGGGATCTTGGCTTCGATTCCTCAGCCGCGCACTTTTATTTCCAATTTATTTTACTGTTCCTAACTACTACTTAAATATATATCGCTCCATATATGATTAACAAAACATCTGTAGACCAGATGGTTGGACTGAGTTCGTTAAGATTCTGGTTCGGGTCCGTGATCTTGGGTTCAAAACCCGGCTTTAATATATATATTTTTTTATTTCTTTTACTTCTTCCTCTTGGTAAAAATACCAAACAAACTCCAAAAATTGCATAAAAATACTCTATAAATTCCTAAAAATCTCTAGAATTTTTCTAAAATATTTCTAGATTTTAATAAGGTCTTTTAGAACTCTAAATCATGAAATTTGGGGTGTTACATCTTATTCTGACTGTAATCATTTAGATGGACATGTTTAAACTGAACACTAGATTAAAAGCTCTATTTCAAAAGTTTGACCAAATGTTTGTTGTGAACTCTAATACTCTTTTCTATGAATTTTATTGTGCAACTGGTTATATATATGATAATTGTCCAATACTGTTTGACCGTCTATATAGAATGCATGTTGAAAGAAGGGGTGTTTTCTCTAACTATAATCAAAGGTTAGATCAAAATTTTTGTAAAGCTTGCAATGAAATAGACCATTCAATTGAGAGTTACTACAAGCTATGCAATTTGGGAACATCAATAGAAGAACTTGATAGAAAAATTGATGAAATGGCCTCATCAAATTCACACACATATGGCTCTGACTCGAATGCCCCCCAATTTTTTTTAGCTTTAATAAGGGACAGGGAAACTATGTAGATGCTATGGAAACTCAATCATTTGAGGATAGAATGTTAAAACGATTAGAGGTGCTTCAAGCTATTCAAGCTGAATCACTCAAGGATATCAAGAAAATGCATGATACACTTGATATAATGGACTCAACAAACAATATAATTTCAACTAATCTCGAGACTATAATAAGAAAACGTTGTGATGAGCTTGAGGATCATGAATCTAAGACTTTTATAAAGGAGTGTACCACTTTAATTCCATTACCTCCTAATATCGAAGATCTAGAAGAGCCTTTCCTTCCTACATCTAAACCAATTTATAGTCATGTTGTGGAGGGATGTGTAGGGGTGACCCAAGAATCTCTCCCCTTAGTCACACAACCATTAGTCACTTTGGATGATGTAGGACATGAACTAGTTGATGTTGGTTGCTACTCGGAACACTGTTCTAGTTCCCCTGTACAAATTTTTTTTACAAGCATAGAACTATCCTAGCTACCCATGTGCTTTACTGA
The DNA here is from genome assembly GCF_018446385.1 of Zingiber officinale. Classification (NCBI taxonomy): domain Eukaryota; kingdom Viridiplantae; phylum Streptophyta; class Magnoliopsida; order Zingiberales; family Zingiberaceae; genus Zingiber; species Zingiber officinale. Next base: position 46,929,867 of record NC_055994.1, read on the forward strand.
AGCTAAATTTGGATTGCAAATTATGCTTAACATTATTAATCCAAATTGTCCTTCAGAAGTTAAACTTGGATTGGAAACGATACTTAACATTTTTACTCCAAATTTAACCAATGTGATCTTCCTAAGTTAAACCATATTACAGAAGTCAATCAAATATCTATTTCAAAGATCAGCTTCCAGGTTAAACATGGCGAGGCACTAGGCCTTCTTGGGTATGAGATCGTCCACCACTTCCTAGACAAAGCCTTTCAAAGAAATTAGATATTTAACTTCTTATAGTAAAGTAGGTTTAACTATAGAGATCTCAATAGAAACACAATATCAAAACATGAAATCGAACAATAAAATCAATAACCAAAATGATAATCTAAAACTGATAACCTCTTGTGTTTGGTTTTTCAAGATCTATACAAAAGATGAACTAGTTATGATGCGAAAACTAATAACTAGTTATACCTTTTGTAGCTTATAAACCTCTTGATCTTCTGCTGTATTCCTCTCCTTTTCTTGGACATCGTGTGGGCGACGATCTTCCAAGATGAAATCCACCCAAGCTTCTTCATTTGCTTCCTAGATTCGACCACCGATTAACCTCCAAGGGATGCTAGACAAGAGAGCTTCCTTCTCTTCTTCTTCTCTTTCAAGCAACCGACCACCAAGAGATCACCAACCTTGATGCCGCCGACCTCCAAGAGAGAAAACAAAAGGATAAAAAAAAGGACAAGGGCCGGCCACCAAAGGATTGGAAGAGAGGAATAGAAGATGCCTTATCTCATGAGGCACCCCTCCATCTCTTTTATAATCCTTGGTCTTGGCAAAAAAGGAAAGTTTTAAACATAATTAAAACTTCCTTGTATTCCTTGCCAATGACTAAAAAGGAAAGTTTTAAAATAAAAAATTAAAACTTCCTTTAATGCTTGTCATGGACGACCCTATACATATGCTCTAAACAAGGAAAATTTTAAACATAAAATTAAAACTTATTTATTTGTTTCTGATAAGAAATTTTTAATAAAAAAAATTTTCTTTTAAATCCCTTATTGGTTACAAAGGACAATTTTATAAATTAAAATCTCACTTTTAAAAACATATGGATGGTTACAAGAAAGGAAAGTTTTATAAAAAATTAAAATCTTTCTTTTAACTACAAATAAGGAAAGATATCAAACCTTTCTCTTAATCCTTTGTAGATAGCTATAAAAGGAAAGATTTTAAAATTTAAAAACTCTCTTTTAAAACCATGGCTTCCACAAAAAGAAAGATTTTAAAATTTAAAATACCCTTTTATTTTAATGTAGTCGGCCACCTAGCTTGGGCTCCAAGCTTGGCTGACCATAAGCTTGGCTCCACTCTTTAGCTTGGCCAGCCATAGCTTGGGGTCCAAGCTTGGCTTGGCCAGCCACAACAAGATGGATAAGAAGCTTAACTTTAAGTGGATATAAGGCTTTATAAATAAGAGGCTATAACAGGGATCGAGAGGAGGAATTGGTTTTGGTCTCCCGATGAACTTGAGCTTCCCGTGTTCGCCCCGAACACCCAACTCAAGTTCATCAATAATAACTCATACCACTAAAGAGTTATTATTACACTATCGCACTAATCGCATATTACAATATAAGCTCCTTCTTATCATGAGTGTGTTAGTCTCCCTGTATTTAAGATATTGAATGTTCACTAATTAAATGAGTTACTGACAACTCACTTAATTAATATCTTGCTCCAAGAGTAGTACCACTCATCCTTATTGTCATGTCAGACTAAGTCCACCTGCAGGGTTTATATGACAATCCTTATGAGCTCCTCAAGGGGACATCATCAACCTAGATTACTAGGACACAGTTTCATTCTATAATCAACAACACACCATATAAATAATATGATTTCCCAACTTATCGGACATATTGATTTAACGAACTAAATCTCACCCTTTGATAAATTAAAGACATAAATATTAAGTATACGTGCTTGTTATTATATCATGATTAAGAGTACGCACTTCCATAATAACAGAGATTTTGTTCTTTTATGTAGTCAGTATAAAAAGAAACTACCTCAAATGGTCCTTCTCAATACACTCATAGTGTACTAGTGTAATTTTATAGTTAAGATAAACAAATACTACATTACACTACAACCACTCCAATGGTTTGTCCCATTCCAACTTGGTTGTGAGCTACTATTTATAATTTATAAGGAACTGATAACATGATCTTCTGTGTCACACCAAACACCATGTTATCTACTATATAAATTAAATGGACAACTGCATTTAAATGCAGACATGACCAATGTGATTCTTATGTTTAAAATAAATATTTTATACCAAAAGCTAGGCTTTTAGTATACATCCCAACAGTCGAGAGTGTAGGGACTTGTGCAATAGAAGCTAACTCAAGAATCACCTCTTTTAGAAAGACCACCACTTGAGCCACAATCTTCCTTATCTAAATTCCAAACCATGTTTGATGACTTACTTACATTAGTGATTGGTAAGAGTCAAATTTTAATTGATTTATCTACTGTTACTAATCAATTCTTTTTTTTAGCATGGAGGAGATAGGACATATGTTTCACAAGACTCACAAGGACATGATAGGTGTTGGATCGTGATCGTTCGATAGACGAACCAAAGATGACATAGAGATTTACTTGGTTCGGAGCCTTTGGCGACTCCTACTCCAAGGTCCACACATAAGGGTGCTTTCGGTGGACAATTACTAATAATTTGAATAGTAATTACAGAATTAAGGTACAAGAATTAATTAGTAAAATAAAAACTGACAATTAGAAAAGGAAAAAAAACTAGAACTTTGTCAGAGAGCTTTCGCAACGTCACAGGAGCACCAGAGATCGAAATGAGAGTTGTTGTTCTGACTCCAGCCTTGACCCTCCTTATATATGAGGTTTGGGGCGCCTGAAACCTTCAGGGTGCCCCAGTTGTGACGTAGTCGAGACAAACAGCGAACTCCATGTGGCACAATGATGTTGGGGATAGAATTTGCCTCCGGGCGCCCTGGTACCTCCCGGGCGCCCAGACCCTGTTTTCCAACGGTTCCCTACCTATAAGAAAACGTTAGTCTGAGGTAAATATATATCCTGTAAAATAGAGTGTTAGCACAGTTTATCATTAAATAAAGTATTAATTAGATTCTGTCTCTCCGAGACCGGAATCTAGTCAAGATCTCGACTTAGAGTTCCGAAATGGTTCTAGGTTAGATCGGCGCCTAAGTTCCCTTCCCAGAAATGCGTCCTCACAGTCACTCTCTTCTAGTGACTTACCTTTACTTACCTGCCAGCTATCCGGTCAGCCCGTCGACCTAGTTGGACTTCGTGTCAAACGCCCGGTCAGCTCGTTGACCCATTTGAACTTTGTGCCAGCTATCTGGTCGGCCCGTCGACCTAGCTGGGCTTCGTGCCAGACATCAGGTCAGCCCGTCGACCTGTCTGGGCTTCTCCTGCACACTCGGCCAGAGTGTTAGATCAACAACAAGACTAACTTAACCTATTTGTCATTCATTAAAACCTGGGTTAGACCGTTAGTGCTAACCACACCAACAATCTCTCCCTTTTTGATGGAATGACAACTTGGTTAAGTTAGTGTATAATGCAAGTAAAATAAGCATTAATAGGTTTTTAAGTTAGTTTTTATTTTCAATTTGTTTTAGCTAATTTAACCACCTAACCCTCCCCCTTTGGCATTCATCAAATATAAACATGGATCAAATAATCATAAATACAACAAGTTGCAAGAAGAGTGCAAACACAAATCAGATCGACTCAGGGGAGTTGAATAATTAGAAATTTTGCTTTACAAAGTGTCTCTTATCATTTTCAAAAATAGCTAAGAAAGATAACTTAGAAAGAGTAATTTTTAATAACTTTTCCAAAATAGCTAAGTTTTGAAAAATGACTAAGTTAGAAAGAGAACTAATTTAGCAATATATCTTAGTAGTAAGTTTGCCGATTAATTTTCAAAAGATAATTATTGCAATCATAAATTTATACAAGCTAATTTTTCAAGTATAAGTTTAAAGTTTAACCAAAACAAATCCAAAACTTCAAAACATAAGTTTATATGTTCTAAAATAAACTTGAACTTGAAACATTTTTCAAACATAAAAGATAATTTTACAAAAGTAATTTTTCAAAAACCAGGTAAAATTCAATGTTCAACATCTAATTTTTCAAAGTTAAGTTTGTGAAATCTAATTTGCAAAACTAAGTTTGTAACATTCGATTCTCAAAACTAGTTTTCATACAATTTTTAAAACCAAAGAGAATTTGACATAAAACTTAGGTTAGGTTTCATAAACACATTTCTAAAACATTTTTAGAAGAATATTTTCCAAAACCTTATTTCAAAAATATTTTTTATAAAAAATAGATGTGAAAGTGATTGTTGCTCCCGTTGAACCTGACATTACAAAATCTGTCTAACCAGTTAGCTACTTACTAACTATTCAGAGGATAGCAGCTTTCACTTGGTTAGTCAAGTTAAGTCTAAGCATCAGTTAGTGTTTGACTAAACCGAATGACTTAACTTGATTACTATTTGTTTGGTATTTAATGCTCAGGCTTATATTGATGCATTGACATAAGCATCTTAAGTCCAGGCAATTTGCCTATGCATCTCACCCCTTTCTATATTTGGTAACCACAAATAAGAGAATCCTAGGGTGTTGGTTAGATGCTCAAGTACTAGCCCTAGGAGAACATGATTTCTAAAGAATTATTCTAGTCTAAGGCTAAAACTATTTTGAAATTCTAAAAATAGGAAATTTTGAAAGCATTTTACTTAGAATTTGAAAATACCTATTTTTGAACACGATTTTAAAATTCCTAATCTATTAGGCACATCCCTAATTTTCTATGTAGATTGCTAAATTCATTTTCAAGGAGGGGTTTAGTAAATATGTCAGCTAAATTAGACTTTGACTCAATGTACTTGAGTTCAATGTCTCCTTTAGTGACATGATCCCTGATAAAGTGATGCCTAATTTCAATGTGTTTGGTTCTGGAATGATGCACTGGATTTTTTGTTAAATTAATTGAACTAATATTGTCAATTAATACTTTTACATTTGTAAGGTTTAAGTTGAAATCTTTTAAAGTGTGCATCATCCATAATAGTTGTGCAACACATTCTCCTATGACTATATATTCTGACTCAGTTGTAAATAGAGCAACACAGTGTTGCTTTCTACTGAACCAGCTGATAAGTGATAGACCTAGTAGTTGACAACCACCACTTGTGCTTTTGCGGTCTAATTTGCATCCAGCATAGTCTGAGTCAGAATACCCTATTAATTTGAAATTATTAGTCTAGGATACCAAATACCTACATTTGTTGTTCCTTTAAGGTATCTAAAGATTCTTTTGACTTGAGTCAAATGTGATTCTTTAGCACAGGTTTGGTATCTAGCACATATACTAACTGTAAAGAAGATATCGGGTCGACTTGCAGTTAAGTACAGTAGGCTACCTATGACACTTCTATAGTGTTTTAAGTCAACTGGTTTCCATTTGCATCTTCATCTAGGATTGTGTTTACTGCCATAGGTGTTTTTATTTCTTTGGTGTTTTCCATTACAAATTTTTTAAGTAATTCTTTAGTGTATTTTTGTTGATAAATATAATTACCTTCATTTGTTTATTTGATTTGTAATCCTAAAAAGTAAGTTAATTTGCCAACTAAACTCATTTCAAATTATTGTTCCATTAAGTTTGTGAATTCTTCTAAAAATTCTGAATTAGTTGATCCAAAGATTATATCATCTACATAAATTTGGGCTATAAATATGTCCTCTTTTATTAATTTAACTAATAGGGTCAGGTCAATTTGACCCTGGTTATACCCTTTGGATATGAGGTAAGAGGTTAACCTTTCATACCATGCCCTAGGTGCTTGTTTAAACCCATATAAGACTTTCTTTAATTTAAATACATACTCAAGGTGTTCTAGACTTTCAAACTCAGGTGGTTGTCCTACATAGACTTCTTCTTTTATTAATTCATTTATGACTTGACGTCCATTTGGTATAGTCTAAACCCTTTATGGGCTGCATAGTTGAGTAACATTCTGATGGACTCTAGTCTAGCTACTGGGGCATAAGTTTCATCATAGTCAAGTCCTTCAACTTGACTAAACCCCTTGGCGACTAGCCTAACCTTATTTCTAGTGATTTTCCCAATTTTACTTAGTTTATTTCCAAATACCCATTTTGTCTCTATTAACTTTTTATTTTTGGATAGTGGTACTAAGTCCCATGTAACAGCCACTCTCCTTACTACTACTATGAAGGCGACCGTTACTATACTACTTATACTACTAAACTGGATTTCCCTTAACTTAAAGAAAATAAACTTGTCATGATATCTGTTGTTGTTGTTTGTTTTTTTTTTTTTTTAGCATGCTATCTTACTACTAATTATTTCAGTACTGCCAACAACCAAGTCTATCAATCATACTAAAATGTGTTAGCATGTTTCCATAATAGCATTTAAAACTTGTATGCATGTATATACTTGTGCATATTTCGGTCATGGCTGTACCTAAAAAAAAACCTGCATGCATAACAATTTATTACCAGCTCAACCTTTAAATGTTAATACTCTACAGTGTGCATAAGGAGAACTTCCGAGCATTTTAAAACCAAGCATTTTATCAAGCATCATCTATGCATTTAACCTTCCGAATGGTTCCCGAACCTACCAGCAGAAGACATCTGCCGACCAGTGATACCAGCAAATTATACCAAGCAAAGTAATTCCAGCAGAAAGAATACATGCATTTCTTTCAACTCATATATTGCATTTCCAGTTTAACACATGAATACCCAGCAATGTAGTAAAAGGGAAACTAAACTATGTAATTCCCACGGCCTCACGAAAACTGACAGCAATATAGATACCAAGCAGGAAAATTTTGAGCATTTCACAACAGGTTAAATCTTCCAGCAGTATCAAAAAGGCAATGCAATCAAGCGAAAAAGAAAAGAACTCTATGGTTTTAACTCCCACGGCAACACTAGGAAATTTCCAGATTTAAGCAATGCACCAAAACCGAATTTCATATAACTCAAACAATTCATATTGTACTCAACAGAACCAACGTAATTAATCAACTTCAAAACAGTAAAACAGGGAGAGCATAAAGAATCTAATTTTTATTAATTCTCCTAGTTATTTAAGAAGAAACCTAAATAATTTAACTTGCAGAAATTTAAAAACAAGGTCCCCAAATCTTCCATCACCGCCATCCACACACACATCACCAGTGTCTCCTTGTCGCCTTCTTCTATGCCATTTTAGCCTTTCCTTTATTTTTATCCATATCTGCAGTAGGAGGAAAAGTAGCATCTATAAGCTAAAAGCTTAGTGAGTGCTTTCTACTCACAAAATCCGATAAGAAATGCATATACGTAAAAGAAAACAGGAGGTACATGCTCAACATGAAATAGAAGTGAAACTACATCATGCATCTCTAAAGGAAACAACAATTTATCTTGTTAGAATCTTTCAATTTAGATAAAAGAAACTTGTTCTATTTGTTTCCAAAATTTAATACTTTTATACTTTAAAATAATACTCAACTTTACTTGGGCCCGGCATTGTACCACTTTGCGCGCCTTTCTTAATGAGAATTGAGGTAGCTAATCCCAAAACCATTAAGACACTTCTAGACTTTATGTCTAGGGGCAACTTGGAGCCCATCCCTTGGACCTTGTGTCTGGTACATGCCCTTTCTAAAAATAAAATACTTTTCTTTATATCTTACTTTAAATACTTCTTCTGATAAAATGCCTTGGCATATCTTTGAGCACTTGATATGCTACTAATCCCAATTCTTAAAAAGATTAGGGATTCTATTAAAAACTTTGGTCTCTTTTTTTTTAAAACTTCTAACAGCAATACGGAAAACTAACTACAAACTCAAAATTTAATCAATCTATCTCATATTCATTGCTTATTAAAATCAAGCCAAAACTAATAAAACTTGTAAAGGAATATGAGCATTCTGATTAAGACTTTAATGTAGTTATCAACTAAAAGAACGCTGCTGTTATCATACTTTTAATCATGCACATTAAGCATATAAGGAACCAAAACCTAGCTCATTGCAAAATATTTCCTTAACTACTCTTCTAACTTCAAACTGTTCTAACATGGTTCTAAACTTAAGGAAATAAATTAAGCCATTAAAAGAAACCAACAGGACTCTCTCAAATAGGGTTGATCTACACCCATTGCATGGCACAAACTCAAATCTGACTTACTCAACCATAAAATGATCCCATAATCCACCTAGCATATTCGGATTTAACAATTATGGCAGCAACCATTATAAACCAACCCGAAACCACAGAAACTATAGTTGGTTCTTCATAGATTAGAGATCAAAAATCTTGTATTAAGCCTTTGTTAAGTCTAATCGAAGAATTCTTTACAGATCAAACTTCACAAAAGGATTTTGTCTAACTTCTTAGAGTACACGGCAGTAAAACAGCAACCCTAGCATGCTTCACAGGAAACTCAAACAACCAGAAAACAAAAACAAATTGGAACTACTCCTACTGCAGGTGAGAAGCAACTCACCTTGTGTTCTTGAACTTACAACCGAAGGGGAAGTGCTCTACGGTTTGGATGAAGTGAAGGTCTCGGCGATCCCTTCCTATCCGCGTGTTCTCCTTGACGAGGAGACCACGAATCCGCGAACAACTCCCGGAAAGAAGTCCTCGCCGGCCGCCGGAGACGAGCCCTAGCGCCGTCGCCCCTTTTTCGCCCGAGAAAGAAAATCGCCCGAAAGAGTCGGCGCCGTCGCGAGAGAGAAGAGGAGTTTAGGTTTTTGTCCGAAAATCACTAAAGTCCTCTCTTTATAACCTAGGTAATTTGTTCTCTGTTAACCCTTAAATATTGTCCGTTCTCTCCTTAATTAACAATAGCCGCTGGCACAATTGGTTGGCTGCGTTCTGCTTAATACGCGGCTCGCGGGTTCGAGTCTCAGCTGCAACTATTTTTCTTCCTCTTTATTCTCTATTCATTTACTACTGCTTAGATATTATTCGCTCCATATAAGGTTAACAAAAATCGTGTAGCTCAGTTGGTTGGTTGGGCCGATTACAACTTGGGCCCGAGAAGCTGGGTTCGAATCCTAGCTCTTGCATTTTTTTTTTTTTTTTTTAAACTTTCTCCACTCGGTAATAATACCAACGGACTCCAAAAATTGCATAAAAATACTCTAAAAATTTCTAAAAATCTCTAGAATATTTTAAAAGCATTTTCAAATATTTTTAAAGATATTCAGAATTCAAAATAGGGAAAATTGGGTCGTTACAATTCCCCATACCTTATAAAAAGTTCGTCCACGAACTTAGAATAATTCTGGATATTTTTGTCTCATGCTATCCTCTCGTTCCCAAGTGACTTCCTCGTGCTTCTGGTTCTGCCATACGACCTTCACTAGTGGCACTTCTTTGTTCCTTAGTCTCTTGACTGTTCTGTCCACTATCTGTGTAGGTCTACTCTCATAACTAAGATCCTCTTGGATCTGCACTGACTGAGGTTCAATCACTTGGCTAGGGTCATGAAGACACTTCTTTAACATGGAGACATGAAACACATTGTGTATTGCTGACATGTCTTGTGGTAAGTCCAGTCTGTAAGCTACTCTCCCAATCCTCTCTATGATCAGGTAAGGTCCTACATAACGAGGACTTAATTTGCCCTTCTTGCCAAATCTCATCACTCCCTTCATAGGAGCAACTTTGAGAAAGACTAAATCTCCTACTTGGAATTCCAGTGGCCTTCTTTCATCATCAGTCTGAATGCCCAGCTCTACTTCCATTTCTCTTCTTTCTCCTGCTTCTTGCCAGCATATAGGTGATCTGCACTTTCTGCCATACAATGCTTCATATGGTGCCATCCTGATGGTGGCTTGGTAGCTGTTGTTGTAGGCAAACTCAGCTAAACACAGATACTTGCACCAACTGCCTTTAAAATCTAATGCACAAGCCCTAAGCATATCTTCTAGGATCTGATTTACTCGCTCTGTCTGTCCATCAGTCTGAGGATGGAAGGCTGTGCTGAACTTGAGCTTGGTGCCTAGTGCAGTCTGTACACACTCCCAAAAGTGAGAGGTGAAGCGCCCATCTCTATCAGAAATAATAGATTTGGGAACTCCGTGAAGTCTGATCACCTCTTTAACGTATAGCTGTGCTAACTGCTCTATAGAGTGTGACACCTTGATGGCTAGAAAATGAGCAGACTTGGTCAATCTGTCCACTATCACCCATATCGCATCGTATCCATTTGTGGTTCTTGGGAGACCTGTTATGAAATCCATGGATATGTCTTCCCACTTCCACTCAGGTATACTGACATGTCAGGCAGGTACTGACATATTTAGCCACATCTCTTTTGAGTCCAGACCACCAGAATTTCTGTTTCACGTCTTGGTACATCTTGGTAGAACCAGGATGCATAGAATATGGCGTATTATGGGCCTCTTCTAAAATTCTCTTTCTCAGCTCTTCATCATTGGGAACACAAAGGCGATTTCCCTGATAAAGAATTCCACTGTCTGATACTCGAAATTCTGAATTTCCTTCTTCTTGTATTCCTTGCTTGATCTTTTGGATATCTGGATCTTCACTTTGCTTTTTCTGTATATCCTCAAGCAGGGTTGACTCTAGGGTCAATGCAGAAAGTTGCCCATAAATAATTTCAAGTCCGAAATCTGACAACTCCTTCTGTAGTGGCAGGGCTAATGATGATAAGGACATCAAGGATGCACTGGACTTCCTGCTTAATGCATCTGCCACTTTATTAGCTTTACCTGGGTGGTAGAGGATTTCACAGTCATAATCTTTGACCAACTCTAGCCACCTACGCTGTCTCATGTTTAAGTCCTTCTGAGTGAAGAAGTACTTAAGACTCTGATGATCTGTGAAGATTCTACACTGGACTCCATACAAATAGTGTCGCCAGAGTTTCAGTGCAAAGACCACAGCTGCCAGCTCAAGATCATGAGTGGGGTAGTTCTTCTCGTAGTCTTTGAGTTGTCTGGAAGCATAAGCTATAACTTTTCCTTCGCATGAGTACAGCTCCTAAGCCCATCTTGGAAGCATCACTGTAGATGTCAAAACTCTTGTCATCCTCTGGAACAGTCAGTATAGGAGCACTGGTCAGTCTCCTCTTGAGTTCTTGAAAGCTCTGCTCACATTTATCTGACCATTCAAACTTCTTGTCCTTCCTGGTGAGGGCTGTAAGTGGAGAGGCTATCCTGGAAAAGTCCTCCACAAATTTCCTGTAGTACCCAGCTAAACCAAGGAAGCTTCTGATCTCCCTGGCATTCTTGGGTCTCTTCCAGTTGCTGACCGCTTCTACTTTGGCTGGATCTACTTGAATACCTTCCTTTGAAACAATGTGACCTAGAAATGCCACCTGTTCCAACCAGAACTCGCACTTTGAGAATTTAGCATAGAGTTGCTTTTGTTGAAGGGTCTGCAGAACTATTCTCAAGTGCGTGTCATGCTCCTCTGAAGTTCTGGAATAGACTAGAATGTCGTCGATGAACACAATGACAAATTTGTTAAGGTATTCTCTGAACACTCTATTCATCAAGTCCATGAAGACTGCAGGTGCATTAGTCACACCAAAAGGCATGACTACGAATTCGTAGTGTCCGTATCTGGTCCTGAAAGCTGTTCTGGGTATGTCACTCTCCTTCTCTTTCAACTGATGGTACCCAGAGCGCAGATCTATCTTGGAGAACACTGTTGCACCTTTCAATTGATCAAATAAATCATCGATCCTGGGCAGTGGATACTTGTTCTTGATGGTCACCTGATTCAGAGCCCTATAATCTATGCACATCCGCATAGATCCATCCTTCTTCTTGACAAACAACACAGGAGCTCCCCATGGTGAGTGACTACTGGAGACATGCGATATGGAGCTTTTGAAATTGGACCGGTACCAGGAACCAGTTCAATCTCAAACTCCACTTCTCTGTTGGGAGGTAGTCCAGGTAGCTCTTCTGGGAATACCTCTGGATACTCACAGACTACCCGAACTTCTTCCTGCTTAGGTCTTTCTTCTTCTTCTGTACTCACAATGAATGCAAGAAAACCAGCACACCCTTTAGCTAACATCTGGTGAGCTGTGAGAGAAGAGAGAAATTTCTGGGTCTTCCTCTTTGGTACTCCTGTAAATTCAAAGGATGGTTCACCTTCTGGACTAAAGATCACTTTTCTTCTGCGGCAGTCCACTGAAGCACTGTACTTGCTGAGGAAATCCATACCCAAAATGATATCGAAATCCTGCATAGCGAGGACTACCAGATTAACACATAGCTCTCGGTCTGAAATTCTGACTGGTACAGACCGAAGCCACTGACTAGATTCCATGACTTCCCCAGAAGGTAGGGTTGTCAGGAACTTGGAATTCATGCTTTCTGTAGGTACCTGTAATTCTTTGGCAAAAGGTATGGATACAAAAGAATGGGTCGCCCCAGTATCAAATAGTGCAGTAGCTATATGCTGAAAAATAACTACTTGACCTGTTACGACCGTGGAGGCACTAGCAGCTTCCTCTTTGGTAAGGGAGAATACTCTGGCATTGTCAAAGGCTGGAATTGGTGGAGCTTCCAACCTTCCTTGGCTGATCTGAGGTCCTTCCAGAGTTGCAGGCATATAATGTAGTTGAGGCTTGGCTCCATATTGTATTGGCTGTGGCTGAGGTGCTTTGAACTTGTTAGGACACTGCTTGGCCATGTGTCCTTCTTGACCACAAGAATAACATCCAGTCTTGCCCAAGAGACAGGCTCCTGGATGTGTTCTCCCACATTTAGGGCAGGGAAGGAGCTTAGTCTGTTTGATTTCTGGTCCTCCCTTCTGGTTACTTCCTGAATTCCACTGCTTTCTTTTAGTGCCCTTGCCTTTCCAGTTCTGATTATTTGACTGGGGTTTCTGATTTCCCCCAGTCTTGGTCTCCATCTTGATTGGCTTGTGTTGCTCTCTTTGTGCCTTCATGCTGCTCAGGTAGTGCTCAGCTACTAAGGCTCTACTGACCAACTCTTCTCCAGTCAGGGGCTGATGGGTTCCACTGCTCACATTGAGTGATATCACAGGCTTCAGCATTCTGAGCATTAGTCTGACTCGTTCCTTCTCTGTACTCACTAGTTCTGGGCAGAGACGGGCTAGCCTGTTGAATCTCTTAACTGCTTCCTCCACTGTCAGATCCCCCTGTCTGAACTCCATAAACTCCTCGTAGTGCTTGTTGGTGATCTTTTGGCGAAAGAACTCGTCGTAGAATTCTGTCTCAAAATCAATCCATTTCATCTGATTGATTGCCCTCTTGCTCTTTACTCTCTCCCACCACATGCGTGCATCTCCAGTCAGGCAGAAGGAGGCACACTTGACTTTCTCGACTTCTGGCCAGTCAAGAAGCTCCATGATGCTCTCCAGTGTTTTGAACCAAGCCTGGGCATCCCAGGGCTCAGTTGTGCCTGAGAAACTCTCTGGTTTTAGTTTCAGCCACTGTATGAGGTAGGCTTCTTGTCTCTGGGGTGCTGTGACGACTCCTTGGGCAGCTGGTGGAACCTCAGTTACCACTGGAGTCTCCACAGTTACTGTTTGAGGAGTAGGAGGGACTGGTTGCTGATTTGCCATCAGATTGGCAATTACTTGCTGCTGTTCAGCTACTTGTTTCTGAAGTTGGGCAACAACTTCAGAAAGATTGGGCTCAGTTGAGCCTGGCACCTCATTCTCCTGAACATGGTCCTCAACACGAGCGGTACGGGGACGTCCTCTTCTCGACATCTAGTTAAACAAATAAGAAAATTTGATGATTTCTCTACCCTTTCTAAACATACCCATTTATATATTAAGAAAGGAAATAGCTAAAAAAATAAAACTCTTATCTTACTCATTCTCTTATAACTATCCATCCATACTGCAAATAATAATGTAAATAAAGGAAAGCAATAAAGAAAGAACTTAAATACTTTCTTACTTGAAAGCGGCAAGGATGATGCTGATGTGTGTGTGTTGCTGGCAAATGGACCTGCTCTGATACCAACTGTAACAGCCACTCTCCTTACTACTACTATGAAGGCGACCGTTACTATACTACTTATACTACTAAACTGGATTTCCCTTAACTTAAAGAAAATAAACTTGTCATGATATCTGTTGTTGTTGTTTGTTTTTTTTTTTTTTTTTTGCATGCTATATTACTACTAATTATTTCAGTACTGCCAACAACCAAGTCTATCAATCATACTAAAATGTGTTAGCATGTTTCCATAATAGCATTTAAAACTTGTATGCATGTATATACTTGTGCATATTTCGGTCATGGCTGTACCAAAAAAAAAAACTGCATGCATAACAATTTATTACCAGCTCAACCTTTAAATGTTAATACTCTACAGTGTGCATAAGGAGAACTTCCGAGCATTTTAAAACCAAGCATTTTATCAAGCATCATCTATGCATTTAACCTTCCGAATGGTTCCCGAACCTACCAGCAGAAGACATCTGCCGACCAGTGATACCAGCAAATTATACCAAGCAAAGTAATTCCAGCAGAAAGAATACATGCATTTCTTTCAACTCATATATTGCATTTCCAGTTTAACACATGAATACCCAGCAATGTAGTAAAAGGGAAACTAAACTATGTAATTCCCACGGCCTCACGAAAACTGACAGCAATATAGATACCAAGCAGGAAAATTTTGAGCATTTCACAACAGGTTAAATCTTCCAGCAGTATCAAAAAGGCAATGCAATCAAGCGAAAAAGAAAAGAACTCTATGGTTTTAACTCCCACGGCAACACTAGGAAATTTCCAGATTTAAGCAATGCACCAAAACCGAATTTCATATAACTCAAACAATTCATATTGTACTCAACAGAACCAACGTAATTAATCAACTTCAAAACAGTAAAACAGGGAGAGCATAAAGAATCTAATTTTTATTAATTCTCCTAGTTATTTAAGAAGAAACCTAAATAATTTAACTTGCAGAAATTTAAAAGCAAGGTCCCCAAATCTTCCATCACCGCCATCCACACACACATCACCAGTGTCTCCTTGTCGCCTTCTTCTATGCCATTTTAGCCTTTCCTTTATTTTTATCCATATCTGCAGTAGGAGGAAAAGTAGCATCTATAAGCTAAAAGCTTAGTGAGTGCTTTCTACTCACAAAATCCGATAAGAAATGCATATACGTAAAAGAAAACAGGAGGTACATGCTCAACATGAAATAGAAGTGAAACTACATCATGCATCTCTAAAGGAAACAACAATTTATCTTGTTAGAATCTTTCAATTTAGATAAAAGAAACTTGTTCTATTTGTTTCCAAAATTTAATACTTTTATACTTTAAAATAATACTTAACTTTACTTGGGCCCGGCATTGTACCACTTTGCGCGCCTTTCTTAATGAGAATTGAGGTAGCTAATCCCAAAACCATTAAGACACTTCTAGACTTTATGTCTAGGGGCAACTTGGAGCCCATCCCTTGGACCTTGTGTCCGGTACATGCCCTTTTTAAAAATAAAATACTTTTCTTTATATCTTACTTTAAATACTTCTTCTGATAAAATGCCTTGGCATTTCTTTGAGCACTTGATATGCTACTGATCCCAATTCTTAAAAAAGATTAGGGATTCTATTAAGACTTTGGTCTCTTTTTTTTTTTTTAAACTTCTAACAGCAACACAGAAAACTAACTACAAGCTCAAAATTTAATCAAGCTATCTCATATTCATTGCTTATTAAAACCAAGCCAAAACTAATAAAACTTGTAAAGGAACATGAGCATTCTGATTAAGGCTTTAATGTAGTTATCAACTAAAAGAATGCTGCTGTTATCATACTTTTAATCATGCACATTAAGCATATAAGGAACCAAAACCTAGCTCGTTGCAAAATATTTCCTTAACTACTCTTCTAACTTCAAACTGTTCTAACATGGTTCTAAACTTAAGGAAATAAATTAAGCCATTAAAAGAAACCAACAGGACTCTCTCAAATAAGGTTGATCTACACCCATTGCATGGCACAAACTCAAATCTGACTTACTCAACCATAAAATGATCCCATAATCCACCTAGCATATTCGGATTTAACAATTATGGCAGCAACCATTATAAACCAACCCGAAACCACAGAAACTATAGTTGGTTCTTCATAGATTAGAGATCAAAAATCTTGTATTAAGCCTTTGTTAAGTCTAATCGAAGAATTCTTTACAGATCAAACTTCACAAAAGGATTTTGTCTAACTTCTTAGAGTACACGGCAGTAAAACAGCAACCCTAGCATGCTTCACAGGAAACTCAAACAACCAGAAAACAAAAACAAATCGGAACTACTCCTACTGCAGGTGAGAAGCAACTCACCTTGTGTTCTTGAACTTACAACCGAAGGGGAAGTGCTCTACGGTTTGGATGAAGTGAAGGTCTCGGCGATCCCTTCCTATCCGCGTGTTCTCCTTGACGAGGAGACCACGAATCCGCGAACAACTCCCGGAAAGAAGTCCTCGCCGGCCGCCGGAGACGAGCCCTAGCGCCGTCGCCCCCCCGAAAGAGTCGGCGCCGTCGCGAGAGAGAAGAGGAGTTTAGGTTTTTGTCCGAAAATCACTAAAGTCCTCTCTTTATAACCTAGGTAATTTGTTCTCTGTTAACCCTTAAATATTGTCCGTTCTCTCCTTAATTAACAATAGCCGCTGGCACAATTGGTTGGCTGCGTTCTGCTTAATACGCGGCTCGCGGGTTCGAGTCTCAGCTGCAACTATTTTTCTTCCTATTTATTCTCTATTCATTTACTACTGCTTAGATATTATTCGCTCCATATAAGGTTAACAAAAATCGTGTAGCTCAGTTGGTTGGTTGGGCCGATTACAACTTGGGCCCGAGAAGCTGGGTTCGAATCCTAGCTCTTGCACTTTTTTTTTTTTTTTTTTTTTTAAACTTTCTCCACTCGGTAATAATACCAAACGGACTCCAAAAATTGTATAAAAATACTCTAAAAATTTCTAAAAATCTCTAGAATATTTTAAAAGCATTTTCAAATATTTTTAAAGATATTCAGAATTCAAAATAGGGAAAATTGGGTCGTTACATCCCAGACTTCACTCCGCTCAAATTGAGCTAGTTCCTCCTACATAGCTATGGCCCAGTCTAGATCAATTAAAGATTCAGCTATGGTTTTAGGTTCGATTTTTGAAATTAAAGAAATTTGACTTAGGTTCCTAAAGGATGACCTAGTCTAAACCCTTAGATCTGGATCACCAATTATCTGGTCAGTTGGGTGATTTGGGTTGACTATAATAGTTCTAGGAGGTTGACTTTCTTGAGGTTCTTCTTCCTCTTCATGATTTAGGAATTGATTGGTTCTTTCAGAATTATTATTTTCTTGAACAAATTCAATTGGTTGAAGTTGGGTTTGTTCTTGGTTTAGTTTGGATTCTTCAAATTTTACGTTAGTGGTTTCTTCAATTCTTAAGGTAACCTTATTATAAACTCTGTAACCTCTACTATTTAGGGAGTATCCTACAAAAATTCCATTCTCTACTTTAGATGTGAATTTTCCTAAGTGTTCTCTTATATTTAAGATGAAGACTGGGCACCCAAATACTTTAAAGTATTTTATATTGGGTTGTTTATTATAATAAAGTTTGAAATAGGTTTTATTATGTGTTTTATTTAATGTTGTTCTATTTTGTACATAGCAGGCTGTGCTCACAGCTTCTGCCCAGAAATATTTGGGAAGATTATATTCATTTAACTTAGTTCTAGAGGCTTCAAGTAAAGTTCTATTTTTTCTTTCTACAATCCCATTTTGTTGAGGGGTTTTAGGGCATGAAAATTCGTGATGATAACCATTTTCAAGACATAATTTATTAAAGTTATGATTTTTAAATTCTCCCCCATTATCACTTCTAATTCTTTTAATTTTAAGATCTTTTTCGTTTTCAACTTGTTTACAAAAGTTTGTAAAAATTTCAAAGGTCTCATCCTTATTTTTTAAGAATTTCACCCAAGTGAACCTAGAGTAGTCATCTATTATTACTAGACAATATAAACTACCGTTTATAGACTTGACTCCATGGGAGTCAAACAGGTCTAGATGTAGAAGTTCAAGTATTGAATTAGTCTGAGATTGGTTAATTGGTTTGTGGGTAGATTTTGTTTATTTGCCTTGTTAACAATCATTACATATGGTTGAGTCTAAGTTAGGTAATTTTGGTAAGCCTCTAACTAATCCATTTAATTTACTTATATTTCTGAAATTGGTGTGTGACATTCTTCTATGTTATAACCATATTTCTTCTTTTTGTGTTAAATAACACTTAAGTGAAGAAGTGGTTAGGTTAATTGCATAGATGTTGTCTTTTCTAAACCCTTTTAGACTTATTTTAGGGTTATCTAGGTGCTTGATTAGACATTCTGAAAATAGGAACCTAACCTTATACCTAGTGTCACACAATTGACTGATACTTAGAAGATTATACTTAAAATTTTCAACAAGTAAGACATTTGTAATAATGAAGTCAGATTTTAGCTCAATGTTACCTATACCAATTACCTTGAGTTTACCATTGTTTCCAAAGGCAACTGTCCCTGAGCTTTTGCAAGTAAGTTGGGTGAATTTAGTGTGATCTCTAGTCATATGTTTGGAGCAACCACTATCCAAGATCCACTTAGTTTCCCACAATAGGTAGGAACTAAAATTAGTCTAAGTTCAGGTTGAGAAAATCTTGAGGTTAGTTTTAACATAATCCTTAAGTTAAAAAAATAAATAATTAATTAATTTTTTTTAAAGAGTTTTTTTAAAATAATTTTTAAAAGAGTTTTTAAAATAATTTTTTTAAAAAAGATTTTTAAAAGAGTTTTTAAAATAATTTTTTAAAAGATTTTTTAAAGGAGTTTTAAAATAATTTTTTAAAATATATTTTAAAAAGAGTTTTCAAAATAATTTGTAAAAGATTTTTTTAAAAGAGATTTTAAAATAATTTTTTAAAGAGTTTTTAAATTAATTGTTTTAAAAGATTTTTTTTTTAAAAGAGTTTTTTAAAATAATTTTTTTAAAAGAATTTTTAAAAGAGTTTTTTTTAAAAATAATTTTTTAAAAGATTTTTTAAAAGGTGTTTTTAAAATAATTTTTAAAAGAGTTTTTAAAATAATTTTTAAAAGATTTTTTTTAAAAGAGTTTTTAAATTATTTGTTTAAATATTTTTTGAAAGAGTTTTTAAAATAATTTTTAAAAGATTTTTTAAAAGAGTTTTTAAAATAATTTTTAATTTTTTTTAAAGAGTTTTAAATTAATTTTTTAAAGTTTTTTTAAAAGAGTTTTTAAAAATATTTTTTAAAAGGTTTTTAAAAGCGATTTTAAAATAATTTTTTAAAAGATTTTTTTTTAAAAGGGTTTTTAAGATAATTTTTAAAATATTGTTTAAAAGAGTTTTAAAAATAATTTTTAAAAGATTTTTAAAAATAATTTTTAAAAATAATTTATAATAAAAGAGTTTTTAAAATAATTTTTAAAAGATTTTTTAAAAGAGTTTTAAAAATAATTTTTAAAATATTTTTTAAAAAAAAGAGTTTTTAAAATAATTTTGAAAAGATTTTTAAAAAGAGTTTTTTAAAGATTTTTAAAAAGAGTTTTTTAAAGATTTTTTTTAAAACAATTTTTAAAATAATTTTTAAAAGATTTTTTAAAAGAGTTTTTAAAAGATTTTTTTAAAAAGAGTTTTTAAAATAATTTTTTTAAAAGAATTAATTTAATTATAATTTTAATTAAATTTTTAGTCATCTCACCCGATCTACGTTTTCAATCAGGGAATCCTATAATTTTGTGAGATGAATTAGGTTCAATTTTAGGGTTTTGTTTAACTTTGTGTTAGATTTGGGTTTAGCTTTGGGCTCAACAAATAGGCATTCTTTGGATAAACTTTTGGGCTATGGTGAGTCACTTGGACATCATTAAAGTAACCATGCCTTCGAGGTTTTCAAATAGTCCTATCCACTGAACTTAATACAAAATCTTGGTCTAACTGGTTAGGATCCATAGAGGGTAGCTTCGGTCAGTTCCGCTTAGTCAAATGCACCAGGTCGAAGCCATATCTTCCTAGACATGCATAGACTGAGCTTCCCTAGCGTACTATCATCCAAAATTTCACTAGTACCATGGGTCGAGTTAAACTTGGTCCCTTTCTATTTAGTCCTTATTACCCTGCCGGGTAGGTTGGTTGGGTTACCCTATCGGGTATGTTAGTTTTGGAGGTGCCTGCTATTCTGGAGCCTCCCCCTTAATCATTGGCCTTTAATTTCTGGTTCTTGGTTTATGTCTGTTCTTTTTTTAGTTGTAATTTACTTGATGATATTCTAAGTCTTGGTGTGGCTTAAAATATTTAGATTTTGAATTTATTGGTCTAGGTTTGAATTTTAATTTTTGATTTGGTTTTATGTAATATATTTTTTTTGGGTATGTAGTATTGGTTAGTCCTACTTGCGTGGTTAAACACGCTTTCAGAACTCAAGCTTTACTTGTTGGTTTATGTTGGGTTATTAATGATTTAAATGTTTTACTTGAACTTGACTTATAGCCAAGTCTGGTTTTGTTGTAAATTGCTTTTTGATTATCTAAGATTAAATCTAAATTTTTTAATCTTGTTATAAATTTTCTAACATTTCTTTTAATTTATTAATTTCTATTTTTAGTGATAAATTCTCCTCCTCAAGTGTTAAATCTCGAGTTGGATTATTTTTCTAATTTGTTCCTTGAGGTTTTGGTTCTCCTCAAGGAGTAATTTGTTTTCATATTCTAATTTAACTAATTTCCTATTTAAACAAGAAATAATTTTAAAGAACTTTCTATTTAAATTTGGGTATACCTCTTTCGGACCTTCGGAAACGAGTACGGACTCGTGGCTCGATTCGGGTTCGGACCCGTCTTCCAACTCTACTTCGCGGGCCATCAGAGCGAGGTGACTCTGGTGCTTCTGATCTTCGACCTCCGATTCGTCCGAGGAAGAGTCGTCCCACGTCGCTTTGAGGGCCTTCTTTTTAGTCGTCTTAGGTTTGTCGAACTTCAATCTCGGGCACTCGTTCTTGTAGTGTCCCTTCTTGTTGCTCCCGAAGCACGTCACATTTCTTGGTTCGGTTGGAGAGTTGATGTTCTGCAGGTCCTTCTTACTGAAGCTCTTCTTCCTCCCGGTGAATATTTTCCTTACCAGGTTCACCAGGTACTCTTCATCTTTAGAATCCTGGTCAGAATCTTCTTCAGGTTCAGGCTTGTTCTTCTTTTCTTTGGAGGAACCTGCAAACAAAACAATACCTTTCTCAGTCCTGGCGTTAGTTTGCTCGTGTAATTCTAATTCGCAAAATAGTTCATCTAATTTTAATTTAGATAGATTTTTTGAAATTTTGTAAGCATCCACGATAGACGCCCATAAATTATTGCATGGAAATACGTTTAACGCGTACCTTCTCAGATCTGTGTTTTCCATCTGGTGGCCTATCGCGTGGAGCCCGTTGAGGATGTCCTTGATCCTTGCGTGAAGTTGACTCGCCGTTTCTCCTTCCTGCATTTTTATATTAAATATTCTATTTAATAACAAATTGTGTTTCGTTACCTTAGCGTCGCTGGTTCCTTCGTGCAGCTCGATCAACTTGTCCTAAAGTTCTTTCGCGTTATGGTGCAGTCCTACCCGGTTCAGCTCTTCCCTTGTCAGTCCGCATTGTAGCGTGTTGATTGCCTTGTTCTTCGTCGATGCTTTCTTGTTTATGTCCGAAGTCCACTGTTCTGGATCAAGTAGATTTCCGGAGTTATCAACTGGTGCTCTGTAGGCTTTTGTGACGCTGAGCCATTGGTCAAAGTCCGTCTTCAGGTAGACTTCTATCCTTTTCTTCGAGTACGGAAAATTGTCCCCGTTGAATAGGGGAGGACGTATCATGCTGAAGTCTTCAATTTGAGACATGTTGACCCTGCACACAATAAAGCAACGACAAACAAAGTCCCAAGACTTGATCTTGGATTAGTAGTGTGGGAAGAATTAAGAATAATAAAAAGAGCTAAATTGGTGTTGCACCAAATTAGATTTAATTGCTACGGAAAATATTTCTAAAAAGGTAAAAATACCAGTTTGGAATTATGCGAAAAATTAAGAGCCGAAAATGAATAAAAGGAAAGTTTCACCCCCTTGTCTGATTGGTGGTACCTGCTCTGATACCACTTGTTGGATCATGATCGTTCAATAGAGAGAGGGGGGGGGGGTGAATATCGATTTAAAATTTCATCGAAAAGAGTTAAGCATAGTGGAAAAAGAAACGAACCAAAGATGACACAGAGATTTACTTGGTTCGGAGCCTTTGGCGACTCCTACTCCAAGGCCCGCACACAAGGGTGCTTTCGGTGGGCAATTACTAATAATTCGAACAGTAATTACAGAATTGAGGTACAGGAATTAATTAGTAAAATAAAAACCGATAATTAGAAAAAGAAAAAACAAACTAGAACTTTGTCGGAGAGCTTTCGCAGCGTCGCAGGAGCACCAGAGATCGAAATGAGAATTGTTGTTCTGACTCCAGTCTTGACCCTCCTTATATATGAGGTTTAGGGTGCTTGGAACCTTCAGGGTGCCCTGGTTGTGATGTAGTCGAGCCAACCAGCGAACTCCACCTGGCACAACGATGTTGGGGATAAAATTTGCCTCCGGGTGCCCTGGTAGCTCCCGGGCGCCCGAACCCTGTTTTCCAGCGGTTCCCTACATGCAAGAAAACGTTAGTCCGAGGCAAATATATATTATGCAAAATAGAGTGTTAGCACAGTTTATCATTAAATAAAGTATTAATTAGATTCTGTCTCTCCGAGACCGGAATCTAGTCAAGATCTCGACTTAGAGTTTCGAAATGGTTCTAGGTCGAATTGACGCCTAAGTTCCCTTCCCAGGAATGCGTCCTCACAGTCACTCCCTTCCAGTGACTCACCTTTACTTACCTGCCAACTATCTAGTCAGCCCGTCGACCTAGCTGGACTTTGTGCCAAATGTCCGGTCAGCCCGTCAACCCGTTTGGATTTCGTGCCAGCTATCCGGTCGGCCCATTGACCTAGCTGGGCTTCGTGCCAGACATCAGGTCAACCCGTCGACCTGTCTGGGCTTCTCCTGCACACTCAGTCAGAGTGTTAGATCAACAACAAGACTAACTTAACCTATTTTGTCATTCATCAAAACCTGGGTTAGACTGTTAGTGCTAACCACACCAACAATAGGGTTGAACCTTTGAAGGAGAGCGTATTTGTTGAAAAACTGAGAGCCCTTGGTAAGAGGGTTCTAAAATATCTTACCCCTCCAAGAGCGAGATTTAGATGAATCTAATGAGGTGGTCGAGCTAATGAGCTTAAACAAGCGCTTCTTGGGAGGCAACCCAAGTTCATTTTCCTTGTTTTCTTTTATGTCTTTAGTTCTATCGAGTTTTATTTCTTTTTTTATAATAAACATGTGTCCTCTACTTAATTTTTGTTTTCTACCTTCTTTTATAGGACTTAAAGATTAGGAGGAGGGCAATTACATGATGGAGAAGTTAATGACATGGGCATTTGACACACATTATTTGATAACTTCTTTTACTTTTAGTCTCCTCCACATTGTTTTTAGCTTTCATTGGGACAATGAAAAGTTTAAGTCTGGGGGGATGCATTAGGTTTAGTTTAGTTTTTGCTTATTTCTTTTTGCATAATAAATTTTATTTTAGTTGCATCATTCATCACATCATGATTGTTTGTTCCTTAATGCAAAATACTAGCACGTTTATTCTAAATTTTATGTGGTTTATGTGTTACTTATGGTGCTAGTATATTTAGTGATCTCTCTTTTTCTATCTATGATAGAATGAAGTGAGCAATGTTTTTACTATAAGAGTTTAAGTATTGACCTTGTTTTAGGACCTCTATACACTTTGCCTAGTTTTGATGGTAGAAAACTTTAAAAATAGTCATGATTCATAAAACTTGATTAGTAATAATGTTTTCATGGTGATTTCTCAAACTACATTTTGGTTACTGGATGATGCTCGAATCATGTAAGCTCATTTGAAAAAAATTAAAATATCCCAACATTTGTATTTATGTGCATTTGTGTACAAGTGTTGCATCTTGCAATCACTTAGAAAAAAATAAGAATGAAAAAAAATGAATAAGGGATATAAAAAATAGTTGTCGTGAGTTGAAACTAGCAAGTTATCCCTTTGAGACCGAGTTAGGTTACTGGGGAAATAACTGCTATGTTTCTCTTGATATCAAGCACACCTTTGAGACCTTAGGTAGATTGAGAAGGATGAATCAAGCGTGTGGAAGGTAAGTGCCTATCGCAGAAGCATAAGGAACACAATTTTATGATGACTTGACTAGACTTAGGGATTGGTACTTGATAAACATAGGCTACTTTCGCATTGAGCACGGAGGACTACTACTTAGGTCATACTCAAACTACTTTTGTATCTTGCTCGCCAATGGAATCATTTGATAGGATTAGATTGACTTGCTAGAAATTATGATGCACTATTTAACCACATGAGTTTAGATGTAGTTTTTGCTTGAGGACAAGTAAAAGTTTAAGTCTGGGGGTGTGATGTGCATAGATTATATACACTTTTAAGCATGTTTGGACGGACATCTACTTGTATTTCATTAGCATAATTTATGTTTATTGCACCCTATTTCTTTATAATGTCATACTTCCATTATATTTTGTTTGAAGATATGCTCTTTGCTTGTTTTTATTGATAGGATGCTATTTGGAGCGAAAATGGAGCGAAAATGTGAGATCTCGGAAAATTTAAATAAATGGGTTATTTGAGAAATAGCCTTATAGAATTTTTCCGGAATTTTTAGAATTTTTCTGGGAATTTTTCGGAGCTCGTACGGAGAGTTTTGAGGGGATCGTTCGGCAGGTTCGGATAAGCCTATTTGGGATACCTGTTTAAGGGAGGAAATGTTTATTATATAAATTGCTTTTTCTTTTTTCTTTTATTCTCTTCCCAAAGCGACGTTTCCCCCAAACCCGAGCCTTCTCCCCCCTCTGCCCCGATCCCCTCTGCTCACGCTGCCTGTCTCTCTCGCGCGGACGAATCGGAGGCGACGGGAGCGGAGCTTCTCCTTTGGCGATCATCCTCGATCGCCGGGGCTTGCTGGAGCATGGCGGAGTCGAGATCTTCTTCGGCCGAGGGGTTCTCTCCGGTGAGTTCTGCGGCCGAGTGTCGACAGCGAGGCGGCTAGGGCACGACAGGTGCTCGATCCGTGTCATCTCTAGCCTATCGACCCTTCATTCTTCCCCCCACGAGTTGTTCACAGAGCAGTCCGCGTCTCCTTTCTTGCCGGATTTGGATCGAACAACGCCACCGAACAACGATCCTTAAGGTAAGGTGTCGCAGGATTTCCGATTGATTGGGATCTGTAGATTTAATGATCTTGTTGAATTGTTCTTCCTTGTGATAACCTTTCTATTCTTGATTAGAGAAGGCATCGGATTACTGTGGATTCTTCTTGTTGCCGATCACTGCTTTCTTCTTTCTTGAAACTGTGGAGGTGTCGAAGTAAGGTAGAATCTATGTATGTTGCTTGATTTGTGATCTTCACTATTTGATCTCTTCTCTTGATCCGATTGATTCCAGTGAGGTGAGGTGAAGTTCTGTTCTTGCTGTGGAGTTGTTCTTGGTTCCGGCAACTCTCCAACAGTAGCTACCTTTCCTAGCAGCAACATACTTGTGCTGTGGATCAATGGATTAGGTCTGTGAGGTTCTATGGCTTTCTTGGTTTCGGCAGCACCCAACCAGTAGCTCCTCTAGTTTCAGCAATCAACAGTAACTATTAATTGAGGTTCTTATCTAGTCCAGCAGCTTAATTAAGGTATTTGTAGGAGTAATTGAGTACATGATGTATTGATGAATTAGATTCATGTATTGAATTAGGGTTAGGTTTGAATTGAATTTTGGTTGGAACATGATATAGATCATGTTTCGAAATTGGATATCTGTTAGGTTGTGTAGATTAATTAGGTAAATTGGGATTATATTGATTAGGGTTTTGCCCTAATATAGTTTTAGGGATTTTATTTAGCTATTCATTTGGATTTAGCTAAATAAAATATATATTGTTTGATTGACACAGGACTCTGATTCGAGACAGGCGTCTCGACCTTGGATTACTTGATCGTACCTTCTATTTGAGGCGGGTACCCTTTGACTTATCTTTTGATACTATCTTGTGATATGTATAGTTTATATATAATTACTAGTGGTAGATGGTAGATTTATCTCTTCCTGGTCTTAGCTTAGTTGATACCTATCACATGCTTCTTCTGTTAGTTGCTTTACCTTAGAACTGGATGCTTTTATCTTTTGCCATGTGTATATATGTTTATGGAGATGGATGAGTACATTCAGTGTTACTTTCCACTGGACTAGTTGCTGTAGGTACTTGTTATATGTTGTTGGATTTATGTTGCTTATATCATTGTTATACATATGCATTTGTTTTATTGGCACCTACGCATATGGAGGAGGATATGTTCAGGTATGACATACTGTAGCCGCACACACCATATTGCATGATTGCATGCTGGGCGATTGACGACTCCATTGTTGTTGAGCTCGTCGGCCGGCTACATGGGCCTGCACACAACGTGACCACTGCATGGGTAGTGGCACAGCACTCAGGGTGTGTATGGCAGGTTGCTCGGTGGTGCACCGCCGGGGTGCTCATGGGTAGCACGATACAGCGGGGTTGCAGCCGGGATCCCTCCCCGTCATCGCGTACCGGGAGTTGAGAGCATTGCGCTCCCTCACTATGTTTGAGGTAGGAGGATAGGTGTACTCCGACAGCATCCCGTCCACTCGGTCACTCTTCAGGGGTAGTGTGCACGGTGTCACAGCCCTACCCACTCGGTCTCACCATTGTGCGTGAGATGCGACTGGCGTCAGGGGTGACCATGTCATATTGCATCATATGCACGGATTGAATTTGTTATGATTGATGCATTTTGGTGATTGCATATGATTGACATGCATACAGGATACATGCTTTTGCTCTGACTATTTTTATCTCTGTATGTTGACAGTCAGTTGCCCAAGCCTCGCAGGTGAGTACAGTTTATTTCAGTTATGCATTTTCTTATTATTCTTGCTATAGACTGTACTTTATGCCTTTTGCTGGTTATTACAGTTTATTTCACCTATGCATATATGTTATACTGTTAGGAGACCGTACCGTAGGTTGTACTGTTAGGAGACTGTACTGTAGGCTCTATGGTTTAGTGTACTGTACCATAGGATGTTACTGGTGGTTATATGTTGTTGTACATATCTATTGGATTACCTGCTGAGTTCTTTGGACTCACCCCGTTGTTACTATTTTTCAGGTTGAGGCCGTCGGGAGATATTCCAGTCGCTAGCCCCATTATCGCGAGGATTTTCTTTGTTGGATTATATTTTGCTTTTGCATCTTACATACTTGTATTGTGGGTTTGTATTGTGGACTTTATGACACACATTGGGTTTACTACTTTTGTTTTCCGCTGTGAATATTTCATTACTTCGTGGATTTCGTTTCTTCGTTGTAGTGGAGTAGGATGTGTACGTATATCTTCGTTGATTTTATATCGTTCTTCCTTATTAAACTGCGTGGATTGATTATATGTTGAGCTGTGTGGAATATTGATATAAACTGCGTGGTTTGTTTCTTATTTGTATTGTATTGTTCCGGCCGAGTGTGGCCGAGGTATAGATATATGTATACTGAGATTCATATTGTCCGCCGTACAGGGGAGATGCTGCCGAAATTTCTTCGGACAGGGACTACCTGGGGCGTGACAGAAAATGCACATGAGAATAATTTTGGAAGAAATCAAGCCAAGGTCGTGTGACCCACATGACCGTGCTTCCCCACCAGAGGCAAATCATACCACAACCGTGTGAGCCACACGGTCGTGTCAGCTTCCCCATGTCCAGGTAGAACACGGTCATGCCAATGTTCCAGAGACAAAGATGACCACGGCCGTGTGACCCACACGACCGTGTCAACTTACCAGAGGCGAGGAAGGCCAAGGCCGTGTGAATCCACACGGTCGTGTGGCTTTGGCAGAGGAGAAGAAGGCCATGGCCGTGTGAGCCACACGACCGTGTGACTCAACCCATGAGGAAGTCGGGTGAGGTCGTGTGGATTCCACACGGCCGTGTTACGAAGAACACGGGGTTGTGCCACACCAAAACAAAGCTGTGTTGAATTTTGGGCAGATTGCAGACCGGTCATAAAATGGCCATAACTTTGAGCTCCGTTGGAGTTTTGGGCTGTTCTTTATACCAAAACATAGAGAACTTCAAGATCTACAATTGTGCTTCAGATAAAATAGAGAGATAGCATTGTATCCACATGATAAATGGCACGATTGTGCCTCCCAACCTTGGGTTCAACTGGACCTCCGCCCAGACTGCAGACAAAACTTTAAACCGCCATAACTTTTGGCTCGGTTGGATTCAGGGCTCAATACAAGTTTTAGATTGAAGATAATTTCAAGAGATATAACTTTGATTCAGGGTAAATCACGAGAAAACTTGGTTTAATGGGTGAAAAACCCGGTTTACCATACCCCTGTAATCCTGGTTTTCCTGGGAAGCTTGGAGGAGGTATAAAAGGGTCAAGATCCTAATTCTTTGACTCATCTTAGGTTTGGGACTTCGTCCCTCCCCTTGGAAAAGGGTTCTCCCCTTAGGGGGAAACCCTAAAGCTTCATTCTCCTCCATTCCTTCAAGATCCGTCCATCTCTGGAGCAAGGAGGCATCCCCAAGACATTGGAATCATCGGCAAACATCTCTTCTACCCCTTCTTCTCACATCTAGGGTTGTAAGTATGCTTTACTTTATGTTTTGGGGATCTTCTTCCTTTTCAATAGAGTAGATCTCATATCTACGATGTAGGAAGTATTTGTGATGTGATGGAGATGTAAAACCATGTAGTTTACCATGTTTATATTCAATGACTTGTTAATGCCTTATTCATGTTTCATGATGTGTGTGTGTGTGTGAATGCTTATATATATTTTTTTTGCATATTTTATCAAATGACTGTGTAGAATTGTTAATCTCGTAGGGGGGATACCCTAGATCGTATGACCGAAGGGCGTTGTGATAGGGATACCCCGTTAACAGACGTCTAGGGTATGACCTTGAACGAAGAAGTAAATATCCACAAGGAAGTAGGGGATCAGGCATAATCACTATTTCTATTTCTATGTTATTGTGTGTTAGTGTGTTTCTATGTTGTATGATCGAGAGGCATCGTGACAGGGCTGCCCCGCTAACAAACTTCATCGGAATCACTTCCATTTAGTAACATAGGACATAGAGTAGGAGATCATGCCGACTTATCCACTGTAGGGGAGAGTTAGCAGTGCATCTAGCTTCCTACAAGAGCATGAACATTGAGGATAGGAACTAAGCAATCTATGTAACATTGCCTAGCATTACAAGGAAACTGAAATCCTAGAATCTATCATCCTCCATCCTCTAGCTCGACCCCTCTCGAGATCCATTTTCTCTCTTCCCTCTTTTCTCTTTCTCTTACTCTCTTTTCTCACCAATCTTATGTTTGTCTAGATAATTCACCGTGCGAAGTTAACTAGTACTTAATCAACAGTCCCTGTGTATACGATAATCTTTTATATTACTGACGACATAACCGTACACTTGCAGTGACGTAACAAGTGGAATAGTAGATGCAGAAGCTTGCTCGAGTTAATGCTTCTTCAGTAAATCTTCCCCCATCTTTTTTAAGACCGCTCTTGTAAATAGAGTGTTTTTATACAAAAATTCTAAGAGAATGACCTCAGCTATAAAAATAAGTAAAGATTAAAAGATTATATAATAAATGGTCAAGGAATAACAAATAATTAATTACGAGGAGGATAGAGATTTTTACTCACCAAAGGTGGTACTTAGTTCTAAGTTGACCGGAGTGAGTCCAAAAACAAATAAGAGGCCTTCTATGGTCAATGCGGGTAAGTTAAACTTTACACCCTTTAAACTTTCCAAAACCTCACGAAGGGTTGGATCTGCAGAGATGTTACCTAAGTTAGGGAGATGAGGAATATCTTGTTGCTAGGTCACAGGGTAAGGTGGAGGAGTTGGGAGACTTATAAGGAAATATTTATTTCTCCATTCCTCTTGGGCTGGAACTTTGTTAAACAAGATTGCCTTAGGAAGAGCCTAGAACTTGAACAGGCCACTCGCTACCTAGAGAGGGCAAAAATAATGGTGGAATAGGTGGAGAGATAAGGGAATATTATGTAAGTGAAAAGCATTAGCATCACCACTTAAGATGTTAAGGGATTGGGGGATAAGTTGGTGTAGCGGAATGTTGAAGTATCGGCTGACATCAATGAAGAAAGGATGTAAGGGAAAATGGAGTCCTGATACAACTTGCTCCCTAAAGATGGCGATGCTCTCTGATGGGGGACAATGAGGACGGTCTTCCGGAGTGGGAATGACTATATGGGTAGGAATACCGTAGTTGATGGTGAGGTCATAGGCATCATCGATGATGAAACTGGAAGAACATTGCATATACCACTTATTACCCTCACCCATTTTTGAAAATAAAAGATTATGGGAGCCAAAGAAGAAGGAGAGCAGAGAGTCAGAGAAGAAACAATGAAGAAGAAGATTAAAAGAGCCTCATCGTAGAATGTTTATAAGGATCCAGCAAAAAGGTTGTCTAAGCCAGGTCATCATATCATAATAGTAAAAAAGGTAGGATTAATTATAAACCGTGGGATGATGAAGAGAAGGCGATGGGAAAAGAAAAAAATGATACACCTATAATGACGTACACACACATGTCACCAATAAAAAGCTCGCATCAATAACTAATTCAACAGGCAGTCATTTTGAGGTAGCAATACTTTTATTGAGGTAAACCTAGTTTTTTGTGTAAATCTTTAGCCACATACCTAAATAAGCTTTTATAACTTGAACGAAAAAATAGTAAGTTAAGACTTGATCAAATTTGTGCGGATTAATTCTTTGGCTCATATAAATTCAATTTTGACCAATCTTAAATATCTTTTAAATAGCAGTTTGTCCTGTTCTAAGGATTTTGGTATAAGCCGGCGTAAACCTGAGCTAAAGTCTGCTTTGCCTTAAGCGCCGGACGCCATAGTCCGTTCGGCCTTAAGGGTCGAGTGCCATAATCTGCTCAGCCTATAAGCAACCCTTATCTCATTCGATTTATTGCCCGGACGGGCTTTATTACATAAGCTAAAGGGGGAACATTAGTTACTAATCGATGTAGTTTTAGAATAAAGGTGCTTACTAAAATTAACAAAAACTTAAAGACTAGCATACAGTGAATATCAATACCTGAATCATTAAATTTACAAGTTAATAGAAAATAAGGAAAATCATGAAAGTTCGGGATACAGGTTAGGGGGAGCATTTTGAGTTATCCAGTCATAGTCTAAGGAACTGGTGGGGGATCAAAAGTTAAGATTCTGTCTTCTTTTAGCTATTCCATTGCACCTTTTGCTCTAAATATAAGTGCTCTGACTCTTTTAGCAATCGATACATTAAAGTTAGGTGTTTCGAAAAGCTCATTTTTCTTTTCTTTAAACCACTCATCCTCCCCCGCCTGATAGGTTTTTAGTTCTGCCTAGATTTTTGCCACCTCCATCTCGGCAGTTGTCAGCTCCAACATTAAGGATGTAGGTGCAATGAGTATGTAATGCCCGAAAATTCTCAAAAGACTTTTCAAAATATTCTACGATTTTTTTGAAATTTTAGGATATTTTTATGGAATTTTTAGAGTAGTGGAAGTAGCAAAAATAAATAGAAACGTAAAATAGCCTACGTGGGTATTGAACCCGAGACCTACTAGACCTTATGCTTTAGTGATGACTCTAGTGACCAAGTGAACCCAACAGGGCTGTGCTGAAAGAAAAGGGAATCAATTATATTTATATTTAGTTGGGTGAATTAACCACTTAATATAAATAGGAAAAATTATTAAGTTGAGAATTGTTTTAACGACAATTCTTTTCCCTCAACCCTAGTCACGCCGCCCCTCTCTCTTCTCTTCTTCTCTCGGCGCACCAAGCCCCAAGGGCTAGGGTTCCGTCCCAAAGGCTCTAAGAGCATTTTCCGGCGACAACTCCGGTACGAGGACGCTTTCCTCCGTGAGAAGAACACGTAGACGTAGGAGGATCGTCGAGAAGATCGTCTTTCCGGAAAAACCTAGCGATCAGATCGTAAGGAAAACTAGCGCAGGATGTAAGAAACCCTTCACCTGCAGTATAAGTAGCTCTTCGTACATTTTATGCATTAGTTTAGCCATATGCAGAATTTTCAGTATATAGGGTGTGAATTAGCGCACACCAAGTGTTTGCTTTAATGCTTAGTTCAGTAAAATGCCACCATAAGCATTTCAATAGTTTAGATAAATGTAGTAGAAGCATTTTATAGCACATTTAGTCGTGCTACAGCTTTTATGGGACTACGGTCCAATGGGTGGACTCCCACAGTTGCCTCTAGGTTCAGACAACCTAGTTCTAGGTTCAGATAACCTAGTAAGATCAAGGTAAAGTATATCAACTACAAATCAGTATTTTACTTTTCAGTGGCACTGTACTGGACTTCAGTTGTCCATGGGCTGGGCTCCCATAGTCGTCCCTAGGTTTAGATAACCTAATAACTCTACTAAATTCGGGACTTGTAACCCCGGGTCTAGTTAGGGATGCGCGCATAGCAAGTACAGTTGCCGGGCCCATCAGCAGTATGATTAGTATTTTCATCTATTTATGATAAATAATTTTTCAAAGCCTCACAATTTAGTATGTGATTACAGATCAGGATTTATATCAGCTTAGCATTTGTTTAGTTAGTTATTGTATCAGTTTAGTTCTATCTTGTTGATACTAGAGGATATTGCTATGATCAGCTTTTGCTTTCTATGTTTTGTATGCCAGAATGCCATGTTTTAGCATGCTCAGCACATATTTCAAATAGCATGTTTCCAAAGCATAAATTGCATCGTATGCATGGTTTTGTGAGGTAGATGGTTTCTTACTAAGCGTAAGCTTACAGATACTTCTTTCCCTTATACTGCAGATAAAGGTAAAGGAAAGATGGACTAGCGGAGGCTGGAGGTCAATGCAGTGAAGATGTGTGTGGATGGGGACATGGAATAAAGATCTTGGAGAATCTAGCGAAATTAGAAACCTTTAGCATTTTCTTATGTTATTACTTTTCCGCACTTCTAGTTATTTTAACGTTTTGAATCATGAAAGATCTGCTTAGACGGTTGGTGATCATATTTAGAATGCTAGTTAATGGTCATTAGTATGTTTTCAGCCACTTTAAAACCTATGTATGTTAATTGGGCACGAAACAGTGCTGAAATCAGATTTCTGATATGAAATCAAAAACCCCGATCGATCAGCCGATCGATTGGGGGTCCTCAATCGATCAGCTGATCGATTGGGGAGCTTGTTTCCGCGAACAGTAAGCTTCTGGATCGATCAGTAGATCGATCCAGTCGCATTCTGTAGCGAACAGAAGGTTAAGGGATCGATAAACCGATCGATCGAGGAATTAGCTCTCGCGAACAGAGAGCTTCGGAATCGATCACTGGATCGATTGGCAAGTCTGGATCGATCAGTCGATCGATGCAGAATATTACCCCGTGCACAGTAGCGCGCTGAATCGATCAGTGGATCGATCAAATAACTCCAATCGATCCACCGATCTATTGGAAGGCCTGATGTTGACTAGGGAGCTCTGTGTACAGTAGCTAGCCCATTTGGAAGATTAGGTTCCATCTCTTAGCATATGTAGTATAATGAAAAGACATTATGAACAGAAGCTACAGCTTGTAACAGTCATTAGCATGAAATAAGCTTTAAATTAGTTCGCTTCTTCGCAACTCGTAGCTTAACACAGCATAATGTGACGGTCTGGCCTTACAGCTTAGCCAGTAGAAGGCGGGTCATTACAGAGTGGTATCAGAGCAAAGTTCCATACTTCCTCACACACACATCAGCATTGAACCTGCAACTTCCAAGTAAGAACATCTCTCACTTCATTTATGTTTTGTTTGTTTTCATGTTCCTAGATAACTAAAGCATGCTTATATATGTATGATAGTACCTAACATGATAACAATAGTTATGCAATATGATTCTGTTTGTTATGTATGTCCTCTGTGTCTTTAGAAAATGGTACGAGGACGCCTAGCTAGAAAGACACCAGCTACTGAGCCCCAGCATGAGGCAGGCAGCTCAGTGCCTCCTCCAGACCGGGTAGAGGTAGTGGCTCAGTTACAGAAGCAACTAGTTGAACAGCAGCAGGAGATAGCCACTTTAAGGGCTAACCAGCAGAACACTCTTACTGTCACTCCAGAACCTAACTTAGCAACTCCAGTAGTGATAGAGGTTCCACCAGTCCAACTTGCAGCACCAGTAGCCCCAGTAGCAGGGGCAATGAGGGAAGCCTATCTGATCCAGTGGCAGAAGATCAAGCTAGAGAATTTCTCAGGCACCAGTGAACCATGGGATGCTCAAGCCTGGTTCAAGACACTGGAGAGTACGATGGAGCTTCTGGACTGGCCAGAATATGAGAAGGTGAAATGCGCCTCTTTCTGCCTGACAGGAGACGCACGTATGTGGTGGGAGAAAATTAAAGCGAAGCGCCCAGTGAATCAGATGACATGGGCTGACTTCGGGAGGGAATTCTTCGAGGAGTTTTTCCACATGCGGGTCACAAACCACCATTACGACGAGTTCACTGAATTTCGTCAGGGCAACCTTTCAGTCGAGGAGGCCGTGAGGAAATTCAACAGACTAGCTCGTCTATGCCCCGAACTAGTCAGCATTGAAAGAGAATGAGTCCGGCTGATGCTCAAGATGTTAAGGCCGGAAATAGCAATGAATGTGGCCAGTGGTGTCCGTAGGCCGCAAACTACAGAAGAACTAGTGAGCAGTGCTCTGACCACCGAGCATTATCAGAACAACATCAAGCAGCAGAAACAAGTCCTCTAAGAGTCGAAAGGCCAAGGAGGCTCAGGTACTCAGAAACACCAGGGCCACAGCTCCCACGGCTCTAACTGGAAAGGGAACTCCAGCCACAAACACAAACCAGGGAGTTACCCAAAAGGAGGACCAGCTAGTAAACAACCCAGCTATCCCAAGTGTTCCACTTGTGGAAAATTTCACCCAGGAGTTTGTCGCAAGGGCACTCGAGGATGTTTCGAATGTGGCCAGGAGGGACATATGGCTAAACAATGCCCAAACAAGACCAGCTTTCCTCCACCACAGCCGATTCAGTACGAAGTCAAGCCAGCCCAGTTGCACCAGATGCAGGCCGTTTTAGATGGCCCACACATCAGTCAAGGAAGACTAGAAGCCCCCTCAGCCACAACGAACGCGAGGATCTACTCACTCACCAGGGAGGATGTAGCGAATGCCTCGACAGTTGTTACAGGTCAGATTAGTATTTTACAGTAAAGTGCAACTGTCTTATTCGATATTGGGGCAACCCATTCTTATATATCCAGGGCATTCACCGAAAAGATAGCAATACCCCCAGAGGTATTCAGTGGTCAGTTTTTGACGACGCTACCCTCGGGAGAAATTATGGCATCTACGCATTGGCTTAGAGCAGTGCCAGTCATTATAGCAGACAGAGAGCTTTTTGGCGATCTGATAGTGCTAAATATGGCTGACTACGATATCATCATGGGAATGGACTTTCTGATCAAGTACGGTGCTTCCATAGAGTGTCGAAGCAGGAGTGCAGTTTGAGTACAGCGGAGAGCCAAAGAGAAGAGCCAAGAAGTTTCTCTCAGCTCTGAAAGCACAGAAACTACTGGATTCAGGATGTATGAGATTCTTAGCACATGTAGTTAGTACCAGCCAGGACAAGGACCGAGCCAGGACAAGGACCGAAAACTAGAGGAGGTCCGAGTCGTATGCGACTACCCAGCAGTCTTTTCTAAGGAGTTACCAGGCCTAGCACCGGACAGGGAGATAGAATTTGAGATAGAGCTCATTCCCGAAACAAATCCCATCTCCAAAGCACTCTACCGCATGGCTCCAGCAGAACTGAAGGAACTTCAGGAGCAACTACAGGAGCTGCTTGACAAGGGCTTCATACGTCCTAGTCACTCACCATGGGGAGCGCCTGTATTGTTTGTGAAGAAGAAGGACGGGAGCATGCGCCTGTGTATAGATTACAGAGCACTAAACCAAGTCACGATTAAGAACAAGTATCCTCTTCCCAGAATAGATGACCTGTTTGATCAGCTAAAGGGAGCAACAGTGTTGTCTAAAATAGACCTCAGATCGGGGTATCACCAAGTGAAGGTTAAAGAAGGCGATATACCCAAGACGACTTTCAGGACCAGATACGGACATTATGAGTTCGTAGTCATGCCCTTTGGTGTGACAAATGCTCCAGCTACCTTCATGGATCTCATAAACAGAGTATTCAGAGAATACTTAGATAAGTTTGTTATCTTATTCATCGACGACATCCTTATCTATTCCAGAACTCAGGAAGAACATGCAGAGCACCTGAAGATAGTACTGCAGACCCTTCAGCAGAACCAGCTGTACGCCAAGTTCACGAAATGTGAATTCTGGCTCGATCAGGTAGCCTTCCTGGGTCACATTATCTCCAAGGATGGTATTATGGTAGACCCCAGTAAAATAGAAGCGGTGAGTAACTGGAAAAGACCCAAGAACGCCAATGAGATCAGAAGTTTTTTGGGACTAGCAGGTTATTACAGAAAGTTTGTAGAGGACTTCTCCAGGATAGCCTCCCCACTGACAGCTCTTACCAGAAAGGACAAAAAATGTCAGTGGACAGAGGACTGTGAGAACAGCTTCAGCGAGTTAAAAAGGAGATTGACCAGTGCACCTATTCTGACTCTACCAGAAAATACAGATAGCTTTGATATTTATAGTGACGTCTCTAAATTGGGACTAGGAGCAGTACTGATGCAAGAAGGTAAGGTGATCGCCTATGCCTCCAGACAACTCAAGGATTATGAGAGGAACTATCCTACTTATGACCTCGAGCTTGTAGCAGTCGTGTTCGCTCTCAAAATTTGGAGAGATTACCTGTATGGAGCTCAGTGTAGAGTGTATACAGATCATCAGAGCCTGAAGTACTTCTTTACTCAGAAGGATCTGAATATGCGACAGCGCAGATGACTCGAGCTGGTCAAAGACTATGACATAGACATCCTCTACCATCCAGGAAAAGCCAATAAGGTGGCAGATGCACTTAGCAGGAAGTCCAGCGCCACCATATTATCCCTAGCAGCCATGTCACCGCCCCTACAAAAGGAGATTGTAGATTTCGGTCTCGAACTCATAGTAGGACAACTCTCTACTATGACCTTAGCATCTACCCTGCTTGGTGACATCCAGACAACTCAGGATCAGGACCCTGAAATTTAGAAAATCAAGCAAGGGTTAGCAGAATCAGAAAGTGGAGAGTTTAGAGTATCTGATAGTGGGGTACTGTATTTCAGTGACAGACTATGCGTTCCGAATCAGGAGGAACTACGGAGAAAGATTCTAGACGAGGCTCACAGGACTCCTTATGCGATGCATCCTAGTTCCACCAAGATGTACCAGGACCTAAAGAAACGCTTTTGGTGGCTTAGGATGAAAAGAGATGTCGCTAGATATGTCAGTACCTGTCTGACCTGTCAGAGGGTTAAGGCAGAACATCAGAGACCAGGAGGAGTTCTGCAACCCATTCAGATCCCAGAATGGAAGTGGGAGGATATTTCTATGGATTTCATAGTGGGATCACCCAAAACCACGAATGGTTATGATGCCATCTGGGTAATAGTCGACAGGTTGACTAAATCAGCCCACTTCTTAGCTATCAGGATATCCTACTCCATGGAGCAGCTAGCTCAATTATATCTCAAGGAGATTGTCAGACTACATGGAGTCCCACGAACCATTATTTCAGACAGAGACAGTCGATTCACATCACACATCTGGGAGTGTGTGCAGTCAGCATTGGGCACCAAGTTAAAGTTTAGCACAGCTTTCCATCCTCAGACAGATGGTCAGACGGAGCGGGTAAATCAGGTACTCGAAGATATGCTCCGAGCATGTGCCCTAGACTTTAAGGGAAGTTGGTGCAAATATCTGAGTTTAGCAGAATTTGCATACAACAACAGCTATCAAGCCACTATTGGTATGGCACCCTACGAGGCTCTCTACGGGTGGAGGTGTAGATCTCCAATCTGCTGGTATGAAAGTGGTGAACAGAAAGAACAAGAACTTCAGACATATCTAGTAGCAGATACCACAGTAGCTATACAGCAGATCCGCCAAAGGATAGAGACAGCTCAGAGCCGCCAGAAAAGCTATGCTGATACACAGCGCAGGCCCTTAGAGTTTTTAGTTGGGGATACAGTATTTCTCAGAGTAGCTCCCATGAAGGGAGTAATGCGTTTTGGGAAGAAGGGCAAAC
Source organism: Zingiber officinale (assembly GCF_018446385.1). Taxonomy (NCBI): domain Eukaryota; kingdom Viridiplantae; phylum Streptophyta; class Magnoliopsida; order Zingiberales; family Zingiberaceae; genus Zingiber; species Zingiber officinale. Next base: position 46,968,423 of record NC_055994.1, read on the forward strand.
TAAGTCCCAGATATGTGGGACCATACCTTATCACTAGAAGAGTTGGCCAGGTAGCATATGAGTTAGAGCTACCCCAGGAAATGTCAGCTATCCACAACGTATTTCATGTCTCTATGCTAAGGAAGCATATCCCAGATGCCACCCAGGTGATTGAGCCCCAGTCGGTACAAGTCCGCGAAGACCTCAGCTATGATAGTCGGCCTATTCAGAAAATAGACCGAGCAGTTAAGAAATTGCGGAACAAGGAAGTACCATTAGTAAAAGTTATTTGGCAAAGTCACACAGCAGAAGAGGCAACTTGAGAGACAGAAGCCAGTATGAGACAGAAGTACCCAGAGTTATTCTAAGTTCGAGGATGAACTTTTTATAAGGTATGGGGGATTGTAATGCCCAAAAATTCTCAAAAGAGTTTTCAAAGTATTATACAATTTTTCTGAAATTTTAGGATATTTTTATGGAATTTTTAGAGTAGTGGAAGTAGCAAAAACAAATAGAAACGTAAAATAGCCTACGTGGGTATTGAACCCGAGACCTACTAGACCTTATGCTTTAGTGATGACTCTAGTGACCAAGTGAACCCAGCAGGGCCGTGCTGAAAGAAAAGGGAATCAATTATATATATATTTAGGTTGGGTGAATTAACCACTTAATATAAATAGGAAAAATTATTAAGTGGAGAATTGTTTTAACGACAATTCTTTTCCCTCAACCCTAGTCACGCCGCCCCTCTCTCTTCTCTTCTTCTCTCGGCGCACCAAGCCCCAAGGGCTAGGGTTCCGTCCCAAAGGCTCCAAGAGCATTTTCTGGCTACAACTCCGGTACGAGGACGCTTTCCTCCGTGAGAAGAACACGTAGACGTAGGAGGATCGTCGAGAAGATCGTCTTTCCGGAAAGACCTAGCGATCAGATCATAAGGAAAACTAGCGCAGGATGTAAGAAACCCCTCACTTGCAGTATAAGTAGCTCTTCGTACATTTTATGCATTAGTTTAGTCATATGCAGAATTTTCAGTATATAGGGTGTGAATTAGCGCACACCAAGTGTTTGCTTTAATGCTTAGTTCAGTAAAATGCCACCATAGGCATTTCAATAGTTTAGATAAATGCAGTAGAAGCATTTTATAGCACATTTAGTCGTGTTACAGCTTTTATGGGACTACGGTCCAATGGGTGGGCTCCTACAGTCGCCTCTAGGTTCAGACTGTAACGACCCGCCTTTTACTGACTAGGCTGTGAGGCCGATCGCTACATTATGCTGTGCTAAATTACTATTGCGGAAATCTGGATTGATTAAAATTTTTACTAAACTGATTACTGTAAAATCTGAACTTAATATTCTAGGTGTACCTAGGAGTTGTACACATGCTAGGGAAGATAATCTATGCCTCTTAGATGTCCTGCTAGATGTAATCAGGCATTTCAATCGATCCATGAATCGATTGGGCTGTCGGATCGATCCAGTGATCGATCCAGCTTGATACTGGCACGGAGAAAAACTCTGGATCGGTCGGCTGACCGATCCATAAGCTATATTGCTTCTGTATGCAGCTGGATCGGTCTACCGACCGATCCAGTGGCTGACTGATCGGTCGGCTGACCAATCAGTGAGCTTCTGTACTCACTGTTCGCATCTGGATCGGTCGGCTGACCGATCCATAACAGACACTAACTCTCTGTTCGCGCCTGAATCGGTCAGCTGACCGATCCAGTGGCACAACCCAATTCTGATCGATCTGTAGATCGATCTGGGTTTCTGATTTCGAACCAGAACCCCTGATTTCAGCACTTTTTCGTGCCTCAATCTCATTACAGGTTCTAAAATGATTAAGAAACACTCTAACAATAACAACTAACATTCTAACATTATAAAAACAGTGTTCTAGGCATAATAAAGTGCATGGTTAACTAATTCGTAGCAATTATCATACTAAGGTGCAAATGATAAAATACTGAAAGGTTTTAATGTTTAAACAACTTGCTAGAGTTTCCTAAGATCTTCTTTCCAAGTTCCTGCCCACACACATCTCCGTAGCATTGCCCTCCAGCTTCCGCTAGTCCATCTTTCCTTTACCTTTATCTGCAGTATAAGGAAAAGAAAGTATATGTAAGCTTTCGCTTAGTAAGAAACCATCTACCTCACTAAAACATGCATAAGATGCATTTATGCTTTTTAAAACATGCTATCAAACATATGATGAACTTGTTAACACATGGCATACTGAAATCACTGAATATAAACACTAAAGCATGGCATACAAGCTAATCATAAACTATCACTTGTATCAATAAAAAGAACTGAACTGAATATAAACTGAGCTAGACTGGAGCTGAATTCAAACTCAACTAACATAACTAATTTTTGTGAGTTTTGAAAAACTAATAATGTAATAGATTAAAGTACATAATCATACTGCTAACAGGCCCGACAACTGTACATGCTATGCGACATCCTTAACTAGACCCGGGGTTGCAAATCCCAAATTTAGTAAGGTTTACTAGGTTATCTAAACCTAGGGACCGACTATGAGAGCCCAGCCCAATGGATATCTAATCCTGTACAGTGCCCCTACTGAAAATAAAATACTGAATCATAGCTAATCAATTTATCTTGCTTTTACTAGGTTATCTGAACCTAGAGGCGACTGTGGGTGCCCACCCATTGGACCGTAGCCTCATATAAGCTGTAGCAAGACTAACTAAACTATTTAAATGCTTCTATTGCATTTACTGAGCTATTAAAAATGTCTACTGTAGCATTTTACTGAGCTAAGCATTTTATCGAACACTTAGTGTGCTCCAACTCTCCTCTCTATTAGGGAGACCACCTCTAGGCACCCGACAACGTCTGGAATCTCCAACTGAAAGGAGGAAACGTGTCTGGCCCATCTAGAGGTGCTCAACTAAATCCCTAAACCTGCGAGAAGGGTTAAATACACCCTATGTGTCGAAAAGTCTGCATATAACTAATTTAAAAACATAGAATCGTACGAAAAGCTACTTATACTGCAGGTGAGGGGTTTCTTACATCGTGCTCGAAGTTTCTTACGATTCTAATCGCTAGTTTCCCGGTGGAGAAGATCTCTTCGACGATCTCCTTGCGTCTATGCGTTCCTCTCGCGGAGAGGAGTGTCCTCGTATCCTTTGTGTTGCCGGGAGATATTCCTAGAACCCTTGGTTTGGTGCGCCGAGAGAGAGGGGAAAAGGAGAGGTGGGCGGCGGTGAGGGTTTGAGGGAGAGGAAGTTCTCGGTGGAATCTAAAAATAACCCTCACTTAAATCCCTATTTATATTTAGGAATTAATTCACCCAACTCTAACTTAAATAAAATTGTTTTCCTTTCCTTTCAGCACGACCCTGCTGGGTTCACTTGGTTACTAAAGCTATCTATAAGTCGTAGGACCCCTAGGTCTCGGGTTCAATTCCCGCGTAGACTATTTTCGTTCTCTATTTATTTTTGCTACTTCCGCTACTCTAAAATTTCTGTAAAAATATCCTAAAATTCCAGAAAAATACTAGGATATTTCTAATAATTATTTTGAGAATTTTCGGGCGTTACACATACAACCTAGTTCTAGGTTCAGATAACCTAGTAAGATCAAGGTAAAGTATATCAGCTACAAATCAGTATTTTACTTTTCAGTGGCACTGTACTGGACTTTAGTTGTCCATCGGCTGGGCTCCCATAGTCGTTCCTAGGTTTAGATAACCTAGTAACTCTACTAAATTCGGGACTTGCAACCCCCGGTCTAGTTAGGGATGCGCGCATAGCAAGTACAGTTGCTGGGCCCATCAGCAGTATGATTAGTATTTTCATCTATTTATGATAAATAGTTTTTCAAAGCCTCACAATTTAGTATGTGATTACAGATCAGGATTTATATCAGCTTAGCATTTGTTTAGTTAGTTATTATATCAGTTTAGTTCTATCTTGTTGATACTAGAGGATATTGCTATGATCAGCTTTTGCTTTCTATGTTTTGTATGCCAGAATGCCATGTTTTAGCATGTTCAGCACATATTTCAAATAGCATGTTTCCAAAGCATAAATTGCATCGTATGTATGGTTTTGTGAGGTAGATGGTTTCTTACTAAGCGTAAGCTTACAGATACTTCTTTCCCTTATACTGCAGATAAAGGTAAAGGAAAGATGGACTAGCGGAGGCTAGAGGTCAATGCAGTGAAGATGTATGTGGATGGGGACATGGAATAAAGATCTTGGAGAATCTAGCGAAATTAGAAACCTTTAGCATTTTCTTATGTTATTACTTTTCCGCACTTCTAGTTATTTTAACGTTTTGAATCATGAAAGATCTGCTTAGACTGTTGGTGATCATATTTAGAATGCTAGTTAATGGTCATTAGTATGTTTTCAGCCACTTTAAAACCTATGTATGTGAATTGGGCACGAAACAGTGCTGAAATCAGATTTCTGATACGAAATCAGAAACCCCGATCGATCAGCCGATCGATTGGGGGTGTCCTCAATCGATCAGCTGATCGATTGGGGAGCTTGTTTCTACGAACAGTAAGCTTTTGGATCGATCCGTAGATCGATCCAGTCGCATTCTGTCGTGAATAGAAGGTTAAGGGACCGATCAGCCGATCGATCGAGGAATTAGCTCTCGCGAACAGAGAGCTTCGGAATCGATCACTGGATCGATTGGCAAGTCTGGATCGATCAGTCGATCAATCCAGAATATTACCCCATGCACAGTAGCGTGCTGAATCGATCAGTGGATCGATCAAATAACTCCAATCGATCCACCGATCGATTGGAAGGCCTGATGTTGACTAGGGAGCTCTGTGTACAGTCGCTAGCCCATTCGGAAGATTAGGTTCCATCTCTTAGCATATGTAGTATAATGAAAAGACATTATGAATAGAAGCTACAGCTTGTAACAGTCATTAGCATGAAATAAGCTTTAAATTAGTTCGCTTCTTCGTAACTCGTAGCTTAGCACAGCATAATGTGAGGGTCTGGCCTTACAGCTTAGCTAGTAGAAGGCGGGTCGTTACAGAGCACTAGATGATCGAACCTCTATTTTGATAATGGCAAAGGGTTCAAAGTTAAGTTGTCTTATTTTCTAACAAGTGTGATTGAGCTTGCAGAAAAGTCGTAAGTGTTCTTAGGCAAAAGTCCTAATGTATACTAGGCAGGTGGAAAACCCTAGGGGAAGGTAACCCTAGGTCATAGGGGGTGGTAACCCTAGGTTATGGAAAACCCTAGGTCCTAGGGGGTGATAACCCTAGGTTATGGAAAACCCTAGGAGGAGGTAGCCCTAGGTCCTAGAGGGTGGTAATCCTAGGTGGAATATCTTGGCGGGTCATGAACTTTAGGCGAAATATTAGAGTTGGGAACTCTAGATGAAAATCCTAGTGGTCACAGACTAGATGAAAGTCTGGACGTGTTGTGGAGTAGACGTCCAGCATGAAGACCTGAAGTCTCGGGCGTTGAGCAAAAGCCTAGTTAGTCTGGAGGATCAGTCTAGCAAAAGGTAAACTCTTCTGAGAGGAGTAGGTGAGAATGCATTCCCCGAAGAGGGAACAATAGGCATCAGTTTGACCTAGCATTTCTAGAGGAAATTTGTAAGTCAGAATTGGATAGTTTGAAGGCTATCAAATGTTATATATTACTTTACTATTATTTGTTATTTGTCTAACTCTATTTTGTAGGGAAACTAATAATTATGCACGGTTAATATCGGCCTTGAATGGTCTACCGAACCTCCAAGCAAGCAGAGTAGATTTCCAAGCCAGCTGATCGGGCTTGATCGGTCGACCGAACCTAGGGTTCAATCGACCGATCGATGGATAGGCTTAGACATGGTCAAGCCGGGTGGATCGAATCAGATAGGCTTGCAAGATCGGTGGGATCGGTTGACTTAACGATGGGATCGGTCTACCGAACAAAGACTCTTATCCAAGTGGCAGAAACTAGACATGAAGTTGGGTAGGTTCAGAAGGTTCAGTCGACCGAACACCTGGATCGGTCGATCGATTAGCTTTGAGTCAAAGACTGATCCTAAGATCAGTGGATCGAGATTAGGTCTACCTCGACTATATAAGGAGGGTCGACCAACAACTTTGATACAACAGATTCAGAATGATCTTCTTATGTGCACGCTACTCTGGACCAACTCAACAATGGCTAACTACTACTCTGACAATCAATGAACTACTATTCATTTATTGTCAGTACACTTTGTTTTTGTTAATACTTATACTTGCATATTTGTAAAGCCTTTTTGGTTCTATAGTGATTTTCCAACAAAAGTGATCAACGATCACGGGACTTGGAATATGAGTCGTCACAGGCTCCGAACCAAGTAAAAGAAATTGTGTTAGAATTGTTTTTGTTTTATTTGTTCTTTATTCTTATGTGTTATTCTGTGTTTTCCAAAATGAGTGAAAAAGCCACAAGTGCTATTCACCCCCTAGCACATCATCGACCCTACAATTGGTATCAGTGCTAGGCCACTATGAATTGGTGAAACCACCAATTGAGCAGGGGGGTCCTTTTGAAAGTAAATTATATATTATTTTTGTTTAAAAAATATTCTTACGCCTTTCATTTTTTCCCCTCCATTTTTTTTAAATTTATTTTTATTTTTTCACCATTGGTTAGTGTTGACAAAATATCACATTTTAAAAAATTTATAATAATATTTATTATTATTATTATTTTATTATTTCTCAAAATTAGTGAAGTACCATTTTATTTCTCTCCCACACTACTAAGCCAAGACCTAGTCTTGAGACATGTTTTTGTTTTGTTGTGCAAGAGTTATTTTAAATGGCTTATCAAGAAGACTACAGTATCGCACACCCACCACTCTTGTCCAATGAGACATTTGGATACTGGAAAGACCAGATGGAGCACCAACTTAAGAACCAGGCAGAGATATGGACCATGATCCAGACCAGATTTATACTCCCCATCGAAGAAGGTGTGTCCATCACCTGTGACAAGTGGGATGTACAAACAAGGAGAAACATCGAAGCTGATGCAAAAGAAACATGTACTCTCCTATGCAGATTGACAAAATAAGAGCTTGATCGAATTGGAAAGTTCAACAATGCTAAGGAGCTTTGAGAAAAATTGATTGAGCTTTATGAGATTCCATCAGAGCCAGAAGACCAAGTAGAACCTGAGTTTGAACCTGAGTATGAATCCCCAGAGTCAACCTCTGAACCAGACTCAAAAGAATTGGATTAGACCGATTTCATAGCACTGATGGCCAAGGAAGAGATAGCTGAATCTAAGTCTAAATTTGAGATGGAAACAGTAAGGGGGAGAATCCTATCATGGATCTAAAAGGTAAAATTATAAATTCAAATTTTAAATTTCATATAACTTATTTTAAATAAAGGGAGAGAGGGCAGCATAGAAACCAGTGCCCCTACTCGTAAGATTCGAATGGCACATCGGAGAAGAAGGAGAAATCAATGCTAGGAGTTCGGAAAGGGAAAGAGCACATTGAATGCTTCAAGTGCATATGGACGGATCACTACAAAAGTCAATGCCTAAAAAGAAGACCCAAGAATCTAGGGGGAGAAATCAAGGTTAGTAAATTTACATTACATGAAAATCTAATTTTACAACACATGGCGGTACCCTAACTAATCTTGATTGCACTAGTTTTGATTCCTCTCGAAAATTAGATATGGATGCTAATAATGCAATGAATAAAGTTGATTCAAATCTAAATAAGAATAACTCAAAATTATTTAATAAAAATAAGAAATTAACTCTTAGAAAATTAGAAAAATAAAATAATATTTTAAAAGATAAAATTGATAAATTAGAAAAGATTATTAATAACCAAACCAATTCACAAAATCTGGATTTAGGTTACAAGTCTAAGGTGAAACTTAAATTCTACAAACCAAGCTATAATCAAGTGTCTTTTAATTATGAACCCAATCAATAAATACTAAATTAATTAGTAAACTTAAAACTCAACTAAAAAGTTAACATAAAATTGTAACTTGTTAACTTAACTAATAAATTCTTAATTTGTTTGATCTATGCATAATTACCATGAATATGCATGCCACGCCCCAGAGGAGTCCATACCGACAAAATCTCTGCAGCATCTCCCTTGTACCGGTGACAATATGAATCATATATATATACACAACTATATACATCAATATATAAACATATTCAACAGCCCACACAGCTGGATATAAGCGCAACCACGCAGTTTATAAGTAGCCCACACGGCTGAAAGTAAACACAACCACACGGTTTATAAGCATCCCACACGGCTAAAAGTAAAAAACAGCGAAAATCATAAAAAAAAAATATACGAATGTAAAACCAACAAAACAAGTACCCAAAATACCTACAATCACCAGACTAGACTCTAAAATTCACATCAACTAGTTATAACATAAACTCATGAAAGCACTGTACCACTCAAACATAAATAAGACCGAAAAGAAAACTGTTCTTGAATGTGTAGTGGGACTGGTAGCCAGGACTCTCCAAGCATCTCTGATTTATCTAGCTACTACTTGGTAAAAGAAAACCAGTTTGTGGGGTGGTGAGTGTTGGGACTCAGCGGGTAAATGAAAGATAGTGCGTAAACATAAATACAAATAGAGAGTGCCAACAGTATACAGTCTCATAAGAAAAATAGCAGATACTAAAATAAAACCATAATATATGCTCATACCTAAAATCATATCCTAGGTTAGGTAATAGAAGATCAGGAGTAATACTGATCGACTACTGAATTGTTCATCACTACGAAGGTATCATGTGAGGTAAAGACATTCCATCAATAAGGAAATAGGAGTCGAACAACATGCGATCAATACATATATAGCTCAACAAGTATAAATGTATCACATGGCAAAATGAACACTGTAGACATAAGGAAGCAACAACAAAGAAACAACAGCATAGGCAGTTGTAATAATAATAAAAGCGTATGCACTGATGGTCACTCCCGCCCACCCTTCTGTACCATGACCCCTGTATGATCGAGAGGTCGGGTTAGTGACAAACTGTACAACACTCCAGCTACCACTCTCTCGAGTGGACGAGTGGATAGTTGCATAGTAGCTAACTAGCTACATCTGCGGCGAGGGTCCCTGCTGCTCGCAACTCCAGCTTCCTCTACTCATGAGTGAGCAAGTGGGGATACAACAGGACAAGCAGCATCTGCTCCAGCTACCATTCTCTCAAGTGGCCGAGCGTGTGACCCTGGTTAACGACTCTCTCGACCGTAAGGGAGAATTTGTCGTTAACATGCATGTAATGATATGATGCACAAAATACAACAGTCATCATATACATATAAACAAGAATCAGGTATGCTACATGAAGCCAGCATGCTCAATACGGTACATAAATAAACAACAATCAAAGCATACACGGTTGGTATCTAGTATATGATAAATATCATAGATGGCATCAAGAGACTGTATGGATATAAAAACAAATATCTCAAAGATTTGGGTGGAAATATCAAGCACAAGAAAAATACGAGTGGAGTCAAGATAAATACAAAAACTATCTAGATAAATAGCTCATGCACTAAGATCAATATACTAAAGAGACAAAGCAGGAAGTACCCGCCTTAAAAGAAGACCATATTCAGAAATCCTACGTCGAGGCACCCGCCTTGAATTAACGTCCTGTTATCACATAATGTATTTATCTAATTACATATATAGCAAATAGGTAAATAAAATTTCTAAACCTATTTAGGGTAACTCCAAATCGACGTACGATCATTAATTAAACACCAACTAGAGTTAAACTAATCTAACCATAATTATCATGACAAGTCTTTCCTAACTTCAGTTCTAGGTGTAAGCTACAATGAAAGAAACCAAATTCTCTACACCGTACTTAAATTCACAGCCACCCCTGTTAGTATACAGCCAGGAAGGGTGCTGCCGAAAGGAGTAGTTGATGCCGCTAGATTCACCTCTCTCTTCCTCTCCAACCGCTAGTGATGCTCATGGTAGAACTCGAACAAGAATCGAGCACAAGATCAAGAACTAAGGCCTCCCCTTTCAGACACACCTCCAAATCACTACTACTCTGAGGAGGAGACAAGGCATGACAAAGATCAGCAAAAGATGGAATTCGAGGAGGAGCTCAAGTAACCTACTTCTATCACCTTCTTGCATTTTCGGCTTCCAGCGATCTAGGGCAGAGGGCCGGCGACATCTGGGGTGCTCGTGCGAGGGAGAAAGATCGCCGGCTGGTGCTCGCGTGAGGGAGAGATCGCTGGTTAGGGTGCGGGAACTCGCGAGAGAAAGAAAGGATTGGCGGTGTGGGATCTAGGGTGCAGGGCAATATTATTTATAACTTAGAGATTTTTCAATCAAACCCTAGATTAGTTTCTCAATCAACTCCCACCTCTAGGGTTCCAAACAGGCTTTTTCCCAAGCCCATAGATGCATCCCCTCCAAATACACCATACGAGCTTCAAAAAATTTCTCGAAAATTGCTGAAAATTTCTAAAAATTCGAATAAGATTAGTTCTCAATAATCCTATTATTTAGTGCTTATTTGGGTACCATACTTTACAATTCATATAAGTAATTAATTGATAAATGGCATTCATGATTACTAATTGCTTAATCTAGAAAGGATAGATAAGGACTTAGGTAAGATTTTCACTTAACTAGTTAGACCGAGGATTTTCAGGAAGAAAATTAAATAGTCAATTTCTTTAAAAGACATTTTCTAGAAGTGGTTGATGATCCTATACCCAAAAAGGTCTAGTGCCTCGCCATAGCTTGAAAGTTAATTATTAAAATGAATATTTAATTAACTAACTGTTAAACTTTAATCTAACTCAAATATAGATCAATCTTTAGATTTTAATCTGAAGTGAAGATTAAATTAACCATCTCACAAAACTATTAAGGTCCCCTAATTGAAAATCTAAAATAGGGTGAGATGGACCTAGGTTTAAATAAAAAGTAGTTAACCAAATTCAAATTAATTAAGCTCCATTCAATTAAAATTAATTCAAATTAATTAATCTAAGTCACTTTAATTTTAATTAATTTCAAAATCATAATTAATTTTCAATATTATAATTAATTTCAAAACTATAATTATTTTAAATCATAATTAATCTCAAAATTATAATTATTTTTAAATCATATTTAATTTTTAAAATCTTAATTATTTTCAAATCATAATTAATTTTAAAATTATAATTATTTTCAAATCATAAAATTTTAAAATCTTAATCTTTAAAATTTTAATCCATAAATATTCAAATCTAATTAATCTTCAAATTCTAATTAATTTTTAAATTCAAACTTAAAATTCAAAATTCAATATCTTAAACCGAAATTTAAATTCAAACTGAAAATTTAAAATTTGATATTTCTAAAATTCAAATTTCAATTCAACCTTAAATATTTTAAATTTAAAATTTAACATTTTTGAAATCTAAACTCAAACTTAAATGTTGTTCAGTATCATGAATATTTTTCAAAGTGATAGACAAAATTAACTTAACTCCATCTCACATAAGCTCATAAGCAGAACATGTTTGATAATATAGAATGAGTGAGATGGAAAATTAGGAAACTAAATAATTACTTTTAGTTTAAACTTGTATTTTAACTTTGAACTCTCATGCTTGGATTCTTAGACCCTAAAACCTAAAGCATTCATTTTTTTTCCCAATAATTAAAGGAGAGTGAAAGAAACTTAAGACATTAATTTTTATTAAATGTTTTCTCAACGTTATAGTATTTTTTTTTTCAAGATTTCAAATCAAAGTATTTTTCAAAAAGAAAGTTCAATTTTTTTAGCTTAACTATTTTTGAAAAGAAAGTCCAACTATTTTTGAAAAACAACTTTAAAACTTTATTTGAAAAAGGAAGTTCAAATATTTCAAGCTGGAAAACTAAGTCTTTGAAAAAGTATTTTTTACTAAGTTTTTATGTACTTAACTAAGTATTTTAAAAATTATTTCAAAAAGAAAAGCACTTGATATAGTGTTTTTAATTTAGCTAAGTATTTTTCAAAGAAATCATTTTCTTACCTATGTATTATTACAAGGAATTCTTTTCAAAACATAAATTTAGCTAAGTTTTTATCAAAATCTTTTTAAAGATGAGTACTTAACTAAGTTTTTATCAAAAATTTTTTTAAGCTAAGTACCTAACTAAGTTTTTGTTAAAATTTTTTAAAAAACTAAGTATTAAGCTAAGTTTTTTTAAAGAAAATCTTTTCAAAGCTAAGTATTGAGTTAAGTGTTTTTAAAAGAAAATATTTTCAAAGCTAACTATTGAGCTAAGTTTTTTTTTAAATAAAATCTTTTGAAAGCTAAGTATTGAGCTAAGTTTTTTTAAAGAAAATATTTTCAAAGATAAATATTGAGTTAAGTATTTTTTAAATACATCCTTTTCAAAACTAGGTATTTAGCTATTTTGTTTAAAAGATAAATGATTTTTAAGCCAAGTAAGTGCTACCCTTCAGGGAGAGTTTAAAAGATTAAAAAACCATCCTTTCAAATTTAAAGATTCTTTTTCTCTCTAACTTAGTACCTCTTTTTTTGTTGATATATGGCAAAGGGGGAGAGAAAAGATAAAGTTAAGAGTTACACATAAAACATGAGCTTAAGGGAGAGTTTTTTAAATATGTCATAATAGTTTACTTATGCTCATGCTTAAATTCCTTTTCATTATATTACAGTATATATTGTTATATTTTACTTAACTTTGAACCAGGTTGCCATAATAAAAAAGAGGGAGAGTATTGGTGCAATGAGCACTAGACGATCGAACCTATGCTTTGATAATGGCAAAGGGTTCAAAGTTAAGTTGTCTTGTTATCTAATAAGTGTTATTGAACTTGCAGGAAAGTCTTAAGTGTTCTTAGGGAAAAGTCCTAGTGGATTCTAGGCAGGTGGAAAATCCTAGGGGGAGGTAACCCTAGGTGCTATGGGGTGGTAACCCTAGGTTATAGAAAACCCTAGGGGGAGGTAACTCTAGGTCCTAGGGGGTGGTAACTCTAGGTGGAAATTCTTGACATGTCATGAACTTTGGGTGAAATCCTAGAGTCGGGGACTCTAGGTGAAAATCCTTATGGTCGCAGACTAGGTGAAACTCTAGACGGGTTATGGAGCGGGTTATGAAACTAATAATTGTGCAAGGTTAATTTTGGCCTTGATCGATCGATCGAACCGGGGATCAATCAACCAAACCCCCAAGTAATCAGAGTAGATTTCCAAGCCAGCTGATTAGATTTGATTGAAAAATCATTCGACTGAACCTGGGGTTCAGTCGATCGATCGATGGATATGCGTCGACGTGGTCCGGCTGAGTGGATCGAATCAAATAGGCCAGCGAGGTCAGTGAGATTGATCAATCGAATGATGGGATCGGTCGACCAAATGGAGACTCTTATCCAAGAGGTAGAATCTGGACACAAAGCTAGGCAGGTTCAAAACGTTCGGTCGACTGAAAACCTGGATCAGTCGACCGATCAACTTCGAGTTAAGGACTGATCCCGAGATCAGTGGATCAAGATTAGGTCTAGCTCGACTATATAAGGATGGTCAATAGAAGCTTTAATACAACACATTCAGAATGATCTTCTTACATGTGCACTACTCCGGAACAACTTAACAATGCCTAACTGCTGCTCTGATAATCAACAAACTACTAATAATTTATTGTCAGTACACTTTGTTTTTGTTAATACTTGTCCTTGCATATTTGTAAAACCTTTTTAGATATATAGTGATTGTCCAACGGAAGCGATCAACGATCGCAGGCCTTGGAGTAAGAGTCGTCACAGGCTCTGAATCAAGTAAAAGAAATTCTGTTAGCATTACTTTTGTTTTATTTGTTCTTTATTCCGCTGTGTTATTCTATGTTTTTCAAAACAAGTAAAAAAGCCATGAGTGCTATTCACCCCCCCTAGTACGTCATCGATCCTATAGAGGAGACCTGCTTAACCTTTTGAGTCGCTAGTTCAAATTTTTTAGTAGTTAGCTCAGTAGTATGTGCGACCTCCTGTGTTTGTAATTGAGCGAATAGTTGCACATTCTTGGTAGCTTATTCATCCAACTTTGTCTGTGTATCCACTTCGAGATTTGTCTCTGATTGAAGTTGAGCTTTAACTGAATACAGGGTGACCTTCCACTGGGTTGCTTTCTCGAGCTCATCTTTGGCCAACTCTCGAGCCTCTGGGAGTCGAGCAGATAATTTTTTATTTAATCGAAGGCCCTTATGGACATTGCCTCAGAAGTTTGTTATTTTAGCAGCTCATTTTCTTGAGCTAAATCATACAATTATTAAGCAACACTCCTACTAATTGCCAGCACTAAAAAATAAGCATGGTTAGGAGAAGTTGAAATAAATTAACGATAATCAATTAAAGTTACAATAACTTTGTCTGCTCATATGAAAACTCATCTGCTAACTCTCTAGGGGGAAGCTCACTGAGCCGATTTTTGGCATCTGACCAAGCATCTAGTAGATGATTTCCTAATAATATGGGGAGAGTGTTGGTTGCTACTCGGAAAACCTAATGGTTCCACTGTACAAAAATTTTGTACAAAGATCTGAACCTTTTCCTAGCTACCATGTGTTCTTTTAAATTAAACTTGGATCGCCTGTGGAACTTAACACGTTTGATCCAAAGTTTAATTTATTTGTTCTTTTAGGTTTAGACTTGGATCTCCTGCGGAACTTAACACGTTCGATCCAAACCACCTAGGTTATTAATTCCATCAAATATTAATTTCCAAAATTGGCTTCCAGGACTGCATGGCGAGGCACATGACCTTCTTGGATATGAGAACAACCACCACCGCCTAGACAAAGCCTTTTAAGGAAGGCTAATATTTAATTTCCTTAAATAACTTTAGTTCAACCGAAAAGAACAATCAAATCACAAGGAAAAGAAAAATAAAATAACACAACATCGAAAATAAATTCGAAATACTAGAATCGCATGCCTCTCGTATTTGGTATTTTTACAAAGAAATAAAACTAGTATGATGCGGAAATTAAATACTAGTATATCTTTTCTTTTGCAAACAAAAACCTCTAGGTCTTCTACCGTATTCCTCTTCTAATCCCGGACATTGTGTGGGCAACGATCTTCCAAAACGAGAACCACCAAGGCACCTTCTTCTTCCTTCCTTCAAGTTTCGGCCAAGCATATCTTCTAAAGGATGAAGAATTTTTTTCACCAACCAAGCTCCAAGGGATGCAAGCTTTCTCTCCTTCTTCCTCAAGCTAGATCCGGCCACCTCCTCAAAGCTCCAAGAGATAAAGGATTTCGGCCACACAAGAGGAAGAGAGAAAAGGAGAAGGGCCGGCCACACCAAGGAAGAAAAGAGGGAGAAAATAGAATAGAGTCATTCACCATGAAGGCACCTCTACCCCCTCTTTTATAATCCATGGTCTTGGCAAATAAGGAAATTTAAATAAAAACTTCCTTAATTCTTTTGCCATGAAAAGGAAAATTTATTTAATTAAAAATAATTTTCTCTTCTCCAATTTATTTGGCCGGCCACTCTTCTCCCCAAATCAAGGAAAGTTTTAATTAAAACAAAAATTAAAACTTCCTAATTTGATTCCAGAAATTTATAAAAAATTTCTCCAATAATTTTAATCCCTTCATGATTGGTTAAAAGGAAATTTTATAAATTAAAATCTTTATTTTAAACATGTGGATAAAAAGAAAGTTATCTCTAAAAATTAAAATCTCTTTTAATCTACAAATAAGGAAAGATATCAAATCTTTTCTTAATCTCTTGTAGAAACTTATAAAAAAGAATATTTAATTTTTAAACTCTCTTTTAAATCATGAACATGGTTAAAAAGGAAAGTTTTCTTAAAATTTAAAATCCACCTTTTAATCAACAAATAAGGAAAGATTTCAAATTTTAAACTCTCTTTTAAACATGTAGATGATTTACAAATAAGGAAAGTTTTTACCAATAATTAAAACCATCCTTTTAATCTACAAATAAGGCAAGAGATTAATCTCTTCTCTTAATCTTTTGTAGAATGCTATAAAAGGAAATTTTTAATTTTAAACTCTCTTTTAAAACAATAATTTCCACATAAGAAATAATTTTAATAAAAATCCTTTTTTAATATTCTAGTGGCCGACCACCTAAGCTTGGGACCCAAGCTTTGGCCGGCCACCAACTTGGCTCATCCACTTGGTCTTGGCCGGCCCTAGCTTGGGTTCCTAGATAGCTTGGCCGGCCCCATTGGATGGGTAAGAAGGTGGGTTTGTGGTGGGTATAAATCTCTATATACAAGAGGCTACGATAGGGACAGAGAGGAGGAATTGGTTTTGGTTTCCCGATGAAATTAAGCATCCCGTGTTCGCCCCAAACACACAACTTAATTTCATCAATAATAATTCATTCCACTAAAGAATTATTATTGAACTACCACACCTATAACGACCCGCCTTCTACTAACTAAGCTGTAAGGCCGGAACGTCACATTATGCTGTGCTAACTATTCCATGACCATCATTAAATCTAAGTGCGGAAGCTGTACTAATCAAGATTTTGCTAAACTATTATCATTTCTTTATTCTATATGTGCTAGAGGGTGTAATCTAAGTTATTCATAATATATTTTACGTCCCTCATGGTCAAGGAGCTGGACTAAAGGTTTCCCGGCTGATTTAAGCCCTCCCAATCGATCCACAGATCGATTGGAATGGTCGAATCGATTCGGTGATCGATTCAGCAGGCTACTGTATGCGGGACTCAGGTTGAATCGATCCAGTGATTGATCCAGCACGCTACTGTGCTCGGGGCAATATTCTGGATCGATCGGCTGATCGATCCAGACTGGCCAATCGATCCAGTGATCGATCCCAGAGCCTTCTGTTCGCGACAGAATTTGCTGGATCGATCGGATGATCGATCCAGAGGCCTACTGTTCGCGAAGCAAGTTGCCCAGTCGATCAACCGATCGATTGGGAAGCCCCCAATCGATCAGCTGATCGATTGGGGTTTCTGATTTCGTGCCTAAGGTATGATTTCAGCTCTATCTCGTGCCAAATCACATACAACAACTCTAATAATGACTGAGAAGCATCCTAATGATAAATAACTAACATTCTAACATGACATAGTTCACTAATTCATAGCATTTAAACATTCTAGAGAGCGTAACAAGAATAAACTAAAGTTCCAATGTTAAAGCAAATTGCTAGGTCCCTGAGATCTTCATTCCAAGTCCCATCCACACACATCTTCATCGCATTGTCCTCTAGCCTCCGCTGGTCCATTTTTCCTTTACCTTTATCTGCAGTATAAGGAAAATAGTAGCTGTAAGCTTGAGAGCTTAGTAAAAACCATCTACCTCACTAAAACATGCACACGATGCAATTTATGATTTGAAAACATGCTGGTTGAAATACAACTGAATATGCTAAGCATGGCATGACATACAAAACATAGAATTTAGAAACTGATCATGGCAATAAGAGCTAATCATAACTATCACATTGTAGCAATAGGAGAACTAAACTGATACTAAAACTGAGTTAAGCTAATACTGATCTGATGCTAAAGCTGTACTGAACTCACATAACTATTTCGTGGGGTTTGAAAACTATATTCATAATTAGATTAAAATAATAATCAAGCTGCTGTTTGGGCCCGGCAACTGTACTTGCTATGCGCGCATCCCTAACTAGACCCGGGTTTGTAAATCCCGAATTTAGTAGGGTTACTAGGTTATCTGAACCTAGGGACGACTATGGGAGTCCAACCCAATGGATATCTAATCCAGTACAGTGCCACTGAGAAAGTAAAATACTGAACATAAGCTAATAACTATTGTCTTGCTTTTACTAGGTTGTCTAAACCCAGAACTAGGTTATCTGAACCTAGAGGCGACTGTGGGAGCCCACCCATTGGACATCTAGTCCATAATAACTGTAGCAAGACTAAATAAGCTGTAAAATGCTTCTATTGCATTTATCTAGGCTACTAAAATGCCTAAGTTGCATTTTTACTGTGCTATTAATTTGATCGAACACTTGGTATGCGCTAGTTCGCATCCTTTGTGTCGAAAAACTACATATAGCTAAACTAAAAGCATACAACCATCCAAAAAGCTACTTATACTGCTGGTGAGGGGTTTCTTACCTCGTGCTCGAAGTTTCTTACGATTCTAATCGCTAGATTTTCCCGGAGAAGACGATCCTTTCGACGATCTTCTCGCGTCTATGCGCTCCTCTCGCGGAGGGGAGCGTCCTCGTATCCAAGATGTCGCTGGAAAGTCCTCCTATGGCCCTAGGGACAAAATCCCTAGGTGTGCTTGTGGTTGGCGCCGAGAGAAGGAGGAGGGGAAGTGGGCGGCGGTGAGGGTTTGAGGGAAAGGAAAAGTTACGTTAAAATAACTCTTCACCTATTAATTCCCTATTTATATTAAGTGGGTAATTCCGCCCAACTCTAATATAAATTTAATTGTTTCCCTTTCCTTTCAGCACGGCCCTGCTGGGTTCACCTGATTACTAAGGTTCACCATAAGTCGTAGAACCCAATAGGTCTCGGGTTCAATTCCCGCTTAGGCCATTTTACGATTATATTTATTTTTGCTACTTCCGCTACTCTAAAAATTTCATAAAAATATTCTAAAATTCTAGAAAAATCATAGAATATTTCTAAAATAATTTTAAGAATTTTCGGATGTTACAATCCCCCATAGCTTATAAAAAGTTCATCCTCGAACTTAGAATAACTCTGGGTACTTCTGTCTCATACTAGCTTCTGTCTCCCAAGTTGCCTCTTTTGTTGTGTGATTTTGCCAAATGACTTTTACTAATGGTACCTCCTTATTCCGCAATTTCTTAACTACTCGATCTACTATCTGAGTAGGCCGACTGTCATAGCTGAGGTCTTCGCGGACTTGTACCAGCTGGGGCTCAATCACCTGGGTGGCATCTGAGATATGCTTCTTCAGCATAGAGACATGAAATACATTATGAATAGCTGACATCTCTTGAGGTAGCTCTAGCTCATATGCTACTTTGCCAACTCTCCTGCTGATAAGGTATGGTCCCACATATCTGGGACTTAGTTTGCCCTTCTTCCCAAAACGCATTACTCCCTTCATGGGAGCTACTTTGAGGAACACTGAATCCCTAACTGAAAACTCTAAGGGTCTGCGCCGTGTATTAGCATAGCTTTTCTGGCAGCTCTGAGCTGTCTCTATCCTCTGGCGGATCTGCTGTATAGCTGCTGTGGTATCTGCCACTAGATCTGTCTGAAGTTCTAGTTCTTTCTGTTCACCACTCTCATACCAGCAGATTGGAGATCTTCACCTCCGCCCATAGAGAGCCTCGTAAGGTGCCATGCCGATAGTGGCCTGATAGCTATTGTTGTATGCAAATTCTGCTAAGCTAAGATATTTGCACCAACTTCCCTTGAAGTCTAGGGCACATGCTCGGAGCATATCTTCGAGTACCTGATTTACTCGCTCCGTCTGTCCATCTGTCTGAGGATGGAAGGCTGTGCTGAACTTTAACTTCGTGCCCAAAGCTGACTGTACACA
Organism: Zingiber officinale; assembly: GCF_018446385.1. Lineage (NCBI taxonomy): Eukaryota > Viridiplantae > Streptophyta > Magnoliopsida > Zingiberales > Zingiberaceae > Zingiber > Zingiber officinale. The sequence goes on from NC_055994.1 coordinate 46,987,960, forward strand.
CTCCTAGAAGTGTGATGTGAATCTACTGTCTCTGTCTGATATAATGGTCTGTGGGACTCCATGCAATCTGACAATCTCCTTGAGATACAACTGAGCTAGCTGTTTCATGGAGTAGGATATTCCGATAGCTAAGAAGTGGGCTGATTTAGTCAACCTGTCGACTATTACCCAGATGGTATCAAAACCATTCGTGGTTCTGGGTAGTCCCACTATGAAATCCATAGAAATGTCTTCCCACTTCCATTCTGGGATCTGAATAGGCTGCAAAACTCCTCCTGGTCTCTGATGTTCTGCCTTAACCCTCTGATAGGTTAGGCAGGTGCTGACATATCGAGCGATGTCTCTCTTCATCCCAGGCCACCAAAAATATTTCCTCAAGTCCTAGTACATTTTGGTGGAGCCAGGATGCATCGCATAGGGAGTCTTGTGAGCCTCCTCTAAAATCTTGCTTCGTAGTTCCTCCTGATCTGGAACGCATAATCTGTCACCAAAGTATAATACCCCGCTATCTGATATTCTGAACTCTCCACCTTCTGATTCTGCTATCCCTTGCTTGATTTCCTGAATTCCAGGATCCTGTTCCTGAGCTGTCTGAATGTCACCAAGCAAGGTAGACTCTAATGTCATAGTAGAGAGCTGTCCAACTATGAGTTCAAGACCGAAATCTTTGATCTCTTTCTGTAGGGGTGGTGACACGGCTGCTAGTGATAATAAGGTAGCAATGGACTTTCTGCTAAGTGCGTCTGCTACCCTATTGGCTTTCCCTGGGTGGTAGAGGATGTCTATATCGTAGTTCTTGACCAGCTCTAGCCATCTGCGCTGTCGCATATTCAGATCCTTCTGAGTGAAGAAGTACTTCAGACTCTGATGATTTGTATACACTCTGCACTGAGCTCCATACAAGTAATGTCTCCAAATTTTGAGGGCGAACACCACTGCTGCAAGCTCAAGGTCATGAGTAGGGTAATTCTTCTCATATTCCTTGAGTTGTCTAGAGGCATAGGCGATCACCTTGCCACTTTGCATCAGCACTGCTCCTAGTCCCAACTTAGAGGCATCACTATATATATCAAAGCTATCTGTGTTCTCTGGTAGAGTCAGAATAGGTGCACTGGTCAATCTCCTCTTTAGCTCGCTAAAGCTGTTCTCACAGTCCTCTGTCCACTGAAATTTTCTGTTCTTTCTGGTAAGAGCTGTCAGTGGGGAGGCTATCCTGGAGAAGTCCTCTACGAATTTTCTGTAATAACCTGCTAATCCCAGAAAGCTTCTGATCTCACTGGCATTCTTGGGCCTTTTCCAGTTACTCACAGCTTCTATTTTACTAGGGTCTACCATGATACCATCCTTTGAGATGATGTGACCCAGGAAGGACACCTGATCTAACCAAAATTCACATTTTGTGAACTTGGCATACAACTGGTTCTGCTGAAGGGTCTGCAATACTATTTTCAGGTGCTCTGCATGTTCTTTTTAAGTTCCTGAATAAATAAGAATATCATCGATGAACACGATGACAAACTTATCTAAATACTCCCTGAATACCCTGTTCATGAGATCCATGAAGGTAGCCGGAGCATTCATCACGCCAAAGGGCATGACCACGAACTCGTAATGTCCGTATCTAGTCCTGAATGCTGTCTTGGGTATATCCCCTTCTTTAACTTTCACCTGATGATAACCTGATCTGAGGTCTATTTTAGAGAACACTGCTACTCCCTTTAGCTGATCGAATAGGTCATCTATTCTGGGAAGAGGATACCTGTTCTTGATGGTGACTTGGTTCAGTGCTCTATAATCTATACACAGGCGCATGCTCCCGTCCTTCTTCTTCACGAACAACACAGGCGCTCCCCACGGTGAGTGACTAGGGCGTATGAAGCCTTTGTCAAGCAGCTCCTGTAGTTGCTCACGAAGTTCCTTCAGTTCTGCTGGGGCCATGCGGTAAGGTGCTTTGGAGATAGGATTTGTACCGAGAATGAGTTCTATCTCAAATTCAATCTCCCTGTCTGGTGCGAGACCTGGTAACTCTTCAGGGAAGACTGCTGGGTAGTCACATACGACTCGGACCTCTGCTAGCTGTCGGTCCTTGTCCTGACTGGTACTGACTACGTGTGCTAAAAATCCCGTACATCCTGAATCCATTAATCTCTGTGCTTTCATAGCCGAGAGAAACTTTTTGGCCTTTCTCTTGGGTTCTCCGATGAACTTGAACTGTGCTTCTGCTTCAGGTTGGAATACGACTCTCTGTTTACAACACTCGATGGAAGCACCGTATTTGATCAAGAAGTCCATTCCGAAAATGACATCGTAGTCAATCATATTTAGCACTATCAGATCACAAAAGAGTTCTCTGTCTGCTATAATGACTGGCACTGCTCTGAGCCAGTGCGTGGATGCCATAATTTCTCCTGAAGGTAATGTCGTCAGAAACTAACTACCGAGTACCTCTGGGGGTATGGCTAACTTCTCGACAAATGCCCTGGATACATAAGAATGGGTTGCCCCAGTATCGAATAAGACAGTTGTACTTTGCTGTAAAATACTAATCTGACCTGTAACAACTGTCGAGGCATTTGCCACATCCTCTCTGGTGAGTGAGTAGATCCTTACATTGGTCATAGCTGGAGGGGCTTCTAATCTGCCCTGGCTGATGTGTGGACCATCTAGAGCGGCCTGCATCTGATGTAACTGAGCGGGCTGACCTCCATACTGAATCGGCTGTGGTAGAGAAAGACTAGTCTTGTTCGGGCACTGCTTAGCCATATGCCCTTCCTGTCCACATTCAAAGCATCCTCGTGTGCCCTTGCGACAAACTCCTGGGTGAAATTTCCCACAAGTAGCACACTTTGGATAACTAGGCTGTTTACTGGCTGGTCCTCCCGTTGGGTAACTCCCTGGTTTGCGCTTGTTGCTGGAGTTCCCTTTCCAGTTAGAGCCGTGGCCCTGTTGTTTCTGAGTACCTGAGCCTCCTTGACCTTTGGATTCTGAGAGAACTTGCTTCTACTGCTTAATATTATTCTGGTAGTGCTCGGTGGTCAGAGCACTGCTGACTAGTTCTTCAGTGGTTTGCGGCCTATGAATGCCGCCAGCCATGTTCATCGCTATTTCCGGCCTCAGCATCTTGAGCATCAACCGAACTCGTTCTTTTTCTGTGCTGACTAGTTCAGGGCATAGGTGAGCCAATCTGTTGAATTTCTTCACGGCTTCCTCAACTAATAGATTGCCCTGACGAAACTCAGTGAACTCGTCGTAGTGACGGTTCATGACCCGCATGTGAAAGAACTCCTCAAAGAATTCTTTCTCGAAGTCAGCCCATGTCATCTGGTTCACTGGGCGCTTCGTTTTAATTCTCTCCCACCACATGCGTGCATCTCCTGTCAGACAGAAGGAGGCACACTTCACCTTCTCATGTTCTGGCCAGTCCAGAAGCTCCATCGTACTCTCCAGTGTTTTGAACCAGGCTTGAGCATCCCATGGTTCACTGGTGCCTGAGAAACTCTCTAGTTTGACTCTCTGCCACTGGATCAGATATGCTTCTCTTTTTGCCTCTGCTGCTGGGGCTGCTGGTGCTGTAGGCTGGACTGGTGGAACCTCTAAGACTACTGGTGTTGCTAAGTTTGGTTCCGGGGTGACTGTGGGAGTATTATGCTGATTAGCCCTTAAGATGGCTATCTCCTGTTGCTGTTCAGCTAACTGCTGCTGTAACTGAGCCACTAATGCTGTAAGGTCTGGGGGAGGCACTGAACTGCCTGCCTCATGCTGGGGCTCAGTGGCTGGTGCCCTTCTAGCTGGGCATCCTCGTGCCATCTCTAAAGGAACAAAGGACATACATGACTAATACAATCATAATGGAGTAACTATCGTTATCATGTTAACTACTATCATAAACAAGCATGCTTTAGTTATCTACAAACACGAAAGTAATAACATACAAAGTGATAGGTATTCTTACTTGGAAGCTGCAGGTTCAATGCTGATGTGTGTGTAGGAAGTATGAGAACTGCTCTGATACCACTCTGTAACGACCCACCTTCTACTAACTAAGCTGTAAGGCCGGAACATCACATTATGCTGTGCTAACTATTCCATGACCATCATTAAATCTAAGTGCGGAAGCTGTACTAATCAAGATTTTGCTAAACTATTATCATTTCTTTATTCTATATGTGCTAGAGGGTGTAATCTAAGCTATTCATAATATATTTTACGTCCCTCATGGTCAAGGAGCTGGACTAAAGGTTTCCCGGCTGATTTTAGCCCTCCCAATCGATCCACAGATCGATTGGAATGGTCGAATCGATCCAGTGATCGATTCAGCAGGCAACTGTATGCGGGACTCAGGTTGGATCGATCCAGTGATCGATCCAGCACGCTACTGTGCTCGGGGCAATATTCTGGATCGATCGGCTGATCGATCCAGACTGGCCAATCGATCCAGTGATCGATCCCAGAGCCTTCTGTTCGCGACAGAATTTGCTGGATCGATCGGCTGATCGATCCAGAGGCCTACTGTTCGCGAAGCAAGTTGCCCAGTCGATCAACCGATCGATTGGGAAGCCCCCAATTGATTAGCTGATCGATTGGGGTTTCTGATTTCGTGCCTAAGGTATGATTTCAGCACTATCTTGTGCCAAATCACATACAACAACTCTAATAATGACTGAGAAGCATCCTAATGATAAATAACTAACATTCTAATATGACATAGTTCACTAATTCATAGCATTTAAACATTCTAGAGAGCGTAACAAGAATAAACTAAAGTTCCAATGTTAAAGCAAATTGCTAGGTCCCTGAGATCTTCATTCCAAGTCCCATCCATACACATCTTCATTGCATTGTCCTCCAGCCTCAGCTAGTCCATTTTTCCTTTACCTTTATCTGCAGTATAAGGAAAATAGTATCTGTAAGCTTGAGAGCTTAGTAAGAAACCATCTACCTCACTAAAACATGCACACGATGTAATTTATGATTTGAAAACATGCTGGTTGAAATACAACTGAATATGCTAAGCATGGCATGACATACAAAACATAGAATTTAGAAACTGATCATGGCAATAAGAGCTAATCATAACTATCACATTGTAGCAATAGGAGAACTAAACTGATACTAAAACTGAGTTAAGCTAATACTGATCTGATGCTAAAGCTGTACTGAACTCACATAACTATTTCGTGGGGTTTGAAAACTATATTCATAATTAGATTAAAATAATAATCAAGCTGCTATTTGGGCCCGGCAACTGTACTTGCTATGCGCGCATCCCTAACTAGACCCGGGTTTGTAAATCCTGAATTTAGTAGGGTTACTAGGTTTTCTGAACCTAGGGACGACTATGGGAGTTCAACCCAATGGATATCTAATCCAGTACAGTGCCACTGAGAAAGTAAAATACTGAACATAAGCTAATAACTATTGTCTTGCTTTTACTAGGTTGTCTAAACCCAGAACTAGGTTATCTGAACCTAGAGGCGACTGTGGGAGCCCACCCATTGGACATCTACTCCATAATAACTATAGCAAGACTAAATAAGCTGTAAAATGCTTCTATTGCATTTATCTAGGCTACTAAAATGCCTAAGTTGCATTTTAACTGTGCTATTAATTTGATCGAACACTTGGTATGCGCTAGTTCGCATCCTTTGTGTCGAAAAACTGCATATAGCTAAACTAAAAGCATACAACCATCCGAAAAGCTACTTATACTGCAGGTGAGGGGTTTCTTACCTCGTGCTCGAAGTTTCTTACGATTCTAATCGCTAGATTTTCCCGGAGAAGACGATCCTTTCGACGATCTTCTCGCGTCTATGCGCTCCTCTCGCGGAGGGGAGTGTCCTCGTATCTAAGATGTCGCTGGAAAGTCCTCCTATGGCTCTAGGGACAAAATCCCTAGGTGTGCTTGTGGTTGGTGTCGAGAGAAGGAGGAGGGGAAGTGGGCGGCGGTGAGGGTTTGAGGGAAAGGAAAAGTTACGTTAAAATAACTCTTCACCTATTAATTCCCTATTTATATTAAGTGGGTAATTCCGCCCAACTCTAATATAAATTTAATTGTTTCCCTTTCCTTTCAGCACGGCCCTGCTGGGTTCACCTGATTACTAAGGTTCACCATAAGTCGTAGAACCCAATAGGTCTCGGGTTCAATTCCTGCCTAGGCCATTTTATGATTATATTTATTTTTGCTACTTCCGCTACTCTAAAAATTCCATAAAAATATTCTAAAATTCCAGAAAAATCATAGAATATTTCTAAAATAATTTTGAGAATTTTCGGGCATTACAACACCAATCCCAAATTACATTTTGAGCTCCTTCTTATTATGAGTGTGTTAGTCTCCCTGTGTTTAAGATGTCGAATGTCCACTAATTAAATGAGTTACTGACAACTCACTTAATTAATATCTTAGTCCAAGAGTAGTACCACTCAACCTTATCGTCATATCAGACTAAGTCCACCTGCAGGGTTTAACATGACAATCCTTATGAGCTCCTCTTGGGGACATTATCAACCTAGATTACTAGGACACAGTTTCCTTTTATAATCAACAACACACACTATAAGTGATATCATTTCCCAACTTATCGGGCTTATTGATTTATCGAATTAAATCTCACCCATTGATAAATTAAAGAAATAAATATCAAATATATGTGCTTGTTATTATATTAAGATTAAGAGCACACACTTCCATAATAACTGAGGTCTTTGTCCCTTTATAAAGTCAGTATAAAAGAGACGACCTCTAATGGTCTTACTCAATACACTCTAAGTGTACTAGTGTAATTATATAGTTAAGACAAACTAATACCTAATTACACTACGATCTTCCAATGGTTTGTTCCTTTCCATCTTGATCGTGAGCTACTGTTCATAATTTATAAGGTACTGATAACATGATCCTCTGTGTGTGACACCACACACCATGTTATCTACAATATAAATTAATTGAACAATTACATTTATCATAAATGTAGACATTTGACCAATGTGATTCTTATTTCTATATAAATGTTTATACCAAAAGCTAGGCTTTTAGTATACATCCTAATAGAGAGTAGAGGGAAGGAGAGATGGGGGAGAAATTAATTCTTGGGCGGAAGGTAGAGAAAAAAGGATGGGTGATGAGCCAGACTTTTCTTGTACAGTCACAATGGATTTTCCCCGATGAGAGGTCAATAAGCCTAGAGCTGGTGAATTGCCCGGTAAGGAAAAATCTTCTTGAGTAGGAATAGGAGCAGGTGTTGAGAGGATGGGATAGAGAGAGGACAAAGTATATTTAGGAGATGACTCTCATTTATCCTCTGGGGCAGTATCTTCTGGAGCAGCGAGTGCTTGTCTCTTGGGAGTAGGGGCAAGGGTGAGTTTCCTCCCCTTGTTCTTTTTCTTTAGGATAACTTCCTAATCCAAAGGAACAGTGTTAAGTATTGAAGGTGAAGTAGGTGGAAACTCTCCAGAAATAGTGGCTTCAGCTGTGTGGCTCGCAGAAGTCCCACTGGCAGGGACGATTGAGGGTAGACCTCGCTCGGTCAACAACTCCTGCTCCTTAGTGAGGAGCTCTCCCTTTCCCAAGGCAATCTCTTTAGAAATTAGGGATTTCAAAATCATGGCCACTACATAGAACAAAAAAATATTTCAATTAGTAGTAACATAAAAATTAAATTATTACAACTTACCAAAAGAGCAAGATAGTTTCTTTTGGATGGGGCTTAAACCAAATAGATACAAAAATCCCTCTTGCTACCACTAGTGAATTCTAAACCATTGGCTACTCAGTTTAGGAAGACAAGAAATAAAAATAAGATCCTACTTAAGATTTGTAGGATCAAGAAGAGGAGGAAAAGAAGATTGCCAAGCAGTAGATCAAGTGATAAAATCAAGCATTTCTATGAAGAAGAAATGAGATTTCCAACTCTTGTTCGAGGACGACATGTCCTCGAAGAAGGCTACTTTTGGGTGAGACTAAAAAAAAGGAAAGCCCTAAGTTCTAATTTTTTTTGGGTAAGCAAATAAATAAGATTATGGGGTTAGGAGTAATGCCGAATAGATGGAACAACATAAATATCCCACACATATATCGAAAAGCATTTGGAATAAATTATTGTAGGTGGATATGAAAATACTGACTTACCTCTGATAGAAAGGGGTGGACATGGAAACGTAAACCGACCACTAATTGATAGAAAAAGAAAGTGACATGGTTATCAGGAGAAAGGTGAGGACGATCATTGATAACTAGCATTTTTATTGATTATTTTGGCTCTTATTATTGACATTTTTATCTTCTCACATGCTTAATTTTATGGTTATATTACATTTTCTGAGGAGAATCTATTTTGGACTTAATTATAAATTTCCTACAAATTGTGAAATTTAATTTCATATTTTTATGTGGTTTGAAGGAAATCAAAAGAACCATGAATTAGAGTTTGATCGGATCGAATATGACTTGATTTGGAGGTCAAACGGAGGGGATCAAGTAGAATTAGTGTGAACCATTGATCTAGATCAAGAGAGATATTATTCCTTCATCTAGATCAAAGCATCCTACTCTTGATACAGATCTGAAATGATATGCACCATTGGATCCATGCAAGAAGGCAACTTGATCCAGACCACTCATCTCTTCATCAGCTCGATCAAATGGTCAGATCTTCATCCATCTCCCTCATTAAAATCAACAACTCGGATTAATGGAGAAAAAAATCCTTCATCCTTTTATTCCTCATGATGGCACAGTGCATCCAATTTTTTTCTCTTCGCATTTTCTCCTCGCGGGCTAGGGCACGTGACAACTCCCACCGCCGTCACCTCTCCTTCTTCTTCACCACCGATCGACGGCTTCTTTCCTTTACTACCGCCGGCTGACCCTCTACAGTCCATCCTTCTCCTTCTCAAATTCCAGCGGTGAGTGACAGCAAGTTTTCTTCCAGTCGGCAGCAAGCTTCGGTAGTGATTCTGGTCATCCACCTCATCGGAGGGTTCTCTGGTGTGATCTCCACCTTTCGGCTACTTTATGGCAACTTCACCACCTGGGGTTCAGGTGACAGCACAAGAGGCAGTGACGATGGTTCATCTTCATCTCCAGCCAACTACCAGCAAGGAGTTCTTCGGTGGAAGATCCGTTCACCATCATCATGTCGAAGCGTGCAACATTCCAGTAGTGAGCTACTATCCACCGGCTTCGGGGGTTCCGAAGGCGGGTCTTTCGTGTGACAACGAAGGGTAGTCTTTGGTATCAGAAGTGGATGTGTGTATTGTGGTTGGGATTCTTAGTTTCTTTTATGTTCATGTTGATTGTTAATTTGTGATGAATTGTAGGTATTAATTCTCCATGCTTAAATTGCACACATTTTGCTTAGTTTAATTCATGTTCATCAAGTGTTAATTAAAATGTTTCTTCCATTAGTTATGTTTTAATCTTCCATTTTCTTGAGTTTAGATAGTTGCAATGTTTTATTAGTTTCATGCTTTGTGTCTCTTATGTTTACGCCTTTTATTTTAATTCAATTAGGTTAAGTTTGATTAAATTTCATTACTTGCATTGTCTTTCATTTATTAGATTAAGTTTCATTTAATTTTTTTCTATTTCCTTAGTTTAATTGTGTTGATAGTTAATCCATAGCGTAGTGTGATAATGCATTGAGGGTTAATTATTCGCACTTAGTTAGATTTCATTCAAGTTTTAGCTTAGTTTACTACTTGTTTTGTTATTTCAATTGTTAGGTTTAGAATCAAAATCCAAAATCCCCATTTCTATATTAAAAATCTCAAAAATAGGAATAACATACAATCCTAGATTACCATCCTATCATTGATTTTGTTGGGAGACGACCTGAGTCATTTCTATACTACATTAGTGTATTTAGAGGGGGTTCAGAATAAAAATTCTTTTTGATATCATTTTCACTACGATATCAAATATTGGCCTCGTTGCCGGGGAAAAGTAGCGTTGTTTCGTGATCTTAAGATTATTTTTTCTATTTTCTCTTTTATTTCTATTTCCTTTTTGGTTGCAAAATTTAAAAAACATTGTTAGGGCTTAATTATTTCATATCTTGTATACGCGCATTCTATCTTGTATATTCTCCTGTGTCTTTTGATGGTATCTGCATGAGTGTTTCAGGTAAGACTAGGAAATCTTTGTGTGTTATCAGTAGTTTCAGAGTTTCAGTGTGATCAGTGTTAGAGTGTATACTAAAAGTCTAGCTTTTTGTATAAACATTTAAGAATCGCATTGGTCAAATTATCTACATTTACTGCTAAGTGTAGTTGTTCAATTAATTTATATTGTAGATAACATGGTGTGTGGTGTCACACATAGAAGATCGTGTTATCAGTTCTTTGTAAATTATAAACAGTAGTTCACGACTAAGATGGAAAGGAACAAACCATTGGAATAGTCGTAGTGTAATTAGGTATTAGTTTATCTTGACTAATAAATTACACTAAGTACACTCGAAGTGTATTGAGTAGGACCATTTAAGGTAAGTTTTTTTTATATTGATTTAATAAAAGAACAAGACCTTAGTTATTATGGAAGTATGTTCTCTTAATCCTAATATAATAACAATCACATATATTTAGTATTTATTTCTTTGACTTATCAATGGGTGAGATTTAGCTCGATAAATCAATAAGCCTGATAAGTTGGGAAATGATATTACTTATAGTGTGTGTTGTTGATTATAGAAGGAAACTGTGTCTTAGTAATCTAGGTTGAGAATGTCCCTAAGAGGAGCTCATAAGGATTGCCATGTTAAACCCTGCAGGTGGATTTAGTCTGACATGATGATAAGGTTGAGTGATACTACTCTTGGACTAAGATATTAATTAAAGAGAGTTGTTAGTAACTCATTTAATTAGTGGACATTTGACATCTTAAACACAGGGAGACTAACACACTCATAATAAGAAGGAGCCCAAAACGTAATTTGGTATTGATGCGGTAGTTCAATAATAATTCTTTAGTGGTATGAATTATTATTGATGAAATTAAGTTGGGTGTTCGGGGCGAACATGGGAAGCTTAATTTCATCGGGAGATAAAAACCAATTTCTCCTGTCGGTCCCTATCATAGCCTCTTATTTATAAAGTATTATACTTACCTATACCCACCTTTATACCCATCCTAAGGTGGTCGACCAAGCCTTGCTTGGAGCCCAAGCAAGGGGCCGACCAAGTTAATCCTTGGATGAACCAAGTGGTGGCCGGCCCTAGCTTGAGTCTAAGCTTGGTGTGGCCAGCCATAATTAATTAAAAGGATTTTATTTTTTAAATTTTTTCTTATGTGGATTTCATGGTTTTAAAAGAGAGTTTAAAATTTAAATCTTTCCTTTTATAGCTTTCTACAAAGGATTAAGAAAAAATTTGATATCTTTCCTTATTTGTAGATTGATAGGAAGATTTTAATTTTGACAAAACTTTTCTTTTTTGTAACCATGCTCATGATTTTAAAAGAGAGTTTTAAAATTAAATATTTCCTTTTATAAGTTTCTACAAAAGATTAAGAAAAGATTTGATATCTTTCCTTATTTGTAAATTGAAAGGAGATTTTAATTTTAGAGAAAACTTTCCATTTTGGAAATCATCCACATGTTTAAAAGAAAGATTTTAATTTATAAAATTTTCTTTTATAACCCACCATGAAGGGAAAAATTATTAGAGAAATTTTTTATAAATTTCCGGAAACAAATTAGGAAGTTTTAATTCTTGTGTGAATTAAACTTTCCTTGTTTGGAGCTTATAGATGGTCGGCCATATTAATAATGAAAAGGAAATTATTTTTTAATTAAATAAATTTTCTTTTTCATAAAAAAGGAATTAATGAAATTTTTTATTTAAATTTCCTTATTTGCCAAGACCAAGGATTATAAAAGGGGGGCTAGAGGTGCCTTTAAAAAAGACGACTCTATTCTATTTCTTCCTCTCTTTTCCTCCTTGGTGGTGGCCAGCCCTATTGCTTTTCCCTCTTCCTTTTCTTTCTTCTTCATTGGCCGAACCTCAACATCTCTTAGAGCTTGAAGGTGGCCGGATTCTAGCTTAGAGAAGAAGGAGAGAAAGGAAGCATCCCTTGGAGCTTGGTGGTGGTGGACGAACCTCATATATTCTTGGAGTACTTGTGGTGGCTGAACCTTGCAAGGAGAAGAAGACTTTGGGTGGTTCTCATCTCGGTATATCGTTGCCCACATAACGTCCGGGATAAGAAGAGGAATACGGTAGAAGATCAAGAGGTCGTTGCATACAAAGGAAGGTATAACTGGTAATTATTTTTCGCATCATACTAGGTTTTCTTTTGTATGAATTCCAAACACAAGAGGCATTAGATTCTAGTTTTTCGAATTGTAATTCGAGTTTGTGTTTTTCTTTGTTTTTCAGATTTGTGATTCGATTGTTCTTTTCGGTTAAACCTAATGTTATTTTAGAAAATTAAATATTGAATTTTTATTAAAGGCTTTGTCGAGGCAGTGGTGGATGATCCCATACCCAAGAAGGCCTAGTGCCTTGCCATGTTTGACCTGGGAGCCAATTTTAGAAATAAATATTTAATCAAATTTATAACATAGGCGGGTTTGGATCAATAGTGTTAAGTTCCGCTTGCGATCCAAATCTAAACTATTAAGAACAGATAAGTTAAATTTGGAATCAATAATGTTAAGTTCCGTTTGCGATTCCTAATTTAATTTCTAAAGAACACAATTGGTTGTTTAGGAAAGATTCGACACTTGTACAAAATTTTTGTACAGTGGAACTGGTACGATCTTCCTAGGACCAACCAACAATCAGGACTCAAATTTGTTAAGTAAAATGGACGACAACACTAAATAGACTCTCAGAGAGCTTTGGCCATCAGATTTGTCAATTGATTCTTTTTGCATCAGATATTCTGATTTAGATGCAGATTTCAAGTTATGGCATATTGTTCATCTATTACGAAAGTTTCATGGACTATCTGGTGATGATCCCAATAGACATCTACAAGATTTGGAGATGGTTTGTTCTTCATGGAAACCACTTGGCATATCAGAAGATGTTAGACTTAGAGCATTTCCAGTTTCAGTAACAGATTCAGCAAAAGATTGATTTTATTGTCTCCCATCAAACTCCATCACTAGCTAGATCGAGATGAAGAAAGTATTATTAAATGAGGTTCTTTCCTGCTTTTAGGATTGCAGCTATTCGAAGGAGTATTTGTGGAATCCAACAATTCATAGGAGAACCATTTCAAGAATATTGGGAGAGATTTAAAGGACTTGTTGCTAGTTGCCCTCAGCACCAGATTAGCGATTAGCTACTGATTATATACTTCTATGAGTGATTGCTTCCCATGGATAGGAGTATGGTTGATGGAGTTAGTGGATGGGCTTTGGTCAACAAGACACCTACTTAGGCCAGATAACTTATTGAGATTATGGCTGCAAATTATCAGCAGTATGGGACTAGACCGATGATTATCGAAGATATTCATTGCTTTGCCAGTGTATTCCCGACCAGAACCCAGTATCATCAGCTTGATCCTTAGTATTATCAGACTCATCAGCAGGACAGGTGTAATTCATTTGCAGGATTCAGGTATGAGAACACACAACAGGGGACTTCTAAGTGACCCCTATATTACCAGCCTTACTTTCAGCACTATTAGCCTGAGCAACATTTTAGGGACAAGTCACAAATATTTTGGCAACATAAAGAAACACAATTCCAAGAAAGAACACATTCATCAACACAGTTATAGTTGCAATCAGATTAACCTACTGCATCAATTCCCGAGCAGATGGATTGTAGAGTTTGTGATATTCTTGACTTTGATTCTGCTACTCTACATACCTCTTCTAGTTTTTTGTATCGTGATATTTTAGTTGATCCTGATAATATTTTTGTTGATGATATTGATGTTCCAAATATTCTTGATGTTGTAGGTCTTGTTGATGATGATGGAAGTGTAGGGGAGACCTAAGAATCTGTTGGATCGAAAAATGCTAGAGCGGGGGGGGGGGGGGGGAATAGTGCTCGTGGCTTTCACAATTTTCGGATTCGAAAATGTATTGAGTTAAGTAGCGGGAATTAAAATAAAAACACACACACATACAGAGAACTCCAAGATTTACTTAGTTCGGAGCCTAGGGCGACTCCTACCCAAGACTCACGCTCATTGAGCGTTTACTTTGGGCAACAACTATAATATCGCAAAGTTACAAGTATGAAATAAGTACAGCAATAACTAAATTATACCAACAACAGAAATACTGAAATTGAAGCACTAGGTCGTCGGGGTGTTGCTACAGCACTTCTGGAACGTCTCTTGAGCAGCACACGGAAGAATGATTGCTTGGGAAAGTGTTACTCCAAAGTGCTAGTCGAGATCTCCTTATAAAGCCTGTTGAGGGCACCCTCAATCTCCTAGAGGGCGCCTCCAATCACCGAGTCAGCAGCACACGGATAAGCCCAGAATCCTTCATAACTCATCCATTTGAAGGCACCTCCATGCTCCTTGAGGGCACCTTCAAGGCTGTCCGAGGCGTCTCAAGCCTCCATGAGGGTGCCTCCAGCTCCACTGCGCGCAACTCTGATCCTTTGCACCCGAGGCGCCTCCAAGCTCCATGAGGGTGCCTCAGGTACTATTCACCTGAGGTAAACTTTGCTCTTTTGACCCTGCAAAACATGTTAGTACATAAAATAACACCATATCCTGCAAAACAAAGTTAGCACATAATAATAGCATAAAAATAAATGTATGACAGTCACCGGACTGTCTGGTTCTGACTTCGGATCTCCAACCGAAAACCCTAGTTCGAACCGACGCCTACTGTTCCCCCTGCGGGGAATGCATCCTCACCTACTCCACTCAGGAGAGCATACCTGATGCCAGTACAGTCCTCCAGACCGACTGGACTTTCTGCCTAGGGTTACCACCCCTAAGACCTAGGGTTACCACCCCCTAGGACCTAAGGTTACTGCCCCTTAGGGTTTTCCATCACCTAGGGTTACCACCCCCTGGGACCTAGGGTTACCACCCTCTAGGGTTTTCCACCTGCCTAACCGTAGTTAGGACTTTCCTGTAAACTCCTTCACACATATCAGATAACAATTAACCTTAACTTTGAATCCTTTGCCATTATCAAAACTTAGGTTCAATCGTTGTGTGCTTCCCGCACCAACAATCTCCCCCTTTTTGATTATGGCAACTGAAATTCAAAGTTAAGGAAAAAGACATAAAAAAGAAATGCTAATAAGTTTTTTAGTAACAGTGCTAGCATAACTAAATGATCAAATAACAACCATAAATTTAGTGCAAAGCTCTCCCTTAATAAAAGCTTAAGTGAAAAATTTCCCCTTAATAAAAGAATTTTCTTTGATATTTCTTTTTTGAATTTTCTTCTACTCTCCCCTTTTGCCATATATCAAAAATAGCATAAAGAAAGTAAAATTGAGGAGTTAATTATAGGCCTTAGCTAAAATTTTAGTTTGAAAATAATTTATTCTGAGAAAGTTGTAGCTTTTGAAAGTCTAGCTTTTCAGAAAGTTTTAAAAACTTAGCCTTTCAGATAAATTTAAAAATTTAGCTTTTTAGATAATTTAAAAATTTAGTTTTTCAGATAATTTTAAAGAGAACTTAGCATTCAAAAACTTAGTTTTAGAAAGATTTTAAAAACCTTAAATAGTAAAAATCTTTTAAATAGAAGGTTGAATTATTCTAAAATACTTTGATAAACACTTAGCTTTTTAGAATAGACTTTCCTGTAAAACTTTTAGCTAAGTGAAATAAAAAATTAAGTACAAATTTTCTTGTAACCACATAATCTGATATTTTGAGAAAGAAAACCTTTTCCTAACAAGATAGTTCAGAGACTAAGTTTGGCAACTAAAAAAAAATGTGAAAATATATTGTGTTAGAAGATTTTAATTTAGAAAGAGGGATCAAAAAAAATATTTGATAAAACTTAGTTAGTTTAAAAATAGTCAAAAAATGGTTGAGAAAAACTTAATTTTGTAACGACCACCCTTCTTAATACTCTACTACTCTCTAAGAGTGACCGTTACTTAACTACTAACTCTACTTAACCGGTATGATTAAAAATCACATGGAAACCCTACCGAAAAATTTCGGCAGATTCTCCCCTGTACCGGTGACCATATTCAACAATACATGCAATATATACTCAGCCACAAGTGGCTGGAACACATATCAATCAACCACGCAGTATAATAAATCCAAAATAAAGAAAACAATACCACAACTCATCACACCATATCACAATTCATCTACTATGTCCTAATCACATCAAAATATCATGTACTATCTCAAATACTTCTAACATAGCAGAAGATAATAGAAACTAAAAGAAAACTTATTTCTTATTCCCAAGGCTTCCATAGTCCTGGCATCACACATCCTTCGAACACCTCCTTGTCGCCTTCCTTTCTATATCTTTTCCTTTCCTGTATCTGCAGTAAGAGGAAGTGCAATCTATAAGCAAAATTTGCTTAGTAAGCGCTATCTAACTCACAAAAACATGAATATGCATGTATATAGAAAGAACTAGAAACTATATGCTCTAAAAGAAAATAAAGCATAAACATAAATGCTCATGTCAAACTAATAGCAAAGAAAAGCTAAGGAATCTACTCATGTAATTCTAATAACTAATCATGCTGCTCATCTAATAGGTAACATGAAAACTACTCATACATTAGATAAACATGGTAGAATAAAGAACTAAACTTACTGATTTTTAGAACTGTATGAAACTTATTTCATTTGTTCTAACTTAATCTTTAATACTTTATGTTTATGTAAAACTCGTTTTACTTGTTCAAAAACTTATACTTATAATACTTTAACATAATAATCAACTTTCTTCTTGGGCCCATGCGTAGTACCATCTTATGCGCGTTCCCTGATAGGTTGGGGTAGCGAGCCACCAATCCTAAAAGAGCAGACCTCGGTCTACCAGGGCCAAGACCTCGGAATTGGACACTTGGATTTGTTTAACGACAACCTCGGAAGTCGGGTACTAGCCTCTTCTTAAAAGTAAAATACTTATAATCTTAATTACTTCTTCTTTAAATGCCTTGGCATTTTAATAAGCACCTTGTGTGCCAAAAATCCCTAAAGTCTTGACTTTGGGATCTACTTAAGGCCTTGGCCTTTTCTTTCTTTTCTTTATCTTTCTTATACTTTTCTTCATCTTTCTTATACTTTTCTTAAACCCAAAATACTGTTAGGGTATCTTTCGTATGAATCTATGAATGAAACTAACTATGTAACACATAATCATGCATAGAATACAAAAGAAATCTACACATATAATACTTATCAAAAATCTGCACTAATGCTTAACAGAAATCTACATACTAGCTTAATAAAAATCTGCATAATAGCTTAACAGAAATCTGCATACTAAAAAAATCTGCATATTCAAGCTAACAACAACTCTGCATTTAAGCTTAATAAAAATCCTCTCTTGTAACTTAATAAAATCTGCACTTGTGTATTTAATAAAATCTGCACTTAATGAAATTTGCACTTAATGAAAGAAATCTGCACTTAAAATTCTGCACGCTAAGCTAACAAAATTATGATCTACAAGCTCTAAGATTGCCTCGGCAATTAAACAGTGAGCTAAAGTGTATAGTAGCTCCAACGGACTGTTCACACTTAGTAATTCAACACAAAAACAAAAGCTAGTTAAGGTCACAAGCAACCTAAAAACTAAAACTGCACATGCTCACAAATAACAGTAAACAAAAAGCTGTAGACTGTATTCTATCACTCTTAACTAGTTTCTTAAGGCTTCATTTCATATATATCTTTTCTTTGTGACTTAAATTTTCCACTAAACATATTTCCTGCATCTTTCTATCTTCTTTTCGTGTTTCATATCAACTAATACAAGAACACAAAGCCATCGAAAACCAAACACAATCATCCAAATCCGGATCAAGAGATTGAACAAAACCCCTTGCGCAGAACCAGGGACAACCTTTGAATCTTCCTGCTAGCTTACGAAAAGAAGCGCTCATCAATACCTAAAAGGAGATATACTTGCTTCAAACCCACCCAAACTTGTCCAAGAAATCCAGCTATCAAGAAGAAGCAAGGTCCACCGTTGGAACCAAATACCAGGAACTTACCAAATTCTAACCGGAAATTCCACATCAAGGAGAAACAAATTCCACATTGAAACTCATTCAATAACTCACCAACTTTTGGTCAGAAATTCAACATCAAGGAGAAATAAATTCCACAATATGAACTTCCCGAAACTCAACCAGTGAGAAGAAACACGGCACATAAAACTCAACCAAAAGCCCTAAATCTGTGATTGTAAACCAAACCCTATCTCAACCTCCTATAAAAACTCACGACAGCAATCCTAGCAGCAAGCTTCAAACAACTTCACAGCATGCTTCAAAATCAAGGGAAAACAAGGAAAAGACTCAAATCAAATTCGGAACTACTCTTACCACAAGTGAGTAGCAACTTACCTTGCTTCTTGAACTCACAACCGAACGCAAGGAGGACTTCTAGGTCTCGGAGCTCTGATCGGAAGCCTCGAAATCGCGGCTCCTCCTCGTGCTCCAGACTTCTCCTCGTCGAGAGGAGCTCGGCGGTGTGAAGAATCCACAGAACCTTGCCTTGGCCGGCCGCCGGAGTTGAGCCCTAAGCTCGGCTTCGTTTCCGCTAGAGAAGGAATCGCCGCCGCGCCATCGAACTCGAGAGAAGGGGAGAGGGATCGAGAGAAATAAATTTCCTCTCTTAACTTAACCTCTTTTTATAACCTAGGATTATTTTTATTACTAACCATTGCTTAAGAATATTTCGTACCCTACTTTTTCACGAAATACTCGCGGAAGAGTTGGTTGGCCGCGTTCTGCTTAAGGTGTGGCTCGCGGGTTCGAAACTCTGCTGCAACCACTTTCTGCCCATTAATTCTTGTTATTAACTTCTACTCATTAAATAAAATTCTCCCTTTATTTAATTAAGTAATAACTGCTAGCCCAGTTGGTTAGCCGGGTTTTGCTCGGGTCAGGGGTTGCCGGTTCGAGCCTCGGCTTGGACATTTTTTGTCACAACTTCTTTCTTTTGGTAAAAATATCAAACGACCTCCAAAAATTTCATAAAAATACTTTAAAAATTTCTAAAAATCTCTAGAATTTTTCTAAAGTATTTCTAAATATTTTAAAGCACTTTTAGGACTCCTAATGAGGAAAATTGGGTCGTTACAAATTTTGTTTGGAAAAATACTTTAAATAGTATCACCATTAACTAAGGCCACATTCACTTAGAACTATAGGAAGTAATTAAATTAAAGAAAAGGTTAGTTATAAAACAAAAAATCCTAAAAGTCCAAGCATGAGTAAAAAATTAAACTCAATGCTTATTTCCTTAGGCATATATCTAACCATTAACTACTAGTTGTTTACCTAGAGGGCAACAACTTTCACTTGGTTAGTCAAGTTAAGTTAGCGATCTAGTTAGATTTGACTAATACAAGATAACTTAACTTGATTAATGTAAGTTGGTATTTATTGTCCAGACTTATGTCGATGCACAGCCATAAGTATTCTGAAGTCCAGATCGTACCCTATGCATCTCACACCATTCTAAGTGTTTACAGGCACAAGCAAGGTAGACCTAAGGTGCTCGTGAGATGCTCTGGCTGAAACTAGGGGTACATGATTTCTAGGAGGTAAATGCCTAGTCTAAGTCCAAATTTTTGAAAACTATCAAAATTGGAATTTTAAAACTACTTTTCCTAGAAGTTTTAAGGACAATTTTAAAAGCAAGATAATTTAAAAGCATAGTAAGCAGAAAATAAGTTCTATTCTACTAAGCACAAGACTAAACAACCCAAAAGTAAGTTATCAATACAAGAAGTAAGTGTATGCCTAATAGATACAATGCATCTCCAAAGTATGATCAACTAGGAGGATCGTCAGCTGGAGGAGGTGATAGAGATCGCTCGAGTGCATGTAGTGCACGAAGAATCTCCTCTCGGAAGGTGATCATCTCAGCCTGTAGTGTACGGAAACCATCTGAGATGAGTTGTCATGTCTGCGAGGAAGACCACTCGAGACAAGCGAGTCTATGCTCAATGGATAAGGAAGTGGAAGGCTGAGCTGACGTCGAGGGCTGTGATGGATCGAGAGGCTCCCCAAATAGCTGAACATCAGTGAACTCAAATAACTCTTCTTGTCCCTCAGCTAGCTGAAAGTACTCATCTGGGGCTAGGCAGAACCTCTCGGCTGGAGCAACAAGCTCATCCTCGACTGGATCGGCTGGCGACGACCCACCTCTCCATTCAAGGACCCCCTAAGCAGTGAAGTCTATATATGCTAACCTAAGATGATGCTGGCCAATCTCAGCATACCGTGTAAGGTGGGTAACCATCCCCTGAGTCATATCTATACCATCTAAAGTCGAGAAGATATATGTCAAGACATGGCAATAGGGCATGTGGACTACACGGGACGTAATGAGACTGGCCTCATGAATAATGTTATAAAAAATGTGTAATGCGATTTCTATATCTAAGTGCTGACACAATGTATACAAAAAGAAGGAATGCGATGGACGCATCTTTGGGACATCCCGAGATGAGATACGTAAAATGCATGCTGTCAAGACTCTATACATGATGTAGTCCTGAACCCAAAGAGAGAGTGACCTGAAGTCAGAAACTCCAAGTGGTCTCTCCTCCCAAAAAAATACATATGGAGTGTATCCAATGTAATGTGGGAGTAGGGCTCGTCAAATGGCAAATCCCTACTAGGGTAACACAAAAATGGACATGTAGAGGGTCTAAGATCTAGATTAGTACATAATAAGGAGGGGGTAAGCTGAAAATCCTTTCCACCAACTCTGGTGGAATAGGTAAAGTCATCAACCCTTTCCAGGTTGTTATAGAATTGAGCACATAAGTTCTGATTTATTGCATTACTGCAGTAAACTAGCTTATTAAGCTGAAAGTGCTCAATCATTTGGACCACAGGCTGACTATAACTAGTAAAAAACTGTCTATTCAAATATCTACATTTGATTATAGAATATGTATGCTCAATGAAATCAACCATATGTCGCTTAGTGGAGAATCTAGCATTGGCAAACGGGGCACTGCCAGAAGTGGACGTAACATTGCGTCGTTTCCTAATTTTTAACCGAACATGGATATAACAACAAAAACGTACAATAAAAGTATATAGAAATATTTAGGATGGATTGGGGTATACCTAGGCGGCATTGTGAGGCTTAACGGGAAGAGACTTTGGGTTGAAGGTCCCTCGGTGGGGAGAAATCATCGAGATTTAGCGTGAGGAAGGCGTGAGAATAACGAACAAAAAGGTTTCTATTCGCTGAAAAATTATGAGTTGAGGGCGCCTTCAAAGCCTTTGAAGGTGCCCTGAAGGTGGTGTGGGAGGCGCCTCAGTGTCGGTGGGAGGCACCTTAAACAGGTTCGGCGGGAAGTTTCCTGACGCTCTCGAGGGCACCTCCTTTGTATTGGAGGCGCCTTCAAGAGGCACTTTGCGGCGCCTTGTCGATGTTTTTTTTTTCTTTTTTAGTATTGAGTTTAATTTAATTAAGATTGTTAAGACATTAAATTATGCTTAGTTTATTAGATAGATTTAATTGAGTTAAGAAATTAAGTTATATTTAATTTATGTTAATTTTGATTAAATTAATTAAGTTAATTAATTAGATTAAGTTAATTAATTAGATTAATTTAATTAAGTAGTTAAGTTAATTAATTAGATTAATTTAATTAAGTAGTTAAGTTAATTAATTAGATTAAGTTAATTAAGTAGTTAAGTTAATTAATTTATTACAAAGTTGATCAATTTTGATTAGGTTAAATTAGATTGGTTAAGTTAGTTAATTTTGACTAAATTCATCCTAGATCCATCTCACCCGATTCTAAGTTATCAATCAGGAAATCTTAAGTAGTTTTGTGAGATTGTTATCTTTAATTTAGATTATTTCTAAGGATTAATTTATATTTGAGTTAGACTTAGGTTTTCCAATTAGTTAATTAAATACACATTTCAAAGATTGGCTCCTAGGCTGTGGCGAGACACTAGGCCTTCTTGGGTATGAGATCATCCACCACTTCTAGACAGAGCCTTTCAAAGAAATTATGTATTTAATTTTCTTTTTGAAATCCATAAGTTTAAGTAATCAAGTGTAAATTATGCCTAGGTCATTAATCTAGCCTAATCTAAGCATGCATAAAGAAAAGAAAAAACAATCATCAAATAATTCTAATTATTAATAAGGATAGTTTTCCTATTGGCTCCCCCTAGATCATAGCCTCAATATGGTCTATCAAGGTAATGAACTTGATCCTTGGGGACCCAATATTGATCAAGTCCAACTTGATTGCCCAAGTTGGACTTAGGTACCCATGCTTGGACTTCCTTTCTATTTGGTCTGTTAACAAGTGATAGATAAGACTGCTATTTTCTTTTAGTTCTAAATCCTAGTCTGGATTGATTGTATACGACTTTCTATTTTCCGAGAATCAAGTCAAGATTCTTGGATCCCAATGTAAATCGTTCCAATGCAATCATCAAATCCTTGTCTTGAATTTTCAGGCTGGAGTTCTCTTCCACAAGCTTTTAGACTTGAGTTAAGGTTCAAGTCTGAATTGAGTCAGTCAAGGATTCAGAGTTAGTTACTTCTTTAAGGGTTGTTACCTCCTTTAGAAGTGACTTGATCCAAACATTAGATTTATCTAATTTGTGCATCAAATAATTAATTAAATTGTACAACCGAAAAGTACTTACAGAGAGGTTGGGCCCTTCGGAAACAAATACGGATCCGTGGCTTCTCTCGGGCTCAGCTTTCGATTCATCCTCACTTCCAGATTTGTTAATTTGATCTCGGGCCGTCATTGCAAGAAAACTCGTCTGTTTGAGCTCTTCATCGTTGGACTCTTCTGAGCAAGATTCGTCCCAGGTCACCTTCAGAGCCTTCTTCTTTCTTTGTTTCTTCATATCTTTCTGGTTCGGAAAGTTGGCTTTGATATGCCCCTTTTGGTTGTAGCCGTAGCATGTTACTTCGAATTTCACCTTTGGTTGGGCTTCCTTGGACTGGATCACCTTTTTAATGTCCTTCTTGTTGAAGCCCTTCTTCTTTTTATAGAGTATCCTCACCAAGTTGACAAGTTCGGCTGTGAGTTCGTCGTCATCATCATCCGAGTCTGGTTCTTCTTCTGACTCCAGTTTGGTTCTGCGTCTTGGTTTTGATTCGCGTGATCTGCTTGTACCTACAATCAAAGCTATACCCTTCTCAGTCAATTGTGCGTTAACTTGTTCATGCAATTTAAATTCAACAAATAGTTCATCTAATTTAATTGAAGATAAGTTCTTAGAAACCTTGTAAGCATCTACCATGTATTCCTACAAGGTGTTCCTTGGAAAGACGTTTAGGGCATACCTTAGGATGTCGCGGTTCTCCACTTTCTGTCCGATTGTGTAGAATCCGTTGAGTAGATCTTGTACCCAGGCATGGAGCTAGCTAGCCATCTCACCTTCCTACAATTTTATATTATATAATTTATTGATAATTATATCCCTCTTACTTACCTTAGTGTCAAACATGTCCTCGTGCAACTCGATCAGCTTTTGCCACAGTTCTTTGCCACTCGAGAATGGGCCGACGTGGTTCAGCTCCTCCTTGGTTAGGCCACACTGAAGTGTACAGGTTGGTTTGGCGTTTACTTCTACTTTCTTGATTATGCTTGCATCCCAGTTCACGCATGATACCGATTTTCCAGAGTCGTCGAGTGGAAGTTCAAGATCGGTTTGTATGATTGATCCTGTTTGAGATCGGCGAGAAGGATAGCTGGGGTGATGCCTGACGACGACCCTGGGGAAGATGAGCAGTGAGAGGTCCAACATAGAACAATGCTCCTTCAGTGAATAGGACGTGACAACCTCAGTGGATGAATCTCCACAGTTCTGAGAAAACCAAAGCAGATCAGAAGAGGAGCCCGAGGAGGAGGATGATGAGGAATAAATCGCAGATCCAAAACTTCGATGAATAGCTCTACCTTCCTGCACACTGACTGACCAACCAACAAAGCGTTAGTGACCTAAGACCGGGGTGGGAATCCCTGGCCAGGCCCTCCGACGCTCAAGTTAGTTTTTCAGCGAGAATAGAAAGAGAAGACAATGAGCAGCGAGAGGTCCAACGTAGCAAAGTGCTCCTTCGGTGAATAGGACGTGACAACCTCAGTGGATGAATCTCCACAAATCTGAGAAAACCAAAGCAGATCTGACGAGGAGCCCGAGGAAGAGGATGATGAGGAATAATTGCAGATCCAAAACTCTGGTGAATAGCTCTACCTTCCTGCACACCGACCGACCAACCAACAAACCATTAGTGACCTAAGACTGGGGTGGGAATCCCTCGCTAGGCCCTCCGACGCTCAAGTTAGTTTTTCGACGAGAATAGAAAGAGAAGACAATGAACAACCGGAAACTCCGTTAGGGTTTGAGTTGTATAAGAATGATTGCATACCTGGCCAGTGGAGAGGATTCCCCTTTTTATACCACCTCACTTGACCTCCACAGTCATGAGGTGAACCCCGATTTGTTGAAGTTGGTTATGAGATGGCGTAAGCACCACTTGTGAAAATAGTTTAAGGAATCTTTATCGTACCCCAGATGTACCTTCTTTGTCATTTAGCAAACCTGTATAAGCTTCTAGAAGACATTTTCCACCAAATTAGTTAAGCCCTCGTATAATCACAAAGTATTTCCATATGATTTATGTGCCAGAGTTTATGAGAAGTTAAACGGTGTAAGACTCGGTCGGCCTCTTTCGCTCAGTCGGTCTCCACCTGCCGAGCATACAGTGCCTTGTCTATTGTGGGGCTAAATTCTTCTTCTGCTCGACCGGTTGTTCCTGCTCGGCCTGTCCCGGCCTACCGAATCTAGATACTTAGTCGGTCTCTTTCGCTCAGTCGGTCTTCACCTGTCGAGCATACTGTGCCTTGTCTGCTGTGGGGCTAAATGTTTCTTCTACTTGACCGGCTGTTCCTGCTCAACCTGTCCCGACCTGCCGAACTTAGATACTCGGTCGGTCTCTTTCGCTCGATCGGTCTTCACCTGCCTAGCATACTATGCCTTGTCTACTGTGGGGCTAAATGTTTCTTCTACTTGACCGATTGTTCTTGCTCGACCTGTCCCGGCCTGCCGAACCTAGATACTCGGTCGGTCTCTTTCGCTCGGTCGGTCTTCACCTGCCGAGCATACTGTGCCTTGTCTGCTGTGGGGCTAAATGTTTCTTCTACTCGACCGGTTGGTTTTGCTCGGCCTGTCTCGGCCTGCCACACTTATACGAGCATTGCTGCTCGACTAGTTTTCCTTCCTCCTTTACTAGAAAATGGGTCCATTCTCCATAACCCGTATCAATGATCATCCAGACCTCGAAGTTATTTTGAAGGTATGACTCCATCCGACTCTTCTAGTAACCGAAGTCATTTCCGGTGAAGAGCAATGGGCGGGCAATGCTATAGCCTTCTTGGAGAGCCATTGAAAGCGAAATCAATTACGTAATGAAAAATCGAAAAACTCATCCCAGGACTTGATCCTGGATTAGTATTGAGGTTTAAAAGAAAAATAAAATACGATCTCGAGTGGTGTTGCACCGACTTTGAGGGAAAAATTCGATTACGAAAAAAAATTGGATTGGAAGGCGAAAAGAATACCTATTCCGATTGACTTCTAAAAATTGAAATACACCATGAAAATGTGCTTGACTAGTGGTGGTACCAAATCAAAGCGACCCCGCTCTGATACCAATTGTTGGATTGAAAAGCTCTAGAGGGGGGTGAATAGCGCTCGTGGCTTTCACAATTTTCGGATTTGAAAACGTATCGAGTTAAGCAACGGAAATTAAAATAAAAACACACACACACACATAGAGAACTCTAAGATTTACTTGGTTCGGAGCCTAGGGCGATTCCTACTCCAAGGTCCACGCTCGTTGAGCATTTACTTTGGGCAACAACTATAATATCGCAAAGTTACAAGTATGAAATAAGTACAACAATAACTAAATTATATCGACAACAGAAATACCGAAATTAAAGCTATGGGTCTTTGGGGTGTTGCTACAACACTTCTGGAACGTCTCTTGAGCAGCACACGGAAGAAGGATTGCTTGGGAAAATGTTACTCCAAAGTGCTGGTGGAGATGTCCTTATAATGCATGTTGAGGGTGCCCTCAATCTCCTTGAGGGCGCCTCCAATCGTCGAGTCATCCGCGCGTAGATAAGCCCAGACTCCTTCTTCGCTCATCCATTTAAAGGCACCTCCATGCTCCTTGAGGGCGCCTTCAAGGCTATTCGAGGCACCTCAAGTCTCGATAAGGGCGCCTCCAGCTCCACTGTGCGCACCTCTGATCTTTTGCACCCGAGGCGCCTCCAAGCTCCATGAGGGTGCCTCGGGTACTATTCACCCAAGGTAAACTTTGCTCTTTTGACCCTGCAAAACATGCTAGTCGACAAAACAATAACATATCCTGCTAAACAAAGTTAACACATAATAATAGCATAAAAATAAATGTATGGCAGTCACCGGACTGTCCGGTTCTGAGTTCAAATTTTCAATTGGAAACCTTAGGTCAACCCGACGCCTACTGTTCCCTCCTCGGGGAACACGTCCTCACCTTCTTCACTCAGGAGAGCATACCTGATGCCAGTCCGATCCTCCAGACCGACTAGACTTTCTGCCTAGGGTTACCACCCCTAGGACCTAAAGTTACCACCCCTTAGGGTTTTTCTCCACCTAGGGTTACTGTTGGTGCGGGTAGCACTAACGGTCTAACCCAGGTTTTGATGAATGACAAATAGGTCAAGTTAGTTTTGTTGCTGTCTGACACTTTGATCGAGTGTGCAGGAGAAGTCCAGACAGGTCGACGGGCTGACCGGATGTCTGGCACGAAGTCCAGCTAGGTCGACGGGCTGACCGGATAGCTGGCGAGAAGTCCAAGCGGGTCGACGGGCTGACCGGACGCTTGGCGTGAAGTCCAGCTAGGTCAACGGGCTGACCGGATAGCTGGCGAGAAGTCCAAGCGGGTCGACGGGCTGACCGGACGCTTGGCGAGAAGTCCAGATGGGTCGACGGGCTGACCGGACGTCTGGCAGGTAAGTGAGGTAAGTCACTGGAGGGGAGTGACTGCGAGGACGCGTTCCCGGGAAGGGAACATTAGGCATCGATCCGGCTTAGATCCATTTCGGATGTCTAAGTCGAGATCGTGACTAGATTCCGGTCTCGAAAAGACGGAATCTAAGTCATACTCTTTTCTATTACTTTGTTGAACTTTAATTGTGCTAACAATATGTTTTACAGGATATATATTTGCCTCCGGACTAACGTTTGTCGTGCAGGACGGATTCTGCGGGAAAACAGGGTCCGGGCGCCCGGAAGGAATCCAGGCGCCCGGAGGTCCGGGCGCCCGGAAGGGATCCGGGTGCCCGGGAGGCAAACTTTATCCTGATTGCGCATCGCCACGTGGAGCATCTCGGTTTGAGCAGCTACGTCACATTCCAGGCGCCCGGAAGGGATCCAGGCGCCCGGAACAGCATATAAAAGAAGCCCCAGACAGGAGCTTCAGAATCAATCAATCTGAGAACTCTTCTACTGCTGGTCTTGCTGCTCGACATTCAGTGCGACGCCAACAACGCTCCGACAAAGTGCTCCTTCGATTTTTATTTAATTTCCTTGTCGGTATTGCGTTATTTTCACTAGCATTTCCTGTATTCATTCTGTAATCATATTTCGACTTGTTAGTGATTGCCCAACGAAAGTGGTCAAGGACCACGGGCCTTCGAGTAGGAGTCGTCACAAGCTCCGAACGAAGTAAAAAACATTTGTGTCTATTTTACTTTTCCGCTGCGGGTATACTCTAAGTTTTCGAATCGATATTCACCCCCCCCTCTATCGAATCTAACGGTCCTACAAGTGGTATCAGAGCAGGTACCGCTCTGATTTGGTGCAACCACCAATCAGACTGGGGGTGAAATTTTTTTTCCTTTTTCGGTTTTACACTCAAACTCCAAACTGGTTTATCATTTTTTTATTATTTTTGAGCTAAATTGGTGCAACACCAATCTAGATTTTTCTACTATTTTTCTCTTCCCGCACTACTAATCCAAGACCAAGTCTTGGGATTTTTTTTGGTTATTTACCAGTGCACAGAATGTCCCAACAAGAAGGATTCAGCACAGTGCGACCTCCACTCTTCAACGGGGATGACTTTCCGTACTGGAAGAAGCGCATGGAGGTCTACCTCAAAACAGACTTCGACCAGTGGATGAGCATTACGAGACCCTACAAAATTCCAGTGGACAACTCCGGGAATCTAGTGGATCCTGAAGACTGGACAGCAGATCTGAAGAAAAAAGCATCAACAGAAAATAAAGCGATCAACACTCTACAGTGCGGACTAACAAGAGAAGAACTAAACAGAGTCGGTCCACACAAAAACGCTAAAGAACTGTGGGACAAATTGATCGAGCTGCACGAGGGAACGAGCGACGCTAAGGTAACAAAACGAGACCTGCTTTTAAATAAAATTTTTAACATAAAAATGCAGGAAGGAGAAACAGCGAATCAGCTCCATGCGAGGATCAAGGACATCCTCAACGGGCTTCATGCGATAGGCCACCAGATGGAAAATAGAGACTTAATAAGGTACGCATTAAACGCCTTTCCACGTAATAGTTTGTGGGCATCAATAGTGGATGCCTACAAAATTTCTAAGAATCTTTCTAAATTAAAATTAGATGAGCTTTTCTGTGAATTAGAATTACACGAACAAACTAATGCTGGAGCCGAGAAAGGTATAGCTCTATTTGCAGGTTCCTCCAAAGAAAAGAAAAGCAAGCCTGAATTTGAAGAAGAATCCGACCAAGACTCTGAAGACGAAGAACACCTGGTGAACTTGGTAAGAAAAATGTTCACCAGGAGAAAAAGGAGCTTCAGCAAAAAGGACCTTCAAAAGATCAGCTCTCCCTCAGAACAAAAGAACGTGACTTGCTACGGCTGCAATAAAAAGGGACACTACAAGAATGAATGCCCAAAACTGAAGTTCGACAAACCAAAGCCAACCAAAAAGAAGGCACTCAAAGCAACGTGGGACGACTCCTCGGACGAATCGGAGGAAGAAGAGCAGAAACATCAGAGCCACCTCGCACTGATGGCCCGGAAGATGAAGACGGGTCTGAACCCGAAACAAGCCACGAGTCCGTACTCGTTTCCGAAGGCTCGAATGAGGTATATTTTAATTTAAACAATAAATTTTTTAGAATCATCTCCTGTTTAAATAGTAAATTAACTAAAGTAGAAAATGAAAACAAATCACTTCTTGAGGAAAATCAAAACCTCAAGGAACAATTAAAAAATTCGAATCCAACTCAAGATCTAACACTTGAGGAGGAGAATTTATCATTAAAAAATGAAATAAACAATTTAAAGGAGATGTTAGAAAAATTCACAACAAGATCAAAAAATTTAGACTTAATCCTAAATAATCAAAAAGCATGTTATAATAAAACCGGACTAGGATATAAGTCGAATTCAAATAAAACCTTCAAATCATTAATAACCCAATACAAGTCAACCAATCTAGCTTGGGTTCCGAAAGCGTGTCTGACCACACAAGTAGGACTTAATCAATATTATATACCTAAAGAAAAAATACATTATATAAAATTGAATAAACCAAACCAAAATCCAAAATACAAACCTAAATCAAATTCAAAATCTAAACAGTTTAAAAATCAACAAAATTATCACCAAGTTAACCATAACTATAAAAAGAATCGACACAAGCCTAAAATCAAAATTTAAATTAATGGCCAATAATTCAGGGGGAGGCTCCAGAATAGCTGGCACCTCCAAAACTAACTTACCCGACAGGGTAACCCAAAACTAACTAACCCGGCAGGGTAATTAGAATTAGAGACCAAGTTTAACTTGAATCATGGTACTGGAGAAGTTTTTGGATGATAGTACGTTAGGGAAGCTTGGGCATCGCATGTCTAGAAAGATATGGCTTCGATCTGGTGCATTTGGCCAAGTGGAACTGACCGAAGCTACCCTTAAATGAATCCTAACCAGTTAGACCAAGATTTAGTACTAAGTTCCGTGGATAGGACTATTCGGAAAACCTCGAAAGATTGGTTAATTCTAATGATGTCCATGTGACTCACCAAGCTTAGAAGTTTATCCGAAGAATGCCTATTTGTGGAAACCAAAACTAAATCTGAATCTAACACACGTTAAACCAAAACTCCATAATTAAAAATCTAATTTCATCTCACAAAATCATAGGATTCCCTGATTGATAATATAGATCGGGTGAGATGAATAAGGTTTAAACTTAAAAAATTAATTTCAAAATTTTAATTTTAAACTTAAAAAATTAATTTCAAAATTTTATTTTTAAACTTAAAAAATTTAATTTCAAAATTTTATTTTTAAACTTAAAAAATTAATTTCAAAATTTAATTTTAAACTTAAAAAATTAATTTCAAAATTTTATTTTTAAACTTAAAAAATTAATTTCAAAATTTTATTTTTAAACTTAAAAAATTAATTTCAAAATTTTAATTTTAAACTTAAAAAATTAATTTCAAAATTTTATTTTTAAACTTAAAAATTTAATTTCAAAATTTAATTTTAAACTTAAAAAAAATTAATTTCAAAATTTTAAACTTAAAAATTAATTTCAAATTTTAATTTTAAACTTAAAAAATTTCAAAATTTTAATTTTAAACTTAAAAAAATTAATTTCAAAATTTTATTTTTAAACTTAAAAAATTAATTTCAAAATTTTAAAACTTAAAAAATTAATTTCAATTTTAAACTTAAAAAATTAATTTCAAAATGTTAATTTTAAAAACTTAAAAATTAATTTCAAACTTAAATAATGCATGCTCAAAAGACTAACTTTAAATCCTACTTACTGTAGGAAACCAAGTGGATTTTGGACAGTGGTTGCTCCAAACATATGACTGGAGATCACACCAATTTCACTCAACTCACTTACAAAAGCCTAGGAACAGTTGCCTTTGGAAACAACGGCAAACTCAAGGTAATTGGTATAGGTAATATTGAATTAAAATTAGACTTTATAATTACAAATATTTTACTTGTTGAAAATTTTAAGTATAATCTTCTAAGTATAAGTCAATTGTGTGATACTAGGTATAAGGTTAAATTTCTATCCACAGAATGTTTAATCAAACATCTAGATAATCCTACCATAAGCCTAAAAGGTTTTAGAAAAGACAACATCTACGCCATCAACTTAACCACTTTCTCCATTAAGTGTTATTTAACACAAAAAGAAGAAACTTGGTTATGGCATAGGAGGATGTCTCACACCAACTTTAGAAATATAAGTAAACTAAATGGACTTGTAAAAGGCTTACCAAAATTACCTAACTTAGATTCAACCATATGTAATGCTTGTCAACAAGGCAAACAAACTAAATCAACTCACAAACAAACAAATCAACCACAAACTAACTCAATATTAGAACTTCTACATTTAGACCTTTTTGACTCCCATGGAGTCAAATCTATAAATGGAAACTTATATTGTTTAGTAATTATAGACGATTATTCTAGGTTTACTTGGGTAAAATTCTTAAAACATAAAGATGAAACTTTTGAAATTTTTACAAATTTTTGCAAACAGATTGAAAACGAAAAAGATATTAAAATTAAAAGAATTAGAAGTGACAACGGGGGAGAATTTAAAAATCACAACTTTAACAGTTTTTGTCTAGAAAACGGTTACCATCATGAGTTCTCATGCCCTAAAACCCCCCAACAAAATGGAATTGTAGAAAGAAAAAATAGAACCTTACTTGAAGCTTCTAGAACAATGTTAAATGAGTATAACCTACCTAAATACTTTTGGGCAGAAGCCGTTAGTACAGAACAGAACAACAATAAATAAAACTCATAACAAAACGTTCTTTGAAATGTTTTATAATAAACAACCAAATATAAAATATTTTAAAGTATTTGGGTGCCCAGTCTTTATCTTAAATACAAGAGAACACTTAGGAAAATTCACCTCTAAAATTGAAAATGGAATTTTTGTAGGATATTCCCTAAATAGTAGAGGCTACAGAATTTACAATAAGGTTACCTTAAAAATTGAAGAAACTACTAATGTAAAATTTGAAGAAACTAAACAAGACATAGAACCTACACAAACACCTGAGTTTGTTCCAGAAACCAACCAAACTCTAAGTCATGAAGAAGAGGAACAACATCAAGAGAGTCAACCTCCTAGAACAATAAGGGTTAACCCAAATCATCCAACTGATCAAATAATCGGTGACCCAGACTTAAGAGTTCAAACCAGATCATCTTTTAGAAACCTAAGTCAAATTTCATTAATTTCAAAAATTGAACCCAAAACTGTGGACGAATCCCTACTAGACCCAGATTGGATTATAGCTATGCAAGAAGAACTAGCCCAATTTGAGCGTAATGAGGTTTGGGACCTAGTCCCACCACCTAAGAATAAGAAAATAATAGAAACAAAATGGGTATTCAGAAACAAACTAAGTGAAACTGGGGAAATTACTAGAAATAAGGCTAGGCTGGTTGCCAAAGGATTTAGTCAAGTTGAAGGACTTGACTATGATGAAACATATGCCCCAGTAGCCAGATTAGAATCCATTAGAATGTTACTAAGTTGTGCAACCCATAAGGGATTCAAACTATACCAAATGGATGGTAAGTCTGCCTATCTCAATGGACTAATTAAAGAAGAAGTTTATGTAGGTTAGCCTCCTGGTTTTGAAAGTCTAGAACACCCTGATTATGTTTTTAAATTAAAGAAAGCACTATATGGACTTAAACAAGCACCCAGGGCATGGTATGAGAGGCTAACATCTTACTTAACATCTAAAGGATTCAAA
Source organism: Zingiber officinale (assembly GCF_018446385.1). NCBI lineage: Eukaryota > Viridiplantae > Streptophyta > Magnoliopsida > Zingiberales > Zingiberaceae > Zingiber > Zingiber officinale. Next base: position 47,020,914 of record NC_055994.1, read on the forward strand.
CAAGGTCAAATTGACCCAACCTTGTTTGTTAAATCATTAAATACAGATATATTTATTGCACAAATATACGTAGATGATATAATATTTGGCTCAACAAATTCAGAATTTTTAGAAGAATTTATTAATCTAATGGAAAAGGAATTTGAAATGAGCTTAGTGGGAAAATTAACCTATTTCTTAGGATTACAAATCAAACAAACAAATGAAGGAAATTATATTTATCAACATAAATACACTAAAGAATTACTTAAAAAATTCGGAATGGAAAATACAAAAGAAATAAAAACACCGATGGCAGTAAACACAATCCTAGACAGTGACCCAAATGGAAAACCAATTGATTTAAAACATTATAGAAGTGCAATAGGTAGCCTACTGTACTTACTGATATCTTATTTGCAGTTAGTATGTGTGCTAGATACCAAACTTGTGCTAAGGAATCCCATTTGACACAAGTTAAAAGAATTTTTAGATATCTTAAAGGAACAACAAATGTAGGAATCTGGTTTCCTAGGACAAATAATTTTGAACTAATAGGGTATTCTGACTCAGATTATACTGGATGCAAATTAGACCGCAAAAGCACAAGTGGTGGATGCCAATTATTAGGTTCATCACTTGTTAGCTGGTTTAGTAGAAAGCAACATTGTGTTGCTCAATCTACAACTGAGTCAAAATACATAGCTATAGGCGAATGTGTTGCACAATTATTATGGATAATGCATACTCTAAAAGATTTCAACTTAAATATCACAAATGTAAAAGTATTAATTGACAATATAAGTTCAATTAACTTAACCAAGAATCCTGTGCATCATTCAAGAACCAAACATATTGAAATTAAGCACCACTTCATCAGGGATCATGTTACTAAAGGTGATATTGAACTCAAGTACATTGAGTCCAAATCAAATTTAGCTGACATTTTTACAAAACCACTCCCTGAAAGTGAATTTAGCAACTTACGGCGAAAATTAGGGATGTGCTTAATAGACTAGGATCTTTCAAAAATACTTTCAAAAATGGTTTTATCAAATTATAGGTTAAACTTGTTTGTTTTCAAAACTTTCCATTTTTAGATTTTCAAAAACAGTTTTGGCCTTAGACTAGTTTTAAATCCTTAGAAAGCATGTACCCATAGGACTAGTTTTTGAGCATCTCACCAACACCTTAGGCTTACCTTGCTTGTGTTTGACAAACATAGAAAGGGGTGAGATGCATAGGCCAACTGTCTGGACTTAAGATGCTTATTTCAGTGCATCAGCATAAGTCTGGACGTTAAATATAAATCAGACAGTAATCAGATTAAGATCATCAGTCAAGTCATACACTGACTGTTTATAATCACCTTAATCTGACTAACCAAGTGAAAGCTACTATCTTCTGGTAGTCAGTCAGTACCTAATTGGTTAGACAGCTGTTTAATTTTAAGTGTCAAGTTCAGGGGGAGAAATTAATCAAAATTTTATGTGTTTGACAAATGCTTTTTAAAAACTAGCTTATGTTTGAACATTAATTTACAAAAACAGTTAAATTTAACTTAGTGTTTGAAAAACTTGAAAGTTTAATCCCACCTAATTTTCAAACCTAATTTAAAATGTTGACTATTGAAAATTAAACTTTTCAAATTTAGCCTTTATCAAATTAGCCTTAAAAATTATTTTGGCAAATTTAATCTTACTAGTTTAACTTTTGCTTTGTTTTGAAAGATTGAAATTAAAAATTTTACCTCTTAAAAGTAAATGTTACTCAAACCTGAAAAGAAAAATTTACCTTTTGAAAAGTTGAAAAACCTAATTTAAAATTTTCACGCTTGAGAAGATAAAACTTTAAATTTATAGTTTTCAAAATTCAACTTGTCTCCCCCAAGTCAACTTGATTTTTTTACTTGGATTTAAAAATTGTTTTCTTAAACCAAACTCAGATTTCTTCAAGATTAGCTGTGATTATTTTTACAGAAACTCTACACTATGATTGTTTACCCTTGTTTTTTGATGAATGCCAAAGGGGGAGAGTTAGGTGGTTAAGTTAGATAAACCAAATTGAAAACACTGAAACTAACTGTAAAACCAATGTACCTAGCTTTTTCGTTCTTTCACTAACTTAACCAAGTTGTCATTCCATCAAAAAGGGGGAGATTGTTGGTGCGGGTAGCACTAACGATCTAACCCAGGTTTTGATGAATGACAAATAGGTCAAGTTAGTTTTGTTGCTGTCTGACACTTTGATCGAGTGTGCAGGAGAAGTCCAGACAGGTCGACGGGCTGACCGGATGTCTGGCACGAAGTCCAGCTAGGTCGACGGGCTGACCGGATAGCTGGCGAGAAGTCCAAGCGGGTCGACGGGCTGACCGGACGCTTGGCGTGAAGTCCAGCTAGGTCAACGGGCTGACCGGATAGCTGGCGAGAAGTCCAAGCGGGTCGACGGGCTGACCGGACGCTTGGCGAGAAGTCCAGATGGGTCGACGGGCTGACCGGACGTCTGGCAGGTAAGTGAGGTAAGTCACTGGAGGGGAGTGACTGCGAGGACGCGTTCCCGGGAAGGGAACATTAGGCATTGATCCGGCTTAGATCCATTTCGGATGTCTAAGTCGAGATCGTGACTAGATTCCGGTCTCGGAAAGACGGAATCTAAGTCATACTCTTTTCTATTACTTTGTTGAACTTTAATTGTGCTAACAATCTGTTTTACAGGATATATATTTGCCTCCGAACTAACGTTTGTTGTGCAGGACGGATTCTGCTGGAAAACAGGGTCCGGGCGCCCGGAAGGAATCCAGGCGCCCGGAAGGGATCCGGGCACCCGGGAGGCAAACTTTATCCTGATTGCGCATCGCCACGTGGAGCATCTCGGTTTGAGCAGCTACGTCACATTCCAGGCGCCCGGAACAGCATATAAAAGAAGCCCCAGACAGGAGCTTCAGAATCAATCAATCTGAGAACTCTTCTACTGCTGGTCTTGCTGCTCGACGTTCAGTGCGACGCCAACAACGCTCCGACAAAGTGCTCCTTCGATTTTTATTTAATTTCCTTGTCGGTATTGCGTTATTTTCACTAGCATTTCCTGTATTCATTCTGTAATCATATTTCGACTTGTTAGTGATTGCCCAACGAAAGTGGTCAAGGACCACGGGCATTCGAGTAGGAGTCGTCACAGGCTCCGAATGAAGTAAAAAATATTTGTGTCTATTTTACTTTTCCGCTGCGTTTATACTCTAAGTTTTCGAATCGATATTCACCCCCCCTCTATCGAATCTAACGGTCCTACAGTTACCACCCCCTAGTACCTAAGGTTACCGCCCCTTAGGATTTTCCACCACCTATGGTTACCACCCCTAGGACCTAGGGTTACCACCCTCTAGGGTTTTTCCACCTGCCTAATTATAGTTAGGACTTTCCTACAAACTCCTTCACATATATCAGATAACAATTCACCTTAACTTTGAATCCTTTGCTATTATCAAAACTTAGGTTCGATCGTCAGGTGCTTCCAGCACTAACAGAATCACTTCCTTTGGCTATTTTTCCATTTGAGATAGTTGATCTTTCTATTTTACTTAGTGACGATGGAAGTGTAGGAGAAACTCAAGAATCACTTTCATTGATTGTTCTTGATCCATAGCCAGATCTTTTATTTGATCAAGATGATGCCACATTCACTGTTTTAGAGCCTCTATGTACCTATCAAAATGGTAAGGTCAATGTTTCTTCTGAATTCTTAGAAAATTCCATGGAGGTAATTAAGTTTGATTGTATTGAATGTGACATATCTTTTGATTCATGCTCTATTTATATTGATATTGTTTATAGTACATCTCACATAGCATGCATGCAGGAAATGCATCCTTTTCTTTTTAGTGCATGGGATTTCTACAGACATTTCATTTGCAGTCATTCACACAAGGATGCATTCTATCACTTGATGAAAGCCCTAACACTCTATGCAATAATCAAGCTTCTGGAGTGGATATTTCAAATGAACCATCTCATTCCACTTCCAGATTGGCTTCTAGAACTGAATCGGCTTCGACCACCAGAAATTCAGGGGAGTCTGTTCCATCTTATTTCTTCTTTTCCTTTTTGCTTGTTTACATGTCTTTACTTTCTTTTTTTTGTTTGCATTGTTTGTTTTTTCTTGGTAGTTCATTTTTAGTTTGTCTAGTTGGGGTTTCACAAGAAATCCCCAATGCGTTCTTTTTATCATCTTAGAAATTGTGAAAGCTAGTTAAATTTAATTATCGAATTTGATGATTTATTGTCATGATTGGATTCTTGGATTGCATGTGGTTACAACTTGATGATGGATTCTATGTTGATAGATTGAGATGATAATTTTTGATATACATAGTGAGGATATTTTTGAGCCTATTATTCCTATTGATGTGTGATGCACTTGTGGTTAATGCTACTCTAGAACTTGCTTAATTCTTTCGAAACCACATTATCATAAGTTTGCATGATTTTTATGAAGGCTATCTCACTTTCTTTTATTCATTCCTTTTGTTATCAAACTTTTCTTGAATAATCCCCCTATTGTTGGACATTTCATTTTTTTCTCTCTTCCATTCATTTCCACATTACTCTTCTTATGGATGTGGATATTTTTGAATGTTGTATGATGAGTATTTTGCCCGAGATGGACACAAATTTATGTGTGTGTGTGTTGGGGGGGGGGGGGGGGGGGAAATAGCTTAGTAGAATATAGGGGAAGCATAGGTGAACCATGCTTGATCACCATTGGTAAACCATCCTATTTTTTTTGAGCTATTGATGATGTTGTATAGTGCTACACAACATGTTGAAAAAAAGTAAAAAAAAAAACAAATCAGAAATGAAAAAAAAAGAAAAAAAATATACTTTGACATGTTGTGCCATTTTGTATTTCTTTGTGATAGAATTTTTGGGAGAGACAATCTTTATTGTAGCAATATGTAGACTTTATTGTATATCATGAGTGGATTTTTATTGAAAAGCTATAGTAGAGGTTGCCTACAAATTTATTGGATTTATGGCAAAACTTTAACATGTGCTATTTTGAATTTGCTTGTGGTAGAATTTTTGTGAGTGACAATCTTTATTATAGCAACATTTGGATTCTATTGTATATCATGAGTCGATTTTTATTGTAAAAGCTATAGTAGAGATCGTTCACATTTTTATTGAGTTTTTAGAGCTAGATTGGAAGTTTGGATGAGAAATATTTTTGGGCATGGTTTACTTGTACTCATCTATGTAACATTCCAATATATCCATGTCTTCCACCATTACCTTACTTAATCTTTCTTATTGTTTTTCTTACACTATCATTTGCTTTGATTCATGTTTCCCTTATATTTCAAATAATTCCTTCATTATTTTATTGTGCATTCTTATGTATATAGTGGTGGAGATTAGAAGCAAAGCAAGCATATGATAGTGCATGAATCCATGAGTAACTTGAGTGAGCTCCACTATTGCATGTACATGAGAGGAGAGCCACCATCACTTACCTTGTGAGGATATTTGATTATCATTCTCAATTTATTCATTGTGGATTGAAGTTACCATGTTTGTTAATCAATATATGAATTTAATCCATGAATGCTTTGGTGATTTGAATTGGACAATCCTAGATAACTTTCTTTTCACTATTTTCTAAGTATGATTGAGAATTTCTAGGGAATGTATTTTTAGTTATCTTTCTTGTTTTATTGATTTGCTCGAGACGAGTAAGAATAAGTGTGGGGGAGTTGATAACTATCATTTTTATTGATTATTTTGGCTCTTATTATTGACATTTTTATCTTCTCAGATGCTTAAGTTTATGGTTATATTACATTTTGTGAGAAGAATCTATTTTGGACTTAATTGTAAATTTTATACAAATTTTGAAATTTAATTTCATATTTTTATGTGGTTTTGTAGGAAATCAAAAGAGCCATGAATTAGAATTTGATCGGATCGAATATGACTTGATTTAGAGGTCAAATGGAGGAGATCAAGTTGAATCAGTATGAACTGTTGATCTAGATCAAGAGAGATATTATTCCTTCATCCAAATCAAAGCATCCCGCCCTTGATCCATATCTAAAATGATATGCACCATTGGATCCAAGCAAGAAGGTAACTTGATCCAGACCACTCATCTCTTCATCATCTCGATCAAATGGTCAGATCTTCATCCATCTTCCTCATTAAAATCAACGACTCGGATTAATGGAGAAAAAACCCTTCATCCTTTTATTTCTCACGACAACACAGTGCATCCAATTTTTTTTCTCTTCGCATTTTCTCCTTGCGGGCTAGGGCACGTGACAACTCCCACCGCTAGCACCTCTCCTTCTTCTTCACCACCGGCCTATAGCTTCTTTCCTTTACTACTGCCAGCAGGCCCTCTACAGTCTATCCTTCTCCTTCTCATATTCCAGCGGTGAGCGATAGCAACTTTTCTTCTAGTCGGCAGCAAGCTTCGGTAGTGATTTTGGTCATCCACCTTGCCGGAGGGGTTCTTTGGTGTGATCTCCACCTTCTGGCTACTTTCTGGTAGCTTCACCACCTGGGGTTCAGGTGGCAGAGCAAGAGGCAGTGGCGGTGGTTCATCTTCATCTTCGGCCAACTTTCAGCCAAGGGGTTCTTCGATGGAAGATCCATTCAACATCATCGTGTTGAAGCGTGCAGCATTTCGGCAGTGAGCTACTGCCCACCGAATTTGGGGGTTCCAAAGGCGGGTCTTTCATGTGACGACGAAGGGTAGTCTTTGGTATCGGAATGGATGTGTGGATTATGATTGGGATTCTTAGTTTCTTTTATGTTCATGTTGTTTGTTAATTTGTGATGAATTGTAGTTATTAATTCTTCATGCTTAAATGGCACACATTTTGCTTAATTTAATTCATGTTCATCAAGTGTCTGTAAAAACGTTCCTTCCATTAGTTAGGTTTTAATCTTGCATTTTCTTAAGTTTAGATAGTTGCAATGTTTTGTTAGTTTCATGCTTTGTGTCTCTTATGTTTACACCTTTTGTTTGAATTCAATTAGGTTAAGTTAGATTAGATTTCATTACTTGCATTATCTCTCATTTATTAGATTAAGTGTCATTTAATGCTTTGCAATTTCCTTAGTTTAATTGTGTTAATAGTTAATCCATAACGTAGTGTGACAATGCGTTGTGGGTTAATTATTCATACTTAGTTAGATTTCATTCAAGTTTTAGCTTAGTTTACTACTTGTTTTGTTATTTCAATTGTTAGGTTTAGAATCAAAATTCAAAACCCCCATTTTCATATTTAAAATCCCAAAAATAGGAATAACATACAATCCTAGATTACCATCCTATCGTTGCTTTCGTTGGGAGACGACCTGAGTCATTTCTATACTGCATTAGTGTAGTTAAAGGGGGTTTAGAATAAAAATTCTTTTTGATATAGTTTTCACGATGATATCAATCATTTGAGGAAGGAAGATGAATGTGATAATTATGAGGGATTTCATATATGCAGCAGCGGTAGGCTTGATTAGAGGCATCAAAACTTGAAGAGGTAGAGGAGTACGAAGGGATGAAAGATTCCTGGGCCATGATAGAACAAAACTTAGACAGAGGATGAGTAACTTACTGGGGTATCTGGGTCTCGAGTATCTAGGTCTTGAGAAAGAAGGAATGTGGAAGAAGGAAGGTCGCCATAGAGAAAGATCGAAAAAGATGCAACGTAAAGTGCGAAGGGCACATAATGTTTATGGTTTTATAAAGAGGAATTTAATTGCCACCGTTAGATTGAAATGACCTGTTTAAGAAGGATCATTGATATGTAAAATTGAGTGTGCCAGTTCATTATACGAGGTGATCGATGGGAGCCAACATTGCAAAGAATGAGTAGTTGTGCCACATGGCAAGCACCCATAAACAGGCATTTATGAGGGACGTGATAAGTGAAATATTTTGAATCAAAAAATATCTTTTCGCATGTCCTTGGTACTAGCCCTAGCATGGGATAGATCATTTTTGAAAAAAGCATCAAGTACCTAAGGCAGGATCAAGAACATGAGTCTTGAGAATCACCAAGTATGGAAGCTGAGAGAACAAGACTAAAACTCAAGTCCACGTGGCAAGCACCCAAAAACAGGCATTTATGAGGGACGTGATAAGTGAAATATTTTGTAGCAAAAAATATCTTTTCGCATGTCCTTGGTACTAGCCCTAGCATGGGGTAGATCATTTTTGAAAAAAGCATCAAGTACCTAAGGCAGGATCAAGAACATGAGTCTTGAGAATCACCAAGTATGGAAGCTGAGAGAACAAGACTAAAACTCAAGTCCACTCTGTCGCCTACATCTGCTTCGACTAGACTTAAAGGGGAGGATGATGATATGGGTTATAGCGAGTGAATATAGAAGGAAATGTGGTAGTCAAAGTCAAGGTGATGTAGTAATCAAAGTCAAGATAGAGGAATATTCTACACTTGGTCCTGTTGATCACCCAGCCTCAAAATTCTTGGGTCCTGCCTGCGTGGCTCTATAGCATGGCGTTGGGATAAGGCGGGCTGGGTACACACCTGGTAGAGTATAAGGACTCTAGGATTTTACTCTGAAACTAAACAAATAATGCGCTGGGCCAGTAAATAGTTGGTCGGGTTCAAAGGAGTCTGGCCGGATGAAAGACCATCCGGGCCCAAAGACACTTAGCCTCACAAAGATCTTAATATATGATCGACTAGATAAAGGCTGGTCGAACATAAGGCTCTTTGTGTATGCCCAGCCAGGCAAAGTCTGGCCGAGCTCAAAGATACTTAGCCTCACAAAGTTCTTAATATACGATCGGTCGGATAAAGGTTGATCAAATATAAGAATCTCTGTGTATGCCTGGTCGGGCAAAGTTCGGCAGGACTCAAAGATACTTAGCCCCACAAAGATCCTAATAGAGGGGCAGCCTTATAAAGGCAGGTCGAACAGAAGGCTCTATGTGGACACTCGGCCGGGCAAAAGTCGGGCGAGTTTAAAGACACATATCCTTAGGAAACTATACATATATGGTCGATAGGGCAAATGTCGACTGGGTTTAAGTTACTTGATGTTATATTGTCCCTAAAATAAAGACTCTAATATACATAATTTATTATATGGTTGCTTGAATAGATCTTTGGCATACTATGAGCATCATACTTATCTTTGAATAGATCTTTGCAGTACTTAGCACATAACAGAGCAGATTAATACCAATACATGTTAAAGGTGCTTCATTTCGTAGGGCTTACTATAAATGCTCGGCCAAATGAAGGATCAGCCCAAAATATATCAATGAAAGACATTCCAGTTAAGCAGCCGGCTTAAGTACCGATGGAGATATATTTAGCAGACAACATTATGACAAGCTGTCAAAGTTGTCGAAGAATATTTTTTGGGCAACAGTATATCTCAACAACCTCATCAAAGGCATAAGGTATAAGTGGCAAAAGAGGTACATCTGTGGATAGAAAAAAGATTCCTCGGACTATCATTACCAATCACCCAACTGTACTCTTTCTATCACCTAACAAACTCTGACACAAGGGGCCACCTCACGATCACAGAGGTTGTGAGAGGTGGTATATAAAACGGGATCCTCTCTATTGGCGTAACTAGCATTATCTGAACATTACTCTCACATATTCACTACTGCTCTTCTTCACCCACTCACCGGAAAACGTACTGACTTGAGCATCAGAGGGCCTTGCCAGCGACCCTTTCCCTAGTCTTTAGTCACTAACTCTTTATTGGATTGTCGGATTGTACGTAGGATCATTGATGAGCTCCATCGTCAGTCAAAAGAAGTCTTTCACCGGTCAATAGATCATCTGCCACAACCAACGCGTCATCTTCCTAGCTTTAAGACAGGATCATACATCATATAGGATCTGCCTCTAAGTTACCAATCCATTTGAGGTAACTTAGTTAAATCACACCCAAAGTTCAATAGTAGGACATCACAATTATCCTGTCGCGCACTACTACGATAAATTGAGTCATTTTACTTTGGCAAAAATGTCTACAATTGATGTAGGTAAAAGTGAGTACCAAACTTTGGTAGACATATTTAAAAGAGACCTAATTATGATTAAACTACACATGCATCACATAAAATCATAGAATATCATGGAATACATCAACATATATGTTAAATAAAATGTGACATAGTTATAGCCCCCATCAACTACGATCTTCTCAAGCCAATGAGAAGAGTGAAAGGTCAACCTAGGTCAAAGCAGCTTCTCTAAGTGCTTCCTTGGTCATCGTATGTTGTTATTCTTCTCCCTTTTCACCATCGTCTAGTAGACTAATTCTTTTCTAATTTGTACATTACAAAATCTAAAGAAACCTCGAGTTACATCAAGGGTAGTCTAAATTTACAACAAGAATAAAAAAGGAGAGGTACGACACGCAGGCCATATTATGAATTACAACACAGACATCCAATCACATTGGGATTAAAGGCCATAATCATGCAGCATGTCATATTATACACATGTTCTTCTATATCACATATAAAATAGAACTAAAATGATGTATACGCATTCACAAGTGGCTCTAATACCACTGTAGTGATCTGATGCATAAAATAACACATAACGTGGTGGAAAAAGGATCCCTTCAGTGATCCTTGCGAATACTATATACTATGTTTTCCTATTCTATCAGATAGAATAGTTACCTTTGTTGAGTGAATTGGTACTCCCGACAATAACTTTAATTCAGATGCAGATCTCAGAGTGATATGCACGTCTGCGCCTCTATGGTATCCACACGAACTAGTTCTCCATCTCTCTCATGAACTCACGACATGGAGAGGAAACAACCTTTGTTGTGCTAGCAACTACACAAGAGTATTTTTGGCCAAGAGAAGAGGAAGAAGAGCAACAACCAAAAAGGATTATTCTCACCCAAAAGGTTACTTCACCTATATGAGGTGACTTCACAAAGGGGTTACTTTACTAAAAAGATTACTTCACCTAAAGGGTACTTTAGCAAAATGATTACTTCATCTAAAGGCTACTTTACCAAAAAGGTTACTTTTCCAATGGCTTTTGTACTCATCCAATGAATACAAAAAGTTTTTATCTCTTGGTCTTCCTTTTGATTAATGATGTATTAATCTCTATTAATATTCATTAATCTTAATAAGTTAGATTTAGTATATTGGATTAACCATTAACTCAATAGGCCATTAACCTAATAAGCCAATGAGTCTAAACCATTAGTCAATGAGTCTAATCTGAATTCATTCGAGTCTAACTCAATGTGTATAATTTAGATTAGACATAACCCTATAACCCATCTCTAAATCAACATGTTATTTGTGTATGACCGAATAGGCTCTCGTAACGTTGGCAATGTATCTAAAGATATTTTAGATATATAAACAATGAGTGACATCTAGAAATACATCATTGCTACCCAAGTGACGAGAATGTCAAGATCCGACCTAACCTTTCCTTGTCTATTATTTTATATGAGTCAGTCCTTCTATCCTTAATATCTAAATTTATTAATAAGGCATAGACCGTGTCATCCTCTTATCAATCTTTATATTTCTTGATCTCTAAGTAGATGCACTTAATCAAATAAGCTCAATATCTTATATTGACTAATTTGAGCATGGTCATACATTCTTGCGTCCTACTAATTAAGGGGTCCACAAATATCGCTTCCGTTATATGGAAGGGATAGATCCCATCTACATCACTCACATCCCTTCGCATAACTTATTGCATACCCAGTGATTGACTTTATAATCCACCTTGTTATAGGAGATATTTTTCTATACCAAAGTACACAAGTCATTATGTAAGGAACCATAGTGACTTCGGGTCTAAGGACTATTCATACCAATAGTCACATGAAAATGTTTATGATACTCATATAATGATCCATGAAACATTCTCATAGTGGGTCAATTCAATATATATTCTCTAATATATACTCATGTGTGAACATGATATCTCATATCCATGACTTGTAGGATTAAGTCATCAATTGACCTACATGTTAGTCTCAATGTATTAATATTGTCCATGTATATTAATGCTTGACTAGAAATAGTTAAGAGTAGTATCTATATATATCTACAAGCTCCCACTATTAACTCAACCAATTGATATACTGTAGACTAGACCCTCTTACCCTAGAACATTATTATACTTATTCAATCAACACTGAACTAAAATAAATATAATAACTAACTTTGTCTTTTATTAATGAAATATGATACAAAAGGTATCCTTGTCAATCATCTCATAATTGAAACTGAGGCTAATATTAACACAACTCTCAAGAGACAGCTCCTATTTGTCGGCCGTCAGTTGTTCCTCTCCTTCTATTTTGTGAATAGTTGTTGTTGCTTCCTTTTGTTCCAGTGCACCAAGTAGACCCCATCTTTTCTCTTTCCCAAAAGCTCACTGTTACGAATCGCAAGTGTACGGTTACGTCGTCAGTAATAATAAAAGATATCATATCTACAGGGACTGTTGATTAAGCACTAGTCAACTTCGCACAACGAATTATCTAGACAAACCTAAGATTGGTGAGAAAAGAGAGTAAGAGAAAGAGAAGATAAAAGAGAGAGAATGGATCTTAAGAGGGATTGAGCTTAGACGATGGTGGATGATGGATTCTAGGATTTGGGTTTCCTTGTAATGCTAGGTGATGCTACATAGATTGCTTAGTTCCTATCCTCTATGTTCATTCTCTTGTAGGAAGTTAGATTCATTACCGACTCTCCCCTGCAGTGGATAAGACGGCATGATCTCCTACTCCATGTCCTATGCTACTAAATGAGAATGATTCCTATGTTGTCCTTACACGGGCTTGCTTGTCATGTGCGTCCCTCAGATAATCAACATAGAAACACGCTAACACACAATAACATAGAAATAGAAATAGTGATTATGTCTGATCCCCTACTTCCTTGTGGAGATTTGCTTATCCTTTCAAGGTGATACCCTAAATCATCCTTACACGGGCATGTCTGTCACGTACGTCCCTCGGATAGTCGATCTATGGTATCCCCCCTACGGGATTAACAATTATACACAACCATTTGATAAAACATGCAAAAGATATAAACAAGATTCACACACACATTACATCAAACATGAACAAGGCATCAACAAGTCATTGAATAGAAAACATGACAAATCTACATAGTTTTACATCACCATCACATCATAAATACTTCCTATATCCTAGATCTAGAGATCTACTCCATTGCTAAGGAAGAACAACCCCAAAATATAAAGAAAAGCATACTTACAACTCTAGATTTGAGAAGAAGGGGAAGAAGAGAAGCTTGCCGATGTCTTGGGGATGCCTCCTTGCTCCGAAGATGGATGGATCGTCAAGGGATGGAGGAGAATGAAGCTCTAGGGTTTCCCCTTAAGGGGAGAACCCTTCCCCCAAGGAGAGGGATGAAGTCCCAGATCTAAGATGAGTCAAAGAATAGAGATCTTAACTCTTATATACCTCCTCCAAACTGCCAAGGAAAACTAGGAAAACTGGGGTCCGGTAAACCGGGTTTTTCACCCATTAAACCAGGTTTTCTTGTGATTCACCCTGAACTAAAGTTGTATCTCTTGAAATTATCTTCAATCTGATACTTGGATCAAGCCCTGGCTCCAATCGAGCCAAATGTTATGGATGTTCAAAGTTTGGTCTGCAGTTTGGGCAAAGGTCCAGTTGAACTCGTAGTTGGGAGGCACGAACGTGCCATTTAGCATGAGTAGACAAGTCTCTCTCTCTGTTGGACCTGAAGAAAATTTGTAGATCTTGAAGTCTCTTATGTTTTTGTATAAAGATCATCCAAAAACTCCAACCGAGCACAAAGTTATGGTCATTTTACAATCAGTCTGCAATCTGCCCAGAATTCACCACAGCTCTGTTTTGGCGTAGCACGACCCGTGTTCTTCATTACACGACCGTGTGGAATCCACATGGCCTCACACGGCTCCCTCTCTGGTTGAGTCACACAGCCGTGTGGGTCACATGGTCGAGGCCTTCCTCTTCTCTACCAAAGTCAAACGATCGTGTGGATTCACACTGTCGTGACCTTCCTTGCCTCAAGAAAGTTGGCACGGCCGTGTGTTGCTTGGCCATGGGGTTAATGGCATGCTCGTGTGGGTCACACAGCCGTGGTCTTTCTTCACATCTGGTGCTGGCACTACCGTGCTATTTGGCACGGCCAAAGCATGTAATGGCCACACGGCCGTGCAACATACACGTCTCGGGCTGGATTTCTTTCGGAGTTGCTCCCATGTGTATTTTTGCTCCATTTTCGCTCCAAATAGCATCCTGTTAATAAAAAAAAGCAAAGAGCAGATCTCCAAACAAAATATAATGGAAGTATGATATTACAATGAAATAGGGTGCAATAAACATAGATGATGCTAATGAAATACAAGTAGATGTGCGTCAAGACATGCATAAAAGTGTATATAACCTACGCACATCACACCCCCAGACTTAAACCTTTGCTTGCCCTCAAGCAAAACCCGCAATCTAGATTCATGTGGTTAAATAGTGCATCATAATCTCTAGCAAGTCAATCTAATCCTATCAAATGATTTCATTGGTGAGCAAGATACAAAAGTAATTTAAGTATGACCTAAATAGTAGTCCTCCGTGCTCAGTGCAAAAGTGGCCTATGTTTATCGAGTTTTAATCCCTAAGTCTAGTCAAGTCGTCATAAAATTATGTTCCTTATACTCCGACGATAGACACTTACTTGCCACACGCAAGGTTCGTTTCCCTCAAAAATACTATGCATCGTCTACACAAGGTCTCAAAGGAATACTCAGTATCAAGAGAAACATAGCATTCATTTCCCCAATAACCTAACTAGATCTCAAAGGGGTGAATTACTAGTTTCCACTCACGATAACTATTTTTTATCCCTTATTTTTTTCTCTTTATTTTTAATGTTTGCAAAGTATCAAACTTGAACAAACTTTCATATTTTGGGGATTGATTTTTTCAAATGAGCTTACATGATCTGAGTTTATCCAGTAATTAAAATGTAGTTGAGAGGTCACCGGAGAAGCACAAGTACTAGTCCAATTCTATGAATCATGACTATTTTAGAGTTATCAACCATCAAAAATAGACATAGTGTATAGAGATCCTAAAACAAAGCCAATACTTAAACTCTTATAGTAAAAACATTGCTCACTTCATGCTATCATAGATAGAAAAAGATAGATCATTAAACACACTAGCACCATAAGTAACCCATAAACCACATAAAATCTAGAATAGACGTGCTAGTATTTTGCAACAAGGACAAACAATCATGATGTGATGAATGATGCAACTAGCAAAAATTTTATTATGCAAAAAGAAGAATATACCAATGCATCTAATGCATCCCCCCATATTTAAACTTTTCATTGTCCCAATGAAAACTAAAAATGATATATGGAGGAGGTTTTATGAAGTAAGAGGAGTTTCCAAGTGATGAGCTCCAAATAGTTGACATTCATGTGCTTGAAGTTACTCCTCTATCCAATACATACATTCCTCCACAACTTTAAATTCTAGAAAATAATGATAGACAAGAAAAATCAAGTAGAGGGTATGAGCTTATTATGAGGAAAGAAATGAAACTAGAAAGGAACTTGAAGGAAACCAAAACTGTAATGAAAACAAGATTGAACATGGGCTGCCACCCAAGAAGCGTTTGTTTAAGGTCATTAGCTCGACCACCTCATAAGATTTATCTAAATCTCGCTCTTGGAGGGGTAAGATATTTTAGGACCTTCTTACCAAGGGTTATTATTATGGAGGGAGCTTTCAATATTGGAGTTAAAAAGTGAAGTATCGCCCTCTCCATCTTTGTCTTCTTTAAAGTTCTTTCAGGTTGTCAAAAATGGTTCAGTTTGAGCTTCCAATTATTGGCCTCTTAAAAACCTACACACCAAAAAGAAAAACAAACCTCCCACAAGCATATTATATAGTATAGAACTAGAACCATATCAAGATAAGATGAATAAGTAATAAAAACTGAATCACATTCAACAAAGTCAAATATAGGTACATCTATGGAATTTTCTAAAAGATCACTAAGAATGCTAACCTTGTAGTGCTGAGAAGTACCTGAAAGTTCTAAACAAGTGGATGTGACCTCTTCAAAATTTTGTAGTGGTTCTAGCTCTGGTTTGAGTGGTGGTGCCTCTAAAAGTAGTGATTCTTGGGACTTTGCTTCTATTGCACAAGTCCCTACACAATTATCATCAACCAATTCCATATTTGCAAATTCCATAGTATCAATTGGTTGTGCGACCAAGAGAGGTGATCCTTGGAACATTTCCTCCATAGTACATGTCCCTACACTTTTATCCACCACATCATCATCATAAGTAGGGAAAAGTCCACTAACACTAATGTCATCAATAGAGGGATCAACAACATTATTAGATATTTGAAGTAATATTCGTAAAGCTAAAATCCCCCGTTGCACCATTAGCTCTTCAGAAACTTGTGTTGTGGTCTCCATCTAACTTGGAACAGGAATATTTGTGTCTTGGGAGTCCTCCAAGTCAATCGGCTCATCTGGTTGTGAATGATGTGGTCGATACAGTGAAAAATCATCCTGAAACTTTGAGAGACTCTGAGATGCTAGAAAAGAATGATCAACACCTTGCATGCTTCTATAATCAAAATTTTGATAAGCCATCCAATCCTGATTGTAGTGCTGAGGTGGGTCAGAGTTATACTGCTGGGAAAATGAGTGCTCACTCTGCTCTAGAATTAATTGAGGTTGAAGGTTCTGAATTTGATAATCTCCCCAGTTATATCCATAAGTATCAGGAACTTGCTCATATGTATCTTGATGTTAAGGTTGAACCAAAAATTGAAGTTCCGGAGTGTTAGCAGATTTTTGGAAGAAGTGACAAATAGCAGCTGGATAAGATGTGCTACCACACACTCCACAAAGGAACTCAAATTAATCGTCATTTGAATCATAATATTCATCAATGGAAGATCTTGCGCTCATGGGTGTGAAAAATTCTCTTGAAGCCCTGTTTGACATGTTAGTGCTCAAGATATCTAAAAAAAATTATAAGAAAAACTAAAAATGTAGAATTAAAGACAAGAAATAAAATGAATAATGAAAAGCAAGAAGAAAAATGCAAAAAGAAAAAGAACAATGTCTAGAGTAACTCATATGCTAATCAACTAATGTTAATCGAAAACAATCCCCGACAACGGCACCAAGAACTTGTTACGAACCGCAAGTGTACAGTTACGTTATCAGTAATAATAAAAGATATCGTATCCACAGGGACTGTTGATTAAGTATTAGTCAACTTCGCACAATGAATTATCTAGACAAACCTAAGATTGGTGAGAAAAGAGAGTAAGAGAAAGAGAAGAGAAAAGAGAGAGAATAGATCTTAAGAGGGATTGAGCTTAGACGATGGTGGATGATGGATTCTAGGATTTCGGTTTCCTTGTAATGTTAGGTGATGTTACATAGATTGCTTAGTTCCTATCCTTTATGGTCATGCTCTTGTAGGAAGTTAGATTCATTACCAACTCTCCCCTGCAGTGGATAAGCCGGCATGATCTCCTACTCCATGTCCTATGCTACTAAATGAGAATGATTCTTATGTTGTCCTTACACGGGCTTGCCTGTCACGTGTGCCCCTCAAATAATCAACATAGAAACACACTAACACACAATAACATAGAAATAGAAATAGTGATTATGTCTGATCCCCTACTTCCTTATGGAGATTTGCTTCTCCTTTCAAGGTGATACCCTAAATCGTCCTTACACGGGCATGTCTGTCACGTACGTCCCTCGGATAATCGATCTATGGTATCCCCCTACGGGATTAACAATTATACACAACCATTTGATAAAACATGCAAAAGATATAAACAAGATTCACACACACATTACATCAAACATGAACAAGGCATCAACAAGTCATTGAATAGAAAACATGACAAATCTACATAGTTTTACATCACCATCACATCATAAATACTTCCTATATCCTAGATCTAGAGATCTACTCCATTGATAAGAAAGAACAACCCCAAAATATAAAGAAAAGCATACTTACAACCCTAGATTTGAGAAGAAGGGGAAGAAGAGATGTTTGCCGATGATTCCGATGTCTTGGGGATGCCTCCTTGCACCGGAGATGGATGGATCGCCAAGGGATGGAGGAGAATGAAGCTCTAGGGTTTCCCTCTAAGGGGAGAACTCTTCCCCCAAGGAGTGGGATGAAGTCCCAGATCCAAGACTAGTAAAAGAATGGAGATCTTGACTCTTATATACCTCCTCCAAACTGCCCAGGAAAACCAAGAAAACATGGGTCCGGTAAACCGTGGTTTTCACCCATTTAATCAGATTTTCTCATGATTCACCCTGAACCAAAGTTGTAGAAATTGAAATTATCTTCAATTTGATAATTGGATCGAGCCTTGGCTCCAACTGATCCGAAAGTTATGGTGGTTTAAAGTTTGGTCTGTAGTCTGGGCGGAGGTCCAGTTGAACCCACGGTTGGGAGGCACAGCCGTGCCATTTAGTATGGGAAGACAAGTCTTTCTCTCTATCGGACCTGAAGCAAAGTTGTAGATCTTGAAGTCTACTACGTTTTGGTATAAAGATAATCCAAAAACTCCAACCAAACGCAAAGTTATGCCCATTTTACAATCAGTCTACAATCTGCCTAGAATTCAGCACAGCTCTGTTTTAGCATGGCACGGCCTGTGTTCTTCATCACACGGCCGTGTGGAATCGACACGGCCTCACACGACCCCTTCTCTGGTTGAGTCACATGTCCATGTTGGTTAGTCCTAGGAAAACGTACCGGTTCCACTGTACAAAAATTTTTGTACAAGTGTCGAACCTTTCCTTAAATAACCTATTGTGTTCTTTAGAAGTTAAATTAGGAATCGCAGACGGAACTTAACATCATTAATTCCAAATTTAACTTATCTGTTCTTAATGGTTTAGATTTGAATCGCAAGCGGAACTTAACACTATTGATTCAAATCTACCTAAGCTATTAATTCCATTAAATATTAATTTCTAAAATTGGCTTTCAGGACTGCATGGCGAGGCATATGGCCTTCTTGGATATGGGAGCAACCACCACCGCCTAGGCAAAGCATTTTAAGGAAAGCTAATATTTAATTTCCTTAAATAACTCTAGGTTAACCAAAAAGAACAATCGAATCACAAATTCGAAAAAGAAGAAAACACAAACTCAAAAAACTTATTCGAAAAACTAGATCTAATTGCCTCTTGTATTTAGAATTCTTACAAAGAAAAATAACCAGTATGATGCGGAAGAAAATTACTAGTTATACCTTCTCTTTGTAAGCTAATGACCTCGAGCTCTTCTACCGTATTCCTCGCCTCGCCTTGGATGTCGTGTGGGCGACGATCCTCCAAGATGAACACCACCCAAAAGAGCTTCTCCTCCTTGTAATATTCAGCCACCACCACCACAATAGAAAAGAGAGCAAAGGGAGAAGAGAGAGAGAGAGGGGCCGACCACCAAGAGAGTTTCCAAGCCAAAGATTAAGAGTTGTGTCTCATGAAGCCCCCTCATCCCTTCTTTTATATTACTTGCCCAAAGCAAATAAGGAAAAACTTTTTACAAAAAATAAAATCATCCAAGAGTTTTCCTTTTCCCTTTTAATTTTTCCTTTTCTTTCCTCTTGATTGAATCAATCACCAATTTTAATTTTGTGATGATTTTAATTAATTTAATATGGTCGGCCCCTTGCTTGGGCACTAAGCAAGGTGGCCGGCCACCTCATCAAGGGAATAAAAGAAATATTTTTTTATAAAATTTTACAAGAAAAATTCTTATAAAATTTTACAAGCTCTCTTTCCTAAAGTAGAAGTTAAAAAAGGAAAGTTCTAAAAATTAAAACCATGTTTTAAAATTTAAAACTTCTCTTATAAAATTTCCTTTTTTTAACATGATGATAGAAAATTTTAATTTTAAAACTTATCTTCCTTTTTTTTCTTAAACCATGAGGATGGTTAAAAAAGAAAAGTTTTAAAACTTTTAAAACTCTCTATTAAAACATGTGACCTAATTCAAATAAGGGAAGTTTTTAAAATTAAAATCTCTCTTTTAAAACTTATAGTTTTCTACAAAGAGAAGATTTTAAAAATTCAAAACACCCCTCTAATTTGAATTAATCTTGGCCGGCCCCTACAATCTTGTTCACCAAGCAATAAGGCCGGCCCCTATAAGAGGATGTGGCCGGCCATTGCTTGGTCACCAAGCAATGGTCCGGCCCCCTTCTTGGACACCAAGAAGAGTCTTACATTTGGATGGACTTGAGGCTATAATGAGACTACGACAGGGACCTAGAGGAGAAATTGGTTTTGGCCTTCCGATGAGCATGAGTATCCCGTGCTCGCCCCGAACACACAACTCAAGTTCATTGATAATAACTCATTTCACTAGAGAGTTATTATCGCACTACCGCACCAATCCCAAATTACATTATGGGCTCCTTCTTATCATGAGTGTGTTAGTCTCCCTGTGTTTAAGATTACGAATGTCCACTAATTAAGTAAGTTACTGACAACTCACTTAATTAATATCTAGCTCCAAGAGTAGTACCACTCAACGTCATTGTCATGTCGGACTAAGTCCACTTGCAGGGTTTAACATGACAATCCTTTGAGCTCCTCTTGGAGACATTCTCAACCTAGATAACTAGGACACAGATTTCTTCTATAATCAACAACACACACTATAAGTAATATCATTTCCCAACTTATCGGGCATATTGATTTATCGAGCTAAACCTCACCCTTTGATAAGTCAAAGAAATAAATATTAAATATATGTGTTTGTTATTATATTAGGATTAAGAGCACGCACTTCCATAATAACTAAGGTCTAATTCTTTTACTAAGTCAGTACAAAAGAACTTACCTAAATGGTCCTACTCAATACACTTAAAGTGTATCAGTGTAATTTATTGGTCAAGATAAACTAATACTTAATTACACTACAACTATTCTGATGGTTTGTTCCTTTCCATCTTAGTTGTGAGCAACTGTTTATAATTTATAGAGAACCGACAACATGATCTTCTGAGTGTAACACCACACTCCATGTTATCTACTATATAAATTAATTGAACAATTACATTTAACAAATAAATGTAGATATTGACCAATGTGATTCTTTTATTTCAAAAATAAATATTTACAAAAGCTAGGCTTTTAGTATACACTCCTACAATCTCCCACTTATACTAAAAGACTAAGCTGTCATATCTGTTGCCATACATCAGATTCCCATCCCCTCCATATGCCGATCAAAAGCTTTCGCCGGGAGGGCCTTTGTGAAAGGATCCGCCAGGTTATCTGCTGATGTAATTTTGGCGACGACAACTTCTCCTCGCTTGATGATGTCTCGTATCAGGTTGTACTTGCGCTCTATATGTTTACTTGCCTTATGAGCTCGTGGTTCCTTCGAGTTTGCAACTACACCGCTATTATCATAATAAATTGTGATGATCTTGGGCAAACTAGGAATCACATCTAAATCCATTAGAAAGTTCTGAGCCATACAGCTTCTTTGGCTGCCTTAGAGGCTGCCACATAGTCAGCTTCCATGGTTGAGTCCGAGACGTATTTCTGCTTAACACTCCTCCATGCAATGGCTCCACCTCCTAGAGTAAACACATAGCCTGATGTAGACTTACTGTTGTCCCTATCTGATTGGAAGTCCGAATCCGTGTAACCCACAGGGAGCAAATCGTCTGCTTGGTAGACTAACATATAATCTCTAGTCCTTCTCAGGTACTTTAATATATGCTTCACAGCAGTCCAATGTCCTTGTCTAGGGTTACTCTGATATCTGCTAATCATGCCCACGGTAAAACAGATATCAGGTCTCGTACACAGCATTTCATACATAAAGCTTCCTACAGTCGAAGCATAAGGAACTACCTTCATGTCCTCTATCTCCTTTGTTGTCTTCGGAGACATCTCTTTAGATAAGGCTACTCCATGCCTAAAAGGTAAGAAACCTTTCTTGGAGTTTTGCACGCTAAAACGAGCAAGGATTGTATCTATATATAAAGCTTGGGATAAGCACAACATTCTTTTCTTGCGATCCCTTATAACTTTGATCCCAAGAATGTGTGCATATTCTCCTAAGTCTTTCATATCAAATTGTTTGGACAACCATACCCTTACGTCTGATAATACCTTGACATTGTTGCCAATTAATAAAATATCATCCACGTATAGTACAAGAAATACCACCACATTTTCGTTACACTTCTTGTATACACAAGACTCATCCGGACACTGAATAAATCCATATGACTGGATTACTTCGTTAAACCGGATGTTTCAAGATCTTGAAGCTTGCTTCAGTCCATAAATGGACCGACTGAGCTTGCACACTAGATGCTCTTTGCCTTTTTCAATGAACCCTTCTGGTTGCTTCATATGGATGTTTTCTTCAAGACTTCCATTAAGGAAAGCTGTCTTGACATCCATTTGCCAAATCTCATAATCCATATGAGCGGCAATGGATAAGAGTATCCGGATGGACTTAAGCATGGCTACCAGCGAAAAAGTCTCCTCATAGTCGATTCCCTCTTTCTGAGTATACCCATTCGCAACAAGCCTTGCTTTGAAGGTTTCTACCTTCCCATCTATCCCTCTTTTCCTTTTGTAGATCCACTTGCATCTAATGACTTTTACACCATCAAGTGGTTCTACAAGCTCCTAGACCTTATTAGAATACATAGATTCTATTTCAGAATTCATTGCCTTTTGCCAAGATACTACATCTATATCTTGGAGTGCTTCATCATATGTTCAGGGATCAGGTTCATGTTTACCTGGGATCAAGTCCGAAGACTCTCCCAAAAACATGAATCTCTCAGGTTGCCTCACAACCCTCCCACTACGACGAGACACTGTCTCTGGTTGTGTATCATGTGTGACACGTGTTGCAGTTTCTTGTGATACTTCATCTTGTACTGTTGGTATTAAAGTAGACGTGTCCTCTCTTATTTCTTCTAGTACTATTTCACACATGGGCTTATGGTTCATTACATAATCTTCTCCTAAAAATCGAGCATTGGTGCTAACAATGATCTTTTGATTTTTAGGATTATAAAATAAACCACCTTTCGTTCCTTTAGGATATCCCATAAATAGACAAACTTTTGTACGTGATTCCAACTTGTCAGTATCTCCCTTCAGCACATGTGCTGGACTACCCCATATCCGGATATGATTCAGACTAGGCTTACGCCCATTCCATAATTTCATGGGAGTAGAAGGAACTGTTTTAGAAGGTACCATATTCAGAATGTACACAACTGTTTGTTGGACCGTTGCGGCCGGGTAGAAGGGGGGTTGAATAGCCCTGAAAAATCAAACACAACCCTTTCTCGTACGATTAAGCTAACACATAAAAAATAGATTAAACATAAAATAAAGCATTAAAACGAGGCACCGAATTTGACTTGGTTACAACCGGGGAGGTTGTTAATCCAAGGATGAAGATCGCACTAAGAGCTCCTTCAGGCGGAGAAGCCTCGTTTACAGCAGTGTAAGCACAGAAAGACAGAAGCTAATCTAAACAGTGGAAGCACACAAGTGTTGTTTACAATTTCTGAACTCATTTAGAGCTTCTGGACCAAGGCTATATTTATAGCCTTGGTCGGGGCGCCTGGAAGGGTTCCGGGCGCCCTGGGGGGGATAAAGTTTTATCCCCCAACGTTCAGATCACGATCTTGGTCAAAATCAGGGTCCGGGCGCCCCGGAGCAAAAAGTCAACTATGGTTGACTTTTTGTCCGGGACCACTTCTCCGTTAAGTCCCCGTCTCGGTCCGGGTCTTCTGCTCCGGATCCGCTTGATTGGGTGATCTCTGACATCCGGAATAGGGCTCACCCGAACCCATCTTCCGGTCTTCTCGAGCGTGCTTCCCTCCGGCTTCTCGTCCCTCGGAATTACCGCGTGTCCCTTCTCGTCCACCAGCGTACTCATCCGCAGACTTCGTCCCTCGATCGCACCCCGTGCCGACCTTCGCGCTAGCTGCGTCTCTTGCTCCCCGAGCAATCTTCCGCTCTGGCTTTCGTACCTCGGAACCATCGTGCGCACTTCCTTCTCGTCCGCCGGTGTACTCTTCCGCAGCGCCTCGTCCCTCGGACGCATCGCGTGCCGTCCTTCTTGCTAGCTGCGTCTTCCGCTCGAGTACCTGTGCTCCTAAGCTCCTGCACACTTAGACACAAGGTAAGAAAACAACAGAACCTAACTTAACTTGTTGATCACACCAAAACCAACCTTGGGGTTCCAACAATCTCCCCCTTTTTGGTGTGATCAACCCAAGTTAAGCTAGGGTTAACTAGATAAAAAATAAACTAACTAAATTTACAATTTAGTGCACAAAGATAGAAAGAAAAAAAATAGTTTTAGGCTACCTCCCCCTATACTTATACTTATTCTTCTCCCCCTTTGATCACAAAAAAATGGGGTTCCAAGAAAAAATTTAAGGGTTAAAGACTTAGAAAAAGTATTTCTAAAAAAAATCTAAGTTTTTAAGAAAGTTAGAAAATTTTTCTAAGTATATAAATAAAATCCAAAAAAAAATTCTAAGTAGGTAAATTGAAATAAAATGTTTTGAATAACCTTTTTCAAGCACTAATTAATTCTTGTATTAATGCTTCATTAGTAAGTTAATTAAACATTTATTTCAATATTTTGGCTTCCAGGTCGTGGCGAGGCACTAGGCCTTCTTGGTTATTGGAGCAACAACCACTTCCTTAGACAAAGCCTCATAAAGAAATTCTTTATTTAATTTTCTCACTTAAAGCGCTAATTTTACTTTTAAAATTAATTTAAGCATGATTTAGGAACCCAATATAGGTTCCAACCTACTGGATTAACTAAAAAGTTTTTAGGGACATATTTTCTTGAGATATTTTTAATTTGTCCCTAGTGATATCTATAATACCAATTCAAATTATTGAACCTTCTAAAATTGGTTTTAGATGAGGAAGCAGAGTTTTTCAAATTTTCTACTTGAATTTTTAAATTTTGAATTTCTAATTTTAATTTTTCATTTTCTAAATTTGATTTATCTAGCATTTCTAACGGACAAGATGTAGCTAATATTGCTTTTAAGTCTTTATTTTCATTTTCTAATCTACAGCAATCTTTTGTTAAAATTTTAATGAATTTAAACATTTTATTAGGAGGAAGAGATCGTACCTCACTTACCTTGTCGATCTCGTTGTCGGTTTCTCCCCCTGAACTGCTGCTCTCTTCGGACGTGGCTCCCCCTTCATTGATGCTTTCGATGCTCATTTCGGAAGAGCTTGATTCGCAGCCGTCGTCTTGATGACTCGCCATTAACGCGAGCCCGGAGAACTCCTTGACTTCTGATTCCGACGACGTATCGTCCCACGTCGCTTTAGGGCCTTGCGATTTTGGATAGGCTTCTTACCCTTGTCCTTCCCGTTGTTCTTCAGTTTAGGGCAATTGTCCTTGATGTGCTCTTCTTCATCGCAATGGTAGCAGCGGATGGTTCTTTTCTTTCTTCCCTGCGGATGGTTAGATTTCCTAGATTTACAAATATTTTTAAATCGTCTTACCATCATTACCATTTCCTCGTCGTCGAGAGAAGATTCTGACTCAGGTTCGTCTCTCGAAGCTTTAAGGGCGACATTATTCTTGGGCTCCTTCGGACCTGCACATCTTGACTCATGCACTTCAAAAGTTGAAAAGAATTCGTCTAATGAAATTTTTTCTAGATCTTTTGAAATGTAAAAGGCATCTACTAGTGATGCCCATTTTGAGTTTCTAGGAAAGGAATTTAGGGCATACGTTAGCGAATCTCGGTTACTTACCTCTTCTCCGAGATTCGTAAGTCTGGTGATGAGTTCCTGAATCCTCGAGTGTAGATGTGCAATTGTTTCACCTTCTTCAAATCGGAGGTTTGTAAGCTGGTTACGAAGTAAATCCCGTCTTGCAAGTTTGGCTTCGGATGTTCCTTCGTGTAACTCAAGGAATTTCTCCCAAAGCTCCTTTGCCGAGTTGTAGGTACCGACTCGATTGACTTCTTGTGTTGGAAGTACACTTAGCAGATGAAATTCTGCTTTCTTGTTTGCCACGTGGTCAGCCTGCTCCTTCTTTGACCATTGATTTCTTGCTTTGCCCTCTGGTGCTTCATAGCCAAATTCCATTGTTAGTAATAAATCATAATCTGTTTCAAGAAATACCTCCATTCGCTTTTTCCAGCTAGCGAAGTCCCCTTCGAATTTTGGTGCGTGGATGTTGGATCCGGCCATCTTGTTGCTTCGTTCGGCGGTTAGTCCTCCTGAAGCGCCTCGGCTCTGATACCACTTGTTGGACCGTTGCGGCCGGGTAGAAGGGGGGGTTGAATAGCCCTGAAAAATCAAACACAACCCTTTCTCGTATGATTAAGCTAACACATAAAAAATAGATTAAACATAAAATAAAGCATTAAAACGAGGCACCGAATTTGACTTGGTTACAACCGGGGAGGTTGTTAATCCAAGGATGAAGATCGCACTAAGAGCTCCTTCAGGCGGAGAAGCCTCGTTTACAGCAGTGTAAGCACAGAAAGACAGAAGCTAATCTAAACAGTGGAAGCACACAAGTGTTGTTTACAATTTCTGAACTCATTTAGAGCTTCTGGACCAAGGCTATATTTATAGCCTTGGTCGGGGCGCCTGGAAGGGTTCCGGGCGCCCTGGGGGGGATAAAGTTTTATCCCCCAACGTTCAGATCGTGTAAATCACGATCTTGGTCAAAATCAGGGTCCGGGCGCCCGGATTGGTTCCAGGCGCCCCGGAGCAAAAAGTCAACTGCGGTTGACTTTTTGTCCGGGACCACTTCTCCATTAAGTCCCCGTCTCGGTCCGGGTCTTCTGCTCCGGATCCGCTTGATTGGGTGATCTCTAACATCCGGAATAGGGCTCACCCGAACCCATCTTCCGGTCTTCTCGAGCGTGCTTCCCTCCGGCTTCTCGTCCCTCGGAATTGCCGCGTGTCCCTTCTCGTCCACCAGCGTACTCATCCGCAGACTTTGTCCCTCGATCGCACCCCGTGCCGACCTTCGCGCTAGCTGCGTCTCTTGCTCCCCGAGCAATCTTCCGCTCTGTCTTTCGTACCTCGGAACCATCGCGCGCACTTCCTTCTCGTCCGCCGGTGTACTCTTCCGCAGCGCCTCGTCTCTCGGACGCACCGCGTGCCGTCCTTCTTGCTAGCTGCGTCTTTCGCTCGAGTACCTGTGCTCCTAAGCTCCTGCACACTTAGACACAAGGTAAGAAAACAACAGAACCTAACTTAACTTGTTGATCACACCAAAACCAACCTTGGGGTTCCAACACTGTTTCTAGAGCATATCCCCAAAACGAATTTGGTAATTCTGAATAACTCATCATCGATCTAACCATTTCCATAAGAGTCCTATTCCTTCGTTCTGCCACACCATTCTGTTAGGGTGTACCAGGCGCAGACAATTGGGATTTAATCTCAACTTCTGATAAGTAATTCCTAAACTCTCCAAAGAGGTATTCGCCACCACGGTCAGACCATAGTATCTTGATGCTTTTACCAAGACGTTTCTCCACATCAGCCCTATATTCTTTGAACTTGAGCATTCAAACTTGCGGCGCAACAGGTAAATGTATCCGTATCTTGAATAATCGTCTATAAAGGAGACGAAGTATTCATAACCACCTCTTGCCTGAATAGACATAGGACCACACAAATCAGAATAAACCAGTTTTAACGCATCTTTGGCTCTATACCCCTTGGCCTTAAAAGGTCCCTTGGTCATTTTACCTTCCAAGCAGGATTCACATGTTGGAAAGTTTTCCAACTCTAATGAACCCAAGAGTTCATCGGCTACAAGCCTTTGAATCCTACTTAAGTTAATATGTCCAAGCCTTAGATGCCAAAGATACGTTTGGTTCATTTCCGAAGGTTCTTTTCTCTTATTAGAGTTAGAAGATGTGTTATTAATTTCCATATTTTACTTTGTGGGAGAAATTGGATTTAAAGTGTATAAATTTCCAACCAATGCACCAGAAAGATAATCACCTTATTTCTCTTTATAACCACATTGTTGCTAAAGGAAACTGAATATCCATCCAAATACAGTTTAAAAACTGAAATTAAATTCTTTCTAAAACTGGGTACATAAAGACAATTTCTTAAAACCAAATTTCTATTCCTATCAAATGATAAGTAGACGTCCCCCACTGCAACAGCCGCCACCTTAGTAACATTGCCCATGTAGACGGTTATCTCTCCATCAAATAGTCGTCGGGTTTCCTGGAACCCCTGCAAAGAATTGCAGACATGATCAGTGGCTCCCGTATCTACACACTAGGTGCTGGTAGAAAACACCGCTAAACATGTTTCAACTGTTGGGGTTGCAAGGTTGCAAACATAGTCCCATATCGGAAACACATGGGAAAGATCATGGGTTTATAAGAGAAAAAGATATCTCCATTGGCATGAGGCCTTTTGGGGAGAGCCCAAGAGCAAAGCCATGAGGGTCTAGGCCCAAAGTGGACAATATCATGCTATTGTGGAGATATCTAAATTCTTTTCGATCCTACAATTGGTATCAGAGCCCGGACTGTCAGAAGGTTTAACCACCGACTATGCACAAGAGCTATGGTCTGATTGAACCATGTGAGTACAATATTGACCTCGAACAAAGAAAGTAGGGGCTCCTATGTTCGGATCAAGAGGACCAGACACCAGGTAGGAAGTCCTAGTTACGGCTAGGCAAGGAAGTCCTAGTAGGTCGGGTGGACCGAGGGGCAGGAAGTCCTAGTTGTGGCTAGGCAAGGAAGTCCTAGTAGGTCGGGTAGACCGAGGGGCAGGAAGACCTGGTGGGTCGAGGATCGGATATGGGAAGCCTATGGTCCTTTGTTTGAGGGAGGGATTGTTGGGGTTGCAAGGTTGCAAACACAGTCCCATATTAGAAGCACATGGGAAAGATCATGGGTTTATAAGAGAAAAAGATATCTCCATTGGCATGAGGCCTTTTGGGGAGAGCCCAAGAGCAAAGCCATGAGGGTCTAGGCCCAAAGTAGACAATATCATGCTATTGTGGAGATATCTAAATTCTTTTCGATCCTACAATTGGGCTGACCGGATGTCTGGCACGAAGCCCAGCTAGGTCGACGGGCTGACCGGATAGATGGCGAGAAGTCCAAGCGGGTCGACGGGCTGACCGGACGCTTGGCAAGAAGACTAGCTAGATCGACGGGCTGACCGGATAGCTGGCGAGAAGTCCAGACGGGTCGAAGGGCTGACCGGACATCTGGCAGGTAAGTAAGGTAAGTCACTGGAGGGGAGTGACTGCGAGGACGCGTTCCCGGGAAGGGAACATTAGGCGTCGATCCGGCTTAGATCCATTTCGGATATCTAAGTCGAGATCGTGACTAGATTCCGGTCTCGAAAAGACGAAATCTAAGTCATACTCCTTTTTGCTAATTCATACTCACTTTTCTTTTGCTAACAATCTGTGTTGCAGGGTAAATTTGCCTCCGGACTAACGTTTGTCTTGCAGGACGGATTCTGCGGGAAAACAGGGTCCGGGCGCTCGGAAGGAATCCAGGCGCCCGGAGGTTCGGGCGCCCGGAAGGGATCCGGGCGCCCGGGAGGAAAATTTCATCCAAACTCGTCGTCGCCACGTGGGGCTTGCTAGTTGGACCTGCCACGTCCCACCAGGGCGCCCGGAAGGGATCCGGGGCTCCCCGAGCCTCATATAAAAGAAGGGTCAGAGGGGAGCTTCAGAACAACAACGAAAAGAAAGTCTTCTACTGCTTGCTCTACTGCTCTGCGCTTCAGCGACGCTAACAAAGATCTGACAATACGCTCCTTTCCTTTTCTTTAATTCTTGTCGGTATTTTCTTTATTTTTCTAGCATTCCTGTACTTTAAATTGTAATCATTTTCGAACTGCTAGTGATTGCCCAACGAAAGTACTCACGGAGTACGGGCCTTCGAGTAAGAGTCGTCACAGGCTCCGAACGAAGTAAAAAACACCGTGTTCATTTGTCCATTGTTTTTTATTATTCCGCTGCGCTTAACTCTTTTCAACGGGGTTTTTCAAATCGATATTCACCCCCCCTCTATCGACGTTTCACGATCCAACATCAACTACTAGAGTATGAGATATACCTTTATTGTTCTGATTCCTACGAGGACAGTCTGCTTTCTAATGTCCAGACTGCTTGCAGATGAAGCACTTGCCCTTCGGCTTCTTCATTCCAGCTTTTTGTCCTGTACCCTGAGGTTTATTCACCTTCTTTGTTGAAAAGACCTGTTTCTTCTTCTTCTTGCCTTCCGACTTAGAAGTAGAACCATTTTCAGCATAGTGAATCTGAGAACTGTGACGAAATATTCCTTCTGCTGCCTGTAGTTCTGTCAGAAGTACTGCCAACGTATACTCTCTTTTGTTCATGTTATAGTTCAGGCGGAACTGCTCAAAACTTCTGGGTAGCGTTTGGAGAATTATATCGACTTGAGTTTCTCCATCGATTTCTCCTCCAAGGACTTGTATTTTATTCAGATAAACCATCATTTTGAGGATATGGTCCCTTACAGGTGTCCCCTCAGACATGGTGGCTGTCATTAGATTTCTCATTGCCTCTTGCCTAGCAGTCTGACTCTGGTGCCCAAAGAGTTTTTTGAGATTGTTCATTATATCATAAGCTGTTGGTAAATCTTGATGCTGATATTGTAATACATTTGACATTGATGCCAAAATATAACACCGCGCTATCTCATCAGCTTTTACCCATTTCTTATGATACTCAATCTCCTCTGGGGTAGAGTCACTGTCAGGTGTATCAGGGCAAGTCTTAGTCAGTACAAACTTATAGCTTTCAGCAGTAAGAACTATGTCTAGGTTTCTTTTCCAATCAATATAGTTGGGACCAGTAAGTTTGTTCTCTTTCAGTATAATGGCCAGTGGGTTGAAAGTCATCCTAAGAATCACAAAATAAACTTTGGTCAAGACTCTAAATTTAGAATAATATTGATTCCTCAAACAATACTATTTTAAATTAACCAACACCTCAAATCACCGTGAATATTGCATGCCACGTTAGTGTGGACGTATACAAATTCAACATTTGTAAGAGGAGGATGTGACCCATTAATTTTATTATCTTGTCATCCTAACTTTATGACAAATAAAATTAATAGTTGGTTTCACTTTGGTCACACAAGACAATAGCAGTGACTCTGTTGGGGAGGATACTATTGAATGCGTCTAAGTGTATACCATTACTTGATACTAAGTCCATTAAATAGGATTGTGCCACTTCAGTTGGAGAAGATCACACGCTCCTAAAGAATTTCCTATAACCATCCATAAAAGGAAGTTTGATCTAGTGATCCGCAACAAACTCATCCGTTGTGGAGGGAGGCACTCAGAGCCAACACGCAAGCTTGTTGCATCACTTACAACCCAGTAATGTAGACCATGGGATTTATTAAAATCCCTCTCCCACTTAGTTATTTAAAAATGAGGATTTTAACCTATGCTAGCATACATCACATGCACATAGACATCACAGTAAATAAAAACAATAAATTTGGAAATTAATTTTCCAACTATTATGGCCTTTTCCTTTCACTGTCTTCAGTATGCTCCAACCCTAGCTGTTGCCATCTTTAGCCACCGCCATCGGGTCGAGTTGTCGCATCTATCTTGCCTCTTATTCCGCTGCGCCTCTGGTGCTCCATAAGTACCATACCTCGCAAGAATCCGATCCGCGACAAAAATAGAATTTTATATATATCGATCCTATATTCCATGAGGGAATGTACATGTAATCTAGATCGAAAATAAAATTCTAAAATTCTAGGGCTAATATAGCTCCTGTTGTATTAGTTACATACAATCATGCACACATAAAATATTGCCCTTGACATGTCCAAGGGTCCAATCACACACAACATCAATAAGCCAAAATCGTTGGAGCCTACAACCAAAGAGGTAGCACATCCTACTATTATCCTGCCTAAATTATGTATGACATGTGCATAACCCATTTGAATTCTAAACACACAGAGGCAAACCCTAGCTCTGATACCAATTGTTGGTTAGTCCTAGGAAAACGTATCGGTTCCACTGTATAAAAATTTTTGTACAAGTATCGAACCTTTCCTTAAATAACCTATTGTGTTCTTTAAAAGTTAAATTAGGAATCGCAGACGGAACTTAACATCATTGATTCCAAATTTAACTTATCTGTTCTTAATGGTTTAGATTTGAATCGCAAGTGGAACTTAACACTATTAATTCAAATCTACCTAAGTTATTAATTTCATTAAATATTAATTTCCAAAATTGGCTTCCAGGACTGCATGGCAAGGCACATGGCCTTCTTGGATATGGGAGCAACCACCACCGCCTAGGCAAAGCCTTTTAAAGAAAGCTAATATTTAATTTCCTTAAATAACTCTAGGTTAACCAAAAAGAACAATCGAATCACAAATTCGAAAAAGAAGAAAACACAAACTCGAAAAACTTATTCGAAAAACTAGATCTAATTGCCTCTTGTATTTAGAATTCTTACAAAGAAAAATAATCAGTATGATGCGGAAGAAAATTACTAGTTATACCTTCTCTTTGTAAGCTAATGACCTCGAGATCTTCTGCTGTATTCCTCGCCTCGCCTTGGACGTCGTGTGGGCGACGATCCTCCAAGATGAACACAACCCAAAAGAGCTTCTCCTCCTTGTAATATTTGGCCACCACCACCACAATAGAAAAGAGAGCAAAGGGAGAAGAGAGGGAGAGAGGGGCCGGCCACCAAGAGAGTCTCCAAGCCAAAGAATAAGAGTTGTGTCTCATGAAGCCCCCTCACCCCTTCTTTTATATTACTTGCCCAAGGCAAATAAGGAAAAACTTTTTACAAAAAATAAAATCATCCAAGAGTTTTTCTTTTTCCCTTTTAATTTTTCCTTTTCTTTCCTCTTGATTGAATCAATCACCAATTTTTATTTTGTGATGATTTTAATTAATTTAATATGGTCGGCCCCTTGCTTGGCCACCAAGCAAGGTGGCCGACCACCTCATCAAGGGAATAAAGGAAATATTTTTTTATAAAATTTTACAAGAAAAACTCTAATAAAATTTTACAAGCTCTCTTTCCTAAAGTAGGAGTTAAAAAAGGAAAGTTCTAAAAATTAAAACCATGTTTTAAAATTTAAAACTTCTCTTATAAAATTTCCTTTTTTTAACATGATGATAGAAAATTTTAATTTTAAAACTTATCTTCATTTTTTTTCTTAAACCATGAGGATGGTTAAAAAAGAAAAGTTTTAAAACTTTTAAAACTCTCTATTAAAACATGTGGCCTAATTCAAATAAGAAAAGTTTTTAAAATTAAAATCTCTCTTTTAAAACTTATAGTTTTCTACAAAGAGAAGATTTAAAAAATCAAAACACCCCTCTAATTTGAATTAATCTTGGTCGGCCACTACAAGCTTGGTCATCAAGCAATAGGGCGGGCCCCTATAAGAGGATGTGGTCGGCCATTGCTTGGTCACCAAGTAATGGTCCGGCCCCCTTCTTGGACACCAAGAAGAGCCTTACATTTGGATGGACTTGAGGCTATAATGAGGCTACGACAGGGACCTAGAGGAGAAATTGGTTTTGGCCTTCCGATGAGCTTGAGTATCCCGTGCTCGCCCCGAATACACAACTTAAGTTCATCGATAATAACTCATTCCACTAGAGAGTTATTATCGCACTACCGCACCAATCTCAAATTACATTATGGGCTCCTTCTTATCATGAGTGTGTTAGTCTCCCTGTGTTTAAGATTACGAATGCCCACTAATTAAGTAGGTTACTGACAACTCACTTAATTAATATCTAGCTCTAAGAGTAGTACCGCTCAACTTCATTGTCATGTCGGACTAAGTCCACCTGCAGGGTTTAACATGGCAATCCTTATGAGCTCCTCATGGGGACATTCTCAACCTAGATAAATAGGACACAGATTCCTTCTATAATCAACAACACACACTATAAGTAATATCATTTCCCAACTTATCGGACATATTGATTTATCGAGCTAAACCTCACCCTTTGATAAGTCAAAGAAATAAATATTAAATATATATACTTGTTATTATATTAGGATTAAGAGAACACACTTCCATAATAACTAAGGTCTAGTTCTTTTACTAAGTCAGTACAAAAGAACTTACCTAAATGGTCCTACTCAATACACTTAAAGTGTATCAGTGTAATTTATTGGTCAAGATAAACTAATACTTAATTACACTACAACTATTCTGATGGTTTGTTCCATTCCATCTTAGTCGTGAGCAACTGTTTATAATTTATAGAGAACCGACAACATGATCTTCTGAGTGTGACACCGCACTCCATGTTATCTACTATATAAATTAATTGAACAATTACATTTAACAAATAAATGCAGATATTGACCAATGTGATTCTTTTATTTCAAAAATAAATGTTTACAAAAGCTAGGCTTTTAGTATACACTCCAACAGTCCGTGTGGGTCACATGGCCATGGCCTTCCTCTTCTCTGCCAAAGTCACACGGCCATGTGGATTCACACGGCCGTGCCCTTCCTTGCCTCTAGAAAGTTGGCACAGCCGTGGCATTTGGCACGACCATGTGCTGCTTGGCCACGGGGATAATGGCACGGTCGTGTGGGATAACCATCTAGATTCATGTGGTTAAATAGCGCATCATAATCTCTAGCAAGTTAATATAATCCCATCAAATGATTTCATTGGTGAGCAAGATACGAAAGTAATTTGAGTATGACCTAAATAATAGTCCTCCGTTCTCAGTGCGAAAGTGACCAATGTTTATCAAGTTTCAATCCCTAAGTCTAGTCAAGTCGTCATAAAATTGTGTTCCATATACTTCCGACGATAGGCACTGACCTGCCACACGCAAGGTTCGTTCCCCTCAAAAATACTATGCATCGTCTACACAATGTCTCAAAGGAATACTCAGTATCAAGAGAAACATAACATTCATTTTCCGAGTAACCTAACTCAGTCTTAAATGGGTGAATTACTAGTTTCCACTCACGATAACTATTTTTTATCCCTTATTTTTTCTCTTTTTTTCAATATTTGTAAAGTATCAAACTTGAACAAACTTTCATTTTTTTGGAATTGATTTTACCAAATGAGCTTACATGATCTGAGTTTATCCAGTAACCAAAATGTAGTTGAGAGGTCACCATAGAAGCACAAGTACTAGTCCAATTCTATGAATCATGACTATTTTAGAGTTATCAACCATCAAAAATAGGCATAGTATATAGAGATCCTAAAACAAGTCCAATACTAAAACTCTTATAGTAAAAACATTGTTCACTTCATGCAATCATAGATAGAAAAAGATAGATCACTAAACATACTAGCACCATAAGTAACCCATAAACCACATAAAATCTAGAATAGACGTGCTATTATTTTGTAATAAGGACAAACAATCATGATGTGATGAATGATGCAACTAGTAAAAATTTTATTATGCAAAAAGAAGAATATACCAATGCATCTAATGCATCCCCCCAGATTTAAACTTTTCATTATCTCAATAGAAACTAAAAATGATATATGGAGGAGGTTTTATGAAGTTAGAGGAGTTACCAAGTGATGAGCTCCAAATGGTTGACATTCATGTGCTTGAAGTTACTCCTCTATCCAATACATACATTCCTCCACAACTTTAAATTCTACAAAATAATGATAGACAAGAAAAATCAAGTAGAGGGTATGAGCTTATTATGAGGAAAGAAATGAAACTAGAAAGGAACTTGAAGGAAACCAAAACTGTAATGAAAACAAGATTGAACATGGGTTGCCTCCCAAGAAGCGTTTATTTAAGGTCATTAGCTCGACCACCTCATAAGATTCATCTAAATCTCGTTCTTGGAGGGGTAAGATATTTTAGGACCTTCTTACCAAGGGTTCTTATTATGGAGGGAGCTTTAAATATTGGAGTTAAAAAGTGAAGTATCGCCCTCTCCATCTTCGTCTTCTTTAAAGTTCTTTCAGGTGGTCAATAACGGTTCAGTTTGAGCTTCCAATTATTGGCTTCTTGAAAACCTACACACCAAAAAGAAAAACAAACCTCCCACAAGCATATTATATAGTATAGAACTAGAACCATATCAAGATAAGATGAATAAGTAATAAAAACTGAATCATATTCAACAAAGTCAATTATAGGTACATCTATGGAATTTTCTAAAAGATCACTAAGAATGCTAACCTTGTAGTGCTGAGAAGTACCTGAAAGTTCTAAACAAGTGGATGTGACCTCTTCAAAATTTTGTAGTGGTTCTAGCTCTGGTTTGAGTGGTGGTGCCTCTAAAAGTAGTGATTCTTGGGACTTCTATTGCACAAGTCC
Organism: Zingiber officinale; assembly: GCF_018446385.1. NCBI lineage: Eukaryota > Viridiplantae > Streptophyta > Magnoliopsida > Zingiberales > Zingiberaceae > Zingiber > Zingiber officinale. The sequence continues at coordinate 47,057,350 of NC_055994.1, forward strand.
CTACACAATTATCATCAACCAATTCCATATTTGTAAATTCCATATTATCAATTGGTTGTGCGACCAAGAGAGGTGATCCTTGGAACATTTCCTCCATAGTACATGTCCCTACACTTTTATCCACCACATCATCATCATAAGTAGGGAAAAGTCCACTAACACTAATGTCATCAATAGAGGGATCAACAACATTATTAGATATTTGAAGTAATATTGGTAAAGCTAAAATCTCCTATTGCACCATTAGCTCTTTAGAAACTTGTGTTGTGGTCTCCATCTGACTTGGAGCAGGAATATTTGTGTCTTGGGAGTCCTCCAAGTCAATCGGCTCATCTGGTTGTGAATGATGTGGTCGATACAGTGAAAAATCATCCTGAGACTCTGAGAGACTCTGAGATGCTTGAAAAGAATGATCAACACCTTGCACGCTTCTATAATCAAAATTTTGATAAGCCATCCAATCCTGATTGTAGTGCTGAGGTGGGTCAGAGTTATGCTGCTGGGAAAATGACTGCTCACTCTGCTCTAGAATTAATTGAGGTTGAAGGTTCTGAATTTGATAATCTCCCTAGTCATATCCATAAGTATCAGGAACTTGCTCATATGTATCTTGATGTTGAGGTTGAACCAAAAATGACTGCTCACTCTGCTCTAGAATTAATTGAGTATTAGCAGATTTTTGGAAGAAGTGACAAATAGCAGCTGGATGAGATGTGCTACCACACACTTCATAAAGGAACTCAAATTCATCGTCATTTGAATCATAATATTCATCAATGGAAGATCTTGCGCTCATGGGTGTGAAAAATTCTCTTGAAGCCCTGTTTGACATGTTAGTGCTCAAGATATCTAAAAAAAATTATAAGAAAAACTAAAAATGCAGAATTAAAGATAAGAAATAAAATGCATAATGAAAAGAAAGAAGGAAAATGTAAAAAGAAAAAGGAAAATGTCTAGAGTAACTCATATGCTAATCAACTAATGTTAATCGAAAACAATCCCCGGCAACGGCACTAAAAACTTGTTACGAATCGCAAGTGTACGATTATGTCATCAGTAATAATAAAAGATATTGTATCTACAGGGACTGTTGATTAAGCACTAGTCAACTTCGCACAACGAATTATCTAGACAAACCTAAGATTGGTGAGAAAAGAGAGTAAGAGAAAGAGAAGAGAAAAGAGAGAGAATGGATCTTAAGAGGGATTGAGCTTAGACGATGGTGGATGATGGATTCTAGGATTTCAGTTTCCTTGTAATGCTAGGTGATGTTACATAGATTTCTTAGTTCCTATCCTCTATGTTCATGCTCTTGTAGGAAGTTAGATTATTACCGACTCTCCCATGCAGTGGATATGTAACGCCCGCCCTTTCACTGCTTATGAAGGACGAGGTTACTTGAAACATACATACATGCATATATGGCAGCGGAAGTAAATTAAACTAAAAACTAATAATCATGTTATCATAGAAGCATGCCCGTTATCATAAAGCATATATCAAAAACATGTCATGTGAACAATGTAATCATGTATCATATTAACATATGAACATGCTAGCATTCATAACTTGATTTAACATCTACTACTTGCTACGTGATACATGATACATGATATTTTACTTAACTGGAGCATAACGCATACTAACATGGAACATGAAAACAAAAGTTCATAATGAGTATAAACCATCAAGTATCATCCATCAAAAGCATTATGTAGCAAAATAGGATCACATGCAAAGCTTTAAAACATATAAGCATAAAGCAGATCTGTTCCACCATGCCACTGCCACACACATCTTTGCCCTTCTTGTTGCTCCCTTTTAGTTTAACCATTCTTTTCCCTTTTCTGTAGTACAAGGGAAATTAAACTATAAGCACATAGGCTTAGTAAGATCCTTTCCTACTCACAAAAACATAAATCATGCATTTAAACATAAAGTAGTGACATGTTCATTTAACCAACTTCTAGATATAAAATTTGCATGCTAGCATAAAGTAGTGGCATACTTATTTAAGCAAATCATAACATAGCATGTGAGAGCATAAACATAAAGTAGTAGCATGATCATCTAGGCATCATAGACATATTTTCAAAAAGCATCTTACTAAAGCATAAAGAAAACCATTTAGCATGAAATAAGTATATGCAAGATGTCCTTTTGAAAACATGTATCATGAAATGAGTATATGCAAGATGTCCTTTTGAAAACATATATCATATAAGTACTTAAACATAATCTCAACATGAGGGCCCGACTTTGTACCACATACATGAATTTACGCGCATCCTAAATAGATTCGAGGTATCTAATCTCGAAACTATTAGGAACTAGGCCCGTTTCCTTGACCATCAACCTAGGGGCACTTAGGAGCCCATCCCTTACTAGGCCCATTTCTTTAACCATCGACCTAGGGGTAACTTAGGAGCCCATCCCCGGTACAAGCCATAGAAAAGTAAAATAGCATATCATGTTTCTTATCATATCATGGCATATCATGTTTCTTGTCATATCATGTTCTTGTCATATCATGTCATATCATGTTCTTGTCATATCATGAAGAGTGCTCTTAATCCCAACTTAAGGGAAGCATCACTTAGGCTTTTCATCATACATAAGCCTTGCATAAACATAACATGATAACATAAAGTGCACATAACATATAGCATATTATAGAGAAAACATAACATGATGGCATAAGTGCACATAACATATAGCATATCATAGAGAAAGCATAACATGATGGCATAAGTGCACATTGTTAGTTAGAACCCTAGAGCTAATTATTTGATGATTGTTGTATGGACTCGTTATATCATATTCTTATATAAATAAAGGTATTTGTTTTTTGTTATTATACTTACTTGTATTGGTGCCAAATAACTAAGTATAATAGCGTCCTAGAGTAGAAGGTTCTTACCTATATCAATCGATTGGTTGAATCGATAGTGAAATGATATAGGGAACACTACTCTTAATCATTCCTAGTCAAGTATTAACATTCAGGGACAATGTTAATGCAACGAAACTAGCATGTAGGTCAACTCGATGACTTGATTTCACAAGTCATGGATATAGAGATATCAAGTTGATACATGAGTATGCATTGGAGAATGTATACTGAATAACCCGTCATGAGAAAGTATCATGGATCGTTATATGAGTGTCATATACTTTCTCATATGGCTATTAGTATGACTATTAGTCCTAGGACCTGAAGTCACCATGGTTTCCTACATAAGGAGTTGCATACTTTGGCTTCGCCAAACGTCACCCGTAACTGGGTGGACTATAAAGGCGATTACTGGGTATGTAACAAATTATGTGGAGGGATGTGAGTGATGTAGATGGGATCTATCCCTCCTATATAACGGGAGTGACATCGATATTCTTGATAGAGTGAGACCACTAAGTGCATGGCCATACCAAAATGAGTCAATATGAGATGTTGAACTCATTTGATTGAGTGAGTCTACTTGGGATTCAAGATTTAGATTGATTAGAGGATGACACGGTCTATGCCTCACGTTGATCAATCTAGATGTCTAGGATAGAAGGACACTTGTCATATATTGTGAGGAGTCTCAATTAGTAGTCACAAGGTGATGTTGGATCTCAACATTCTTGTAACTTGGGTAGTAATGATGTGTTTCTAGATACCGCTCATTACTTATACTTCTAAATGGGTTTAGGAGCATTGCTAACGTTACAAGAACCTCTAGGGTCACACACAAAGGGCAATTAGATGGAGATTAGGTTCATTTGATGAATCTAAAGGATTAGATTCATGTGATGAACCAAATTGGATTAAGAGTAATCCAAATTAGGCTAATTGAGTTGGTCTCAATTTGGTTCATGTGTTAGATGAGTCTAATTTAGACTTAATTAAATCAATTTAATTCAATGAATAAAGATTCATTAAATTAAAATTGACTTGAACCAATGGTTAGATTTGATCAACCATGGGAGAGAAGTGGTCAAGTTTGACTTGACTTGAGAGGAAGATGAAGGGTCAAGTTTGACTTGACCATTTGCCACCTCATTGGTGAGTTGGCATTAAGTGGCTAATGGTGATGTGCCACATCATCAAGGCTAGCACATGTGTGTGCCACCTCATGAGGGAGATCAATAGCCTTGACTCTTGATATTCCATGGGGTTTAAAAGCCTTTCATGAAAGTGGCGGGCCACTTAATCATCTTGGGAGTTTTCATTTTGTTTTGAAACCTCCATCTTCTTCCTCAAGCTTTCTTCTCTCCCTCTCCTCCTCTTTGGCCGAATCTTTCAAAGGTGCTAGCACACCTTTTGTTAGGTTTTTCCATCATTTGTCTGTGTGGATACACATAGAGGAGTATCTACTTTGATACTCTCGAGATCCGACGAACCTTGGATGAGCGGGATTAAGCGAAGGGCATCGCATCAAGGGTAAAGCTCTTCTCCTTTGTAGATCTAGTTTAGATCTAGGCTTAGAAAACTCGTATGTGAAAGTTTTTATGAAATTTTATTTCTTCGCACGGATCCAGTGGCGGGGTTTCGGGGTTTTCGCAACGCAAAAAGTGATTTTTGCGGCCCGAAAAACCCAACACACATAACATATAGCATATCATAGAGAAAGCATAACATGATGGCATAAGTGCACATAACATATAACATGGTGACATAAAATCCATATCACATCATAAAGAGTCATTATCATGCATGGTTGGGGTTTTGAACTTCCTATAAACCCTAAATCATAACTTGGCCGAAACATATAAGCATGAATCCTAGATTTTCAAGCAACATAAAGACATGGGATCAATAGCCTAAGTTCTCATAATACTTAACATAACATGTGAGACCTTTAAAAACCCTAGGTAGCTCCTCAACCTCATTTTTCTTGTCTTGGCTGAAACTTGTGAGCATGAATCTTAGGTTTTCAAGCAACATAAAAACATGGGATCAATAGCCTAAGTTCTCATAATACTTAACATAACATGTGAGACCTTTAAAAACCCTAGGTAGCTTCTTAACCTAAATCCCTTGTCTTGGCCGAAACATGTAAGCATGATTCTAGTTTTCTTTTAACAACTTAAAGCATGAAACTTTTACCCCATACATAGTATAGCAAGTGAGACTCTTATTAGGCATAAATGAGGTTCTAACCCTAATATTCAAATCTTGGCCGAAACCTCTAGAAGCATGATTCTAAATTTTAATGCACCTTAAGGCATGGAACTTAAACTAACAATATATAGAAGATCATACATCATGAGGAAGAATAAGCAAACATAATTTAGGTCTAAAAACTTTCTCTAAACCTTTTCATTTCTTTTGGCCGAAACCTAAAGGTAAGACTCTAGGTTTTTAATGCAACATAAGGCATGGAAACTTAAACTAACATTATATAGAAAGTCATACATCATGAGGAAGCATAAGCAAGCATAGTATGGGTCTAACAACTTCCTCTAAGGCCTTTATTTCTTCTTGGTCGAAACCCTAAAAGCATAGTTCAAAGTTTTTTTTTCTTTTTTTTTTAACAACATGAAGCATGAAAGCTCTTAATAACCATAGATAACCTCTTAACTTTATCTTGGCCGAAACTTTACAAGGTAAGACCCTAGGTTTTTCAAGCAACCTTTAAGCATAAGGCATACAAAAGCTACTTGTACTGCAGGTGAGGGAATACTTACATCCTTTCGCTAAGGAAAAGTACCCTTGCTTAAGAAGTTTTCCTAGGAAGAAGACCCCTTAGCTTGGTTTCGACAATGAAGAAGATGGGCTTGGGATTTCGGTGGGAGAAGGAAGGAGGAGGAAGAAAGAAGAAAAAATGAAGTTTTCCTTTCCTTTCTCTTATTTATGCTAAATGAAGGAAGAAGGCAAAACCATCTTCTCATTAGGAAGGAAGAAGGAAACTCAAACTTTTCCTTCTAAGTGAAGGGGGCCTTCACTTTCACCACCCTTAACTACAATCTCCCTTCTCTTCCTAACAGCACACCCCTGCTGGGCTACTGGTTATCATATACAACCACCTACCAAGAGGTTCAAGGTTCAAGCCTTGGTCATGCCTCTTTTTTGGTTTTTTTTTTGCTCTTTATTTTTTTAAAAAAGTCTACATAAAGCCCATTTTAATCATGCAATAATTTATATAAAATTACTAGGGATCCTATGGGTGTTACAGGATAAGCCGGCATGATCTCCTACTATATGCCCTATGCTACTAAATGAGAATGATTCCTATGCTGTCCTTACACGGACTTGCCTGTCACGTGCGCCCCTCAGATAATTAACATAGAAACACACTAACACATAATAACATAGAAATAGAAATAGTGATTATGTCCTATCCCCTACTTCCTTGTGGAGATTTACTTTTCCTTTCAAGGTGATACCCTAAATCGTCCTTACATGGGCATATCTGTCATGTACGTCCCTCGGATAATCGATCTAGGGTATCCCCCTATGGGATTAACAATTCTACACAACCATTTGATAAAACATGAAAAAGATATAAGCAAGATTCACACACACATTACATCAAACATGAAGGCATCAACAAGTCATTGAATAGAAAACATGGCAAATCTACATAGTTTTGCATCACCATAACATCACAAATACTTCCTATATCCTAGATCTAGAGATCTACTCCATTGCTAAGGAAGAATAGCCCCAAAATATAAAGAAAAACATACTTACAACCCTAGATTTGAGAAGAAGGGGAAGAAAAGATGCTTGCCGATTATTCCGATGTCTTGGGGATGTCTCCTTGCTTCGGAGATGGATGGATCGCCAAGGGATGGAGGAGAATGGAGCTCTAGGGTTTCCCCCTAAGGAAGAACCCTTCCCCCAAGGAGAGGGACAAAGTCCCAGATCCAAGATGAGTCAAAGAATGGAGATCTTGACTCTTATATACCTCCTCCAAACTGCCAAGGAAAACCAGGAAAGCAGGGGTTTGGTAAACCAGATTTTTCAACCATTAAACCAGGTTTTCTCATGATTCACCCTGTACCAAAGTTGTAGCTCTTGGAATTATCTTCAATCTGATACTTGGATCGAACATGGCTCCAACTGAGCCGAACGTTATGGCGGTTCAAAGTTTGGTCTGCGGTTTGGGCGGAGGTCCAGTTGAACCCGTAGTTGGGTGGCACGGCCGTGCCATTTAGCATGGGCAGACAAGTCTCTCTCTCTCTATTGGACCTGAAGCAAAGTTGTAGATCTAGAAGTCTGCTACGTTTTGGTATAAAGATCATCCAAAAACTCCAATCGAGAGCAAAGTTATGACCGTTTTACAATCAGTCTGCAATCTGCCTAGAATTCAGCACAGCTCTGTTTTGGCGTAGCACGGCCCGTGTTCTTCATCACACGGCCGTGTCAAATCCACATGGCCTCACACGGATCACTCTCTGGTTGAGTCACACACCCGTGTGGGTCACACGGTCGTGGCCTTCCTCTTCTCTGTCAAAGTCACACGACCGTGGCCTTCCTTGCCTCTGGAAAGTTGGCATGGCCGTGTGCTGCTTGGCCACGGGGATAATGGCACGGCCGTGTTGGTCACACGGTCGTGGCCTTTCTTTACATCTGGTGCTGGCACGGTCATGCCATTTGGCACGGCCAAAGCATGTAATGGCCACACGGCCGTGTGGCATACACGACCTAGGCTAGATTTCTTCCGGAGTTGCTCCCGTGTACATTTTTGCTCCATTTTCGTTCCAAATAGCGTCCTGTCAATCAAAACAAGCAAAGAGTAAATCTCCGAACAAAATATAATGGAGGTATGATATTACAATAAAATATGGTGCAAAAAACATAGATTATGCTAATGAAATACAAGTAGATGTGCGTGAAGACATGCATAAAAGTGTATATTACCTACGCACATCACTCACGATGTCTTATGAAGCCAAGGGCAGACCAACATCGTTGTCTCCTTAGTGCACCACTGCCATGTCCTATGATCCCGTCCCATAGCGAGCAGGCGAATCCACTTCCCTTCACCAGTGTCACCGCTGCCGTTGTTTCACACAACAATGATCGCCAACCGCCATGATGTTGTCAGAGAGGAAAAGGAGAAATTAAACTGTAATGTTTTGTTAGTTAAGTGTAATTTCTTAATGGATAGATTAATAGGTTGAGTAATTAACTAATTAAATTGGTTTGAATGATTATTAGATCTTTAATCGAGTTGATTACAAAATTAAATAAGATATTAAACTACTAATCCAATTAGGACTTAATGTGTAAATTTAGAACGAGTTGATTTATTGAGTTACTATTGTAATATGGTTAGGTGAGAGTTAGTAGTTAATTAATGCAAAGATTTAATTATTTAATGATTTAAAAATTCATTTATGAATTAGGATCAGTTGAATTATGAAATAGAGGTCATAATTTATGTGATGTCACTAAAGAGTTAATTGAGTGAGTAACTCGCTTATTAGTTGATTTATTTAATTAATATGGTAATTAATTTAGTTACTAATCAGATTAAAGGATTGAAAATTTTATAAATGAATGAAGTAATAGAGTTACATAGACATTAATAAATAAATTGATAATCAAGATTATTTTAGTACTTAGACTTGTTTCATATCCGATACTTGTAGTATTCGAGCTTGAGGTAGACCTTTTGACTTGAGGATGGATATGATATTCTACAATTGAGGTGAGTAGTTCCTACGTATTTTCTTTAGATCTTTAATCTTAGTGCATGATCATTACTATTTATATATTGATTAGGTATCATTTATTTGCTTATCTTGACTCTATTTATATTGTTACTTGAGTTTGATACTTATATTGCTTGACTTTAGAGATAATCCATTTTATATCTATGCAGTCTCATTATTTTTCATGCTTTATTTTTATATATGTATGATATTATCATAACATAGAGTAGGATGTTGAGTATCCTGCTAGACCCCTGGTTAATGATTTGAGCTTGTGCTTATTGTTAGTCAGATCATACTATAGTATACGCTCACAAGTATCCTACTAGACCTTTATTTATTATTTAGACTCATGACTATACGCTAGTGAGGTTAGATCGAGATATTGTTATAGAGTGTTATAATGGATATGATTATTCATTTTCTGATTATCATTAATTTGTTATATTCTGATGACCATTGTTTCCTATTTGTGGTTGAAAGTCATTAGTGACCGTTATTATATCCTGTTGACCATTGTCTCTCATTCATAGTTGAGGGTGTCATTAGTGATCATCATACATACGACTACCTACTGGACCATCATCCATGGTAGAGTGTTTCTCTCATAGTCCTTTGTTAGATAGCTACATGTAATATTTGACCACTAGACCAGTTAGTGGCAACATGAGTTTGCCCGCAGATGATTCCTCTTATAGTCAGTTGTTGAGGAGTAAGATGGCTACCTTATCTTATCTGTCCGCTAGACCAAATAGTGATAGCATGAGTTTGCTCATAGACAGTGACCTTGGCTGCCCACTAGACCAGATAGTGGTAGCATGAGTTTATGCATAGTCATGAGTTGATATGTTTGTTGTGAGCTTGTTATGGGTTTTCTTTATGCAGGAGATTTATTAGTTATACATGGTGGAGCAGGTTAGTGATTAGTTATATGGTTGTTTATGGTTTGATTAGAAGATGATTTTTTTGTCAATGCCCTTACTTTCATAGTAAGTATTAATTCTGGAGACTGTTTCCTTTTGATATCTTTATATATAGCATTATGCACTATCTTCTTATGGCCACTAAGTTTTTGTACTCACTACCTTTTGTTTTTCTTTGATCTCTAGGTTAGTTGATAGAGGATGTGTTGTGTCACTGAGAGGTCCTAGCTGCTGATCCCACTAGAGTTGGATTTCTGTTCGAGTTGTTTTATTTATTTTGTTCTACTGTCGTTGTTTATTATTTTCTTTCCTTCACTGAATCGATGAACTTTTGTTATAATAGTATAATTGTTATCTTGTGTAGATTAGTATGTTCACATGTTCATGCAAACATACACTCATTGACTTTTGTAACTTGTTGATTTTTATTTTGTATCGATGTTTAATTTGTTTGATCTGAGTTCGATATTGTATTTCTCATATTGTCACTAGGGGTATAGCCTGGTTTGATGAACAAGTATATCCTTGGGGTATGACAATTTTATTGGTATTAGAGCATGGTTCGAGTTTCATTGCTAGGTTTTATGTTTTGGGGATTTCCATCTCATTTCGATTTAGGTTTTACAAGTTAGGGACGCAAAGTAAGCTGAAGGATATCTCTGAGCTATAGTATAGTTTAGCTAATTACATTATGCATCAACTAACTAAACTAAATCCCAAATCCAAATAGATATACCTATTCCCTTTAATTAGGTTATATTTTTAATTATAACAGCAATCCTAATCTATTCATTAATTGATCCATATGTTGACTCACTCAATTAAGTTCTTCACCCATATAGGAGATCCACCTAACTAAGCTCGACCTCAATTAAGTGATACAATTAATCACAACATCATTCTAACTAACAAATCCAATGTAGGAAATGAAATCTAATGCTAAACACATCTTCCCATCATCAACTAATTAATCCATCCAATGAATTTGTTAATCCATTACAATAATCAGATTAGGTTTACCCCAACATTTAGCCCAAACCATTTTACAACTAAAATAGATTAGCAAATCCCTAAACATACCATTCCCAATTTAGATTTAAATTCATGCTCAAATCAACCCAAACTCACCCAAATCTAGATCCATAACATTGATCCATGACCAGAGAAGTTAGTTGTTGGAAATTAGTAGTCGAATCTAGGTGGGGTTGTTGTCTACCCAATCAAATTCCCTAAATCAGCACTAAGTTTAGATCCAACATTCAAATTGTATGGTAGGCTAACATATTACCTTAAATGTGGTAGCCAATAGCAGGGTAACCCCGATGATGATGTCGTTGAGTTCATCAAATGATCTGATGATGATGGCTAAACATGGCCGGACAACCCTTTCAAAGGACCGCAACAAGGTGTCATCTCCATTGAAGCCTTGCCGGGTGTGGAAGATAGGGAGACAACACCTGCTAGAGAGAAAGTAGGTGGCCGGTAGTGTGGCCCCCACAATTTCTCCCACACACGGAGGGAGAAGGGTAGATAGTGGCTGTAGTGTTGATCGCAGACTTGAGAGGGTGACGCATGTGTGCCAGAGGGGAACATGGTGCCTACATCGATGGCTAGCATAGAGGAGGACTAGCGTTGTTGGTCGGCAAGATGATGGTGTTGCATGGCTCCATGGAGAAGAAGATGTTGGTGGCGGTGAGATCGGGAGGAGAGTAGGTAGTGATGGAAAGGAGAATGGGAATTAGGGCGTTGTAGCTTGCTTATATACTTAGGGTTAATTTATTAAACACTAAGTTAATTCCTTAATCAACTCCCACTTATATGGTTATTCCAAACCAACCTCCTCTAAGCCTAATCAATTCACCCCCTTAAACATGTCATACGGACTTCATTTAACTCTAAAAAAAATTCTAAAAATTCTTTAAAAATCAAATAAGGTTATTTCTCCAATAACACTTATTATTTAATTATCGTTTCTTCCCCCCCCCCCCCCCCCCCCCCCCACACACACAAATAAAAATTTTGTCCTCAAATTTTTGGCTCAAATTCCGGGATCCTCAACTAAGGGTAACAACTAAACATCATACCTATATACTACTCCATCCTAGTATCATGAATCAATCTTTAACCGTGAAGGATTAAAGTTCCCTTAGAAACTTACATGATGATCTACTCCCAAGTATAGTGATGACTTTGTGGGTTCTGAGCTCACCCAAGTTTCGCTACTCTAATATTTCTATCTGCTGTAGTAAGCAGATTCTACCAGGAGCAAATGATCTTTCCATCAATCTCTAAATTCCATGACATATGATCTCAGCAAATCTTCTAACATCTATATAGTGCACTCAAACTATCCATCTCTCATAGATTGGAAAGTCATACTAAAGTAAAGCTTTATACTCATGGTATATTATAAACACTGCTAGAACTGCGATGTGAATCACAAATATCTATCTAGTATGGTACTCAGATATAAACCATGAAATCTTATAACCTCTCTACATTATAACTCTACAAATAGATTCAATGGGTTAATTCCATAGATCGATAAAAAGTGAACATATTTAGTTAACTGGTCATCGATTACCCAAATCACAACATGTCCTCTCCGTGCCTTGGTAGCATACAATAAAGTCCCTTGTAATATGCTCTCATTTCCATTCTGGTATCCGTATCTTTTGGAGTAAACCAGCTGATCTTTGATGTCATCCTTCACTTGCAGACATACTGGACATCCAGCTACAAAATCCACAAGGTCTTTCCTTATGCCATCCACCAATAAGAACGCTTTAAGTCTCTATACATTGGGTACCACCTGGATGTATTGCAAATCCAGATTGATGTGCTTCTTGGAGTAAATCCTCCTGGACATAATGTGACCTCGGAACACACAATCTCCCATGGTAATAAAGAATCTCATTCTCATCACACAAGAACTCTATCTATTGCCCTAAGTCTACTCTGCTAAATAAAAATTGCAGATGCTGATCACTAGCTTGAGCCCTCTAAATCTTCTTAACAATAAGTGATTGAGTAACTATAGATATCAATATCCCTCATTCTATCCGTCTCTGCTCTACCAATCCCAAGTTAGAAATTTTGTACTAATCCTGTAATCATAACTCTGTGACAAGGCAAAACTCCTCAGGATTTCCTACACAAATCATCTACTACCACATTAGCTTTCCCTAAATGGTAGTTAATGCTATAATCATAATAGTTTAAGAACTCCCTCCATCTTCTTTGCTTAAGGTTCAACTCCTTCTGAGTGAATAAGTACTTAAGGCTCTTATGATCTATGAAGATCTAAAAAGTGATCTCATACAAATAATGTCTCCAAATTTTTCAGCACAAAAATGATATATGCTAATATCAAATCATGAACTGGATAATTCTTCTCATGTTCTTTTAATTATCAAGAAGCATATGGAACTACCTAACCATAACTAGACCTAACCCCTGGAATGATACATCTATGTAGAGTATAAATCCGTTTACACTAGAAGGTAAAATTAAGAGGGGTGCAGTTATCAGCTTTTGCTTAAGCTCCTGAAATTAGCCTGCAAGTCTCTGTCTAGGTAAATTCCATACCCTTCCTGGTCAATCAAATCAATGACATAATTATGCTGGAAAAATCTCTCTATAAATATCTAGTAATATCTAGCCAAACCCTGAAAACTGCGAACTTCTTATTCTGACTTCGGCTACTCCCAGCTAGTGACAACTTCTATCTTCTGTGGGTCCGATAATATACCTCTACTAGAGACAATGTGTCCTTGGAAATCCAACATAAGAAAGCCCAAAATGTGCATTTACCAAACATTGCATAGAGAAGTTCTTATCAAAAAATCTCTAGAACTATACAAAAATATTGTTTGTGATCCAATTCGAATCAGGAATTTATCAAAATATCATCAATAAAGACATTGATAACTAATCCCAATTCTCTAGAAATACTTAGTTCATCAAGTCTATAAAACATCTGGAGTAATGGTAAGCTCAAATGGCATTCCCAAGGACTCATAATGTCTATACGATGACACACTCAACTGTAAGATCACTGACAATGAGTTTATAATACGATCATCAACTATAAATCATCAAATCTATAAATATTACAGACATGCTACACTCCATGTCACTATCAATAACAAATATCAAATAGTAGACCATCAAATCAAATATCTACTAATAGATCATCAAAAAATAATATATCACAATATCTAATCTCACAATATCCGTCAATCCCAAATTATCCTCAACATCAATCAAACCTGATAGTTTCCCACACAATGATAGAGAAAAAGGAAGACATCCAACCTTCAACACCCACTTCCAACAAATTTCAAGATATTCACCATGGTTCAACATTACATATCTATGTTGTACCACTATAGGGATTATATTTAGTGGGAAAGTTTATTGTTGTATATTTTTAGTGAGATAGACAAGTCATATACTCACAAATCTAACTTCTAGTGACCAATTCTCGTCATTGGGTACTATCAGCTATAGAGTGATATCACCCTCATACTAAAGGAGTTTTGATCCATCCTTCTTTTTGTCAAAGAATATTAGAGATGTACCCGAGAATATCTCAATCACGAACTCCACTTGGCTTTCAAGTAGAAAGCTAAGGAGTTCATCTAGAAACATATCTACATGTTCTCGAACTATACAAAGATCCGAGCAATGTGATGTACTATCCTTGGTAAATCCCATTAACGATAATAAATATCTATGATATCATGAGATAGTAACTGCTTGACTTATATTACCAAAATAGAATATTCCTTCATCAATTGGCTCAATGAATACTAGAGACGCTTAGTCCAAGGGTTGCATAGTTGCTCCCCTTACTCAACCATTGAGTACTAGTACATGTCAAGAAGCTTGTCAAATCTTATCATTCCAGATACTTGAATATCCACAATAATGGAATGATAATCGAAAGTCCAAAGGGTCACTTAACTTCTTAACTGAGAGTCTACCCATTAAGAGGGTATCACCATAACTCTCAAAATCATGCCCATAAATATCCTCTAATAAATACCGACAAAAGGTCATACACTCTAACTTGTATATATAGACTTCAAGAGCTTCAGTAAAAGATCATGTAGTCAAGGTCGTAAGCTACTTGATGGAGACAATGTTAGTTGAGTTGAAAAACCATTATCTTGTAACCTAGCATACTATGATTGTTCAACCTAAGGTTCAGGAACCTCTAGTGACGAGTCATGCATACAAGGGTAGAGAGGTACTATCACTAAATAGCTTATTAAAATAACTGTCAATCAATGTTTTGCTCCTCGAAGATCATCATATAATATTTTCACTTAGTAATAGTTAGATTTCATATGTGTTAATTAACAAACACCATCTTCTTCGCATCATTGTGGGTCATATATCTCTATCTACAATTGCGGATATCAAACCATATTTGATCAATCCATAAGTTAGGATCTCCCATGGAACAGTATTAGGCGAGTCGGCTAACCATCGCCTTGTTAACCATTATGGCTCAATTCCTCCGTTTCAGGTTCAAGAACTCCTGATGATGAGCTATATAGAAGGAGGTAGAAAAATACCATCTCTCTAGAGCATTTTGAAATCAACAAGAGATGTTTTGTTCCCTAAAAATTATCCTCTATATTTTTCACAAAGTAATAGTCTAATCCCATAGATGGTAGGCAGCTAATCTGTCTTTTCTACATCTATACAATTCATGTATTCAAATATTCCTTCTAGGTTATCTAACCAAGCACGATAAATCCAAAGGTCGAAATCTCCATGAAATAGAGTAAATTGATTCTCTACTAACCTAACCAACAAGAGTAAATATGTCCTCTACTAACCAAACCAACAAGAGTAAATCAGTCCTCTACTTACCAAACTAACTAGCAAGGGATCTAGAACTACACCACTAGTAATCAAATGATATGATTCCCATGAAGTCCATTAACGGGACTGCCTGCAACTAGCGTCCCTCGGTCATACAACACAAAAACACATCTCTGCTCAATACACATAATGATGTAGGTAATAATTGCATTCAACCATCCCACTTCCTTGTAGAAACTTACTTCACCTTTCAAGGTGGCACCCTAGACATCCATTAGCGGGACTGTCTATCACGCCTATCACGCCATGTCATGCTCCCCCTCTAATGAATCCACACAGGTTGTGTGCACCACACGGCCAAGGTCACTTTCCTCCTTACTTCTTTGACATGGCCATGTAGATCACATGGCCAATGATATTTTACTTTAGTTGTTGTCTAGATTGACTACGAACACTATTTCCTCTCCAAATTCAGCTCTTGTCAACAGAAAATACACAAAGAACATATCTCCAAACAAAGAAGAGTAATTATGCTGAAAGTAAGACAAAGAGTATGAAAGTGTATAGACAAACCATGCGTAAAGTATATGAATGTGGGCGAAAACATGCTTAATAAGTGTATACAATCTACGCACATCACATCCCCAGACTTAAACCTTTGCTTATCCTCAAGAAAAATGACGCAATCTAAACTTATGTACTCTATAATGTGTCATAAACCCTAGTTCACTTTCCTAACTCTATCTACAAGCTTCATTGATGAGCATGATCGTGGAAGTAACTCAAGTATGTCATAAGCATAAGTTTCTTATGCACAGTATAATAAGTGACCCAAACTCTTCAAGTCTTAATTCCTATCCTAGTCAAGTCATCATCCAATTGAGTTTCTAATGTTCTCGGTGATAATCACTTACCTTCTATACACTTGGTTCATATTCCTCAATCTACCCAAGGTCTCAAAGGTGTGCTCAATATCAAAAGAAACATAGCAGTCATTTCCCTAGTAACCTAACTCAGTCTCAAAGGAGTAACTTGCTGGTTTCCACTCACGACAACTATTTTTTTATATCCCTTATTCATTCAATTTTTTTTATATAAGTTATAGCAAGATGTAACACTTGAACACAAATACACATAAATGCAAATGTTGGGATATTTGATTTTTCCAAATGAGCTTACATGATTCGAGCATCATCCAGTAACCAAAATATTGTTCGAGAAATCACCATAGGAACTAAGTACTAAACAAATAAGATGAATCATGACTATTCCAATGATATCAACCATTCAAGCTCAAGTAAAGTGAGAATAAGATCCTTAAGGTTAAGCTAAAATTCAAATTTGTTTCTATACAATACTTAGCTCATTTCATACTACGTGAGATATGGAAAAGAGGTACACTAAACATACTAGCATTATATCCACAACATCATGAATCAAGATATGAACATGCTACCAACTATGCTTTTAGATAAGTCAGTAGCAGTGAGAAATGATCTCAATATGCCATAAAATATTTCAAAAGATAGTCAAGTGACAGTCAAAATTGAGATAAACAAAAAATGAAAGCAAGTAAAGCAAAATAAAGTGCAAAACAAATGAAATTGTTGAAAATGTAAAATAAAATGCAAAATAAACAAAAGAAAATGTAGAAAATTTAGGTTGAAAACACCCCCCCCCAGACTCAAACTTTTCATCGTCCTGATGAAATCAATATGGTGGGCGGGGAAATGGAGGTCTGCGTGGTCAGCAAGAAGGAAAACTAGGAAAGCCCGGAGACTTACTCAGGATCCTATGATATTCGTAGAGGGCATCAACTTGTTGACTAGTAATGTTCATGGCCTCTATGAATTCTCTCATTCTAGCCTGCTCAATGTCATAATCCTGGACAAATTCAGGCACCTGACCTTGGAAATTTCTCGTGAACTGAAAGTGATTTTGTTACTCTCTATACTAATCATCCGACAAAGTAAAGCGACCCTCCAACATTATTCGTTGGACCTCTTACTTTTTGTGAAGTGAATCCAAAGAGGCACGAAAGTCAGAAAAATCAAATCTAGAGTGTCCCGTGCCATAGGAAAAAGAGTATCTAGTAGGTTCTGGATGTCCGGATGGCTGCGGGTGTCCAGATGATGAGGGCTCAAGGTGGGGCTAGGTGTCTCTGGACAAGGAGGGAACATTATCGAGAACTGAATCAGTGATCACCCAATTAGTAGGGTTGCAAACTGAGGTCTGCACGGGATAAGGAAGAGACAATGGGAAACCATCTCTCTTAAGAAAGTAAAACTCATTCTCATCCAGGTAAATCATCTTCATAGCAAGACACACATCGATATCGATCATGTTGTTGCCATGGATGATTTCTACCTCATCTAGATCATATCCCAGATTTATAGCTATTTGGGTAATCAAACCACCAAAGATAATCAACCCCGAGGTTGTTTTCCCAGCTCTCATAAGGTTTTGCAGAAAATGGAAATCAGAATCAAATGTATATGGGAAGCTTTAGCTCTAAAGGGCTCATAAGGTTGATCCAATCTGGTAATTGAGTTCCAAAAATTATTTCAATTAAACCTAGGGTCAAACCTATGAGAGTCGCGAGTAGATAAGCCAAAACAACTATAAAGTCACTAAATGCATGCTAAAATTCTTGATTCATTAATCAAAAATTGATTTTGCCAATATAATCATCCTCATTAGAGAAGTGGACATCTAGTGAGCTCAAAAATTCAAAGACAATTCGAGGATATGTGGGTAGATGTATGTACATAATATCATCCCAATCAAGAGAACTAATCAACCAATCCAAATCATCTCTAATTCCTAAAATATCCAAAATAGTTGGGTCCATATATTGTGTGCACACAATCTTTCTTGCAACAAGAATATTAAATCTAGCTTTATGATCATCATTTCTAAAGACAATATTAAATTCATTGTTGTTAACTTCGTCGCGTGCCATTCTCTTGCCTTTGCCCTTTGTGACTTTCTCCTTACCCTTTTCTCTTGATGGTTCCTTTTCTCCGCTAGATCTGTCACTTCCCTTTCAAAGCCTTTTAAGAAGATTAGACATGATGTATAGTTAAGAGAGGGTAACGTGCTTGATTGGAGAAATAAGATCTTGAGAAAAAGAAAATAGATCTTGAGAAAGAAGATCTTAAGGAAAGAGAATTAGATCTTGAGGAAGGAGGACGAGAAGAGTTGTTGTTTAGATCTACATCTAGATCTAGTTTATAGAGAAAAATGAGTAGGAGATCTAGATATGAGAAGTAAAAGAAGAGAGGTTGAAGATGAGAGAGGTTAGAGAAAAAGAATTCTACATAGGGGTGTGGCCGATGCGGCCTTGACATGGCCGTGTTTTATAGACACGGCCGGGTCTTTATATTCCACACTGTCGTGTAGATCTATATGGCCTAAATCTCCCTCTTTTCAGCCAGATCCACACGGTCGTGCCAATTGGCATGTGCAGTGTCATCTCCCTCTCGGTTGAGCTCATACAACCTGTGTGTGTCACACGACCGAGTTCTTTTCCTTTACTGTTAGCCTCACACTATCATGTGTGTCACACAGCCACCTTCGTCTTCTCCTCTGGAACTTTCACATGACCATGTCAAATCACACACACGGTCTTGTCCATCTTCTTCTTAGGTGAGCTCACATAGCCTATGTGAGATACACGACCAGATGCTCCTCCTTTTCTATCTGTTTCACACGGTCGTGTGGGGTACACGACCGAGCCTTGTTAAGTCCAGAATTATTGGATTTTCTCCTTTCCGACTTCTCCAACATTTCTATGCCCATGAAATGATCATGGCCAGCTCACGGAGGCAATATACAACCTGAAAACAAAAATAACCAAAGTTTAAAAACACTAAATAATAAAAAAGAGAACTAAAATTGAGTATAACTAAAAAGAAGCCATAGGGTTGCCTCCCAAGAAGTGCATGTTTATGGTCATTAGCTCGACCCCATCTCCATTTCCCCGGATTATACCCAAGGTGGCACGGATTTTCCTCCTCGGGTTGATGTTCCTTCCTCTTCCTTCATTCTTGCCCTCAGAGGACTGAGGTACTTCTCATTATTTATTGGGAGTCTTCTCCAAATACTTGTCGGATCGTGTTCTTCATCTGGCGGCCTCCCATGAGGATGGAAGTTCCATTCCTAAGCTTCATAAGCATCTGCCCCGCTACAAATGCTTACCCAGAAAGAAGAGACATGGTTAGGAGAATTAGATAAATCATACTCTAACCTTTCCTTACTGATAACCAAAGAAAGTTTATGATTTTTCACATCGATAATGGCTCCAACTGTTGCAAGGAAAGGTCTTCCTAATATAATTGGAATTTTCGGGTCTTCCTCCATGTCTAGCACAACAAAATCAAAAGGTATGATGCTACCACCCACTTCTACCGGTACATCTTCAACAATACCCATAGGGTACCTACAAGAATGATTATCTAATTGCAATGCCATGGTAGTAAGTTTAATATTTTTGAAACCTAGCTTATTACAAATTGAATATGGTATGAGACTAACACTTGCCCTCAAATCACAGAAAGCTTTTTCAATGAATTTAGATCCTATGGTGCAAGGGATATAAAATCTTCTAGGATCTTGGAACTTTGGGGAAGTATTCTTCTCAAATAAAGAGCTGCATTCTTTTGTTTGAGCTACGGTCTCGATCTCTCCCATTCTTCTTTGTTGGACATAATGTCCTTTAAAAACTTAGCAAACTTTGGCATTTGTTGAATTACGTCAATTAGAGGGACTTCAACACAGATGTCTTTAACTTTGTCAAGGAACCTGCTGAATTCTTCATCTTTCTTTGTCATAGCAAGTTTTTATGGAAAAGATTGTTTGACTTTGAGGGTGGAGTGGAAGAGTCTCTTCAACCTTCTTGGTATTCCCCTCATCATCTTGAATCTGAATTGGTTCAAGTGTTGGGAGAGAGAGCTCTTCTTGAAGTTTCATCCCTTTTGGAGCAGTCATTTGAGGATATCCCAAAGTCCATCCACTCCTAAGCTCAATTTTATTGTAGTGTTCCATTGGGTTGACATAAGGTTTTCCAGGAAGTTGTCTTGGTACTTGATGTGTGTAGATCTTATAATCTTTTATGCATGTTTCGACGCACATTTATGCATTTTATTCATGATGGATTTATGCATTCTTACACTCCTTATCATGTTTATAGCATAATTACTCTTCTATTTCAGAGATCTGTACTTTGTGTGCATTTGTGTTGATAGGGATAACTTTTGGAGTAAAAATGGTGATCGTCGATGTACCAGGGAGCAAAGAAGAAGACTAACAAACACTGGTCGTGCGACCCTACACGACCGTGCAACACATCTAGAGTAGAAGGAGAACATGGTCATGTGAACCCACACGACCATGTGAACCCACACGCCATGTGAAGATCCAGAGCTAGAGAAGAACACGACCGTGTGGATCTCACACGGCCGTGTCATGTAACCTGTAGCCAAGAAGGAGTTGGTCGTACGATCTCGCACGGCCGTGGCACAGGCCGTGTCGTGCCCATGCCCTACCCTATAAAAGGGGTTCTAAACTTCTTCTCAAGGGGAGGGGGTAGCCATTCGAAGAAAGATTACCTTAGTGTCATTCCACGCCATCCTGAACCTCTATTCGATGATTCGAGGGTGTCTTTATAATCAGATCAACTTTAGAAGCAAAGGATTGGATCCAAGGATCACTCGATGCCATTGGATAAGCATTTCTCTTCCTTCCTTCTCTTAATTTGGATTTCAATTCTTTATATCATGATGTCTTTGGGTTCTCCTCTTTCGTCTATAAAGTAGATTCATTGTTTTAGGATTAGGGAGTAGTTGTGGTTAAGGGTACGATGTAACAACTCTAGTTTATGCCTTTTACCTATTATGTGATATTGACTTGCTCTTGTATCTATCCTATTTGACATGCATGAGAATTGCTCGCGTTTGATTTCCATGTAAACTGAATGTTTATGTAGGGATTGTGAATCTTGTAGGGAGACTACTTTAGATCGTATACCTGAGGGGCCCTAGTGACAGGGATAACCCGTTCATGGACGTCTAGGATATTCTCTTGAAAGGAGAAGCAACTCCTTCATAAAGAAGTAGGAAATCGTACTGAACTTATATCTTTATCTTTATTGTTATTAACAAGTCATGTATTCTTGTGATCTATGACTGAGGTGCCCACGTGACAAGGGTTAACCGTTTCTAGATTTCACAGAAATTATCTCCATTTAATATTTAGAGATAATGACTCTAACTTCCTCTAAGGGAACATTAATTGAAGATAAGAAAATGGTAGATTGTGACACATTAGTACACACCACAATGAAACTGAACTCCTAGAATACTTCCCAAATCGAGATAAACAACTTTACCTCTAGCTCATTCATCTTCCTTCTAGGTTTCATCTTTCTTTCTCAATAGATAACTACCGACCATTGATAGTTTAGCTAATTCTACGTGAGCGATAGCTAGTGGTTATAACCAGTCCCTGTTGGTTCGATATCTTTTGTATTATTGACGATGTAACCATGCACTTGCGGTGACGTAACAAGTTTTTAGCATCGTTGTCGGGGACTACACTTATAACATTAGCGATAATCATATTGAGTTTGACTAAATCTTATTTTCTTTGTTTTTATCTGCATTTAACTTTTTAGTTTTTTTCATTTCTATAATTTTATTCTGCATTTTACTATCTGTTTTGAAAAAAAAAACCTTCATTTTCCTATTTGCACTTAGAATATTCAATACCTTGTTCTTGCATGCGAAGAGCTAATCTTTCAGGAGAACTTTTGTCGTTCGACCCAAAAATTGATAGAACTTTCCTGAGGAGAAGAAACTTGCAAAAACTCCAAGAAGATCAAGAAGTATCTGAGATGGCTAACAAAACTTTGAAAGACTACGCAATACCCTATACACGTGGGCTTTGGTCTAGTATCACTAGACCACCAATTGAAGTTAACAACTTTGAGATAAAGCCTGCAGTAATCCAAATGGTTCAGCAAAGTCAATTTAGAGGAGGACCACATGATGACCCAAACCAACACTTAAAACACCTTTATGAGATCTGTAGCACGATGAAGGTGAATGGAGTTCCACTAGAAATGGTAAGACTACTTCTTTTTGGATTTTTTCTGAGAGACAGAACCAAATAGTGGCTTAATTCCTTGCCAACGAACAATATTTCATCCTGGGTGCAGTGTGAGTAGCGATTTCTGGATAAATTTTACCCATCAAGGAAAATAGCTCACATGAAGAACTTAATAGCGAGTTTTAGATAGATAGACTCAGAGTCATTATTTGACGCATGGGAAAGATTCAAGAGTATGCTCCGACAGTGTCCCCATCATAGGCTTGAGAAGTGGTTGGTGCTACATACATTCTATAATGGCGTCAACTATCACACGAAGGTGCCCCTCGATTCTACAGCAGGAGGGGTATTAATGAACAAAAGCTTAGATGAAGCCAAAGACATAATAGAAAATGTAGCCCAGAACCATCATTAGTGGCATATGAAAGATCTGGAGGCCCTTTCTTTGGAAATTCAATCAAGGCATCAGGAAAATTTGATGCAGATGCAGTCACGCACATGTCTGCAAAGTTGGATGCTCTGACCAAAAAGTTTGAGACCATGGGGAACAACATGGCCAATGCAATTGTATGTGTGTCCGAGACCTGCGAAAGTTCGGATCATGCTCAAGAAACTTGCCCCCTAGGGCCAATATATGCACAAATAAATCTACTTGAGCAATACGATGTAATAGTTAGTTACAACCAAAGGCAGAACAATCCATACTCCAACACATATAACCCTGGGTGGAGGTGTAACGACCCGCCTTCTACTGGCTAGGCTGTAAGGCCGATCGTTACATTATGCTGTGCTAAGCTATATCCATGACCATCACTAAGTCTAGATGCGAAAGCTGTACTAATTAAAACTTGGCTAAACTACTATCATTTCTTTATTCTATATGTGCTAAGGGGTGTAATCAAACTATTCATGTCATATATTACCTTCCCCATGGTCAAGGAACTGGAATAAGGGGTTTCCCGCTGCTATCAGGCTTCCCAATCGATCGGTGGATCGATTGGAATGGCCTAATCGATCCAGTGATCGATTCAGCACGCTACTGTGCTCGGGCAATATTCTGGATCGATCGGCTAATCGATCCAGACTGGCCAATCGATCCAGTGATCGATCCCAGGGCTTTCTGTTCACGACAGAAGGCATCCGGATCGATCGGCTGATCGATCCAGGAGCGTACTGTTCGCGGTACGAACTTCTCAATCGATCGGCTGATCGATTGAGAAGCCTCCAATCGATCGGCCGATTGATTGGGGTTTCTGATTTCGTATAGGAGTCTGATTTCAGCACTGCTTCGTGCCTCAATCACACATACAAGTTCTAAAATGACTAGGACACAATCTAGCATCACATGACTAATGTTCTAAGCATGGTAGAGTGCATAATTTACTAGTTCATGACATTTAACATACTAAGGTGCAGAATAATAAAATGTTAAAAAGTTCTAATGTTCAAACAAAACTCGCTGAAATTCCCTAAGGTCTTTGTTCCAAGTTCCATCCACACACATCCTCATCATTGCATTGACCCCCAGCCTCCGTTAGTCCATCTTTCCTTTACCTTTATCTGCAGTATAAGGAAAAAGTATATGTAAGCTTTCGCTTAGTAAGAAACCATCTACCTCACAAAAACATGCATATGATGCGAGTTATATTTTCAAAACATGCTATTTGAAATACATTCTGAATATGCTAAGCATGGTATGGCATACAACACATAGGAGCAAAACTGATCATGGCAATAAAGCTAATTATAAACTATCATATTGTATCAACAGAAAGCTAAACTGATACCATGGTTGAACTAAGCTAATACTAATCTGATGCTAAAACTATACTGAGTTCACATAACTGTTTTGTGAAGGTTGAAAACTATATATAATAAGTGAAAATACATGATCATGTTACTGTTTGGGCCCGGCAACTGTACTTGCTATGCGCGCATCCTTAACTAGACCCGGGTTTGCAAGTCCCGAATTTAGTAGGGTTACTAGGTTATCTGAACCTATGGATGACTATGGGAGCCCAACTCAATGGATATCTAATCCAGTACAGTCCACTGAGAAAGTAAAATACTGAACATAGCTAATTATTACTTGTCTTGCTCCTTCTAGGTTATCTGAACCTAGAGCTAGGTTGTCTGAACCTAGAGGCGACTGTGGGAGCCCACCCATTGGACATCTAGTCCTATAAGAGCTGTCGCAAGACTAATAAGCTGTGAAAATTCTTCTATTGCATTTATCTAAGCTAATAAAATGCCTAAGTTGCATTTTAACTGTGCTAAAAATTTATTCGAACACTTGGTATGCGCTAATTCACATCCTTTGTGCCGGAAATCTACATACTACTAAACTGAAGCATAAAATTCATACGGAAGCTACTTATACTGCAGGTGAGGGGTTTCTTACCTCCTGTTCAGATTTTCTTACAAATCTAATCGCTAGGCTTCCCGGAGGAGAGATCTCTTCGACGATTTACTCGCGTCTATGCGTTCCTCTCGCGGAGGGGAGCGTCCTCGTGTCGGAGTCATCGCCGGAAAGTACTCCTATGGCCCTAGGGACGGAACCCTAGGTGTGCTTATGGTTGGCGCCAAGAGAAGAAGGAGAAGAGGGAGGAGGCGACGTGAGGTTAGGGTGAGGAGGAGAAAAGTTACGTTAAAATAACTCTTCACTTATTAATTCCCTATTTATATTAAGTGGGTAATTTCGCCCAACTCTAATATAAATTTAATTACCTCCCTTTTCCTTCAGCACGGCCCTGCTGGGTTCACTTGGTTACTAGAGTCCACCATAAGTCGTAGGACCCATAGGTCTCGGGTTCGATTCCCGCGTAGGCTATTTTACGGTTATATTTGTTTTTGCTACTTCCGCTACTCTAAAAATTCCATAAAAATATTCTAAAATTCCAGAAATAATCATAGAATATTTATAAAATTATTTTGAGAATTTTTGGGTGTTACAATCCCCCATACCTTATAAAAAGTTCGTTCTCGAACTTAGCATAACTCCGGGTACTTCTGTCTCATACTGGCTTCTGTCTCCCAAGTTGCCTCTTCTGCTGTGTGACTTTGCCAAATGACTTTTACTAATGGTACCTCCTTGTTCCACAAATTTTTAACTGCTCAGTATATTATCTGAATAGGCCGACTATCATAGCTGAGGTCTTCGCGGACTGGTACCGACTGGGGCTCAATCACCTGGGTGGCATCTGGGATATGCTTCTTCAGCATAGAGACATGAAATACATTATGGATGGCTGACATCTCCTGTGGTAGCTCTAGCTCATATGCTACCTTGCCAACTCTTCTAGTGATAAGGTATGGTCCCACATATCTGGGACTTAGTTTGCCCTTCTTCCCAAAACGCATTACTCCCTTCATGGGAGCTACTCTGAGGAACACTGAATCCCCAACTGAAAACTCTAATGGTCTGCGCCGCGTATCAGCATAGCTTTTCTGGTGGCTCTGAGCTGTCTCTATCCTCTGGCGGATCTGCTGTATAGCTGCTGTGGTATCTGCCACTAGATCTGTCTGAAGTTCTAGTTCTTTCTATTCACCACTCTCATACCAGCAGATTGGAGATCTACACCTCCGCCCATAGAGAGCCTCGTAAGGTGCCATGCCGATAGTGGCCTGATAGCTGTTGTTGTATGCAAATTCTGCTAAGCTCAGATATTTGCACTAACTTCCTTTGAAATCTAGGACACATGCTCTGAGCATATCTTCGAGTACCTGATTTACTCGCTCTGTTTGACCATCTGTCTGAGGATGGAAAGCTGTGCTGAACTTTAACTTAGTGCCCAATGCTGTCTGTACACACTCCCAGAAGTGTGATGTGAACCCACTGTCTCTGTCTGAAATAATGGTCCGTGGGACTCCATGTAATCTGACGATCTCCTTGAGATACAACTGAGCTAGTTGTTCCATGGAGTAGGATATCCTGATAGCTAAGAAGTGGGCTGATTTAGTCAACCTGTCAACTATTACCCAGATGGTATCAAAACCATTCGTGGTTCTGGGTAGTCCCACTATGAAATTCATAGAAATGTCTTCCCACTTCCATTCTGGGATCTGGATAGGCTATAGAACTCCTCCTGGTCTCTGATGTTCTGTCTTAACCCTCTGACAGGTTAGGCAGGTGCTGACATATCGAGCGATGTCTCTCTTCATCCCAGGCCACCAAAAACGTTTCTTCAAGTCCTGGTACATTTTGGTGGAGCCGGGATGCATCGCATAGGGAGTCTTGTGAGCCTCATCTAAAATCTTGCTTCGTAGTTCCTCCTGATCTGGAACGCATAATCTGTCGCCAAAATACAACACCCCATTATCGGATACTCTAAATTCTCCACTTTCTATTTATGCTAATCCTTGCTTGATTTTCTGAATTTCAGGATCCTGCTCCTGAGCTGTCTGGATATCACCAAGCAAGGTAGGCTCTAATGTCATAGTAGAGAGTTGTCCCACTATGAGTTCAAGACCGAAATATGTGATCTCTTTCTGTAGGGGTGGTGACATGGCTGCTAGTGATAATAAGGTAGCACTGGATTTTCTGCTAAGTGCGTCTGCTACCCTATTGGCTTTCCCTGGGTGGTAGAGGATGTCTATATCGTAGTCCTTGACCAGCTCCAGTCATCTGCGCTGCCGCATATTCAGATCCTTTTGAGTGAAGAAGTACTTCAGACTCTGATGATCTGTATACACTCTGCACTGAGCTCCATACAAGTAATGTCTCCAAATTTTGAGGGCGAACACAACTACTGCAAGCTCAAGGTCATGAGTAGGGTAATTCTTCTCATATTCCTGGAGTTGTCTGGAGGCATAGGCGATCACCTTGCCATTTTGCATCAGTACTGCTCCTAGTCCCAACTTAGAGGCATCACTATAAATATCAAAGCTCTCTGTGTTCTCTGGTAGAGTCAAAATGGGAGCACTGGTCAATCTTTTCTTTAGCTCGCTGAAGCTGTTCTCACAGTCCTCGGTCCACTGAAATTTTCTGTTCTTTCTGGTAAGAGCTGTCAGTGGGGAGGCTATCCTGGAGAAGTCCTCTACAAATTTTCTGTAATAACCGGCTAATCCCAAAAAGCTTCTGATCTCACTGGCATTCCTGGGTCTTTTCCAGTTACTCACGGCTTCTATCTTACTGGGGTCTACCATGATACCATCCTTTGAGATGATATGACCCAGGAAGGACACCTGATCTAACCAAAATTCACATTTTGTGAACTTGGCATACAACTGGTTCTGCTGAAGGGTCTGCAATACTATTTTCAGGTGCTTTGCATGTTCTTCCTGAGTTCCTGAATAGATAAGAATATCATCGATGAACACGATGACAAACTTATCTAAATACTCCCTGAATACCCTGTTCATGAGATCCATGAAGGTAGCCGGAGCATTCGTCATGCCAAAGGGCATGACCACAAACTCGTAATGTCCGTATCTAGTCCTGAACGCTGTCTTGGGTATATCCCCTTCTTTAACTTTCACCTGATGATAACCTGATCTGAGGTCTATTTTAGAGAACACTGCTGCTCCCTTTAGCTGATCGAACAGGTCATCTATTCTGGGAAGAGGATACTTGTTCTTGATGGTGACTTGGTTCAGTGCTCTGTAATCTATATACAGGCGCATGCTCCCGTCCTTCTTCTTCACGAACAACACAGGCGCTCCCCATGGTGAGTGACTAGGGCGTATTAAGCCTTTGTCAAGCAGCTCCTGTAGTTGCTCATGAAGTTCCTTCAATTCTGCTGGGGCCATGCGGTAAGGTGCTTTGGAGATAGGATTTGTACCGGGAATGAGTTCTATCTCAAATTCAATCTCCATGTCTGGTGCGAGACCTGGTAACTCTTCAGGGAAGACTGCTGGGTAGTCACATACGACTCGGACCTCTGCTAGCTGTCGGTCCTTGTCCTGACTGGTACTGACTACGTGTGCTAAAAATCCCGTACATCCTAAATCCATTAATCTCTGTGCTTTCATAGCTGAGAGAAACTTTTTAGCCTTTCTCTTGGGTTCTCCGATGAACTCGAACTGTGCTTTTGCTTCAGGTTGGAATACGACTCTCTGTTTATGGCACTCGATGGAGGCACCGTGTCTGCTCAAGAAGTCCATTCCAAAGATGACATCGTAGTCAGTCATATTTAGAATTATCAGATCACAAAAGAGTTCTCTGTCTGCTATAATGACTGGCACTGCTCTGAGCCAGTGCGTGGATGCCATAATTTCTCCTGAAGGTAACGTTGTCAAGAACTGACTACTGAGTACCTCTGGGGGTATCGCTAACTTCTCGACAAATGCCCTGGATTCATAAGAATGGGTTGCCCCAGTATCGAATAAGACAGTTGTACTTTGCTGTAAAATACTAATATGACCTGAAACAACTGTCGAGGCATTTGCCACATCCTCTCTGGTGAGTGAGTAGATCCTCGCATTGGTCATAGCTAGAGGGGCTTCTAATCTGTCCTGGCTGATGTGTGGACCATCTAGAGCGGCCTGCATCTGATGTAACTGAGAGGGCTGGCCTCCATACTGAATCGGCTGTGGTAGAGGAAGACTAGTCTTGTTCGGGCACTGCTTAGCCATATGCCCTTCCTGTCCACATTCAAAGCATCCTCGTGTGCCCTTGCGACAAACTCCTGGGTGAAATTTCCCACAAGTAGCACACTTTGGATAACTAGGCTGTTTACTGGCTGGTCCTCCCTTTGGGTAACTCCCTGGTTTACGCTTGTTGCTGGAGTTCCCTTTCCAGTTAGAGTTGTGGCCCTGTTGTTTCTGAGTACCTGAGCCTCCTTGACCTTTGGATTCTTAGAGAACTTGCTTCTGCTGCTTAATATTATTCTGGTAGTGCTCGGTGGTCAGAGCACTGCTGACTAGTTCTTCGGTGGTTTGCGGCCTATGAATGCCGCCAGCCACGTTCATCGCTATTTCCGGCCTCAGCATCTTGAGCGTCAACCGAACTCGTTCTTTTTCTGTGCTGACTAGTTCAGGGCCTAGGCGAGCCAATCTGTTGAATTTCTTCACGGCTTCCTCCACTGAAAGGTTGCCCTGACGAAACTCAGTGAACTCGTCGTAGTGACGGTTCGTGACCCGCATGTGAAAGAACTCCTCAAAGAATTCTTTCTCGAAGTTAGCCCATGTCATCTGGTTTACTCGGCGCTTCGCTCTGATTCTCTCCCACCACATGCATGCATCTCCTGTCAGGCAGAAGGAGGCTCACTTCACCTTCTCATGTTCTGGCCAGTCCAGAAGCTCCATCGTACTCTCTAGTGTTTTGAACCAGGCCTGAGCATCCCATGGTTCACTGGTGCCTGAGAAATTCTCTGGCTTGACTCTCTGCCACTGGATCAGATAGACTTCTCTTTTTGCCTCTGTTGCTGGGGCTACTGGTGCTGTAGGCTGGACTGGTGGAACCTCTAAGACTACTGACGTTGCTAAGTTTGGTTCCGGGGTGACTGTGGGAGTATTCTGCTGATTAGCCTTTAAGGTGGCTATCTCCTTTTGCTGTTCAGCTAACTGCTGCTGTAACTAAGCCACTAATGCTGTCAGGTCTGGGGGAGGCACTGAACTGCCTGCCTCATGCTGGGGCTCAGTGGCTGGTGCCCTTCTAGCTGGGCGTCCTCGTGCCATCTCTAAAGGAACAAAGGACATTCATAACTGCTAATATCATGTTTACATAAGAACTACTACAATCATGTCAGATGCTATCATATATAAACATGTTCTAGTTATCTATAAACATGAGCTATAAACAGAAAACAAGAAACGTAAATAGAGTGAGAGGTATTCTTACTTGGAAGCTGCAGGTTCAATGCTGATGTGTGTGTAGGAAGTATGGAAACTGCTCTTATACCACTCTGTAACGACCCGCCTTCTACTGGCTAGGCTGTAAGGCCGATCGTTACATTATGTTGTGCTAAGCTATATCCATGACCATCACTAAGTCTAGACGTGGAAGCTGTACTAATTAAAACTTGGCTAAACTACTATCATTTCTTTATTCTATATGTGCTAAGGGGTGTAATCAAACTATTCATGTCATATATTACCTTCCCCATGGTCAAGGAACTGGAATAAGGGGTTTCCCGCTGCTATCAGGCTTCCCAATCGATCGGTGGATCGATTGGAATGGCCTAATCGATCCAGTGATCGATTCAGCACGCTACTGTGCTCGGGCAATATTTTGGATCGATCGACTGATCGATCCAGACTGGCCAATCGATCCAGTGATCGATCCCAGGGCTTTCTGTTCATGACAGAAGGCATCCGGATCGATCGGCTGATCGATCCAGGAGCGTACTGTTCGTGGTACGAACTTCTCAATCGATCGGCTGATTGATTGAGAAGCCTCCAATCGATCGGCCGATCGATTGGGGTTTCTGATTTCGTACAGGAGTCTGATTTCAGCACTGCTTCGTGCCTCAATCACACATACAAGTTCTAAAATGACTAGGACACAATCTAGCATCACATGACTAATGTTCTAAGCATGGTAGAGTGCATAATTTACTAGTTCGTGGCATTTAACATACTAAGGTGCGGAATAATAAAATGTTAAAAAGTTCTAATGTTCAAACAAAACTCGCTGAAATTCCCTAAGGTCTTTGTTCCAAGTTCCATCCACACACATCCTCATCGTTGCATTGACCCCCAGCCTCCGCTAGTCCATCTTTCCTTTACCTTTATCTGCAGTATAAGAAAAAAGTATCTGTAAGCTTTCGCTTAGTAAGAAACCATCTACCTCACAAAAACATGCATACGATGCGAGTTATGTTTTCAAAACATGCTATTTGAAATACATTCTGAATATGCTAAGCATGGTATGACATACAACACATAGGAGCAAAACTGATCATGGCAATAAAGCTAATTATAAACTATCATGTTGTATCAACAGAAAGCTAAACTGATACCATGGTTGAACTAAGCTAATACTAATCTGATGCTAAAACTATACTGAGTTCACATAACTGTTTTGTGAAGGTTGAAAACTATATATAATAAGTGAAAATACATGATCATGTTACTGTTTGGGCCCGACAACTGTACTTGCTATGCGCGCATCCCTAACTAGACCCGGGTTTGCAAGTCCCGAATTTAGTAGGGTTACTAGGTTATCTGAACCTAGGGACGACTATGGGAGCCCAACCCAATGGATATCTAATCCAGTACAGTGCCCCTGAGAAAGTAAAATACTGAACATAGCTAATTATTACTTGTCTTGCTCCTTCTAGGTTATCTGAACCTAGAGCTAGGTTGTCTGAACCTAGAGGCGACTGTGGGAGCCCACCCATTGGACATCTAGTCCTATAAGAGCTGTCGCAAGACTAATAAGCTGTGAAAATGCTTCTATTGCATTTATCTAAGATAATAAAATGCCTAAGTTGCATTTTAACTGTGCTAACAATTTATTCGAACACTTGGTATGCGCTAATTCGCATCCTTTGTGCCAGAAATCTACATACTACTAAACTGAAGCATAAAATTCATACGGAAGCTACTTATACTGCAGGTGAGGGGTTTCTTACCTCCTGTTCGGATTTTCTTACAAATCTAATCGCTAGGCTTCCCGGAGGAGAGATCTCTTCGACGATTTATTCGCGTCTATGCGTTCCTCTCGCGGAGGGGAGCATCCTCGTGTCGGAGTCGTCGCCGGAAAGTACTCCTATGGCCCTAGGGACGGAACCCTAGGTGTGCTTATGGTTGGCGCCGAGAGAAGAAGGAGAAGAGGGAGGAGGCGGCGTGAGGTTAGGGTGAGGAGGAGAAAAGTTACGTTAAAATAACTCTTCACTTATTAATTCTCTATTTATATTAAGTGGGTAATTTTGCCCAACTCTAATATAAATTTAATTGCCTCCCTTTTCCTTCAGCACGGCCCTGCTGGGTTCCCTTGGTTACTAGAGTCCACCATAAGTCGTAGGACCCATAAGTCTCGAGTTCGATTCCCGCGTAGGCTATTTTACGGTTCTATTTGTTTTTTCTACTTCCGCTACTCTAAAAATTCCATAAAAATATTATAAAATTCCAGAAATAATCATAGAATATTTCTAAAATTATTTTGAGAATTTTTGGGTGTTACAGAGGAATCATCCGAATTTTCTTAACGGGGTAATCAAGAAAGCCTTATATGGTCTTAAACAATAAAGCCTTATATGTAGGTCAGCCACCTGGGTTTGAAAGTCTAGATCATGCTAACCATGAATTTATACTTAAGAAAATCTTATATGGTCTTCAACAAGCACCCAGGGCATGGTATGAAAGGTTAACGTCTTACCTAATTTCTAAAGGATTCAACCAAGGACAAATTCACCCAACCCTATTTGTCAAATCAATCAAACAAGATATTTTTATAGCCCAAGTCTATGTAGACAATAGAATTTTTTTGGATCGACCAATTCAGAATTTTTACTAGAATTTACAACTCTAATGGAACATGAATTTGAAATGAGCTTAGTAGGAAAATTAACTTACTTTTTAGGGTTACAAATTAAACAAACAAATGAGGGAAATTACATTTATCAACAGAAATATGTTAACGAATTACTTAAAAAATTTGGAATGGAAAACACTAAGGAAATAAAAACACCTATTGCAACTAACACAATCTTAGATGATGATCCAAATGGAAAATCGGTTGACTTTAGATAATATAGGAGTGTCATTGATAGCCTATTATACTTAACTACAAGTTGACCTGATATTCTATTTGCAGTTAGTATGTGTGCTAGATACCAAACATGTGCTAAAGAATCACATTTGACATAAGTCAAAAGAATCTTTAGATATCTTAAACGAACATCAAATATACGAATTTGGTATCCTAGGACAAGCAATTTCGAACTAATAGGCTATTCTGACTCAGATTACGCTGGCTGTAAACTTGATCGAAAAAGTACAAGTGATGGATGTCAACTACTTGGCCCATCACTTGTCAGCTGATTTAGTAGAAAGCAACAATGTGTTGCCTTATCTACTACTGAGTCAGAATATATAGCTATAGGAGAATGTGTCGCCCAATTATTATGGATGATGCACACCTTAAAAGATTTTAACTTAAACTTTACAAATATAAAAGTACTAATTAATAATGTTAGTCCAATTAATTTAACAAAAAAATCCTATACATCATTCAAGAACTAAACACATTGAAATTAGACATAACTTTATCCAGGATCATGTCACTAAAGGAGATATTGAACTCAAATACATTGAGTCTAAGTCTATCTTAGCTGACATATTCACTAAACCTCTCTCTGAAAGTGAATTTAGTAACTTACATCGGCAATTAGGAATGTGCTTAATTGACTAGGACTTTAATTTTCAAAATTATTTTAAAATTTGTCTTTAAAATTCTAGGGTAAATTTTTTATTTATTTTCCAAAATTCCCTATTTTTAGTATTTTCAAAATCAGTTTTCAACCTTAGTCTAGATCAAATCCTTAGAAAACATGCTCCTATAGGTCTATAACTTGAGCACTCACCAACACACTAGGACTACCTTGTTTGTGTATTGCTAAACTTAGAAAGGGGTGAGATGCATAGGCAGATTGCCTAGCCTTAAGATGCTTATATCAGTGCATCAACATAAGTCTGGGCATTAAAATACAAATTAAATAGTAATCAAGTTAAGTATTTCAGCTTAGTCAAATACTAACTAAATACAATTAACTTAGTCTAACTAACCAAGTGAAAACTGTTATCTTTTGATAGTAAGTAACTAATGGTTAGACAGTTGATGATTTTTTTAATGTCAGGTTCAGGAGGAGGATTAATTCAAATTATTTTCATACTTATTATTTTCGCTTCCTTGAAAATATTTTTGCAAAATTATTTTTGAAAAGTATCTTTCAAAATACATTAGCAAAATTATTTTAATTTTGTAAACTCATTTTTGAAAATTGCTTTACTTTTGCAAACTCATTTTTGAAAATTGCTTTAATTTTGTAAATTTATTTTTGAAAATAGTTTTGAAAATTACTTTAAACTTACAAAAATAAGCTAACCTACAAAGTTGTAGTTTTTTTTCCTAAATATTTTGCAAAAATTACTTTTGAAAATATTTTTCAAGTTAACTTAAAAACTAAGCTATGTTGACAATTATAAAAATTTAGTAGGTTTTTCTAATATATGTTCAAAAGTTATCTTTCAAAACTTAGCTATCTTAAAAACGTTAGTAAATGTTAAAAATTATTTTTGATATAAAAATTGAAAGCTTATTTTTTTTTAAGTAACTTCCTCGAGTAAACCTGAAAATTTTTTGTTATCAAAATTTTTCTTTCTTTACTTAGCCAATTTTGTCTATACTTTTTTTTTTTTGATGAATGTCAAAGGGGGAGGGTTAGGTAGATTAAGTTAGGTGAAACATCAAACATCAAAATAACACTAACTTAAACCATACCCTATGTTTATTCTTTTTTATTTTTTTTTCATATTTTCACTAACTTAACCCAGGTTATCATTGCATTAAAAAAGGGGAGATTGTTGGTACAGTTAGCAGTAACGGTCTAACTCAGGTTTTGATGAATGACAAAGTAGGTTAAGTTAGGTTTGTTGTGATCAACACTTTGATTGAGTGTACAAGAGAAGTCCAAATAGGTTGACGGACTGACCAAATATCTGGCACGAAGCCTAGCTAGGTCGACGGGCCGATCGGATAGCTGGCACGAAGCCCAGATATGTCAACAGGCCGACGGGATAGCTAGTACGAAGCCTAGCTAGGTCGATAGGCTGACCGGATAGCTAGTACGAAGCCCAGCTGGTCGACGGGTTGATCGGATAGTTGGCACTGTCACACCCAGAGGAGTCTCTGTCAGATGAAAATCTGGCAGCATCTCCTCTGCACCGACGACAATCTGAATCTTGAAATATATAGCCCTCAGGACCTCTCAATCCTCGGCTAACACGACTGGAACTTATATGATAAAATAAGTAAACATTCCATGTAGTTTAATATAAAACCTACTCAACTACAAAGAGGTAAACACAACCCACAACGGAAAACTATTACAGCGGAAAAACATGGGTAGCATACCAAACACATGCTATAAAATGAACGAGTGTAAGAACTACACATTACATGTCTGTAGATCATATAACAAGGAAACCAAAGTCCAAAAATAGAAAATCATCTTGACACGAAGTGGGGACTAGCAACTTGAACCTCCTAACGGCTTCAACCTGCAATAGAAATAAATCAACGGAGTGAGTTCAAGAACTCAGTGGGTATCGATCAGACATGCATAGTAAGATATAACTATTAGTAATAATCATGTAGTACAGTCTCCTGAACAATAATAGGTAGTGTAAAACTGAACAATAGAAGAAATTGTACTCACCAGGACCTCCTATCCAAACATAAGGGTATAAACCATACCAATAGGTACAGGGTCGTCTGACCAAATACATAATGTCTCCTGTATGCATGTCAATCAATGCAACCACCAAAATGCAGCATCCAATATGCAGCAATCACAAGCAATAAATACAATCCATGCATATGATGCAATTGACATGGTCACCCCTGATGCAGTCAGCCACCTCACATGCGATGGTGAGGTCGAGTGGGTAGGGCTATGACAACTGTGCACTCTGCCATCACTACCCTTGATAAAGAAACCTTGTAAATGGATCGCCTTGAAATTCAGCTTGGGGAAGGGTATTGACGCCACACTCAAGCAAGATGAGAAGGTGAGTGATAAGTCATGGAGTTTTGATCGCCACATGTTGCCTTGATAAGATCAAAATTAGTTCTTTGCCTAAGAACAAGAAGGAAGCTCTCACAAAAGAGGAACCAAATTTTCATTCAAACTTACATGATTTGTCATACAAGAGTTCTCCTATTTAACATCCCTTAAGATCCCCTATGCACTAATTATGCAATAAATATCATGCTTGCATGCATGGGTTTTATTATCCACTAATGCAACCACTAATCCCTAATACTAGCTTAATGCAACCATGCATGCATGGTATTTGTTATACTAGCTTAGGAACTCTCAAAAATGCATTAAAATCCCACAAAGGACATCAAAAGTCACTTTAGAAAAACCCCCCCATGCATGCACACGAAAATGGTTCTCATGTTGGTCTAATTTCACTTTCAAATTGAAGGAATGTGATCCACTTAGTTGTTGCCTCCATTGTGCATTGATCCTCCTTTTCCTTGAGCCTCATTATTAAGCCTTCCAAAGCTTGCTTCATTCTCTTAGTCTTGGACCTTGTCATGGGTCTCCCAATTCCCTTCAATGCCTCTTCTTGGCTCACATCATTCCCTCCTTCTTTAGGTGAATTCGTCCTCGAATTTAGGTCTTCATCTCCTACATCAAAAGGACTCAAATCAGCCACATTAAATGTAGCTCTAACACCATACTCACCGGGAAAATCAATTTTGTAAGCATTGTCATTAATTCTTTCCAACACTTGGAATGGTCCATCTCCTCTTGGTTGAAGCTTTGATTTCCTTTGGGTAGGAAATTGTTCCTTCCTCATATGAACCCACACCCAATCACCGAGTTCAAAGACAACTCTTTTTCTCCCTTTATTGGCTCAATTTGCATATTGCTCCATTTTCTTCTCAATTTGAGCTTTAACTTGCTCATGAAGCTTCTTCACATATTCTGCCTTTGTTTTGCCATCCTTGTGAACTAAAGAAGAAGTGTTAGGTAAAGGAAGCAAATCAAGAGGTGTTAGTGGATTGAACCCATAAACAATCTCAAAAGGAGAAAATTGAGTAGTAGAATGGACCGCCCTATTATAAGCAAATTCAACATGAGGTAAACATTCTTCCCAAGATTTAATGTTCTTCTTAATAATTGCTCTAAGAAGAGTGGAAAGTGCCCTATTTACCACCTCAGTCTGGCCGTCAGTTTGTGGGTGGCATGTGGTGGAGAAAAGAAGCTTTGTTCCCAGCTTGTTCCATAAGGTCTTCCAAAAATGGCTTAAAAATTTGGTGTCACGATTTGAAACAATGCTCCTAGGCATGCCATGAAGTCTTGCCACCTCTTTGAAAAATAAATCTGCCACATGAGTTGCATCATCCACTTTGTGGCAAGGTATGAAGTGTGCCATCTTGGAGAATCTATCAACTACCACAAAAATGGAGTCCTTACCTTTTTGAGTATGTGGTAGCCCTAAAACAAAATCCATAGACAAGTCAGTTCAAGGAAAATTAGGAATAGGCAAAGGCGTGTAAATTCCATGAGGTAATGTCTTAGATTTTGCTTTTCTACACACAATGCACTGTGCACAAAATTTCTGCACATCGTGTTTCATGTGTGGCCAATAAAAATGTTCAAGCAGCATTTCTAAGGTCTTTTGAACCCCAAAGAGTCCCATTAAACCCCCCCTCATGGGCTTCCCTAACTAGCAATTTACGCATGGATCCTCTAGGCACACAAAGTTTGTTATTCTTAAACAAGTAGTTGTCATGTCTAGCAAACCCATTTTGTGATTTCTTTTCACACGCAGCATATAATTGGGAAAACTCATTATCATGTATATACAATTCCTTAATATGTTCAAAGCCAAGCAATTTAGTTTCAAGTGTAGCTAACAAGTTATACCTTCTTGAAAGTGCATCTGATACAACGCTTACCTTTCCTTGCTTATGCTTAATCACATAAGGAAATTGTTCAAGAAATTCGACCCATTTGGCATGCCTTTTGTTGAGCTTCCCTTGCCCTTTCAAATACTTCAAAGATTCATGATCACTATGAATGACAAATTCTTTAGACAAAAGATAATACTGCCATGTTTGCAATGCTCTAACAAGTGCATACAATTCTATATCATAAGTGGAATAGTTGAGAGTGGCGCCACTTAGTTTCTCACTAAAATATGCAATGGGATGACCATCTTGAAGTAAAACAGCCCCAATACCCACATGAGATGCATCACATTCTATTTCAAATGATTTGAAAAAATCAGGTAAAGCAAGAATGGGTGCATGTGTGAGTTTATCCTTAAGTGTTTGAAATGCCTTTTCTTGATTCTCTCCCCATCTAAACCCCATGTTTTTCTTAACAATTTCATTTAGAGGTGCTGCCACTGTGCTGAATCCTTCACAAACCTCCTATAGAAACTTGCCAACCCATGGAAGCTCCTAACCTCACTCACAGTTTTAGGAGTTGGCCAATCTCTAATGGCCTTAACTTTCCCTTCATCAACCTGCACTCCTTTAGAACTTATGACAAAACCAAGAAAAACCACATGAGTAGTGCAAAAAGAACACTTTTCCAAGTTAGCATATAGTTTTTTCCTTTCTAAGGACATGCAAGACCGATTGGAGATGTGCAAGATGCTCAACAAAAATCTTGGAATATACCAAAATATCATCAAAGTATACTACCACAAATTTTCCAAGAAATTCTCGTAAGACATGGTTCATAAGCCTCATAAAAGTACTTGGTGCATTAGTTAACCCAAAAGGCATTACCAACCATTCATACAATCCATATTTGGTTTTGAAAGCTGTTTTCCATTCATCCCCTTCCCTTATCCTAATTTGATGGTACCCACTTTTCAAATCAATTTTAGAAAAGAAGCAAGCACCATGCAATTCATCAAGCAAATCATCAAGTCTAGGGATAGGATGTCTATACCGAATTGTGATGTTGTTGATTGCTCTACAGTCAGTGCACATCCTCCATGATCCATCCTTTTTAGGCACCAAAATTACGGGTACAGCACAAGGACTTAAACTTTCTCTAACCCATCCTTTTTGCAATAACTCCTCCACTTGATTTTGTATCTCCTTTGTTTCTTGAGGATTGCTCCTATAAGCTAGCCTATTGGGCAGAGAAGCGTTAGGAATAAGGTATATTTGGTGTTCAATCCCCCTCATTGGTGGCAAACTGTGAGGTACTTCCTTGGGAAACACATCCTCAAAATCCTGTAAAATAACAACAACATCACTAGGCAAGGAGTTAGGGTTAAATTCCAAGCAAGTTTCCTTGCTCAAAAGAAGAACTATAGGCTGCCTTGTCAAATAAGCTTTCTTCACCTCACTTCCTCTTGTAAACAAATTTTCTATTTTTCTCTCTTTCTTTTCCTCATTCTCTCTTTTCTTTTGAATTTTGTCCTCAAAATCAAGTATTTTCTTTTTCACACACTCTTTCTTTTTCTTAAGCTCTCGCTCTTCTTTTTATCTTTTCTCTCTCATTTTTATTTGATCCTCACAAACCTCCCTTGGTGATAACAGTACAAGTGTGACTTTGCGAGAATTGTGGACAAAAGAGAACTTGTTGGAGAATCCATCATGGTGAGCTCGCCTATCAAACTGCCAAGGTCTTCCAAGAAGAATGTGGCTTGCCTCCATAGGCACAATATCACATAGAACTTGATCTTCATATTTGCCAATGGAGAAATTAATCAACACTTGCTGGTTTACTAACAATTCACCACTATTACTAAGCCATTGGAGTTTATATGGTCTTGCATGTGGTGTAGTCTTGAGGTTGAGTTTGGTGACCATCCTAGTACTTGCCACATTGGTACAACTTCCACCATCAATGATCATAGAGCATGTTTTACCTTGAATAAGGCAGCGGGTATGAAAAATATTTTCTCTTTGGTCCTCATGCTCCTTGGCTTGGCTTCCCAATAATCTCCTAACCACCAAGAGATCTCCATCTTGCGCATAGGCTGCTCCATCATTTTCCTCATCGCTTGAGAAAGAGGAATGAGAAGTAATTTCTTCACTAGAGATACTCCCATTATCTCTCACCACCATAGTCTTCTTATTCGGGCATTTGGATGCAATATGACCTTTTCCCAAACACCTAAAACATTTGATATCCCTACTCTTAGAAGTGGAAGAAGAGGTAGTAGGAATAGGCTTCTTAGTGCTTGCTGCCTCCTTAGAATTTGAAGAAGAACCCTCCTTCTTTGGCTTGTCCTTCCAACTTGAAGAGTAGTTTGGAGAAGATGATTTCTTCATAACGCCCTTTCTCTTTAATTGTTGCTCTACTTTCATTGCTTGATGCACTAAGTTGTCAAGCTCCACATAATGTTGTAACTCCACAATGTCTCCAATATCTCGGTTTAGGCCATGGAGAAACCGAGCCATGGTAGCTTCCCTATCCTCCACAATATTGGATCTAATCAAAGACACCTCCATCTCCTTGTAGTAATCATCTACACTCCTACTCCCTTGGGTGAGTCTTTGCAATTTGTTGTGCAATTCCCTATGGTAGTGGGATGGCACAAATCTCCTTCTCATCAAAGTCTTCATTTCCTCCCAAGTGTTGATAGGATGCTCTCCATACCTTCTTTTCTCCTTTTGCAATTGATCCCACCAAATTAAGGCATAATCGGTGAACTCAAGGGCAACCACCTTTACTTTCTTTGCATCATTGTAATTGTGGCATGAGAAGATTTGCTCTATTTTCATCTCCCACTCAAAATATGTTTCGAGGTCATTCCTCCCTTGGAAGGAAGGTATATGGACTTTCACACCTCCTAGATCATCTTCTCGTCTATGGTCTCTACCTCCTCTTTCACGTCTTCTTCCCCCTTCATGCCTACTTCTTTCTCTTGGTGAATCATAGAATGGGTCACTTTGATGAGATTCTTCATGATTAGAATTGCCCTCACGGTTGGAAACTTTTTCTCCTTCAAGGCGGTCCATCCTTTCATGTATTTCTTCAAGTTGTCTTTGGAGCATTCTCTCAACTTGTTGAGTAAGTGCCTCCATTTGAAGCCTATTAAGATCTTGCCTAGGGGAATGAGGTGATTTTTCCCCACTCATGCTTGCAAAAAAAAATAGAAGATGACAAGGAAAATTACAAAAGAAATGTTAGACGGACCTCACCACTCTACTCACGTGGTTGCACTCAAATTTATCCACTCAGCTTCCTTTATAAGCTCTTAAGGAAAGAACCTTATCAATATCTTTCTCAAGACAACAAGTAGACAATCAAGTGAATAAGAAACCAACAAGAGAAATATGAGTAGAACAAGAGAAATAAACGGATAAAACGAGAAATTCAGCAATGATCAAGAGCAATGAAAGGAATATATCTTTGATTTCAGATTTCACAAAGAAAGAATATTGAGTCCTTTCAATTCACAAATCCTCCTCCTTTTTTTTCTCTTTTTTTTTTCAATCAGAAATCAATGACTCTAATGATTCTTTTTTTTTTCTTTTTGTTTTTTTTTGAATTTTCCTTCTTTTTTTTTTTTGAGTTGAGGACCCAAATAGCAAATAGAAATTTATGATAGATAGGGACGAAGAGATCAACAAAGATGGACAAAGATGAAAACAAGACACAAACTTGAAAGTCAAGGAGCCAAGGCTCTGATACCAAATGATAAAGAAATCTTGTAAATGGATCGCCTTGAAATTCAGCTTGGGGAAGGGTATTGACGCCACACTCAAGCAAGATGAGAAGGTGAGTGATACGTCATGGAGTTTTGATCGCCACAAGTTGCCTTGATAAGATCGAAATTAGTTCTTTGCCTAAGAACAAGAAGGAAGCTCTCACAAAAGAGGAACCAAATTTTCATTCAAACTTACATGATTTGTCATACAAGAGTTCTCCTATTTAACATCCCTTAAGATCCCCTATGCACTAATTATGCAATAAATATCATGCTTGCATGCATGGGTTTTATTATCCACTAATGCAACCACTAATCCCTAATACTAGCTTAATGCAACCATGCATGCATGATATTTGTTATACTAGCTTAGGAACTCTCAAAAATGCATTAAAAACCCACAAAGGACATCAAAAGTCACTTTAGAAACCCCCCTATGCATGCACACGAAAATGGTCCTCATGTTGGTCCAATTTCACTTTCAAATTGAAGGAATGTGATCCACTTAGTTGTTGCCTCCATTGTGCATTGATCCTCCTTTTCCTTGAGCCTCATTATTAAGCCTTCCAAAGCTTGCTTCATTCTCTTAGTCTTGGACCTTGTCATGAGTCTCCCAATTCCCTTCAATGCCTCTTCTTTGCTCACATCAACCCTTGAGTGACCGAGTGGACAGGATGCTATCGGAGTACACCTATCCTTCTACCCCAAACATAGTGGGGGACCTAAGCTCTCATCTCCCTGTATCATAGTTAAGAGGAGGGATCCCTGTCCACTACCATGCTGCATCACCACTACCCATGAGCAGCCGAATGGAGCCTTAACAATGCAACTACACACACCCTGCCTGATGTACCACTAACCCATAAGCAGTAGTGTGTGCAAATCATGTAACTGGTGATGTGCTCAACTATAAAGGAGCCAATAATCGCTCAGCATGCAATCATGGAAAAATGGTGCATGACACTAAAGCATGTAACTCCTGAAATATCAACCTCCAAATAATATGAATCAAAAGGAAAACTGAGTCCATAATAATGAGCTAGGTATCATAAATCTAGGTACACATGTCAAGTAATAAATCTAGGTATACATGCCAGGTAATAAATCTAGGTGCACATGCCAAGTATCTAGTAGCTAGACCTATACCCGGTAATGCATTGTATATCACTACTTCTATGAACATAAGTACACATGGCAAGAATCAAGAGGCATAAGCATAAATGCATAACAGATAACAATATGGGCATACTACGAATATCAAGTATTAGTATACCAAGGCAGATATAAACATAACCATTACTACTAGCTATAACCTATTACGCATATCAAAATGACAATATCAAAAGAAATAAGTCAAAGGTACTCGCCTAAAAAATGAAGATCATATCAGAAAGGTTCCACGTCATGATGCCATATCAACAGAGTCCTACATCAAAGTATTTTATTTAGCTAAGTTCTTATGAATTAAATAGCTAAATAAAATCTCCAAAACTAGTTAGGGAAAGCCCTAATCGATATGATCATTAACCCTAACTATTGATTAATCCCACTAATCTAATCCATCGATCAACTACCAAATAACCATCAAGAATCAACACTAACTTACCCATTTCCATTGCCCTCCACTGTTGATTCACTGTCGGAGGAGATGGCTGTCAGAAATTGATGGCCAGAGCTAGGTGAAGCCGTCGATCCCTAAAGTAAATCCTAAAACACAATCAACACATCCATATCTAAGCATCAACCACTAATCCACATATTCCAAACTAATACAAACCCTACTCAATCCAATACTATCAGTTAGGGATAGAGTAATCAACACATTAATCTACTCAGATTTAGTTTATTACCCAAATCAGTAGCTCTTAGCTCTATCGGTGATGGTGAATCTGTCCAGCAGTCCTCACCACCTCAAGGATCACCAATCTACAATGGTGGCACAAATCCATCACGACATGGGGTCACCACGGCTACAGATCTACAACCCAGAATGTGTCGATCTAATGAAACAGTGGTGGTCGGAAGGTGGCACTGATGGTGCTCTACAAGAATGATGATGGCTCGATACTCACGACGGCGGACCCAATGTCGTTGATCTGACCTCACCGCAAGGGCGATAGATCGAGAGGGAAAAGGGTGATGGCCGACCCTAGTTAGTCGCAACGCCAATCCCCCTACTGGGGCTAGCGGCTCTGTCCGCTGGTTCTGCTCCAACGAAAGGATGGTTGCGAGCTAGGGCATCGCGTCAGGTGATCAGGTGGTGACTGTGAAGGCGCGAGGAAGAAGGGACAGGAGCTTGGGTGGATGAAGGCAGCCGGGTGAAGAGGAACGGCTAGGGCATAAGGCCAGCCGACGATTGACGCTGGC
This sequence comes from Zingiber officinale, assembly GCF_018446385.1. NCBI lineage: Eukaryota > Viridiplantae > Streptophyta > Magnoliopsida > Zingiberales > Zingiberaceae > Zingiber > Zingiber officinale. The sequence goes on from NC_055994.1 coordinate 47,101,536, forward strand.
GATGAGTTGGGGAAGACGATGGTGCTCGCGAGGTGGGGATCGGCGTAAGGAAGAGAAGAGAAGGAGAGGAGGAGATGATGTGCGACGACGAGAGGAGAGAAGAAGGGATCGGGAGAAGAATCATATGAGATTAGGTTTTTATAACTTGAACTTAGGTTTAGATAAATCAAAACCTAAGTTTATTCCTTAATCAACTCCCATTTAATGGTTATTCCAAATAGGTTTTTCCCAAGCCTGTAAATTCATCCCCTCAAAATACGTCATGCAAGCTCCGAAAAATTCTCAGAAAATTTTTAAAATTTCTAAAAATTCCATTAAGGTTATTTGTCTATTAAACCTTATTATGATTATTATTATTTTTGGTCCACAAATTTACGTTCTTCACCATTTGCAAGTACTAGCAATATACAAACAATATAAATGTTGAACGGAAAATCTAACCTACATACCTCAAGTAAAAAGATGGGGGTATCGAGCTCGGATCGTATCCTTGAGCTCCTAGGTAGCCTCCTCGTCTGAATGATACTATCATCCGACTTTAACCAATCGGATAGTCTTGTTCCTATTGGAATGTATACTAAAAACCAAGCTTTTTGTATAAACATTTACTTAGAAATAAGAATCATATTGGTCAATATCTACATTTATATGCTAAATGTAATTGTTAAATTAATTTATATTGTAGATAACATGGTGTTTGGTGTCACACACAGAAGATTATGTTATCAGTTCTTTATGAAATATAAACAGTAGCTAACAACTAAGATAGAAAGGAACAAACCGTTGGAATATGTGTAGTGTAATTAGGTATTAGTTTATCTTGACTAATAAATTACATTAGTACACTCTAAGTGTATTGAGTAGGACCATTTAAGGTAAGTTCTTTTTATACTGACTTAATAAAAGAACAAGACCTTAGTTATTATGGAAATGTGTGCTCTTATTCCTAATATAATAACAAGCACATATATTTAGTATTTATTTCTTTGACTTATCAAAGGGTGAGATTTAGCTCGATAAATCAATAGGCCCGATAAGTTGGGAAATGATATTACTTATAGTGTGTGTTGTTGATTATAGAAGGAAACTGTGTCCTACTAATCTTGGTTGATAATGTCCCCAAGAGGAGCTCATAAGGATTGTCATGTTAAACCTTGCAGGTGGACTTAGTCCGACATGACGATAAGGTTGAGTGGTACTACTCTTGGACTAAGAAGTTAATTAAAGTTAGTTGTCAGTAACTCATTTAATTAGTGGACATTCGACATCTTAAACACAAGGAGATTAACACACTCATAATAACAAGGAGCCCAAAATATAATTTGGGATTGGTGCGGTAGTTCAATAATAATTTTTTAGTGGTATGAATCATTATTGATGAAATTAAGTTGGGTGTTCGGGGTGAACACGAGAAGCTTAATTTCATTGGGAGACCAAAATCAATTTCTCCTCTCGGTCCCTATCGTAGCCTCTTATTTATAAAGTATTATACCCACCTATACCCACCTTTATACCCATCCTAATGGGGCCAGCCAAGCTAGCTTGGAACCCAAGCTAGGGGCCGGCCAAGACCAAAAGGATGAGCCAAGTAGGTGGTCGGCCAATGCTTGGAGCCCAAGCATGGTGTGGCCGACCTTAAGAAAATTAAAAGGATTTTTATTTTTAAATTTTTCTTATGTGGATTCCATGGTTTTAAAAGAGAGTAAAATTTAAATCTTTCCTTTTATAGCTTTCTACAAAAGATTGAGAAAAGATTTAATATCTTTCCTTATTTGTAGATTGAAAGGAAGATTTTAATTTTGATAAAACTTTCCTTTTTTGTTGTTAGTAATTAGCCCTAAGAGCCAATCATGAGATGATTAGGCTTTTTGGATTAATCATTGAGTTAGACTCGAATAAACCCACTCATTGGATTAAGTGTAATCCGAATTAGACTCATAGAGTTAGACTCAAATAGATCCAATTGTTAGATTGAGTCGAATTGCATAGGAATCAATGGGTTAGACTCATTGGGTGAACTTGAGTTCACCAAGGAAGTTGAATGGTCAAAATTCAACCATTGGATTGAATGGTTGATTTTGAGTCATTGGATTAGAAGATGAAAGGGTGGAGACTCTTGGTATTCCATGGGATGGCTATAAATATCATTTGGATGATATTTTCCATAAGATTTGATCACTTGAGAAGGTGAAAGGTCTCTTTTGCTTCTTCTTCTTCCTCCTTCCCATCTTGGCTGAAACACACTTGTAGGTTGCTAGCACAACCTTGTGTGTTCTTCTCCATCTTGTTGAGTTTGTGAGACAAACAAAGGCAAGGCTTGTTCGTGTGGATATCGTAGAGGCGCGAATGCTTGATCATGCTATGATCCGAGTTGTCGGGAGATCGTGAGCATGCTTCAAAGGTATAACTCTATCATGTCTTTAGATCTAACTTAGTATAAGATTATGTTTCCCTTCGCGTGGATCTTCTGGAGGAAATAGGTTTTTCCACTGCGTGTTTGCGTGCTTAAGCAACTTATTCCCTTACAGTGGTATCAGAGCAAAGTTACGAAGGGATATGCTAAGTTATTAGAATTTTTATATATGATATAGAAATTACATGATAGGGTTTTCTATGATTGACAAAATTATGAGTTTTAGACACACTTGACTCTCGGCCAGATTATGGGTCTCGGCCAAACTATGAGTCTTGGCTAGATTCGGAGTTTTGGCCAAATCTTGAGTCATGACCGAAAGTTGGTGTGTGACCAACTCGGCCAAATCTTGACTCATGACCGAAAGTTGGTGTGTGACCAACAAGGTCTCGGATAGAGTTATTTTGTTTGGAACAAAACGAAGTTGGTGTATGACCAACAAGGTCTCAGCTAGAGATGTTTTGTTTAGAACGAAACATAGTTGGTATTGTGGGTAGTGTCTCGGGCATGGAAGCAACTCCTAATCGAGTATGCAAAATTAATTTTGCTTCGGGGGCGCTGCCCCTTGAAACCCCCGCAAGGGGTGCTACCCCTTGATCCCGCCCTTGGCAGTGGGACCGCCGTGACGTTGCGGCTCATAATTAGTTGCTCCAATTATAGTAAAATTTTATGTCATTAGTATATTGTGAATATAAATGACATGGTGCATGGTTATGGCCCTTTGACCTCAATGTGATTGGATGTGTGTAATGTTGTAATTCATAATACAGCATGCATGTCGTGCCTTCATCCCCTTTTATTCTTGTTGTAATTAGATTACACTCAAATGTAACTCGAGTTTCTTTAGATTTTGTAATGTACAAAATTAGAAAGAGTTAGTCTTCTGGAAGATGGGTGAAAAGGAAGGAAGGACAACAACACACGACAACCAAGGAAGCGCTTGGAGAAGCAGCTTAGACCTAGGTTGACTTATCGCTCTTCTCTTTGGCTTGAGAAGATCGTAATTTATGGGGGCCATAACCATGTCATGTTTAAACTTATGTATATGTTGATATATGCCATGATATGCCATGATGTTTGTGATGTATGTGTAGCTATCGTAATTAGTTCATTTACATATGCCTACCAGAGTTTGGTACTCATTACTACCTCGATCATCTGTAGTCAGGTTTGCCAAAGCAAAGTGGCTCGTTTTATCTTGGTAGAGTGCGACAGGACAATTATGATGTCCGACTACCGACCTTTGGGTATGACTTAATTAAGTTACTTCAATTGGATTGAGAACTTAAAGGCATATCCCATAAGATGTAACTCATATTATACTAGTCTTGGGCGATTAGCCAAAGCTAACTCAAGATTAATTATAATATGGATTTCATAAGATGGGAAAACGAACAAATAGTGTTGTTCATCTAAGGATACAAGAGTTACATAGGATGTAATTGGTGAACGTTGTCTACCTAAGTTATACATATCTTGGGTAATTAGCCAAAGTTAACTCAAGAAAAGTATAATATGGATTTTGTCCAATTGGTACACGTTGCCTACCTATTTATACAAGTCTTGGGCGATTAGTCAAAGCTAACTCAAGATGAGGTATAATGTGGATCTTGTCCCACTAGAATATCTTTGCTTATGGGTATAGAACTAGTAGTGACTTGCTTCTATCAAGCTTTAGAATTTAGTGGGAGAATCATTTAATTAAAGGCCTAATTAAATGATATATATATGATACTAAGACCTGCATTTCACTGTTGTAGATTACCATGTCGTCAAGTACAACAAATACCCTCTCTTTGCGATCTGTCCTTGATAAGGACAAGCTCAATGGAGCTAATTTCTTGGACTGGTATAGAAACTTGAGAATAGTCCTCAAACAAGAATAGAAACTGTAAGTCCTAGAGCAACCTATTCCTGAAGCACCCCTTGCTACTGCCACTAGAGTTGATAGGGATGCTTATAAGAAGCATTAAGATGATGCATTAGATGTGTCATCCCTAATGCTCGCCACCATGAACCCTGAGCTTCAGAAGAAACATGAGAACATGGATGCTTATGATATAGTTGAACATCTTAGACAATTGTATCAAGGACAAGCAAGACATGAAAGATTTGAGATCTCCAAAGTATTGTTTCAAAGCAGAATGCAAGAAGGAAGTCCCGTTGGGCCATATGTGCTAAAAATGATCGAGTATGTGGAGAATCTACAAAGGTTGAGATTTCCACTAGGCCAAGAATTGGCCACTGATCTGATCTTGCAGTCATTGCCCGATAGTTATAGTCAATTCATCATGAACTATAACATGAATGAAATTGAGAAACCACTGCCTGAAATGTTGAGCATGTTGAGAACTGCTGAACTTAACCTTTAGAAGGTAAAGCCTGGTTCCATTTTGATGGTGTCTAAAGGTAAAGGAAAGTGGAAGCCTAAAGGTGAGGGTAAGACCCAAGCCAAAGGTAAGGGCAAGGCTTATGCACTGAAACCCAAAGGTGGGGTTCCTAAGGAAGGAACCTGCTTCCACTGCGGTGAGACCAGACACTAGAAGAGAAACTGCAAAGGGTACCTAGAGGAACTGAAACGGAAGAGAAGTGAGACTTCTGTCTCAGGTATATATGTTATAGAAGTCAATCTATCTATTTCTTCTTCATGGGTATTAGATACCGGATGTGCATCTCACATTTGTACTAATGTGCAAGCGCTGAGAAATAGTAGATTATTGACAAAGGGAGAAGTGGACCTATGAGTAGGCAATGGTGCAAGAGTTATCGTTGTCGCTGTAGGAACCTATTCCTTATCTTTGCCTACTGGGCTTGTTTTAAAACTGGAAGAGTGTTGTTATGTGCCTACTTTAACCATAAACATAATCTACGTTTCTTGTTTAGACAAGAAGGGATTCTCATTTATAATAAAGGACAAATGTTATTCCATTTATTTAAATGTCATGTTTTATTGTAGTGCACCTCTGATAAATGGACTCTATGTTCTAGACTTTGAAAACCCAATCTATAACATAAATACCAAATGGTTCAAGTCTAATGATCTGAACCAAACATATCTCTGCCATTGTCGCTTAGGTCATATAAATGAGAGTCATATATCCCAACTCCATAAGGATAGACTTTTGGACTCATTTGATTTTGAATCATATGAGGTATGCGAATCTTGTCTTCGAGACAAGATGACAAAGACTCCATTTAGTGGACATGGCGAAAGGGCTAATGATCTGTTAGAACTCATACATACTGATGTATGTGGCCCTTTCAGAATAACAGCTAGAGGAGGCTATCATTACTTCATTACCTTCACTGATGATTTCAGTAGATATGGCTATGTGTATCTGATAGGACACAAGTCAGAATCCTTTGAAAAGTTCAAAGAATTCAAGAATGAAGTACAAAACAAACTTGGTAAGAGTATTAAGATGCTTCGATCAGATCGAGGTGGGGAATACCTTAACCAAGAGTTTCATGACCATCTCGTTGAGTGTGGGATAATATCTCAACTCACTCCACCTGGAACACCACAATGGAATGGTGTATCAGAAAGGAGGAATCTTACTTTATTAGATATGGTACGATCGATGATGAATCATACAGATCTTCCTACTTCCTTCTGGGGACATGCTCTAGAGACAACCGCTTTCACACTTAACCGAGTTCCATCCAAGGCTGTCATAAAGACACGATATACGATATAGATAGGGAAGAGTCCCAATATGTCGTTTATAAAGATTTGGAGTTGTGAGGCTTACGTTCGATGACAAGTCTCAGATAAACTAGGACCCAAATCAGATATGTGCTACTTTGTTGGATATCCCAAGGAAATAAAAGGATATTACTTCTATAATCCCACACATGGCAAGGTGTTTGTTGCCAAGACTGGTGTATTTCTAGAAAGGGAATTTATTTGTAGAAATACTAGTGGGAGTGAAGTCGATCTTGAAGAAGTTCAAGATACTAGCACTAACACCTTTATGGAAATTGAACAGGTACCACAAGATGTTGCGGATCGGGATCTTGTTACACCACAAGAAGTTGTGGAACAAAAACCTGTTCAAGTAGCACAAGCATTACGCTGATATGATAGGATTCATCGTCAACCTGAAAGATATTCTTTTCTCTTGTCTGACCATGGTGATGTAGAGCTTATTGGTCTTGATGAGCCTACATCTTATCAGGAAACTGTACAGGGCCCAGATTCTCAGAAATAGCTAGAGGTCATGAGATCCGAAATGGAATCCATGTACACTAACCAAGTATGAACTTTGGTTGATCCACCTGAAGAGATCAAACCCATTGGGTGTATGTGGGTCTTCAAGGTGAAGACTGACATGGATGGAAATAAGCATACCTATAAAGGTAGATTGGTGGCTAAAGGATTCAAGCAGATTTATGGTATAGACTATGATGAAACCTTTTCACCAGTTACGATGCTCAAGTCCATTCGGATCATGCTTGCTATTGCTGCTTACTATGATTATGAGATCTGGCAGATGGATGTCAAAACCACATTTCTTAACGAAAATCTACTCGAGGATGTGTACATAACACAATCTGAGGGTTTTGTAGATCCAGAGCATGCTGGAAAGGTTTGTAAGTTACAAAGATCCATTTATGGATTGAAGCAAGCTTTTAGAAGCTGGAATCTTCGATTCGATGATGCGATCAAAACGTTTGGTTTCATTAAGAATGAAGATGAACCTTGTGTATACAAGAAGGTTAGTGGGAGCACAGTCATCTTTCTCATATTGTATGTAGATGACATACTACTCATTGAAAATGATATCCCTACTCTTCAGTCAGTGAAGACTTGGCTTGGGAATTATTTTTCAATGAAAGACTTAGGTGAAGCAGCCTATATTTTAGGCCTTAAGATCTATAGAGATAGATCTAAGAGATTGCTTGGTCTAAGCCAGAGTACGTACATTGACAAGGTGCTTAAACATTTTGCCATGGAGAATTCCAAGAAGGGATTCCTGCCTATGTCACATGGTGTGAGTCTTTCGAAGACTCAATGTCCCTCTTCTAAGGTAGAAAGGGACTGCATGGATCAGATCCCTTATGCATCTGCTATAGGGTCGATCATGTACGTCATGCTTTGTACTTACCCAGATGTCTCGTATGCGTTAAGCATGATGAGCAGATACCAATCAGATCCAGGTGAAGGTCACTGGATAGCAGTCAAGAATATTCTTAAGTACTTGAGAAAGACCCAAGATTATTTCTTGATATTTGGAGGCGATGAAGAGCTTGTTGTAAAGGGTTACACCGATGCTAGCTTCTAAACTGATAAGGATGATTACAGATCGCAATCAGGGTATGTATTTTGTTTAAATGGTGGTGCTATGAGCTAGAAGAGTTCGAAGCAGGACATAGTTGCTGATTCTACAATAGAAGCCGAGTACATTGCTACATCAGTTGCAGCAAAGGAGGCTGTTTGGATTAGGAAGTTCATTACAGAGCTTGGTGTTGTTCCTAGTGTAGCAAACCCAATAAACCTCTATTGTGATAACAATGGGGCTATTGCACATGCTAAAGAACCTCGCTCTCATCAGAGATCCAAACACATACTCATGCATTTCCATCTCATTCGAGAGATCATCGATAGAGGCGATGTAAGGATATGTAGAGTCCCAACTGATGCTAACATTGCTGATCCTTTGACCAAAGCTTTGGCACAGGGAAAGCATGATGGTCACACTAGGTCAATGGGTATTCGATACCTCAGTGATTGGCACTAGTGCTAGTGGATTGTTAGTATTAGCCCTATTACCAATTATGAGATGATTGTAGAGGGCTCATTTTGTATCATATATCACTATTAATTAAGAGGCAAATGTTATGGTTATTATATTTATTGCAGTTCAGTGCCGATTGAATAAATATAATAATGTCCTTGGGTAGTAGGTTCTTATCTACAATAATCAATTGGTTGAATTGATAGTGAGATATTGTAGAGAACACTACTCTTAACTATTCCTAGTCGAGCATTAATATACAAGGACAATATTAATGCGTTAAGACTAGCATGTAGGTCAACGGATGACTTGATCTCACAAGTCATGGATATGAGATATCAGGTTAATATATGAGTATATATTAGAGAATATATACTGAATGACCCGCTATGAGAATGTTTCATGGATCGTCATATGAGTGTCATAAACATTCTCATGTGACTATTGGTATGAATAGTCCTTAGACCTGAAGTCACTACGGTTCCCTACATAAGGAGTTGTATACTTTGGTATTGTCAAACGTCACCCGTAACAGGGTGGACTATAAAGTCGATCACTGGGTATGTAATAAATTATGCGTAGGGATGTGAGTGATGTAGATGAGATATATCCCTTACATATAACGGAAGTGATATTTGTGGGCCCCTTGATTAGTAGGACACAAGAAAGCATGGTCATGCGTAAATGAGTCAATATGAGATATTGAGTTTATTTGATTGAGTGTGTCTACTTGGAGATCAAGAAACACAAAGTTTGATAAGAGGATGACACGGTCTATGCCTCATTGATCAATCTAGATATCAAGGATAGAGGGACCAAGTCATACAATATGATAGCCACGGAAAGGTTAGGTCGGATCACGACTTTCTCGTTACTTGAGTAGCAATGATGCCTTGCTAGATGTCACTCATTGTTTATGTATCACAAATATTGATTTGGATACATTGCCAACGTTATGAAAGCCTACAGGGTCACACACAAAGAATAAGTAGATATGGAGATAGGTATTTTAGTTTGACTAAAATACAAAGGATATTAAGAATAATGGGTAAATCCAAAGTGTTGGTGTCATCTTAGTGGTGATTGGCACTAGTGCTAGTGGGAGATTGTTAGTAATTAGCCCTAAGAGCCAATCATGAGATGATTAGGCTTTTTGGATTAATCATTGAGTTAGACTCGAATGAACCCACTCATTGGATTAAGTGTAATCCGAATTAGACTCATTGAGTTAGACTCAAATAGATCCAATTGTTGGATTGAGTCGAATTGCATGGGAATCAATGGGTTAGACTCATTGGGTGAACTTGAGTTCACCAAGGAAGTTGAATGGTCAAAATTCAACCATTGGATTGAATGGTTGATTTTGAGCCATTGGATTAGAAGATGAAAGGGTGGAGACTCTTGGTATTCCATGGGATGACTGTAAATATCATTTGGATGATATTTTTCATAAGATTTGATCACTTGAGAAGGTGAAAGGTCTCTTTTGCTTCTTCTTCTTCCTCCTTCCCATCTTGGCAGAAACACACTTGTAGGTTGCTAGCACAACCTTGTGTGTTCTTCTCTATCTTGTTGAGTTTGTGAGACAAACGAAGGCAAGGCTTGTTCGTGTGGATACTGTAGAGGCGCGAACGCTTGATCGTGATGTGATCCGAGCTGTCGGGAAATGATGAGCACGCTTCAAAGGTATAACTCTATCATATCTTTAGATCTAACTTAGTATAAGATTAAGTTTCCCTTCGCATGGATCTTCTGGAGGAAATAGGTTTTTTCGCTGCGCATTTGCGTGTTTAAGCAACCTATTCCCTTATAGTGGTATCAAAGCAAAGTTGCGAAGGGATATGCTAAGTTATTAGAATTTTTATATATGATATAGAAATTGCATGATAGGGTTTTCTATGATTGGTAAAATTATGAGTTTCGGTCACACTTGACTCTCGGCCAGATTATGGGTCTCGGCCAGACTATGAGTCTTGGCTAGATTCGGAGTTTTAGTCAAATCTTGAGTCATGACCGAAAGTTGGTGTGTGACCAACTCGGCCAAATCTTGACTCTTGACAGAAAGTTGGTGTGTGACCAACAAGGTCTCGGATAGAGTTGTTTTGTTTGGAACAAAACGAAGTTGGTGTATGACTAACAAAGTCTCGGCTAGAGATGTTTTGTTTAGAACGAAACATAGTTGGTATTGTGGGTAGTGTCTCGGGCATGACAGCAACTCCTAAACGAGAGATTAAAATTAAATATTTCATTTTATAAGTTTCTACAAAAGATTAAGAAAAGATTTGATATCTTTCCTTATTTGTAGATTGTAATGAGATTTTAATTTTAAAGATAAGTTTTCTTTTTGGAAATGATCCACATATTTTAATAGAGAAATTTTAATTTATATATTTCCTTTTATAATCAACCATGAAGGGATAAATTATTAGAGAAATTTTTATTTTCGGAAACAAATTAGGAAGTTTTAATTCTTGTTAAAACTTTCCTTGTTTGGGATTATGAGGTGGCCGACCATATTGTTTTAAGAAAAGGAAATAAGTTTTACTTAATTGAATTTTCCTTTTCATGGCAAAGTAATAAGGAAGTTTTTTATTTAAATTTTTCTTATTTGCCAAGACCAAGGATTATAAAAGAGGGGTAGGGGTGCCTTCATGGCTAAGAACTCTATTCTATTCTCCTCCTCTTTTCCTTGGTGGTGTGGCCGGCCCTTCTAGTTCTCCCTTCTCTTTTTTCTTTCTTCTCCTTGGCCAAAAGTCTTCATCCTTTGGAGCTTGGAAGGTGGTCGGATATTGCTTGGAGAAGAAGGAGAGAAAGGAGGCTTTGTTTCTTGCATCCCTTGGAGCTTGGTGGTGGTGGCCGAACCTCTACATTCTTGGAGGAGTTTTTGGTGGCCGAAACTTGGTGAGGAAGAAGAAGGGCTTGGGTGGTTCTCATCTCGGTAGATTGTTGCCCACACAATGTCCGAGATAAGAAGAGGAATACGGCAGAAGATCAAGAGGTCGTTGCGTACAAAGAAAGGTATAACTAGTAATTTTTTACGCATCATACTAGTTTTTCTTTGTATGAATTCCAAACACAAGAGGCATATGATTCTAGATTTTCGGATTAGATATTCGAAGTTGTGTTTTTTTTTATTTTTTTGATCTTGTGATTCGAATGTTCTTTTTTGTTAAACCTAATGTTATTTTAGGAAATTAAATATTGAATTTCGTTAAGAGGCTTTATCGAGGCAGTGGTGGATGCTCCCATACCCAAGAAGGCCATGTGTCTCGCCATGTTTGACCTGGGAGCCAATTTTTGAAATAAATATTTAATTAAATTTGTAACATAAGTAGATTTGGATCAATAGTGTTAAGTTTCACTTGCGATCCAAGTCTAAACCATTAAGAACAGATAAGTTAAATTTGGAATCAATAATGTTAAGTTCCATTTGCGATTCCGAATTTAATTTCTAAAGAACACAATAGGTTGATAGGAAAGGTTTGACACTTATTCAAAATTTTTGTAGAGTGGAACTGGTACGATCTTCCTAGGACCAACCAACAATTGATATCAGAGCTAGGGTTTGCCTCTGTGTGTTTGATTTTCAGTTTAATTATGCACATGTCATACATAATTTAGGCAGGATAATAGTAGGATGTGCTAACTCTGTGGTTGCAGGCTCCAACTATTATGGCTTATAGATATTGTGTGTGATTGGACCCTTGGACATGTCAAGGACATTTTATTATATGTGCATGATTGTATGTAACTAATATAGCAGGAGCTATATTAGCCCTAGAATTTTACATTTATGTTCGATCTAGACTTGATTTACATTCCCTTGTGGAATATAGTATCGATGTATGTAAAATTTTATTTTTTATGTCGCGGATCGTATCCTTGCGAGGCGTGGTGCAATTGGAGGACCAGAGGTGCAACGGAAAAGGAAGCTCGATGGACCTGATGGCATAAACCCTAGGGTTGGCAGAATGCAAAGGATAGTGATGGAAAAAGCCATAATAGTTGGAAAATTGATTTCCATATTTATTGCTTTTATTTACTGTTATGTGTGTGGTGTGTGCTTGCTAGGTTAAAAAATTCCTCACCTTAAATAACTAAGTGGAAGAGGGATTTTTAAATAAATTCCACAGTCTCCATTACTGGTTTGTAAGTGATGCAAACAAACTTGCGCGTTGGCTTTAAGTGCATTCCTCCATATCGGATGAGTTTGTTTGTGGATCACTAGATCAAACTTCCATTTTGGATGACTATAGAAATTAATTAGGAGCGTGTGATCTTCCCCATCGGAAGGGGCACAATCTTAATTAATGGACTAAGTGTCAAGTAATAGTATACACTTAGGCACATCTAATAGTATCCTCCCCATCGGAGTCACTGCTATTATTTGTGTGACAGAAGGAAAACCAACTATTAATTTGTCATAAAGATAGGTTGACAAGAAAATAAAATTAAAAACCCCTCTTATAAATGTTTGGATTTGTATACGTCCACACTATCGTGGCATGCAAAATTCACGGTGTTTGAGAAAATTTTATTTGTCATAAAGATAGATTGACAAGGTTATTAATGGGTAAAACCCTCCTCTTACAAATGTTTGATTTTGTATACGTCCACACTATCGTGGCATGCAAAATTCACGGTGTTTGAGGTGTTGGTAAATTTAAATAATATTGTTTTGAGGAATCAATATTATTTTAAATTCAAAGTTTTGACCAAATATTTGATCAAAGATAGACCAACTATTAATTTTATTTGTCATAAAGTTAGGTCGACAAGATAATAAAATTAATGGATAAAATCTCCTCTTTGGTTTTGTATACGTCCACACTATCATGGCATATAAAATTCACGGGGATTTTAAGGTGTTGGTCTTGACCAAATATTTTTGTGATTCTTAGGATTTCAAATGTTTGTCAATCCCCTAGTTGTTATACTATAGAATAGACTTAGTAGTCCCAATTAAGATTAGAAATAAACCTTGGACATTAAGATGGACTGTCCTTTCAGAACTAAAAACAATATAGGTGTATTTTATTCATTAGTTGTTGAAACATATTTAGCGGTATTATCTACCAGTACATGGTGTGTAGATACGGGAGCCATTAATTATGTCTGCAATTCATTGCAGGGTTCCAGGAAACCCGACAACTATATGAAAGGAAAAACACCGTCTACATGGGCACTACTGCAAAAATAGTAGCTGTTACAGTGGGAGATGTTTATCTTCTGATAGGAATAAAATATGAATTTTAAGAAATTATCTTTACATACCAAGTTTAGAAAGAACTAGTTTTCAGTTTCCAAACTATTCAAAGAACTTGATATTCTTCCTCTTTTAATAACAAAGTTGTTATCAAGAAAAAGAGGGAAGTTATCTGTTCTGGTACGTTGGTTGGCAATTTATAAATCCAATAAATCTCACGATGCAACAAATAGAAATTAATAGCATATCTTCTAACTCTAATAAGAGAAAGCAACCTTCGGAAATGAACCAATCATATCTTTGGCATCTAAGGCTAGGTTATATTAACTTGAGTAGGATTCAAAGGATAATAGCCGATGAACTTTTGGGTTCATTAGTAGTGGAAATCTTTTCAACCTGCGAGTCTTACTTGGAAGGAAAAATAACCAAGAAGGTTTTTAAAGGGGTATAGAGCCAAAGACGTGTTGGAATTGGTTCATTCTGATTTGTGAGGACCTATGACTATCCAGGCAAGAGGTGGTTTCGAATATTTCGTCTCTTTTATAGACGACTATTCGAGATACGGGTATATTTACTTGATGCACCGCAAGTCTAAATACTTTGATAAGTTCAAAGATTACAGGGTTAATGCGGAGAAACGTCAAGGTAAAAGTATCAAGACACTGCGATGAGATCATAGTGGCAAGTACCTCTTAGGAGAGTTTAGCAGACATTTATCAGAAGTCGGGATTCAATCCCAACTGACTGTACCTGGTACACCCCAACAGAATGATGTAGTAGAACGAAGGAATATGACTCTTATAGAAATAGTTGGATTAATGATTAGTTATTCAGAATTACCAAATTCATTTTAAGGATATACTCTGGAACCGGAAGTGAACCTATTACCTTTTAAAGTCAGAACCCTCTACTCCCATAGAATTGTAGAATGAGTGTAAGCCTTATCTAAAACATATTCAGATTTGGGGTAGTCCAGCACATGTGGTGAAGGGAGATACTGATAAGTTGGACAGGAGTTCACTTGTTTGTGGGTTATCCTAGAGAAATGAAAGGAGGTTTATAGTCCTTTAAAAATCAGAAGGTCATTTTTAGCACCAATGCCCGATTTTTAGAAAAGGACTATATAATGAACCACATGCCCATAAGTAAATTTGTTCTTAAGGAAATAATAAAGGACACGTCTAATCTAGTACCATCTTTATAAGATGAGATATCACAAAAAATTGCAACGCGTATCACAAATGATACACAATTGGACAAAGTACCTCGTCATAGTGGGAGGGTTGTTAGGCAACCTAAAAGATTCATGTTTTGGGAGAGCTTTTGGACTTGATCCCTGGTGAATATGAACCTGATTCCCGGACATATAATGGAGCACTCGAAGATAAAGATGCAGCATCTTAGCAAAGAGCAATGAATACTGAGCTTATAGAACCACCAAATGGTGTAAAAGCCATTGGTGAAAATAAGTCTACAATAGAAAAAGAGGGATAGACGAGAAGGTGGAAACTTCCAAAGCAAGTCTTGTTGAAAAAGGGAAACCTTTTACCAGTAGCCATGCTTAAGTCTATCCGGATTCTTGTATCTATTGTTGCTCATATTGATTATGAGATTTGGCAAATGGATGTCAAGACAACTTTCCTTAATGAAAGTCTTGAAGAAAGCATCCATATGAAACAACCAGAAAAGTTCATTGCGAAGGGCAAAGAGCATCTAGTATGTAAGCTTAATCGGTCTATATATGGACTGAAGAAAAGCTTCAAGGTCTTGGAACATCCGATTTAATGAAGTAATCCAGACCTATGGATTTATTCAGTGTCCGGATGAGTCTTATGTATATAAGAAGTGTGATGGAAACGTGGTGATATTTCTTGTACTATACGTAGATGACATATTTGGTAGTTGGAAACAATATCAAAGTGTTGTCGGAAGTAAGGGTATGGTTGTCCAAACAATTCTATAAGAAGGACTTGGGAGAATGCAAATATTCTTGGGATCAAAGTAATAAGGGATCGCAAGAAAAGAATATTATGATTATCCCAAGCTTCATATATCGATATGATCCTAGCTCGTTTTAGCATGCAAGACTCTAAGAAAGGTTTTCTACCTTTTAGACATAGAGTAACTTTATCTAAAGAGATGTCTCTGAAGACATCAAAGGAGATAGAGGACATGAAGACAGTTCCTTATGCTACGGCTGTCGGAAGCCTAATGTATGCAATGCTGTGTACGAGACCGGATATCTGTTTTGCCATAGGTATGGTTAAACAGATATCAAAGTAACCCCGGACAAGGATATTGGACTGCTGTAATGCATATATTGAAGTACCTAAGAGGGACTAAAGATTATATGCTAGCTTACAAAGTAGATGATTTGCTCCCTGTGGGTTACATGGATTTTGACTTCTAATTAGATAGGGACAATAGTAAATTGACCTCGGGGTTTTGTGTTTACTTTAGGAGATGAAGCCATAACAATGGAGGAGTATTAAGCATAGGTGCTTTTCCGGACTCCACCATAGAAGCTGAGTATGTGGCAGCCTCTGAGGCAGCCATAGAAGTTATATGGCTCAGAAACTTCATAATGGACTTAGACATGATTTCTGGTTTGCCCAAAAATTATTACAATTTATTTTAATAATAGTGGTGCAGTAGCAAACTCAAAGAAACCATAAGTCCATAAGGCAAGTAAACACAATAGAGCACAAGTACCACCCAATACGAGACATCGTATAACGAGGAGAAGTTGTTGCCGCCTAGATTACATCAGGTGATAACCTGGGAGATCCTTTCACTAAGGCCCTTAAGGCAAGAGCTTTTGATGTACATGTTGAAGGGATGAGAATCAGATGTATGGCAGGATATATGGCAACATAGTTTATTAGTATAAGTGGGAGATTGTTGGAATGTATACTAAAAGCTTAGCTTTTATATAAACATTTACTTAGAAATAAGAATTATATTGGTCAATATCTATATTTATATGTTAAATATAGTTGTTCAATTAATTTATATTGTAGATAACATCGTGTGTGGTGTCATATACAGAAGATTATGTTATCGGTTCTTTATGAATTATAAATAGTAGTTCACGACTAAGATGGAAAGGATCAAACCATTGAAATAGTCATAGTGTAATTATGTATTAGTTTATCTTGACTAATAAATTACATTAGTACACTTTAAGTTTATTGAGTAGGACCATTTAAGGTAAATTCTTTTTATACTGACTTAATAAAAGAATAAGAACTTAGTTATTATGGAAGTGTGTGATCTTATTCCTAATATAATAACAAGCACATATATTTAGTATTTATTTCTTTGACTTATCAAAGGGTGTGATATAGCTCGATAAATCAATATGCCTGATAAGTTGGGAAATTATATTACTTATAGTGTGTGTTGTTAATTATAGAAGGAAACTTTGTCCTAGTAATCTAGGTTGATAATGTCCCCAAGAGGAGCTCATAAGGATTGTCATGTTAAACCCTGCAGGTGGACTTAGTCCGACATGACGATAAGGTTGAGTGGTACTACTCTTCGACTAAGAAGTTAATTAAAGTGAGTTGACAGTAACTCATTTAACTAGTGGACATTCGACATCTTAAACACAGGGAGATTAACACACTCATAATAAGAAGGAGCCCAAAACATAATTTGGGATTGGTGTGGTAGTTCAATAATAATTCTTTAGTGGTATGAATTATTATTGATGAAATTAAGTTGGGTGTTCGGGGCGAACACAGGAAGCTTAATTTCATTGGGAGACCAAAACCAATTTCTCCTCTCGGTCCCTATCGTAGCCTCTTATTTATAAAGTATTATACCCACCTATACCCACCTTTATACTCATCCTAATGGGGCCAGCCAAGCTAGCTTGGAACCCAAGCTAGGGGCCGGCCAAGATCAATAGGATGAGCCAAGTAGGTGGCCGACCAATACTTGGAGCCCAAGCATGGTGTGGTCGACCCTAAGAAAATTAAAAGGATTTTTATTTTGAAAATTTTCTTATGTGGATTCCTGGTATTTAAAAGAGATTAAAATTTAAATCTTTCCTTTTATAGCTTTCTACAAAAGATTGAGAAAAGATTTGATATCTTTCCTTATTTGTAGATTGAAAGAAAGATTTTAATTTTGATAAAACTTTCCTTTTTTGTAACCACGTTCATAATTTAAAAAGAGAGTTTAAAATTAAATATTTCTTATTATAAGTTTCTACAAAAGATTAAGAAAAGATTTGATATCTTTCCTTATTTGTAGATTGTAAGAAGATTTTAATTTTAAAGATAACTTTCCTTTTTGAAAATCATCCACATGTTTTAATAGAGAAATTTTAATTTATATATTTTCTTTTATAATCAACCATGAAGGGGTAAATTGTTAGAGAAATTTTTATTTCCGGAAACAAATTAGGAAGTTTTAATTCTTGTTAAAACTTTCTTTGTTTGGGATTATGAGGTGGCCAGCCATATTGTTTTAAGAAAAGGAAATAAGTTTTAATTAATTGAATTTTCCTTTTCATGACAAAGTAATAAGGAAGTTTTTTATTTAAATTTTTCTTATTTGCCAAGACCAAGGATTATAAAAGAGGGGACAGGGGTGCCTTCATGGCTAAGAAATCTATTCTATTCTCCTCCTCTTTTCCTTGATGGTGTGGTCTGTCCTTCTAGTTCTCCCTTCTCTTTTTTCTTTCTTCTCCTTGGCCGAAACTCTTCATCCTTTGGAGCTTTGAAGGTGGCCGGATATTGCTTGGAGAAGAAGGAGAGAAAGGAGGCTTTGTTTCTTGCATCCCTTGGAGCTTGGTGGTGGTGACCGAACCTCTACATCCTTAGAGGAGTTTTTGGTGGCCGAAACTTAGTGAGGAAGAAGAAGGGATTGAGTGGTTCTCATCTCGGTAGATCGTTGCCCACACAACGTCCGAGATAAGAAGAGAAATACGACAGAAGATCAAGAGGTCGTTGCGTACAAAGAAAGGTATAACTAGTAATTATTTTTCACATCATACTAGTTTTTCTTTGTATGAATTCCAAACACAAGAGACATATGATTCTAGATTTTCGGATTAGATATTCGAAGTTGTGTTTTTTTTTATTTTTTCAATCTTGTGATTCGATTGTTCTTTTTGGTTAAACCTAATGTTATTTTAGGGTATTAAATATTGAATTTCATTAAGAGACTTTGTCGAGGCAGTGGTGGATGCTCCCATACCCATGAAGGTCATGTGCTTCGCCATGTTTGACCTGGGAGCCAATTTTCGAAATAAATATTTAATTAAATTTGTAACATAGGTAGATTTGGATCAATAGTATTAAGTTCCGCTTGCGATCCAAGTCTAAACCATTAAGAACAGATAAGTTAAATTTGGAATCAATAATGTTAAGTTCCGTTTGCGATCCCGAATTTAATTTCTAGAGAACACAATAGGTTGTTAGGAAAGGTTCGACACTTGTACAAAATTTTTGTACAGTGGAACCGGTACGATCTTCCTAGGACCAACCAACAGTTTCGCAGTTGACACTCCCTGTGGTCCAGAATTTATACCGAAACCTCCTCGTAGGTAACGTCAGGCTGAATGAGAACCGACATATCTGACAGAACATGTGCTGGGTCGGATTACGTATCTCCTCAACATGGACACATGGAATACATCATGAATGTCTGCCAGAGATGTTGGTAGCTCTAAATGGTAAGCTACCGCTCCAACCCTCTCCAAGATTTGGAAAGACCCAATGTATCGTGGAGCTAGCTTACCTCGAAGGTCAAATATCTTTACCCCTTTCATGGGTGAGACTCTCAGAAATACATGGTCACTAGTAGAGAACTCCAGGGGTCTCCGTCTCCGATCAGCATAACTCTTCTGACGGTCCTGCGCCTCGGACATCCTTCGTCTGATAGTGCGAACCAACTCTACCTCCTCTTGAGCTCTCTGAGGTCCTAGCAGCTGGGCCTCCCCAACCTTCTCCCAGAGGGTGGGTATCTGACAAGGCCAACAATACAATGCTTCAAACGGTGCCATCTGGATAGCCGAATGATAGCTGTTATTGTAAACGAACTCTACTAATAGCAGGTGGTCCTCCCAACTGTCTCCAAAATCCATAACGCAAGACCTCAGCAAGTCCTCTAATGTTTGGATGGTCCACTCTGACTGTCTATCTGTCTGCGGATGGACTGCTGTACTGAAACGGAGTTGTGTGCCGAAAGCTTGCTACAGACTCTGCTAGAACCAGGACGTGAACCTTGGGTCTCTATCTAATATAATTCTCAAAGGAACACCATGCAATCTGATGATCTCCCGACAATATAGCTCTGCCAATCGATCCAGAGATTCGGTCTTCCGAATTGCTAAGAAGTGCACGGATTTGGTTAATCGGTCAACAATTACCCAAATCGCGTCATGGCTTCATCATGCCCTAGGCAATCCCATCATAAAATCCATAGTGATGCGCTCCCATTTCCACTCCGGAATAGGAATCCTCTGAAGTAATCTGAGAGGTCTCTGGTGCTCAGCCTTTACCTGCTGACAGACTAGACATCTAGCTACAACCTCTGCGATGTTTTTTTTTCATGTCGTTCCATCAATAGGAACGCCTCAATCTCGATACATGCGGGTTTTACCTGGGTGGATAGCGAATTGAGAGCGATGAGCCTCCTGAAGTAACGCCTCCATAACCAGGTGAGATTGATGTATACATAATCTACCTTAGAAATAAATAATACCCTCGTCATCTCGGGTGAACTCCGTCTGTTGTCCGAAAGCTATCTGGCTGCCAATGGACTGTAAGCGTTGATCACCGACCTGGGCCTCTCGAATCCTCGTCCGGATAGATGACTAAGCAACCATGATAATAAGGATACCCTGCTCTGTCTATCTCTGCACCTCAACCCAACTCGGAGAACACCTGAATCAAGTCCGTGACTAAAACTCGATAGTGAGCTAAAGTCCCTCTGGACTTCCGGCTAAGTGTATCTACAACTACATTAGTTTTCCCCGGGTGGTAGCTAATGGTACAATCATAATCTTTCAGAAACTCCATCCATCTCCTCTGTCGGAGATTGAGTTCCTTCTGGATGTAAAGATATTTGAGACTCTTATGATCAGTGAGAATCTCAAATATAATACCATAGAGATGATGCCGCCAAATCTTCAAAGAAAAGATAATGGCGACCATCTCCAGATCATGTACTAGGTAGTTTTTCTCATGATTCTTCAACTGACGAGAAGCATAGGAGACTATCCTGTCGTACTGTATCAAAACAGCACCCAGACCCTATAGAGAAACGTCGGTGTATAATACGAATCCGTCCTCTCTAGAGAGCAAAACTAGAACTAACGCCGACACTAATCTCTGCTTCAGCTCCTGAAAACTGGTCTCACAATTATTGTAAGGACCCACGAGCGAAATTAACAAATTTATTTATAAAATTGTCTAAGGTCACACAAGCGCTAGTCAAGAAGTAACTTATAAAATATTCTACGAATTTTAGAAAATTTTTAAGGGTGCAAATAAATTTAAATGACATATTTTAAGGGGAAAGAACGGTTAAAATTGATGGCCACATATGATACCATATTAAGCAAGGAACTTTTGGGTCTTAATTACCCTAGGTAGGTTAGGTAATCTGTTTATAACTCAAAACTCGCTATCCACTGTTGCCTTAAAAAAACGCCGATTCCCCTTTTCTGCTCGCGATCGCCGCCTCTCCTTCGCCGCAGTCACTCCAGGAAATCGGCGGAGCACTTCACCAACAGTTCGAGCCAGACCAAGCCTCACACACTGCTGCTGGATCTGCGGAGAACATCTGGATTGGAGTGGGAGGAACCGACGGTGCGGGAGCCGTGGCGAGGATTCCGGCGGAGGTGCAAGGAACGAGAGGCAAGTACCTATCCTTATGATTGGGCGAGATCTGTAAGGTATAGGGTAGGAACATGGAAGTTGTGAAATGATCATCTATGTGCGTGGATTGGTGGTATGGTTTTTGTTTGCTTTTCCCCTGTAGGATTGCGTCGGGTTGATGTTCCGATGAGATTTTTGTTTGATTCACAGTGTTTTTGGGTTTGTTTTGCTAGCCCAATCCATGATAATGGAGTTTGATTTCCTCGGCGTGTTCCTCTCGTGGTCTTATTGGTGTTCGATGGACTGATATCGAGTGTAGATACGGTTTCCTCTGTGTTGATGAGGTTTCGGGTTTTCTGCATGACACTTGTTTGTTTAATTGCATGACTAAGATGTCAATTGGTGGTTTGAGCTATGTTTCAAGTTTGTTTCGATTTCGGTTTCGTTTTTGAAGTTCCTGTGAGCTTTCTGATTCGATTGAGGGTGATGTTCTTGTTTGGTGATAGAGCTTTGTTTTTGTTGGAATCAGTTTTATTTGTGGAGGTACTGGTTGTATGCAATGGTATCTGTTCTCGGTGTTGCACGACTTGGGTTCGCTTGAGTCCTTGTTTTTACTGGAGTCTTGATTTGTTGGAAGGCGAAGCTCAGACTTCTCCGTGGTTTTGAAATCACTGATCGAACTTGTTTTGGAGCAATAAAGTAGTACTAGAGTCTCACCGTGTGGTTTTGGTGTGGAGTTAATTGCAAGAACGTTTTATTTTCTGGTAAGCGGTGAATTCTGTATTCAATTTGATGTTATCTTGTCACTGTGTATGGCTGAAGTTTTGTCGATATGTTTTTCGTTTAGCTGTGGATTTTGGGAATTTAACTGGGGGACTGTAACTTGAGTCGTTTGTGGATTCATTGCCTTTGGGCATTTTAGATTTTGGTCAGAAGTGGTTTGAATTGAGCTTTGTTTGGTGGTGATCTTGGTTTCTTAATTGAGTCAGATGTGAGTTTGTGAATAAACCCAGTTGCTGTGAATTGTAATTAGAATCGGTTTTGCATACTCTTCCTCGCAAGTATTGATTTAGTTACTATATGCGGTTTTGTCATCTGTTTTTGTGTTGCATGGTCTGCTGTTAAATGATGAGGCCTTTAAATCCTTTAAAATGAAGCATAATGAGGAGATGATTAAAGGTAAGTTCCTTAAGCATAGGTTCTATACTGGAAATGTTCATGTTTAATTGCAAGTATGGTGGATAGATTAAGTTCATTATTTATGGCTTTATGAGTAGATTGAGCTATAGAAAATAGTATAAAATAGATTGGTTATTTTTCTTATGTAGCTAATTGGATGAGTATGAGCATATGTGGTGACAATACGGGTTGGGTGACTCGAGATGAGCTCCGGGGAGGGTCCTTCCAAACATGACTGATACTGTAATTTATGACTGTTACTGTAATTTATTGTTAGCTTCGGCTATATGATTGCATGTTCTCTAGGAGGTACCTCTAGGTTCATGGGACTGTTGACTGGCTCTAATTGTGGTTACCGGATATGTGACATATTCACCTTATTAGCTACGTAGGATCTTAGTGCACAGTTTATCTTTCTTTGCTATACTGTAATTGGGTTATGCTTTCTTATGATTTGGTGTCTAGTTGCTATTTCTATTACCTCATGGATGTCCTTTTATTCATAATGGATTGTGCTTGCTGGGTCGTAGACTCATGATGTCTACATTACAGGTGAGGATGATTCTCAGGATATGACGGAAGGTCATTGGATGGAGTAGACGAGGAAGCGAGATAGAGGCGCGACACACTGTCCAAGCGATTAACTTGGAGTGCTGAGTCTTTTATTGTACGAGGAGTTGTTTTGGTGTGCCCTCCTTTCGTTAATGTTTTGTTAGTAATGAAACTGGTTACATTGGATATGATGGTTCGTCATGATGGATTTTTTTTTTATTCCGGATATATAATACAGTAAAGGATTAGTGGAATGCTCCTAGTTGATTATGGATATATATATATATATATCTTGAAGGGATAATTTAGGGATGTTTCAGTTGGTATCAGTATAGTCACTCCTAAAGGACAGTGTGCGCACGCCACCTCGTTAGAACTCGGCTACTTCTGCCTTCAAGTCGGTAAGATTTAAATTTATAATCATAAATTTAGCTATGTTCATGTATATACTTGAGATAATGGAGCAGATCAATCTTAATAATACAAACTAGTTTTAGGATATACTGAGTTGAGCAGGATACTTAATATTTAGGTAACTTGTCCAATATAACCCACTAACTAGATAAACCGAACCACTGCTTGATAATGCCTAAGTCAAAACCAGTAGTTGTGCACTCACACAAACCTCATAAACCCTGTAATTAGTAACTTCATAGATGAGACTGCATTAGCGCCTCATAATCTTTTAAATTTGACATCCTTGTCAAAGCTTTGTATCACTGGTCAATGGCATTAGAGATTCAGGATAGTAGTGGTTTTACAATTGTAGATTGTCCTTTCTTATGGAACACCTCCAAGCCTAGTATTAAATTATCATTATAATAGGAACTAGCATGATAGAAAAGTTTTCTACCTACAATGCTACGCCCAAATTGGTGGTAGTTCATTCGTTGAAGTTTTGTATGTCCTTTGAAAATATTTAAGGCTCGGCGGTACTATTATGGCATCTTGTTCATTAAAAAGTTGTTGGTGAGTAAAAGAATTATTGTTTAGCATAGCCTGGTCCTTGTACTTTATGCCAACTGCTTATGTTAGCTACAAATAAAATATACCCATTTATTCTTTTGGTTACATGTTCTATTTTGGTCTCAGAAACTGACTTCCATAAAATTCGTTCTAGTTGGGATTCAAACATGGTTCTGAAGTAATGTGCCAAGCTACATTGTATAAATTCTGGACTTAACCTGGAAACGTGCTATGTAGAATTTTGAGTTTTAGACTTATTACAAAGTCTTGCATACCTATATCTATGTTGTGAGTACTGGTGGTTCTATTTTTTTTTTCGATTTCATGTTACGATATTGTGCTTCTATTAAGGTCTCTGTAGTTAAACCTAGTTTACTGTAAGAAGTTAACTATCTGATTTCTTTGAAAGACTTTGTCTAGGAAGTGGTGGATGATCCCATGCCCAAGAAGGCCTAGTGCATCGCCATTTTTAACCTGGAAGCCAATTTTTGAAATAGATATTTAAATAACTTCTGTAATATGGTTTAACTTATGAAGAACACATCGGTTAAACTTGGAGTAAAAATGTTAAGTATCGTTTCCAATCTAAGTTTAACTTCTAAAGGATAATTTGGATTAATAATGTTAAGTATAATTTGCAATCTAAATTTAATTTGAGTAAAGTGCATGGGTAGCTAGGATAGTTCTATGCTTGTACAAATTTTTTTACAGGGGAACTAGAACGGTATTCCAAGTAGCAACCAACAATTGGTATTAGAGCTAGGTTTATGCCTCTGTGTTTGGTTTTTAATTTAATTATGCACATGTCATATATATATTAGGCATGAAAATAATAGGATGTGCAAATAGATTAACTCTGTGGTTGCAGGCTCCAACTATTATGGCTTATTATGATTATGTGTGATTGGACCCTCGGACATGTCAAGGGCATTTTATGTGTGTGCATGATTGTATTTATTAAATACAACAGGAGCTGGATTAGTTTTAAGATTTTACATTTTGTTCGATCTAAACTTTATGTGCATCCCTTTGTGGAATATAGGATCGATATATGTAAAATTTTATTTTTGCCACGGATCGTATCCTTGGGAGGCGTGGTGCTATTTGAGGACCAGAGGCGCAGCGGAAAAGGAAGCTCGATGGATGCGACGATATGAGCCCTAGGGCTGGTGGCTAGGTTTGACGACTGCTAGGCCTGGTGGCACATGGAGGACAGTGATGGAAGAGGCTATAATAGTTGGAAAATTATTTTTCCATATTTATTGATTTTATTTGCTGTGATGTGTGTGTGTATGTTAAAATCCTCATCTTAAATAACTAAGTGAGAGAGGGATTTTTAATTAAATTCTACGATTTCCATTACTAGTTTGTAAGTGATGCATTCAAACTTACGCGTTGGCTCTGAGTGCCTTCCTCCACATCGGATGAGTTTGTTTGCGGATCACTAGATCAAACTTCCTTAATGGATGATTATGTAGGACCATTGTGGCCGGCTAGAAGGGGGGCTGAATAGCCCTAAAAAATAAAAACAAAAACACCCTTCTCGAACTTTCAACAAAACACTTGCAAAAAATAAATTGAACAAAAAATAAAGAAAGGAAGAGACAAAAGGATTTATTTGGTTACAACCAAGGAGGTTGTTAATCCAAGGAACGTCGCACTAGTATCTCTTTCGGGCGGAGAAGCCTTTTACAGCAGTGAAAGCGCAAAACAAAAAATCTAATCTAAAACTGAAGTGTATAAGCGTTGGAAATGAATTGATCTGAGTTGTTGAAAAGCTTCTGGACCAAGGCTATATTTATAGCCTTGGTCGGGGCGCCTGGAAGGGTTTCGGGCACCCTGGGGGGGGATAAAATTTTATCCCCCAACGTTCAGATCGCGAAAGACTCGATCTGGTCAAAGATGGAATTTTGGGTGCCCCGGTACGTTCCAGGCACCTCGATACGTTCCGAGCGCCCCGGAGGGGTCCAGGCGCCCCGATTAGCTCCGCGCACCCTGGACCCAAAAGTCAACTCTGATTGTCTTTTTCAGTCTGGGTCCTCTGCTCCAGCTCTGGTCGCCTCGGTCCGGGTCTTCAACTTCGGATCCGCTTGCTTGGGTGATCTCAGTCATCCGGAAAAGGGCTCACCCGAACCCAACTTCCAGTCTTCTCGAGTGGGCTTCCGCTCCTGCTTCTCGTCCCTCGGAATCACCGTGTGTCTCCTTCTCGTCCGCCGGCGTACTCATCCGCAGTCCTCGTCCCTCGGACGCACCGCATGCCGTCCTTCTCGCTAGCAGCGTATCTTGCTCCTCGAGCAGTCTTATGCTCCGGCTTTCGTCCCTCGGAACCACCGCACGCTTCCTTCTCATCCGCCGGTGTACTCTTCGGCAGCGCCTCGTCCCTCGGACGCACCGTGTGCCATCCTTCTCGCTAGCTGCGTCTTCCACTCGACTACCTGTGCTCCTAAGCTCCTGCACACTTAGACACAAGGTTATAAACATACAGGACCTAACTTAACTTGTTGATCACACCAAAACAACCTTGGGGTTCCAACAATCTCCCCCTTTTTGGTGTGAGTAACCCAAGTTAAGCTAGGGTAAAAATAGACATAAAATAAACTTAACTAAAATTGAAATTAAGTGTAAAAAGAAAACAAGTTAAACTTTGGTCTACCTCCTCCTAGACTTATACTTTTCCTTCTCCCCCTTTGATTACATAAAAAATGGGGTTGAAAAAAAATCTATGGGTAAGAACTTAGGAAATTTTGAGATCCTTAAAAAATTTTGTAATAATAAACAGTCTCTGTAAAAATTTTTAAGTAAAATTTTAAGAAAATTTTCTAAGTGAAATTATAAAAAAAACTAACTTAGACAACTTTGTAAAAAAGAAATTTTGAAAAAAAAATAAGTTTTTGTAAAAACTATTTTTGAAAGAAAAAAAATTCTAACTTAAGATTTATTTTTTTAAGTCAAATTTTCTAAGTAAAAATTTCACATAAAAGTATTTTTCTAAGTAGAAAAATATTTTTTAAAAAAATGTTTGAAAAACTTTAAAAGCATTTAATGTTGTGACCGAAAGTTAATTAAATATGTATTTCAATATTTTGGCTTCCAGGTCGTGGCGAGGCACTAGGCCTTCTTGGTTATTGGAGCAATAACCACTTCCTTAGACAAAGCCTCATAGAGAAATTTATTGTTTAATTTTCTCGCTGAAAGCATTAATTTCGTTTAAAATTTAGACTAAGCAAGATTTAGGTATCCAATATAGGTTCCAACTTACTAGATTAACTAAATATTTCTTAGGTACATATTTTCTTGAAATATTCCTAATTTTTCCCTGGTGATATCTATAATACTAATTTAAAATTTTAAATTTTCTAAAATTAGATAAACATGCATTGTTTTTCAAATTATCTACTTGAATTTTCATATCTTTATTTTCTGATTTCAATTTCTCATTTTCTAATTTTGATTTGTCTAATTCTTCTAAGGGACAAGATTTAGCCAAAATTATTTTTAAGTTTTTAATCTCCTTTTCTAATTTGCAACAGTCTTTTGTTAATAGTTTAACAAACTTAAAGAGTTTATCGGGAGGAAGTGATTGTACCTCACTTACCTTGTCGATCTCGTTGTCCGTTTCTCCCCCTGAACTGCTGCTTTCTTCCGACATGGTTTCCCCTTCATCGATGCTCATTTCGGAAGAGCTTGACTTGCAGTCGTCGTCTTGATGACTTGCCATTAGAGCAAGTCTGGAGAATGCCTCGACTTCCGACTCCGACGACGTATCGTCCCACGTCGCCTTTAGGGCCTTCACTTTTGGATAGACTTCTTACCCTTCTCCTTGTCCTTGTTCTTCAGCTTGGGGCAGTTATCCTTGACGTGTCCTTCTTCATCGCAATGGTAGCAGTGTTAGTTAGAGCCCTAGAGCCAATCATTTGATGATTGTATGGACTCATGTATATCATATTCTTGTATATTAATAAAGGCATTTGTTTGGTTATTATACTTATTTGTATTAGTGTCAAATAGACTAAGTATAATAGCGTCCTTGAGTAGAGGGTTCATACCTATATCAAACGATTAGTTGAATCGATAGTGAGATGATATAGGGAACACTACTCTAAATCATTCCTAGTCGAGTATTAGCATTCAGGGACAATGCTAATACAATAAGACTAGCATGTAGGTCAGCTCGATAACTTGATCTCACAAGTCATGGATATAGAGATATCAAGCTGACACATGGGTATGCATTAGAGAATGTATACTGAATGACCCGCCATGAGAAAGTATCATGGATCGTTATATGAGTGTCATATACTTTCTCATGTGGCTATTAGTATGACTATTAGTCCTTAGACCTGAAGTCACCATGGATCCCTACATAAGGAGTTATGTACTTTAGTTTCGTCAAACGTCACCCGTAACTGGGTGGACTATAAAGGCGATTACTGGGTATATAACGAATTATGTAGATGTGAGTGATGTAGATGGAATCTATCCTCCCATATGACGGGAGCGACATCGGTATTCTTGATAGAGTGAGACCACTAAGTGCATGGTCATGCCCAAATGAGTCAACATTAGATGTTGAGCTCATTTGATCGAGTGAGTCTACTTGGAGTTCAAGATTTAGATTGATTAGAGGATGACACGGTCTATGCCTCATATTGATCAATCTAGATGTCTAGGATAGAAGGACACTTGTCATTATTTTGTGAGTAGTCACAATTAGTAGTCACAAGGTGATGTCGGATCTCGACATTCTTGTAACTTGGGTAGTAATGATGTGTTGCTAGATACCGCTCATTACTTATGCTCCTAAATGGGTTTAGGGCATTGCCAACGTTACAAGAACCTATAGGGTCACACACTTAGGACAATTAGGTGGATATTAGGTTCATATGATGAACCAAGAGGATTAGATTCATTTGATGAATCAAATTGGATTAAGAGTAATCCTAATTGGGCTAACTTGAGTTCGACTCAAGTTGATTCATGTATTTAATGAGTCTAATTTAGATTATGACTTATTAAATCAATTTAATTTAATGAATTAGATTCATTATATTAAGTTGGCTCGAATCAAATGGTTGGATTAGATCAACCATGGTAGAGATTGGATCAAGTTGGACTTGACTAGAGAAGGAAGACCAAAGGTCAATTTTGACTTGACCTTTTGCCACCTCATTGGTGAGTTGGCATTAGGTGGACCAATAATTATGTTCCACATCATCATGGGTGCCACCTCATGGAAGTTACAAAGCCACTCTCTTAATGGTTTCATATTAATTGCAATTAATGCAATTAATGTGATTTTTGAAAGTGGCCGGCCACTTGGTTTTTGGGTGAGAAATTCATTTTTCATTCACTTGTGTGCATCTTCTTCCCTCTCCCTCTCCCTCTCAAGCTCTCCCTCTCCCTCTCCTCCCTTGGCCGAACCACATAGGTGCTAGCACACCTTGGTTTTTGGTCATCTCCATCTAGTGCGTCCGTGTGGATACTTCTAGAGGACCGGCGCTTGACGGTCTTGAGATCCGGCATCATTTGGACGAGCGGGAACGCGAAGGGCATCGCATCAAAGGTATAAAGTGTTTTCTTTGTAGATCTACTGTAGATCGTAAAGTTTTTCAAACTCGTACTCGTATTTTCGTTCGGTTTTATCTTGCACGAGATCCGTGGCTTGGGCGATTCGGGGTTTTCGCGACGCGAAAAGCGGTTTTCGCGGCCCGAAGAACCCAACAGTGGTATCAGAGCCACATGCAAGGCTTGTACGAGTTTGATTTTTTGGTTTTATGAAAACTAAAGTTTCTGTAATTTTCTGTAAAATTATGATTTTATAGTTTTTATGGGTAATTTTTCCATAGAAGCGAAGCACAAGTGTCTCGGCACTTGTAGGCTTCGGCTACCGGAAAGATTTTCCCAAAACGGCTTCGTTTTGCCCCAAATCCGTTTGGGACAGCGGGCTTGGGTGCCATTAGATCGCAAAGGAGCAACCCACGATGGTTAGATCGTGGGTAGGGGTACTGCCCCTAACCCCGCAAGGGGATTTGCTCCGCGATTGCACCCGAAATCGCTAAAAACGAACCCGCCGGGAAGATTTTTCCGAAACGGCAATATCTCGGCCCAAATCGTTTTGGGACAGCGGGTTTGGGCGCTGTTGGATCGCAATGGGACCCTCGCGATGGTTAGATCGCGGGTAGGGGCGCTGCCCCTGGCCCCGCAAGGGGATCCGTTCCGCGATTGCGCATTTTACTTGTAATATTGTAAAAATTATTTTAAAATTACAGAAAATAAGAAAATATATAATTTTGAATTATATATTAATTTTGTGATAGTCATGGCCCAAAACCCAATATGATTGGTTGTGTTGTAATTCATAATACGACCTGCGTGGTGATGTGATTGTGTGTGTTGTATTTATTTTATTATTCCCACGGGTCGTGCCTCGTCTTTTATTCTTGTTGTAAATTAGATTTAGACTCGAATGTAACTCGAGTTTCAAATTGTAATGTACAAATTGGAGTGGTGGAGGGTCCACACGAGACGGAGTTCCGAGGCGGGCACGAGCAACACAAGGTGGTCAAAGGGAGGAGCTTGGAGAAGCTGTTGACCCTAGGTTGACCATTCGATCTTCTCATTGGCTTGAGAAGATCGTAGTAGGGCCATGACTAAATCACAAATAGATTAATTAATTAATTATTATGTATCTGATGCATGTTTAATAGTTAATTAATTAATTAGATCCTTAACGATTAGATTAGATCTAAGTCGTGCACATGATGCACCCTTGCGATTAGATTAGATCTAAGTCGTGCACAAGATGCATCCTTCTCGATTAGATTAGATCTAGATCGAACCAACTCTAAATGCCTAACCGTGCCGTGATACCTATCACTACCTCGATCACATGTATTGTTGAATCTGCCAAAGCAGAGCAATACATATTATCTTGGTAGGGTACGGAGGGACAATCTTGGTCCCGTCTATCAACGCATGGGTGAATACAAACTCAATTAGATTGAGTATTCATAGTTACTCGGTTGGATCGAGTCAACTATAGGCATTCTTCCAATAGTTGGAAAGATAGGTCAATATCACATCTATATTAACTCTCGGGCGTATTAGCCAAAGCTAACTCGAGTTTTAATATAAATACGGATATTGATTCTATAAACAAGAGTTGAATAGAGATGTAATTGATAATCGTTACCTACCGATCATACTAAGCCTTGGGCGTATTAGCCAAATCTAACTCAAGGGTTAGTATGATGTGGATCTTGTCCCACAAGAATTATAGAATTCAGTGGGAGCATCATTTAATTAAAAGGCCTAATTAAATTATTTTTAAAGAATATGATATTTATTTCTGCAAATTTTTCTGTTGTAGATAACCATGACGTCGAACACGAATTCCTTCTCCCTACGATCTGTCCTTGAGAAGGACAAGCTCAACGGAGCGAATTTCCTGGACTGGTACAGGAACGTGAGAATAGTTCTCACCCAGGAGCGTAAGCTGTATGTTCTGGAGCAGCCCATTCCGGAGGCTCCTCCTGCCAATGCCCCGCGAGCCGACAAAGATGCTTACAAGAAGCATCAAGACGACGCATTAGATGTGTCCTGTCTAATGCTCGCGACCATGAACTCAGAGCTTCAGAAGCAACATGAGTTGATGGGCGCTTTTGATATGGTTGAGCATCTTCGCCAACTATATCAAGGACAAGCGAGACATGAGAGATTTGAGATCTCGAAGGCACTGTTTCAGATGTCGAACGGGTCTCCTGTAGGTCCTTATGTACTCAAGATGATTGGGTACATAGAGAACCTACAAAGACTGGGTTCCCACTTGGCCAAGAGTTGGTCACTTGATCTTGCAGTCCTGGCCGGATAGCTATAGTCAATTCGTTCTCAACTATAACATGAACGAGATTGACAAGCCACTGCCCGAGCTACTTAGTATGTTACGAACTGCTGAGATTAACCTTAAGAAGGTTAAGCCATTCTGATGGTCCAGAAGCACAAGGGCAAGGGCAAACCCAAAGGTAAGGGAAAGTCCCAAACCAAGGGCAAAGGCAAGGCACTGAAGCCTAAAGGAGGGGTCGCCAAGGATGCTACTGCGGTCAGACCGGGCACTGGAAGAGGAACTGCAAGGTATACTTGGAGGATCTTAAGAAGAAGCGAAGTGAGACTTCCACTTCAGGTATATATGTTATAGAAGTCAATCTATCTATTTCTACATCATGGGTATTAGATACTGGATGTGCTTCTCACATTTGTACTGATGTGCAGGCGCTGAGAAATAGCAGAGCATTGGCAAAGGGCGAGGTGGACCTACGAGTAGGCAATGGAGCACGGGTTGCTGCTGTTGCTATAGGAACTTATCAGCTATCTCTGCCCTCTGGGCTTGTACTAGATTTAGATGATTGTTGTTATGTGCCTGCTCTTACTAAGAACATAGTTTCAGTTTCTTGTTTAGACAAGAAAGGATACTCTTTTATAATAAAAGACAAATGTTGTTCTGTTTATTTGAAAGATATGTTCTATTGTAGTGCACCGCTAATAAACGGACTCTATATTCTAGACCTTGAGAGCCCTATCTATAAAATTAGTACCAAGAGGATCAAGTCAAATGACATGAACCAAACATACCTCTGGCACTGTCTCTTAGGTCATATAAATGACAAGCGCTTATCCCAGCTCCATAAGGATGGTTTGCTGGACTCATTTGATTTTGAATCATATGAGATATGCGAGTCATGCCTACGAGGCAAGATGACCAAGACGCCCTTTAGTGGGCATAGCGAGAGAGCAACTGATTTGTTAGGACTCATACATAGTGATGTATGTGGCCCTTTCAATGTTGCTGCTAGAGGCGGTTATAGGTACTTCATCACATTTACTGATGATTTCAGTAGATACGGTTATGTGTACTTGATGACACATAAGTCTGAATCCTTTGAAAAGTTCAAAGAATTCAAGAATGAAGTACAGAACCAGCTTGGCAAGAGTATTAAGGTACTTCGATCAGATCGAGGTGGTGAATACTTAAGCCATGAGTTTCGTGACTACTTAGTTGAGTGTGGGATTTTATCTCAACTCACCCCTCCTGGAACACCACAGTGGAATGGTGTATCCGAAAGGAGGAATCGTACCTTATTAGATATGGTACGATCTATGATGAGTCACACAGATCTTCCAACATATCTATGGGGATATGCTCTTGACACGGCAGCTTTCATACTCAACCGAGTTCCATCAAAGGCCGTGATAAAGACACCATATAGGATATGGACTGGGAGAGATGCCCAGGTGTCTTTCATGAGGATTTGGGGTTGTGAGGCTTACGTACGACGTCAAGTCTCAGACAAATTAGGACCCAAATCCGACAAGTGCTATTTCATCGGATATCCCAAGGAAACTAAGGGATATTACTTCTACATTCCCAGTCAGCACAAGGTAGTTGTGGCAAAGACTGGGGTCTTTCTAGAAAGGGACTTGGTTTCTAGAAAGACTAGTGGGAGCGCGTTCGATCTTGAAGAAGTTCAAGATGCGAACAATAGCACTAATGCCACGATGGAAATTGAACTGGAACCACAAAGTGTTGTGGATGATGTTGTTCCACAAGGAGTTGAGGAACAACAACCGGTTCATGTAGACATACCTCTTCGCAGGTCTGATAGGGTACGTCGTCAGAGATACTCATTTCTCTTGTCTGACCATGATGACATTGTGCTCATAGAGGATGAGCCTACCACCTATCAAGAAGCTGTGATGAGACCAGATTCTGAGAAATGGCTAGAAGCCATGAGATCCGAGATAGAATCCATGTACACCAACCAAGTATGGACTTTGGTTGATCCACCTGAAGGGGTAAAACCCATTGGGTGCAAGTGGGTCTTTAAGAGAAAGACTGACATGGATGGACTTATCTATAAGGGTCGCTTGGTAGCTAAAGGTTTCAAGTAGATTCATGGTATTGACTATGATGAAACCTTTTCTCCAGTGGCGATGTTTAAGTCCATTCGGATCATGCTTGCTATTGCAGCCTACCATGACTATGAGATATGGCAGATGGATGTCAAAACCGCGTTTCTGAATGGAAACCTACTCGAGGATGTGTACATGACACAACCTGAGGGTTTTGTAGATCCACACCATACTAGTAGAGTATGCATAGGTCCATTTATGGACTAAAGCAAGCTTCTCGGGCTGGAATCTTTGATTTGATGATGCGATCAAACAGTTTGGTTTCATCAAGAACGAAGATGAGCCTTGTGTCTACAAGAAGGTTGTAGGGGACATAGTTGTCTTCCTCATATTATATGTGGATGACATACTACTCATTGGGAAGGACATCCCTGTGCTTCAGTCTGTCAAGACCTGGCTAGGGAGTTGCTTCTCAATGAAGGACTTAGGTGAGGCATCCCGCATTCTAGGGATACAGATCTATAGAGATAGATCTAAGAGATTGCTTGGCCTAAGTCAGAGTACATATATTGACAAGGTACTCCTTCGGTTTGCCATGCAGAACTCCAAGAAGGGATTTCTGCCGATGTCACATGGCGTGAGTCTTTCGAAGACTCAAGGTCCCTCTTCTAGAGAGGAGAGAGACCGCATGGATCAGATCCCTTATGCCTCAGCCATAGGATCGATCATGTACGCCATGCTGTGTACTCGACCAGATGTCTCGTATGCTTTGAGCATGACGAGCAGATACCAGTCAGATCCAGGTGAAAGTCACTGGATAGCGGTCAAGAATATTCTTAAGTACTTACGAAGGATATAGAGATATTCTCACAAGTCATGGATATAGAGATATCAAGCTGACACATGGGTATGCATTAGAGAATGTATACTGAATGACCCGCCATGAGAAAGTATCATGAATCGTTATATGAGTGTCATATACTTTCTCATATGGCTATTAGTATGACTATTAGTTTTTAGACCTGAAGTCACCATGGATCCCTACATAAGGAGTTATGTACTTTAGTTTCGTCAAACGTCACCCATAACTGGGTGGACTATAAAGGCGATTACTGGGTATATAACGAATTATGTAGAGGGATGTGAGTGATGTATATGGAATCTATCCCTCCCATATGACGGGAGCGACATCGGTATTCTTGATAGAGTAAGACCACTAAGTGCATGGCCATGCCCAAATGAGTCAACATTAGATGTTGAGCTCATTTGATCGAGTGAGTCTACTTGGAGTTCAAGATTTAGATTGATTAGAGGATGACACGGTCTATGCCTCATATTGATCAATCTAGATGTCTAGGATAGAAGGACACTTGTCATTATTTTGTGAGTAGTCACAATTAGTAGTCACAAGGTGATGTCGGATCTCGACATTCTTGTAACTTGGGTAGTAATGATGTGTTGCTAGATACCGCTCATTACTTATGCTCCTAAATGGGTTTAGGGCATTACCAACGTTACAAGAACCTATAGGGTCACACACTTAGGACAATTAGGTGGAGATTAGGTTTATATGATGAACAAAGAGGATTAGATTCATTTGATGAATCAAATTGGATTAAGAGTAATCCTAATTGGGCTAACTTGAGTTCGACTCAAGTTGATTCATGTATTTAATGAGTCTAATTTAGATTATGACTTATTAAATCAATTTAATTTAATGAATTAGATTCATTATATTAAGTTGGCTCGAATCAAATGGTTGGATTAGATCAACCATGGTAGAGATTGGATCAAGTTGGACTTGACTAGAGAAGGAAGACCAAAGGTCAATTTTGACTTGACCTTTTGCCACCTCATTGGTGAGTTGGCATTAGGTGGACCAATAATGATGTTCCACATCATCATGGGTGCCACCTCATGGAAGTTACAAAGCCACTCTCTTAATGGTTTCATATTAATTGCAATTAATGCAATTAATGTGATTTTTGAAAGTGGCGGGCACTTGGTTTTTGGGTGAGAAATTCATTTTTCATTCACTTGTGTGCATCTTCTTCCCTCTCCCTCTCAAGCTCTCCCTCTCCCTCTCCTCCCTTGGACGAACCACATAGGTGCTAGCACACCTTGGTTTTTGGTCATCTCCATCTAGTGTGTCCGTGTAGATACTTCTAGAGGACCGGCGCTTGACGGTCTTGAGATCCGGCATCATTTGGACGAGCGGGAACGCGAAGGGCATCGCATCAAAGGTATAAAGTGTTTTCTTTGTAGATCTACTGTAGATCGTAAAGTTTTTCAAACTCGTACTCGTATTTTCGTTCGGTTTTATCTTGCACGAGATCCGTGGCTTGGGTGATTTGGGGTTTCCGCGACGCGAAAAGCGATTTTTACGGCCCGAAGAACCCAATAAGCAGCGTATTATCCTTTTCTTTTTTCCCTGCGGATGGTTAGTAGATCTTGTCACGTCCTGGGGAAGTCCCTATCCGAAGAAATTTCGGCACCACCTCCCCTGAACGAGTGATAATCTGAAACATTTCTACAGACACAATATACATCAGCCACAGGCGGCTGGAATAAATACACAACAACGCAGTTATATAGGCAGCCTACTCGGCTGATACCACAAGAATACAACCACACAGTTATATATAAATCTAACAACCTACTCGGCTGTACCAAAACCAAACACAGCGGAAATCCAATAGACAACACATACAACTATAAACAAAGACTGCTAGCTGGCTAGGCTTACACCACACAACAAAACAACACTCCAGGAACAAAGCTGGAACACAAAGCTAAATACACAAATTCATATATCAAAATACAAATAAACAAAAAACAGAGACAGATCTTCTGATGTGACGTGGGGACCGGCAGGTAGGATACTCCAAGCGACTCTAAAAATAACCTGGTACCTAAAAAGATAGTGTCCACGGGGGTGAGTTCAACAACTCAGCGGGTAACAACTGATATGCATAATAAAGAAAGTAACAACCAGCACTAATCATGCGTACAGTCTCCTGATACAAGAAGGGTAAATGCAACTGAATAAAACAGGAGAAAACTGTACTAACCAGGACCAGGGTATAAGTACAACAGGTCGTCAGACCGAGAGTATCATAAATCCTGTATGCATGTCAATCATATGCATCTATATAAATGCAGCAAGTAAATGCAGCAAAGACAAGCAATAAATGCATCATGCATATGATGCAAATGTCATGGTCACCCCTGACGCCAGTCAGCCATCTCACACACAATGGTGAGACCGAGTGGGTAGGGCTGTGACAACCGTGCACTCTGCCATCACTGCTCCTGATGAGTTACCGAGTGGACGGGATGCTGTCGGAGTACACCTATCCTCCTACCCCAAATCATAAATAGGGGAGCTCAATGCTCTCATCTCCCGGTACACGATGACGGGGAGGAATCTCTACCGGCTGTTGGATCGAGACGCGCTAGAGGGGGGGGGGGGGGGGAATAGCGCTCGCGGCTATTTCGTTTTTCGAATCGCAAAACTATCGGAGTTAAAGCGTGCAGCAGATTAATAAGCGGAAATAAAATAAAGAAACACAGAGATACAAGGAATTACTTCGTTCGGATAAGGTGACTCCTACTCGAAGGCCCGCGATCCTTGATCGCTTTCCGTGGGCAACAACTATAAGCTCGATAAGAATTACAAACTAATTACAATGAAAGTATTATAACAACTTTATACCGACAGCTAAAGAAGAGGAAAACAGAGCTCCGGGTCATCGGGAGGTTGTTGCAGCACTTTTGGATCGTGTCGTTAGCAGCTAGATGCAAAGAAATTGCTTGGAAGTTGATTGTTTAAGTTGCTGCTCGAAACCCCCTTATAAAGGGTGTTCAGGGCGCCTTGAAGGCTGTTCAAGGCGCCTTCATGCTGCCAAGTCTTCCGCGTGGATCAAGCTTGAACTGGTCGAAGTTCATCTGCTTAAGGCGCCATATGCCCTGTCCAAGGCGCCTTTTAAGGCGCCTTATACCTCCTTCAAGGTGCCTCCATGGGTGCTTCGCAGCCAGCTCCAGCTTTGCACCCAAGGCGCCTCCAAGCTCCATGGAGGCACCTCGGACACTGTTCATCCGAGGGAAAACTTCATTATTTTGTACCTGCAAGACATGTTAGTCCCAAACAATATCCTGCAACACAAAGTTAGCATAAACAATAGCATGAATATGATAAAGAATATTATGACAGTCTCCGGACTGTCCGGGTCTGACTTCAGATTTCCGTCCGAAAACCCTAGGTCGACCCGACGCCTACTGTTCCCTCTACGGGGAACGCGTCCTCACCTACTCCACTCAGGAGATTTACCTGTTACTAGTGCGATCCTTCAGATCGACTGGACTTTTGCTCAGCACTCGACGCTTCCGGACTTTCTGTTCGACATCCGCTTCCCGGCTAGTCCAGTCTTTCACCTGGTTCGCGACACCAGGACTTTTCACTTAGGGTTACCACCCCCTAGGACTTTTGCCCGAAGCCATCGACCTGCCAAGACTTTCTGCATAGGGTTACCACTCCCTATAACCTAGGGTTACCACCCCCTAGGGTTTTCCCTTTGCCTAACCACGGCAAGGACTTTCCTGAAATACTCAAGCAGACATATTAGATCACAAAACACCTTAACTTTGAATCCTTTGCCATTATCAAAACACGAGTTCGATCGTCGGATGCTTCCCGCATCAACAATCTCTCCCTTTTTGATTATGACAACTCAAATTCAAAAGTTAAGTAAACATGTAACGCCCGAAAATTCTCAAAACTATATTAGAAATATTCTGTAATTATTCTGGAATTTTTAGGATATTTTTCCGGAATTTTTAGAGTAACGGAAGTAGTAAAAATAAGTAGAAAAGCAAAATAGCTTAAGCGGGAATCGAACCCGGGACCTCTCGGGTCCGCTAAACCTTTAGACCGCTTAAGTAACCAGTTGAACCCAGCAGGGCCGTTCTGAAAGGAAAGGGAATCAATTAAATTTATATTGAAGTTGGGCGAATTAATTCCTAAATATAAATTGGAAAATTATTAAGTGAGGAGATTATTTTGATCGTGACTTTTCCTCCTCAAACCCTCACCCGCCGACCCTCTCCCTTCCTCACCTTCCGGCGCCCAAGCCAAGCAAGCCTAGGGTTCCATCCCTAGGGCCATAGGAGCATCTTCCAGCAACATCAAGGATACGAGGACGCTCCTCTCCGCGAGAAGAACGCGTAGACGCGAGAAGATCATCGAAGAGATCTCTTCTCCGGGAAACCTAGCGCTTAGATCTGTAAGAAAATCCAAACAGGAGGTAAGAAACCCCTCACCTGCAGTATAAGTAGCTTCCGTTTGGTTTTCTATGCATTAGTTTAGTTATATGCAGATTTTTTCGACACATAGGGTGTGTTTAAACCCTCCTCGCAGATTAGGGATCTAGTTGAGCACCTCTAGATGGGCCAGGCACGTTGTTCTCCTTCAGTTGGAGGCTCTAGACGTTGTCGGGTGCCTAGAGGTGGTCTCCCTATTAGAGGGAAGAGTTGGAGCACACCAAGTGTTCGACAAAATGATTAGTGTGGCTAAATACTACCCCAGATATTTTTAACAGCTCAGTTAAATGCATTAGTAGCATTTAAATCAGAATATTAGTCTAGTTTCAGCTTACATGGGACTACGGTCCAATGGGTGGGCTCCCACAGTCGCCTCTAGGTTTAGATAACCTAGCTCTAGGTTCAGATAACCTAGAAACAACAAAATAAACAATTAGTAGCTATATTCAGTATTTTATTTTCAGTGGCACTGTACTGGACCAGATGTCCATTGGGTTGGGCTCCCACTGTCGTCCCTAGGTTCAGAACCTAGTAAACCTTACTAAATTCGGGATTTGCAACCCCGGGTCTAGTTAAGGATGCGCGCACAGCAAGTACAGTTGCCGGGCCCAAACAGCAGCATGATTACTATTTTCACTTATTATGATAATAGCTTTCAAACTCGTAATCTAGTTATGTGAATATAGTTTTAGCTCAGTTTTAGTTTCAGTTTCAGTTTAGTTCTCCTAGTTGATACCATGAGATAGCTCCATGCTTAGATTTTATTATGCATGCCATGTTTCAGTATTTATGCCATGTAACTTCAGTATGCCATGCTTTAACAAATTCAGTGCATGTTTTTAAATATCATTTCTTTAAAAACATGTTTGCATCGTTGCATGTTTTAGTGAGGTAGTTGGTTTCTTACTAAGCTTAAAGCTTACAGATACTATTTTCCCTTATACTGCAGATAAAGGTAAAGGGAAGATGGACTAGTAGAGGAAGCTGGAGGTCAATGCAGAGATGGTGTGTGTGGCAGGAGCCTGGAATGAAGATCCTTAGGAAGTTTAGCAAATTAAGAACTTAGTTTCTTTTCTTAAGACACTTTTATGCATTTCTAGTGGTTTAAATGCTATGAACTTAGTTAGAGCCCTAGAGCCAATCATTTGATGATTGTATGGACTCATTGTATCATATTCTTGTATATTAATAAAGGCATTTGTTTGGTTATTATACTTATTTATATTAGTGCCAAATAGACTAAGTATAATAGCGTCCTTGAGTAGAAGGTTCTTACCTATATCAATCGATTGGTTGAATCGATAGTGAGATGATATAGGCAATACTACTCTAAATCATTCCTAGTCGAGTATTAACATTCAGGGACAATGTTAATACAATAAGACTAGCATGTAGGTCAGCTCGATGACTTGATCTCACAAGTCATGGATATAGAGATATCAAGCTGACACATGAGTATGCATTAGAGAATGTATACTGAATGACCCGCCATGAGAAAATATCATGGATCGTTATATGAGTGTCATATACTTTCTCATGTGGCTATTAGTATGACTATTAGTCCTTAGACCTGAAGTCACCATGGATCCCTACATAAGGAGTTATGTACTTTGGTTTCGTCAAACGTCACCCGTAACTGGGTGGACTATAAAGGCGATTACTGGGTATATAACGAATTATGTAGAGGGATGTGAGTGATGTAGATGAGATCTATCCCTCCCATATGACGGGAGCGACATCGGTATTCTTGATAGAGTGAGACCACTAAGTGCATGGCCATGCCCAAATGAGTCAACATTAGATGTTGAGCTCATTTGATCGAGTGAGTCTACTTGGAGTTCAAGATTTAGATTGATTAGAGGATGACACGGTCTATGCCTCATATTGATCAATCTAGATGTCTAGGATAGAAGGACAATGTCTCATATATTGTGAGGAGTCACAATTAGTAGTCACAAGGTGATGTAGGATCTCGACATTCTTGTAACTTGGGTAGTAATGATGTGTTGCTAGATACCGCTCATTACTTATGCTCCTAAATAGGTTTAGGGTATTGCCAACGTTACAAGAACCTATAGGGTCACACACTTAGGACAATTAGATGGAGATTAGGTTCATATGATGAACCAAGAGGATTAGATTCATTTGATGAATCAAATTGGATTAAGAGTAATCCTAATTGGGCTAACTTGAGTTCGACTCAAGTTGATTCATGTGTTCAATGAGTCTAATTTAGATTTTGGCTCATTGAATCAATTTAATTTAATGAATTAGATTCATTATATTAAGTTGGCTCGAATCAAATGGTTAGATTAGATCAACCATGGTAGAGATTGAGTCAAGTTTGACTTGACTTGAGAAGGAAGACCAAAGGTCAATTTTGAATTGACCTTTTGCCACCTCATTGGTGAGTTGGCATTAGGTGGACCAATAATGATGCTCCACATCATCATGGGTGCCACCTCATGGAAGTTACAAAGCCATTCTCTTAATGGCTTCATATTAATTGCAATTAATGCAATTAATTTGTGAGTTTTTTTAGAG
Source organism: Zingiber officinale (assembly GCF_018446385.1). Classification (NCBI taxonomy): domain Eukaryota; kingdom Viridiplantae; phylum Streptophyta; class Magnoliopsida; order Zingiberales; family Zingiberaceae; genus Zingiber; species Zingiber officinale. The sequence continues at coordinate 47,143,194 of NC_055994.1, forward strand.
TGGCCGGCCACTTTGTGTGGGTGTGGGAATTCATTTTTCCATTCAAGTGGTGTAACTCCTTCTCCTTCCTTGGGTTCTCTCCTTGCTCTCCCTCCTCTTCCTTGCCGTGACCTATCAAGGTGCAAGCACACCTTTGTTTAGGTTTTCTCCATCAAGAATTGTTCGTGTGGATACTTCTAGAGGACCGACGCTTGACAGTCTAGAGATCCGGCAACTTCTTGGACGAGCGGGAACGCGAAGGGCTTCGCTACAAGGGTAATGATCTTAACTTTAGTGTAGATCTAAAGTTTTTACAAACTCGTACAAGAAAAAGGTTTTTCGAAAAGTTTTGTTTACGAATCTTTGCACGAGATCCATGGCTTTGGGTAACTCTGGGTTTCCGCGACGTGAAAAAGCGGTTTTCGCGGTCCGACGAACCCAACAGTGGTATCAGAGCCACGTGCAAAGACTTGTACGAGTTCGTTTGTATTTTTATGAAAAATATACCTTCTGTGATTTTCTGTAAAATTGAGTTTTTAGAGTTTTTATGAGTAATTTTTCCGTAGAAGCGAAGCACAAGTGTCTCGACACTTGTAGGCTTCGGCTACCGGAAAGTTTTCTTTTAAACGGCTTTGTTTTGCCCCAAATCCGTTTGGGACAGCGGGGTCGGGTGCCATTAGATCGTAACGGAGCAACTCACGATGGTTAGATCGTGGGTAGGGGCATTGCCCCTAACCCCGCAAGGGAATTTGCTTCGCGATTGCACCCGAAATCGCTAAAAACGAACCCGCCGGGAAGATTTTTTCCGAAACAGCAATGTCTCGACCCAAATCGTTTTGGGACAGCGGGTTTAGGCGCTGTTGGATCGCAAAGGAACCCTCGCGATGGTTAGATCGCGGGTAGGGGCGCTGCCCCTGGGCCCCGCAAGGGGATCCGTTCCGCGATTGCGCCCGAAACCGCTAAACGGGACCGCCGGGAAATTTTACTCGTAAAAATTGTAAAAATTATTTTTTAAAATTATAGAAAATTATGAAAATATATAATTTTGAATTATATATTAATTTTTGTGATAGTCATGGCCCAAAAACCCAATATGATTGGTTGTGTTGTAATTCATAATACGGCCTGCGTGCCGTTATGTGTTTGCGAGTGTTGTATTATATTCGCGACCTGCGCGTCGTGCCTTCTCTTATATTCTTGTTGTAAATTAGATTTAGACTCGAATGTAACTCGAGTTTCAAATTGTAATGTATAAATTGGAGCGGTGGAGGGTCCACACGAGACGGAGTTCCGAGGAGGGCACGAGCAACACAAGGTGGTCAAAGGGAGAAGCTTGGAGAAGCTGTTGACCCTAGGTTGACCAATTGATCTTCTCATTGACTTGAGAAGATCGTAGTAGGGCCATGACTAAATAACAAATAGATTAATTAATTGCTTGTGTATGTGATGCATATTTAATAAGTAGTTAATTAATTAGTGCCTTACTATTAGATTAGATCTAAGTCGTGCACATGATTCACCCTTGCGATTAGATTAGATCTAAGTCGTGCACAAGATGCATCCTTTTTCGATTAGATTAGATCTCGATCGAACCAACTCTAAATGCCTAACCGTGCCGTGATACCTATCACTACCTCGATCACATGTATTGTTGAATCTGCCAAACCAGAGCAATACATATTATCTTGGTAGGGTACGGAGGGACAATCTTGGTCCCGCCTATCAACGCATGGGTGAATATAAACTCAATTAGATTGAGTATTCCTAGTTACTCGGTTGGATCGAGTCAACTATAGGCATTATTCCAACGGTTGGAAAAGATAGGTCAAAATCACATCTATATTAACTCTCGGGCGTATTAGCCAAAGCTAACTCGAGTTTTAATATAAATGCGGATATTGATTCTATAAACAAGAGTTGCATAGAGATGTAATTGGTAATCGTTACCTACCGATCATACTAAGCCTTGGGCGTATTAGCCAAAGCTAACTCAAGGGTTAGTATGATGTGGATCTTGTCCCACATGAATTATAGTATTCAGTGGGAGCATCATTTAGTTAAAGGCCTAATTAAATGATTTTAAAGAATATGATATTTATTTCTGCAAATTTTTCTGTTGTAGATAACCATGACGTCGAACACGAATTCCTTCTCCCTGCGATCAGTCCTTGAGAAGGACAAGCTCAACGGAGCGAATTTCTTGGACTGGTACAGGAACTTGAGAATAGTTCTGGAGCAGCCCATTCCGGAGGCTCCTCCTGCCAATGCCCCGCGAGTAGACAAAGATGCTTACAAGAAGCATCAAGACGACGCATTAGATGTGTCCTGTCTAATGCTCGCGACCATGAACTCTGAGCTTCAGAAGCAACACGAGTTGATGGGCGCTTACGATATGGTTGAGCATATTCGCCAACTATATCAGGGACAAGCGAGGCATGAGAGATTTGAGATCTCTAAGGCACTGTTTTAGACGGGGCTCCTGTAGGTCCTTATGTACTCAAGATGATTGGGTACATAGAGAACCTACAAGGACTGCGGTTCCCACTTGGCCAAGAGCTGGCCACTGACTTGATCTTGCAATCCTTGCCGGATAGCTATAGTCAATTCGTTCTCAACTATAACATGAACGAGATTGACAAGCCATTGCCCGAGCTACTTAGTATGTTACGAACTGCTGAGATTAACCTTAAGAAGGTTAAGCCCATTCTGATGGTCCAGAAGCACAAGGGTAAGGGCAAGCCCAAAGGTAAGGGAAAGTCCCAAACCAAGGGCAAAGGCAAGGCACTGAAGCCTAAAGGAGGGGTCGCCAAGGATGCTACATACCGGGCACTGGAAGAGGAACTGCAAGGTATACTTGGAGGATCTGAAGAAGAAGCGAAGTGAGACTTCTACTTCAGGTATATATGTTATAGAAGTGAATCTATCTATTTCTACATCATGGGTATTAGATACTGGATGTGCTTCTCACATTTGTACTTGTATGCGCTGAGAAATAGCAGAGCATTGGCAAAGGGCGAGGTGGACCTACGAGTAGGCAATGGAGCACGGGTTGCTGCTGTTGCTGTAGGAACTTATTAGCTATCTCTGCCCTCTGGGCTTGTACTAGATTTAGATGATTGTTGTTAAGTGCCTGCTCTTACTAAGAACATAGTTTCAGTTTCTTGTTTAGACAAGAAAGGATACTCTTTTATAATAAAAGACAAATGTTGTTCTGTTTATTTGAAAGATATGTTCTATTGTAGTGCACCGCTAATAAACGGACTCTATATTCTAGACCTTGAGAGCCCTATCTATAACATTAGTACCAAGAGGATCAAGTCAAATGACATGAACCAAACATAACTCTGGCACTGTCGCTTAGGTCATATAAATGACAAGCGCTTATCCCAGCTCCATAAGGATGGTTTGCTGGACTCATTTGATTTTGAATCATATGAGATATGCGAGTCATGCCTACGAGGCAAGATGACCAAGACGCCCTTTAGTGGGCATAGCGAGAGAGCAACTGATTTGTTAGGACTCATACATAGTGATGTATGTGGCCCTTTCAATGTTGCTGCTAGAGGCGGTTATAGGTACTTCATCACATTTACTGATGATTTCAGTAGATACGGTTATGTGTACTTGATGACACATAAGTCTGAATCCTTTGAAAAGTTCAAAGAATTCAAGAATGAAGTACAGAACCAGCTTGGCAAGAGTATTAAGGTACTTCGATCAGATCGAGGTGGTGAATACTTAAGCCATGAGTTTCGTGACTACCTAGCTGAGTGTGAGATTCTATCCCAACTCACTCCTCCTGGAACACCACAGTGGAATGATGTATCCGAAAGGAGGAATCGTACCCTATTAGATATGGTACGATCTATGATGAGTCACACAGATCTTCCGACATATCTATGGGGATATGCTCTAGACACGGCAGCTTTCATACTCAACCGAGTTCCATCAAAGGCTGTGATAAAGACACCATATAGGATATGGACTGGGAGAGATGCCCAGGTGTCTTTCAAGAGGATTTGGGGCCGTGAGGCTTACATACGACGTCAAGTCTCAGACAAATTAGGACCCAAATCCGACAAGTGCTATTTCATCGGATATCCCAAGGAAACTAAGGGATATTACTTCTACATTCCCGGCGCCCAAGCCAAGCAAGCCTAGGGTTCCATCCCTAGGGCCATAGGAGCATCTTCCAGCAACATCAAGGATACGAGGACGCTCCTCTCCGCGAGAAGAACGCGTAGACACGAGAAGATCATCGAAGAGATCTCTTCTCCGGGAAACCTAGCGCTTAGATCTGTAAGAAAATCCAAACAGGAGGTAAGAAACCCCTCACCTGCAGTATAAGTAGCTTCCGTTTGGTTTTCTATGCATTAGTTTAGTTATATGCAGATTTTTCCGACACATAGGGTGTGTTTAAACCCTCCTCGCAGATTAGGGATCTAGTTGAGCACCTCTAGATGGGCCAGGCACGTTGTTCTCCTTCAGTTGGAGGCTCTAGACGTTGTCGGGTGCCTAGAGGTGGTCTCCCTATTAGAGGGGAGAGTTGGAGCACACCAAGTGTTCGACAAAATGATTAGTGTGGCTAAATACTACCCCAGGTCAAGGTTGACCTAGTTGAGTTGCATGTTGATGTTTGACACTCGTGAGAGAGTTCTATTCTTAATGTGAGAAAAGAATAGATGGTTGGGAGATTATTGGTCCAACCCTAGGTCAAGGATTGACCTGGTTGACCTGAAAAGTCCAAGTATGGAGACTTGGCACTGGGAAAGTCCAAGCAGGGAGCTTGGCACGCGAAAAGTCCAAGTATGGAGACTTGGCACTGGAAAAGTCCAAGCAGGGAGCTTGGCACGAGAAAAGTCCAAGCAGGGAGCTTAGCAAGTGGGAAAGTCCTAACTGGGATGTTAGGCAGTGTGGAAAGTCCTGGTGAGTGAAGCCAGGCAGTGGGAAAGTCCTAACTGGGATGTTAGGCAGTGTGGAAAGTCCTGGTGAGTGAAGCCAGGCAGTGGGAAAGTCCTAACTGGGATGTTAGGCAGTGTGGAAAGTCCTGGTGAGTGAAGCCAGGCAGTGGGAAAGTCCTAACTGGGATGTTAGGCAGTGTGAAAACCCTAGTGAGTGAAGCCAGGTGAAAGTCCTGGTGAGTGAAGCCGGGCAAGGGAAAGTCCAGTGAGTGAAGCAGGCGGTGAGAAAGTCTAAGCGGGATGTTAGGCGGTGTGAAAACCCTAGTGAGTGAAGCTAGGTGAAAGTCCTGGTGAGTGAAGCCGGGCAAGGGAAAATCCAGATGGATCAAGGGTGATCGGACATCTGGTGATGGGAAGTCCAAGTAGGTCATAGGAGTGACCGGATACTTGGTACGGAGAGAAAAGTCTAAGTGGGTCAAAGGGATTGACCGGACACTTAGCGGGGAGTCCTAGCAGGTCAAGGGAGTGACCGGATGCTAGGCGCAATGTACCAACAGGTCAAGATTGACCGGATGTTGGTTTGGACTTGGTTTGGGCGAAAACCATGAGCTGGATCGATCTGGTGATCGATCCAGTGATATGAATATTCGATCGGTGCGGTGACCGATCGAATACATCAGATATCATCTGTGTGATAACTGATCGATGTCCGGTGACCGATCGAGTCGATCGAGCGGAGCAGGCGGGCGCAGAGGGGCGATCGGTCGGGGACCGATCGAAAAGCCTGGATCGGTCCCCGACCGATCAGAAGTTCCTGATCGATGCGTGGACGATCCGGAGTTCTGATCGGTCCATGGACCGATCAGGATGAAGCTGGACCGATCAGGAGCATGCCGAAGAGATCTAGCCGTTGCGACGCAACGGCTAGTTTCTTTGCTGTTTCTTCTTCACAGGTATAAAGGATCGAGGGCATCTTCGGTGCTAGCTCTTCTTTTCTTCTCTTCTGCTGAAGATTTGTGGGCTGTGATAAGAGCTCTGTTTGAGTTCCTTCCGAAAGCTTCGCGTGAGCTTCCCCGACTGGAACAGCTGCTGCTGTTAGGGTTTTTGAAGCTGCTGTTTCATCCGGACTCCAGTCGACGAGAAAGCAAGATTGGTAGAGTGCTTGTGTATTCTTATTGTATTTCTTGCTTATTCTTTGTACTTGTACTCCTGTTTGCTGTTGCAAACAAGTGTGGCGAGGTTTCTCCACCCAGAAGAAGTTTTTATTAGCCGGTTTTCCGGGGACTCATCCACCGACGGATTGATTGGGTTCGTCCACCTTACGGACACGCCGAGGAGTAGGAGCATCATCTCCGAACCTCGTACATCGCTGTGTTAAGGTTTGATATTCTTCCTTTCGTTTCTAGTTTATTTTTCCGCTGCGCTAATGAATTGTAGGAAGAAACGAGCGATTTGGGGTCGGCTATTCACACCCCCCTCTCTAGCCGTACAAAGAGATCCTAACAAGTGGTATCAGAGCAAAGGTTTGCTCTTCATCGGATTAACACCCGGGGAGCACGAGCTAGAGGATGGATCTACTCGGAGAAGATGTCACCATTCCACCATTCTACGAATGCGGTGACTTCGCGTATTGGAAGGTAAGGATGAAGTACTTTCTTATGACTAACATAATGAATTGGTTTTGTGTACAAGAAGGTTTTACTCCTCCGGTGGATAAGGAAGGAAAACCACTTGAGAAGAAGGAGTGGACCAGAGAACAAATTCACAAATCCGAAATCAACGAAGAGGTAGCGAGAATAATTGAATTTTCATTGCCTACTAACATCTTGTGTAAGATAGGTTACAACAATGCCAAGGAATTATGGGATAACTTGGCCAAGTACCATGAGGAGAGCTCCACTTCAAGCCATGAAGAGGAGCCTAGTGAGCCAAGTAGCTCACATCATGGAGGGAGCGAATTGGGAGTTGAGGGCTACTCAACATCCAAGGAAGAAGAGGAGGAGAGTTCCTCTTGTTCAAGATCGGAGCAAGAAGAAGATTCTACCTCCGGAAGGGATGAAGAAGAAAGCTCATCTCCATCCACAAACCTAGGTAACTCAAACACTTTAATTTCGAGCAAATTACATATATTATGCTTTGAGTGTAGGGAGTATGGACATTACAAGAGCAAATGTCCAAAGAGAGTTAGGAAGACTCCACCGGCGCCTAAGGTCAAGGAAGCCGGAGGCCCGATACGCAAAGGCAAGGAGCACGTGGTGTGCTTCCAATGCAAGCGAAGGGGACACTATAGGAGTCAATGTCCGAGGGGGAGGCAACCTCACAAGGACAAGAAACCAAGCACATCAATAGGGGGGCTAAGGCAAACCCTAAGGTAATCTCTAAGGTTCATTATTGCAATTCTAATAAAACTCATGCTAGTAGTTTTGTTGCAATTGTTAATAATGATAAGCATGTTAACTTTAGGAACCAATACATGTGCTTAGGAGCTAAACATGTTAGCCTAGGTAAGGATAACACTAGAAATACCAACCCTAGGATTAACGCTTCTAAAGTTAAGGAAAACCTAGGTAGAAATCCCAAGAAGACTAGACACATGCCTAGGAATATCTCAAGAGAAAATGACAAATTAACACTTGAGGTATTAGAGAGGGAAAATCAAGTCTTGAGGTCAAGACTTGATAATTTAGAAAAGGCTCTTAAAAACATGGAGAAGTCATCTCTAGGGTTTAAGAGTCAAAAACCCAAGGCCAAGGACAAGAAAGGTTTGGGTCACAAACCTAAGTCCCAAGTGGTCAAGCCCACTTATCATAGTGTTCCATTCGATTATGGAACAAAACCTAGGGCTAGGAAGACCACCACCAAGGTCACAAGGGGAGTCACCCCTAGAGTTGATCTTGATGAGTCCCAAATGACCAAGGCTTCAAAGCCTAAGAGGGTCATTAGGAGGGTTGCTAGGGAAGTCATCCCTAGTGAATATTTAGTGAACCCAATGAGCTCACATAGATATTGGGTTCCTAGGAGCATCTTCTCTACCCCATAAATGGGTTAGAGAGTGTCAACTCCAATAAGAAGGGTAGTTAACCCAACTTTGAGGAAATTGACACTCAAGGAGCATTTTCAATGTTTTGTGAACCTTTGAAAATGAAATGGAATTATCATTTACTCCTTGGAAGAGTAAAATGTGCCATTATGGAAAAGAATGATTTTAATTGGCACAATTTGGGAAAATCTAGAGAACTCTCGAGGAAAAATGAAACATGCCAAACTTTGAGGATAAATTTGATCTTTAAGTGGCATGAATTAATCTAGAGTTCAAGAAGTGTCAAAATTAGGATTTTGGCATTTTAGGGCAATCAAGGGTTAAATTTTAGGTTAGCAAAGTGGTTAATGATACTTAGATAGGTAATCTAGGTATATTTATTTATGCTAAATCTTGCCATGATTGATTGCCCTCACATGTCATGACATCATGTTTAGTTTTGTTATCATTTGAAATGTCATGATAATGCTTAGGCTAGTTTATATGTCATGCTTTATTTAAGTTTTCAAACTTTATGCCATGACATCATGACATTGGCACATGTTTTCATTTATGATACCATCTTATGCCATGTCATCATCTCTTGCATTAGTAATCAATTGAATTGATTTAAGGATGAAAAACACATTTTGATATTGAGATCAAATTTGTGTTTAGAAAATGCATGAGACCTTAGTCTAAGATACCTAAACCCATATCTCACATCAAAATTGCCATGGATGTGTTTGATACACTTTAGATGTGTGTGAGATATTAGGATCATGAATTAGGATCAAGGTGCATAGTTCTTGTACCTAGATGAGCCTAATTCAAGAAATGGAGGATCATAGGGAAAACTTGTGTACAAGTCATGTACATATAGTCCTAAGATTATGGTCCAAAATTCAAATGGTTTTAAAAGCATTTTAAAATTGATTTGAAAAACCTTGATGAAGCTTTCCTAGTGATAGCATTCATCATTGAACATTGTGATACAAAGTTGAGTTAAACTTGAACTATTTCAAAGTTCTTGAACTTTGTATCAAGATTGAAAAATGGAAACTATTTTCATAGAAATCTATTTTTCCTTGATAGTGTATGATAGGAGGAATGTATCCTCAAAGTTTCGTAATTTTTGGAATTTTCTGTAATTTTCTGTGAGTTTCTGAACTTCTCCCGGGGAGAAAATCAGAAATCTCTGATTTCAGAGGCTGGATCGGTCACCGGACCGATCCAGGGAAGGCCTGATCGGTCTGGTGACCGATCAGTGACGATCCAGTGCGATCAGTGAAGCGTGGATCGATCTGGGGACCGATCCAGGGGGCTTCTGATCGGTCTGGGGACCGATCAGGGCGTGCCAACTTGCCTGATTTCAGTCTGTTGTCTGAAAGTTCAGCTAGAAGTTGGGTTTTGTGGATTTCTAAAGGTTTGGAACTCACAAAGACATTATTGGTGCAATGGTCAAGGGGGAGTTGACCTTTAGGGGGAGTTTTTACCTAATTGTCAAGGGGGAGTTGACTTTTAGGGGGAGTTTTTACTCCTTAAGACTTTTGAGGATTAGTGATATGGGATTATCACTAAGTTGATTGTTGAGTTTAGTATCAAGGGGGAAATTAAGAGTTTCAATGAAAGGTATGGGACTTTCATTAGGAAGAAACTCTTGACCTTGATACCCTCCTTTTTCTTTTTGATGTGTGTCAAAAAGGGGAGAATTCATTGGAGAGTTATTGGAAACCCAAGTTAGGTTATCGGGTTAACCTAAGCTAGGGAAGAATGTCAAGGAATGTTCGAGGAAGAACATTGGAATTCTTTTGATGTGTGTCAAAAAGATATTGGAGAACCCAAGTTAGGTTATCGGGTTAACCTAAGGGGAGAATGTCCAGAGAATGTTCAAGGAAAGAACATTGGACATTGGAAGATGGTTGGAAAACCTAAGTTAGGTTATCAGGTTAACCTAACTTGATTATGGGTTTTGTCAAACATCAAAAAGGGGGAGATTGTTGGTGCAACCTTAGGTCAAGGTTGACCTGGTTGACCCGACTCGAGGTGACTTGACTCGAGTTGTATTTTGATGTTTGACTTGGGAAGATTGTCGGTGCAACCTTAGGTCAAGGTTGACCTAGTTGAGTTGCATGTTGATGTTTGACACTCGTGAGAGAGTTCTATTCTTGATGTGAGACAAGAATAGATGGTTGGGAGATTATTGGTCCAACCCTAGGTCAAGGATTGACCTGGTTGACCTGAAAAGTCCAAGTATGGAGACTTGGCACTGGGAAAGTCCAAGCAGGGAGCTTGGCACGCGAAAAGTCCAAGTATGGAGACTTGGCACTGGAAAAGTCCAAGCAGGGAGCTTGGCACTGGAAAAGTCCAAGCAGGGAGCTTGGCACGGGAAAAGTCCAAGCAGGGAGCTTGGCAAGTGGGAAAGTCCTAACTGGGATGTTAGGCAGTGTGGAAAGTCCTGGTGAGTGAAGCCAGGCAGTGGGAAAGTCCTAACTGGGATGTTAGGCAGTGTGGAAAGTCCTGGTGAGTGAAGCCAGACAGTGGGAAAGTCCTAACTGGGATGTTAGGCAGTGTGGAAAGTCCTGGTGAGTGAAGCCAGGCAGTGAGAAAGTCCTAACTGGGATGTTAGGCAGTGTGAAAACCCTAGTGAGTGAAGCTAGGTGAAAGTCCTGGTGAGTGAAGCCGGGCAAGGGAAAATCCAGATGGATCAAGGGTGATCATACATCTGGTGATGGGAAGTCCAAGTAGGTCATAGGAGTGACCGGATACTTGGTACGGAGAGAAAAGTCTAAATGGGTCAAAGGGATTGATCGGACACTTAGCGGGGAGTCCTAGCAGGTCAAGGGAGTGACCGGATGCTAGGCGCAATGTACCAACAGGTCAAGATTGACCGGATGTTGGTTTGGACTTGGTTTGGGCGAAAACCATGAGCTGGATCGATCTGGTGATCGATCCAGTGATACCGCGAATATTCTGATCGGTCTGGTGATCGATCAGTAACACATCAGTAGCATACTGTGTGATAACTGATCGGTTTGGTGACCGATCAGGAGTCGATCAGAATCGGAACAGGAGCGAGGCGCAAGAGGGGCTGATCGGTCAGGGGACCGATCAGCACAAAGCCTGATCGGTCCCCAGACCGATCAGAGTTCGCACAGAATGTTTCTGTGGACTGACTGATCGGTCCATGGACCGATCAGCGCAGGACCTGATCGGTCCACAGACCGATCAGGGTTCTAGCCGTTGCGACGCAATCGCTAGTTTCTTCGCTGTTTCTTCTTCACAGGTATAAAGGATCGAGGGCATCTTCGGTGCTAGGTCACTCTTCTTTTCTTCTCTTCTGCTGAAGATTTGTGGGCTGTGATAAGAGCTCTGTTTGAGTTCCTTCCGAAAGCTTCGCGTGAGCTTCCCCGACTGGAACAGCTGCTGCTGTTAGGGTTTTTGAAGCTGCTGTTTCATCCGGACTCCAGTCGACGAGAAAGCAAGATTGGTAGAGTACTTGTGTATTCTTATTGTATTTCTTGCTTATTCTTTGTACTTGTACTCCTGTTTGCTGTTGCAAACAAGTGTGGTGAGGTTTCTCCACCCAGAAGAAGTTTTTATTAGCCGGTTTTCTGGGGACTCATCCACAGACGGATTGATTGGGTTCGTCCACCTTACGGACACGCCGAGGAGTAGGAGCATCATCTCCGAACCTCGTACATCGCTGTGTTAAGGTTTGATATTCTTCCTTTCGTTTCTAGTTTATTTTTCCGCTGCTCTAACGAATTGTAGGAAGAAACGAGCGATTTGTGGTTGGCTATTCACACCCCCCTCTCTAGCCGTACGAAGAGATCCTAACAGGATGAACAGTGTCCGAGGCGCCTCGGGTGCAAAAGCTGAGCTGGCTGCGAAGCATCACTGGAGGCGCCTTGAAGCAGGCAGAAGGCGCCTTGGAAGGCGCCTTGAGAGGGCTATAAGGCGCCTTGAGAAGATGAAGTTCGACCAGATCAAGTTTGATCCGTGCGGAAGAATCGGCAGCATGGAGGCGCCTTGAACAACCTTCAAGGCGCCTTGAACACCCTTTATAAGGGGGTTTCGACCAGCACTTCAAAAACATCAAGTCTTAAGTGATTCAAGTGCTACGTGCTGCTACTTGTGCCCGACGACCAGGAGCTCCGAATCTTCATTTCTTTGTCGTTGGTATAATTATTTACTGTCGTTTATTGTACTTCAACTTGTAATCTTTTATCAAGCTTATAGTTGTTGCCCACCGGAAGCGATCAAGGATCGCGGGCCTTCGAGTAGGAGTCGCCTTAGGCTCCGAACGAAGTAAACGACCGTGTCTCTGTGTTTGTGTTTATTTACATTTTCCGCTGCGTATTTTACTCCGATAGTTTTACGAATCGAACGAAATAGCCACGAGCTCTATTCCCCCCCCCCCCCCCTCTAGCGCGGTCTCGATCCAACAAATTTAAGTTAATAAATTTTGAAAATAATTCAAGTTAATTAATTTTGAAAAGATTTTTAAGTTAATTAAATTTTGAAAAGATTTAAGTTAATTAATTTTAAAAAGAATTTTAAGTTAATTAATTTTGAAAATAATTTTAAAGTTAATTAATTTTTGAAAATAATTTTAAGTTTATTAATTTTAAAAAGAATTTTAAGTTAATTAATTTTGAAAAGAATTTTAAAGTTAATTCATTTTGAAAAGAATTTTAAAGTTAATTCATTTTGAAAAGAATTTTGAGGTTAATTCATTTTGAAAAGAATTTTAAAGTTAATTCATTTTGAAAAGAATTTTAAAGTTAATTAATTTTGAAAATAATTTTAAGTTAATTAAATTTTGAAAAGAATTTTAAAGATAATTAATTTTGTAAATAATTTTAAAGTTAATTAAGTTTGAGTTAATTTTAGTTAATTAAGTTTAATAATAATTTTTAGTTAATTAAGTTTAAGTTAATTTTAGTTTTAATTTCTTAGTCATCTCACCCGATCTAAATTTTCAATTAGGGAACCCTATAATTGTTGTGAGACGAATTATGGTTGAATTTAAGGGTCTGGTTTAACTTTGTGTTAGATTCATGTTTAACTTTGGGTTCAACAAGTAAGCATTCTTTAGATAAACTTCTGGGCTATGGTGAATCACAAGGAACTCATTAAAGTAACCATGCCTTCGAGGTTTTCCAAATAGTCCAACTCATTGAACTTAATACTAAACCTTGGTCTAACTAGTTATGATCCATTTAAGGGTAGCTTTGGTCAGTTCCACTTGGCCAAATGCACCAGGTCGAAGCCATATCTTCCTAGACATGCGATGCCCAAGCTTCTCTAACGTACTATCATCCAAAAATTTCACCAGTACTGTGGGTCAAGTTAAACCTTGGCCCATTTTAATCTAACCTTAATTACCTATTTCGGATAGATTAAGTTCAGTTACCCTGTCGGGTAGTTCAGTTGGGAGTGCCAACTATTCTGGATCCTCCATCTATCTTTTATTTGATTTTAATTTCAAATTTTTAATTTGATTTTTGATTTTTGAATTTTGAATTTATGTTTCGAATTTTTAGTTTGATTTTTTATTTTTGAATTTGAATTTATTTCTGAATTTTGATTTATTTAATTTTTGATTTTTGAATTTTGAATTTAAATTTTGAATTTTTAATTTGATTTTAAATTTTTGAATTTTGAATTTAAATTTTGAATTTTTAATGTATTTGATTTTTGAATTTTGAATTTAAATTTTGAATTTTGAATTTATTTGTTTTTTGAATTTTGAATTTTGAATTTTGAATTTTGAATTTTATGGTCTATCGAGGTAGTGTATTTGATCCTTCGGGACCCAGTATTGACCAAGTCCAACTTGATTGACCAATTTGGACTTGGGGACCCATGCTTGGACTGCTTTACTATTTGTTTTATTTATTAAAGATAAATAAGATTTATATTTATTTTTACTTTTATATCCTAGCCTAGTTCTATTGTAAATGGCTCTTTGTGTCCCAAGAATTAAGTCAAGATTCTTGGAACCCAAAGAAAACCGTTCTAAGGTATTTTTTAAATCCTTGACCTGATTTTTCAAACTCGAATTTTCTTCCTCAAGTTTTTGAACTTGAGTTGAATCTCCAGTCTGAACTTGATCAGGTAAGGATTTAGAGTTAGTCACCTCTTTAAGGACTGCTACTTCCTTTAGAAGTGACTTAATCTTAAGGTTTGACTTAGCTAACTTGCGAAGTAAATAATTAACTAAGTTATTAAGTCTAGAAACACTTACAGAGGGATCGGGCCCTTCTGAAATGGATACGGATCCGTGGCTTTGTTCAGACTCGGCCTCTGACTCGCTCTCGCTCTTGGACTCGTCGATCTGGTCCCGAGCCATTAGTGCGAGTAAACTCGTTTGATCGAGTTCGTCGTCATCGTTCTCTGAAGAAGATTCGTCCCACGTCGCCTTCAGGGCCTTCTTTTTTCTTTGCTTTTTGGCTTCCTTTTGGTTAGGGCAGTTGGCCTTGATATGCCCTTTCTGGTTGCACCCGTAGCACGTAACTTCAAACTTTACCTTAGAACTCGATTGAACCTCCTTGGATTGTACTGCCTTCTTCAGGTCTTTCTTGTTGAAGCCCTTCTTCTTCTTGTAGAGCTTCTTCACGAGGTTCATGAGTTCACTGGTCAGTTCATCTTCTTCATCTTCTGAGTCGGGTTCGTCTTCTGATTCCGGTTCAATTTTTTACCGTACTCTTGGTTCCCGTGTTCGACTAGTACCTGCAACCAAAGCAATACCCTTCTCGGTTGGCTGTGCATTAGTTTGTTCATGAAGTCCAAATTCACTAAATAATTCATCTAACTTTAAAGAAGACAAATCCTTTGAGACTTTGTAGGCATCTACCATTGATGCCCACAATGTACTCCTTGGAAACGAATTAAGAGCATACCTTATTATATCCCTATTTTCTACCTTCTGCCCGATTCCGTGAAGGGAGTTAAGGATATCTTGAATTCGAGCGTGTAACTGGCTTGCCGTCTCATTTTCTTGCATTTTTAAGTTATACAATTTATTAAGTAAAAGATCCCTTTTACTTACCTTAGTGTCGGAAGTGCTCTCGTGAAGTTCGATCAGTTTCTCCCACAGCTTCTTTGCGGAAGAGAACGGACCGACTCTGTTGAGCTCCTCCTTGGTAAGACCGCACTGGAGGGTGCAGGTGGCTTTGGCGTCGGCTTCCACCTTTTTGATGAGGTCTGGATCCCAGTTTTCGCAGGATGTAGGTTTGCCGTCTGCATCAGTTGGTAGTCGCAGTCCCGTCTTGACTATCATCCAGGTGTCAAACTGGATCTTCAGATATATCTCCATTCGCCCCTTCCAATATCCGAAGTCTTCTCCGAAGAATAGTGGGAGATGAACAGTGCTATATCCTTCTTGTTGGGCCATTTAATCCTTGCAAAAACAAAAACAAGAAGATCTGTTCCAAGACTGAGTCTTGGATTAGTAGTGCGTGAAGAATGGAAAAAAAAACGAGCTCAAATAGGTATTGACCAACTTTGAGCAACACCGATTTTGAAAAGAATTAGAATTTTAGCTACTAAGCTAATTTCTAATTGACTCTGAAAAACCAAAAAATACCACGAAAAAAAAATGTTTTGAATGGTGGTTGCACCAATTCAAAACGACCCCGCTCTGATACCAATTGTTGGATCGAGACGCGCTATAGGGGGGGTGAATAACGCTCGCGGCTATTTCATTTTTCGAATCGCAAAACTATCGGAGTTAAAGTGTGCAGCGGAAATAAAATAAAGAAACACAGAGATACAAGGAATTACTTCGTTCGGAGCCTAAGGCGACTCCTACTCGAAGGCCCGCGATCCTTGATCGCTTTCCATGGGCAACAACTATAAGCTCGATAAGAATTACAAACTAATTACAATGAAAGTATTATAACAACTTTATACCGACAACTAAAGAAGAGGAAAACAGAGCTCCGGGTCGTCGGGAGGTTGTTGCAGCACTTCTGGATCATGTCGTTAGCAGATAGATGCAAAGAAATCGCTTGGAAGTTGATTGTTTAAGTTGCTGCTCGAAACCCCCTTATAAAGGGTGTTCAAGGCGCCTTGAAGGTTGTTCAAGGCGCCTTCATGCTGCCGAGTCTTCCGCGTGGATCAAGCTTGAACTGGTCGAAGTTCATCTGCTTAAGGCGCCATATGCCTTGTCCAAGGCGCCTTCCAAGGCGCCTTATACCTCCTTCAAGACGCCTCTATGGGTGCTTCGCAGCCAGCTCCAGCTTTGCACCCAAGGCGCCTCCAAGCTCCATGGAGGCGCCTCGGATACTGTTCATCCGAGGGAAAACTTCATTATTTTGTACCTGCAAGACATGTTAGTCCCAAACAATATCCTGCAACACAAAGTT
This sequence comes from Zingiber officinale, assembly GCF_018446385.1. NCBI lineage: Eukaryota > Viridiplantae > Streptophyta > Magnoliopsida > Zingiberales > Zingiberaceae > Zingiber > Zingiber officinale. Next base: position 47,159,468 of record NC_055994.1, read on the forward strand.
AGCATAAACAACAGCATGAATATGATAAAGAATATTATGACAGTCTCCGGACTGTCCGGGTCTGACTTCAGATTTCCGTCCGAAAACCCTAGGTCGACCCGACGCCTACTGTTCCCTCTACGGGGAACGCGCCCTCACCTACTCCACTCAGGAGATTTACCTGTTGCTAGTGCGATCCTCCAGATCGACTGGACTTTTGCTCAGCACTCGACGCTTCCGGACTTTCTGCTGGACATCCGCTTCCCGGCTAGTCCAGTCTTTCACCTGATTCGCGACACCAGGACTTTCCACCTAGGGTTACCACCCCCTAGGACTTTTGCCTGAAGCCATCGACCTGCCAAGATTTTTCGCGTAGGGTTACCACTCCCTATGACCTAGGGTTACCACCTCCTAGGGTTTTCCCTTTGCCTAACCGCGGCTAGGACTTTCCTGAAATACTCAAGCAGACTTGTTAGATCACAAAACACCTTAACTTTGAATCCGTTGCCATTATCAAAATACGAGTTCGATCGTTGGATGCTTCCCACATCAACACCGGCTACCACGCTGCGTCACATTACCCATGAGCGGGCCAACAGAGCCAAAGAAAGTCCAACCACCTATCGGCTACCACGTTGCTACACTTAACCAGCGGAGCCAAACAGGGCAGAACCGTCTGCCGGCTACCACGCTGAGTCACCAGACCAACGGAGCCAAACACCAGAACTGCCACACACCTGTCTGATATACCACTAACCCATGAGTGGTGGTGTGTACATATACATGTAATTGGCGATGTACTCGACAATAATGGAGCAGACTATCGCATAACGTGCAATCATGCGAGATGATGCATGACACTAAACATGGCAATATGCTGAACAGCAAAGCAATATCCATATATAGATATAAAATGTGTACCATAGGACAATGTAAGGTACACAGATCAGATAAGGTATCAAAAACCCTAGGTCTTGAACATAATATATAACATGATTGTGTCACTACCTCTATAAGCATGTATAATCAGGTAAAGACTAACATGATGTGCATAACAAATAAACAAACAAGCATGTAACAGATCGGGTAGTGATCAACCGAAGCAGATACGGAAAACACAATCGTTGCTATTTGTTAAAAACATTCTTATTCATATCAAATGACATAAAGTCAAAATACTGCCTCCAATATAGATCGAGCTAATCAACCTCTATGTCGAAATTCTCGTCCCGAATCCAAATCCTGTATAAATCAATACATATATTTTATTTAGCCAACCTCATATGAATTAAACAGCTAAATAAAATACTCACACCTAATTAGGGAAAAATCCCAATCATTCTAGCATACAGATTTAACCTAACAAACGGAATATCACTCACCTCAAAAGATCCCCAACATCCTCAACCGAACCTCAATCAGAACTATATCATTCCTTCACATTTTCTTCTTTTTAATCCAAGACATGAATCAACAACTCACAGGATCCTCTATCAACATAGATTATCTACAATATTAATCAAAGGGAAAATCATATTAATGGCAACTTACACTGAGTCCTGGATAAGGATAAATTCAGATCCCATTCCACCTAATGAAGTAATTAGGTTCATTCCACCCTAGTTCGGAAATATAACTTACCTCAGATCTGACTCATAGCTCCCTCTTTGGTGACTCGCGACCACAAAGAAACAGTTGCCGGAATTGCTGGCCGAAGTTAATAAAAATCACTGCCAGAAGCAACGACACAGTTAACACATCCTCCTATTCCAACATCGCATCCAAACCTCTATAAAATTAGAACCAAAATCGAAATGCCTTACCCAATTCTTGTGCCGGCAGTTTCCTTCTAGTCCAAAACCACAGCAAGCAAAACAAAGGCTGATCGTGGCTCGACAAAACCCTTGAAGTCTGGATAACCCTTCCACTCCGGCGATCAATGATGGCTCGGACTTGATCCGGTGGCGACTGGTGTGGCGTAGCGAGACCACGCTGCTAGGGTACAGCTCGGAGGGGTATTCCCAACAGCGTCTCGTCGCGACTAGGGGTTAGATAAGGGGCCTGGAGAGGCTAGGCTCAGAGAGGCTGGAACAACCCGATCCGGCGGTCAGCAGTGGCGCGCAGGGACAAGTCTAGGGCACAGAGAGGAGATGGCGGTGGTTAGGGCATGGATCCGTGGTGGTGGCTACCGGCAAGATCGGCGGCGACAGTCCAGTAGGGGTGGCGCAGCGTGAGAGAGAGGTGCGAGGAATCTCAGTGGCTGGCACAGAGGAGATCGGAGAGGGTCGGCGGCGGTTCGAGACTAGGGCACAGCGCCGCGAGAGAGAATGGGAGGTGAGGATCGGGAGGGCGACATCAGTTTGGGGGGAAATGAAGAAGAGGGGGAACCGCTCAGGCACGCGGGCAAAGAGGAGGAAACAGTGTCGGGGAGAAAAAAAAGGAAAATAGAATAAAATAAAAAGTAAAAATCAACATTTCCTCGCTTAAATGGGTAGTCTAAACAGGCTTTTCCCCGGACCCTGTTTTTATCCCCGTAAACTCGTCCATACCGTCTCCGAAAAATTCCAGAAAAAATTCTAAAAATTCCGAAAAATTTACTCATCTTTATTCGTCATTTTTCGGTATTTTACATTCTCCCTCACTAATAAAACTTTGGTCCCCAAATTTCGTTATCTATCATTAGCAAATACTAATAATAGGTAAAGAGTATAAATGCTGAACGGTAAATTAAATCACATACGTCAAGTGAAAAGATGGGGGTATCGAGCTCGGATACTATCCTCGAGCTCCCATGTAGCCTTCTCATCGGAAATGATGATATCATCCAACTTTAACCAGTCAGATTTTCTTGTTCCGCAACTGACGCTCTTTCCGGTCAAGAACCCATACCGGAACCTCCTCATAAGTGACGTCAAGATGAACGAAAACTGAGATATCTGTCAGCACATGTGTCGGGTCGGATATATATACCTCCTCATCTCGCGTGAACTCGGTCTACTGCCGAGAAGCTATCTGGCTGCAAACGAACTGCAAATGCTGATCACCAGCTTGGGCCTCTCGGATCCTCGTTCTGATCGATGACTGAGCAATCATGGTAACCAGAATACCCTGCTCTGTCCGTCTCTGCTCCTAAAGGCCCAACTCGGAGAAACCCTGAACCAAGTCTGTAACTGAAACTCGGTGGCAAGCCAAAGTCCCTCTGTACTTCCTGCTGAGTGCATCGGCAACCACATTAGCTTTCCTCGGGTGATTGCTAATGGTACAATCATAATCTTTCAGGAACTCTATCCTTCTCCTCTGTCGGAGATTAAGTTCCTTCTGGGTGAAAATATATTTAAGACTCTTATGATCAGTAAGAATCTCAAAGGTAATGCCGTACAGATAATGTCGCCAAATCTTCAAAGCAAAGATAATGGCGGCTAACTCCAGATCATGAACTGGGTAGTTCTTCTCATGCTCTTTCAACTGTCGAAAAACATAGGAGACTACCCCGCCATGATGCATCAGAATAGCACCCAAACCCTGAAGAGCTGCGTCGGTATAGAGCATGAATCTGTCCTCTCCAGAAGGTAAAACCAAAATTGGAGCCGACACTAGTTTCCGCTTCAGCTCCTAGAAGCTGGTCTCGCAATCCTCAGTCCAAGTGAACTTCATGCATTTCCTGGTCAAGCGTGTAAGTGGCATAGCAATCCGAGAGAAACCCTCAACGTATCTCCGGAAATATCGAGCCAAACAAAGGAAGTTGTGAGCCTCCTCTATAGACTCCGTCTACTCCCAACGGTAACAACCTCTATCTCCTGTGGAACCACGGTATACTCCTACTGGTGACCGTGTATCTCAAACATCTCATAGAAGACAACCAAAATACGCACTACTGATCTTCACATATAGACGTTTCAGTCGAAACATCTCTAGAACTATGCAAATATGGTGTACGTGACTCACCTTGGATCCGAAATAGATCACAACATTGTCAACAAAGACAATGGAAACCAATCCAACATCCTAGGAATACCCAATCATCGAGTTCATGATAACATATAGGGCACTATTAGCCTAAATGATAAAACCAAGAACTTATAATGTCCGTAAATCAGACATCCTCAATCATAAGATCCTCGACAATAAACACTAAGTAATAGATCCTCCAGTGTGAGAGCAATGCTCCATCATAAGAAATACCACATAGGTGGGAGCAACTCTCTACCACAAGAAATCCTCAATATGTAGGAGTAACACTCCACTACAAATAATCTGTAATATGTATCTGCAATAAATATGGGAGCAATGATCCGCTACAAGCAATCCGCAATATGTGGGAGCAACGCTCCACCACAAATAATCCATAACATGTGTGGGAGCAACACTCCACCACAAACAATACATAAGTGCCAAAGGCACCTAACTATCCAGCTAGAGATTGCACGAGATCTCTCTACCACAGATCACTATGGGTAGCCTAGGGTATAACAACCTAGTAAGCAAATCAAATCCATAGTCAACTTTATCATAATCCTAGTGGGTCGGTCACCCACTAATAGGAGAATTAGTTGACAGAGTAATACAACCAATAACATAATGTAGACACTCAACATTCTACATTCAACATAGGTAGAATCATCATGATGCTACCAACCATACACCTGGCACACGTGCACACACAACATATGTATGATCGACATAATCCTCCAATTAGTACACACCAAACATACACACAATATATGTATGATCGACATAATCCTCCAATTAGTACACACCAAACATACTCACAACATAGGTATAAATCATCGTGATACCTCCAACAATGCATACTGAACCCGTGTGCATATATCAACATAGGTATAATCGACAATACACCTCAAACAACACTCACATGACATATATACACCTATGCCAAGAGTATAATCAACGTAATATTTCCAACAAATCATAATCGACACGAGTGTACACACAGAACAAATATAATGAACAAGATACCTCGAATATTACACTGAACACATCTGCACATATCACAACTCAGATTAAATCGATAAGATACCTCCAATAAAACACTCAAACACAGGTGCACATTTCACAACATAGATTTAATCGACAAAATACCTCCAATAAACTAATCAGACCACTCGGGTATAATCTACTAGAAACCCACAACAATCATAACTGGAAAAATATACACCCACTACATGCAATTAGACCGTCCATCATAACACTCCTACAACACATAATAATCATATGTACACACCACATAGATATTCCCTATACTACCTTCTATGTTATCCAACTAGGTACATACAGTCAAAAAATGAAAGTCCACATGGAATAGGATACATCGATCCTCTATAGACTAACAAACCGATAATGGTATACCGCTAATTCAGTCTTTTCCACGTTAGTACAAGTCATGTACCCAATGTGCTCAAGATATCCAACTAAGCACGAATCACCCAAAGATCAGCATTTTTATAAAATAGAGTAAGTCGATCCCCTGCTGATCGGACCAACCCAAAAATGAATCGGTCGTCAACAATATAAATCTAACAAACTTACATTAATCCTCCGCAATCACAAAGGTATATCGATCTACGACTACCCAAGTCGACAAACATAAATTAGTCTTTTATTGACCGATCTAACAAGAGTAAATCAATATTTACTGATGAAATTAACTAAGATAAAATGGTATACTACTGGATAGGTCAACATGAAGATATAGATACTATCCACCACCCAACTGATAATAGCAGAGGCTATTATGTGCCTCAATCTGCTAACCAACTAGTAGTAACAGAAGCTAAAACTACTGGTGTATGATATGAAAAATCACTAGAAATAGTAATCCTTGATCTCTAATAGGGTCAATCCTGATCAGTGGCTAACCCATCACATGTAATATGGGCTTCAACATCAGACAGATACCAAATACAAAGTGCTAATACATGTCATAACTATCATAGTCAACAATGCATATACCAACTAAAAGGTAGGATGACAATATACCAACATACCTCCTATAACTTGGAGATATCCTGCCGCTGCCAGGTCCCAAAACCCGAAAAGTCACATCGAGAAAACTAAAACATGAAATCTGAAACACGGAATACAAGACTCGTAAACCATGCTCTGATACCAATAAATTGGTATCAGATAAATCTCGAAAATCCAGAACACATAGCAAGTATCGTAACCTGGCTCTAATACCACTAAATTGTCACACCCCGGGAAAGTCCCTGTTCGAAGAAATTTCGGCAGCACCTCCCCTGTACGGGTGACAATCTGAAACATTTCTATAGACACAATATACATCAGCCATAGGCGGCTGGAATAAATACACAACCATGCAGTTATATAGGTAGCCTACTCGACAGATACTACAAGAATACAACCACGCAGTTATATATAAATCTAACAGCCCACTCGGTTGTACCAAAACCAAACACAGCGGAAATCCAATAGACAACACATACAACTATAAACAAAGACTGCTAGCCGGCTAGGCTTACACCACACAACAAAACAATACTCCAGGAACAAAGCCGGAACACAAAGCTAAATACACAAATTCATATATCAAAATACAAATAAACAAAAACAGAGATAGATCTTCTGATGTGACATGGGGATCGGCAGGTAGGATACTCTAAGCGACTCCATAAACAACCTGGTACCTGAAAAGATAGTGTCCACGGGGGTGAGTTCAACAACTCAGCGGATAACAACTGATATGCATAATAAAGAAAGTAACAACCAGCACTAATCATGTGTACAGTCTCCTGATACAAGAAGGGTAAATGCAACTGAATAAAACAGGAGAAAACTGTACTAATCAGGACCAGGGAATAAGTACAGCAGGTCGTAAGACCGAGAGTGTCATAAATCCTGTATGCATGTCAATCATATGCATCCATATAAATGCAGCAAGAAAATGCAACAAACACAAGCAATAAATGCATCATGCATATGATGCAAATGTCATGGTCACCCCTGATGCCAGTCAGTCATCTCACACACAATGGTGAGACCGAGTGGGTAGGGCTGTGACAACCGTGCACTCTGCCATCACTGCTCCTGATGAGTGACCGAGTGGACGGGATGCTGTCGGAGTACACCTATCCTCCTACCGCAAATCATAAATAGGGGAGCTCAATGCTCTCATCTCCCGGTACACGATGACGGGGAGGAATCTCTGTCGTCTACCACGCTGCGTCACACTACCCATGAGCGGACCAACGAAGCCAAACAAAGTCCAACCGCCTGCCGGCTACCATGCTGCTACACTAAACCAGCTGAGCCAAACAGGGCAAAACCGTCTGTCGGCTACCACGCTGAGTCACCAGACCAACGGAGCCAAACAGCAGAACTGTCACACACCTGTCTGATATACCACTAACCCATGAGTGGTGGTGTGTACAGATACATGTAACTGGCGATGTGCTCGACAATAATGGAGCAGACTATCGCACAGCATGCAATCATGCGAGATGATGCATGACACTAAACATGGCAATATGCTGAACAGCATAGCAATATCCATATATAGATATAAAATGTGTACCATAGGATAATGAATCAAATCAAAGGTACACAGATCAGATAAGGTATCAAAAACCCTAGGTCCTGAACATAATATATAACATGATTGTATCACTACCTCTATAAACATGTATAATCAGGTAAAGACTAACATGATGTGCATAACAAATAAACAAACAAGCATGTAACAGATTGGGTAGTGATCAACCGAAGCAGATAAGAAAAACACAATCGTTGCTATTTGTTAAAAACATTACTATGCATATCAAATGACATAAAGTCAAAGTACCCGCCTCCAATATAAATCGAGCTAATCAACCTCTATGTCGAAATGCTCATCCCGAATCCAAATCCTGTATAAATCAATACATATATTTTATTTAGCCAACCTCATATGAATTAAACAGCTAAATAAAATACTCACACCTAATTAGGGAAAAATCCCAATCATTCTAGCATACAGATTTAACCTAACAAACGGAATATCACTCACCTCAAAAGATCCCCAACATCCTCAACCGAACCTCAATCAGAACCATATCATTCCTTCACATTTTCTTCTTTTTAATCCAAGACATGAATCAACAACTCATAGGATCCTCTATCAACATAGATCTATTGGTGCGGTTAGCATTAATGATTTAACCTAGGTTTTGATGAATGACAAATCAGGTTAAATTAGTTTGTTGTTGTCTGACACTTTGATCAAGTGTGTAGGAGAAGTCCAGACAGGTCGACGGGCTGACCAGATGTCTGGCACGAAGCCCAGCTAGGTTGACGGGCTGACCGGACAGCTGGCGAGAAGACCAAGCGGGTCGATGGGCTGACCGGACGCTTGGCGAGAAGTCCAGCTAGGTCGACGGGTTGATCGGATAGCTGGCACGAAGTCCAGATGGGTCGACGGGCTGACCGGACGTCTGGCAGGTAAGTGAGGTAAGTCACTGGAGGGGATTGACTGCGAGGACGCCTTCCCGGGAAGGGAACATTAGGCGTCGATCCGGCTTAGATCCATTTCGGATATCTAAGTCGAGATCGTGACTAGATTCCGGTCTCGGAAAGACGGAATCTAAGTCATACTCTTTGCTATTACTTTGTTGAACTTTAATTGTGCTAACAATCTGTTTTATAGGATATATATTTGCCTCGGACTAACTCTATTTTGCAGGAGAAGGAGTTCCTGGAAATAGGAGGTCCGGGCGCCCGGAGGTCCAGGCGCCCGGAAGGGATCCGGGCGCCCGGAGGTAAGTTTTATCCAAACTCGCGCGTCGCCACGTGGAGCTTGCTAGTTGGACCTGCCATGTCCCACAAGGGTGCCCCGAGCCTCATATAAAAGGAGGGTCAGAGGGGAGCTTCAAAAATACAACGAAAAAAAGTCTTCTACTACTTGCTCTACTGCTCTGCGCTCCAGCGACGCTAACAAAGATCCGACAATACGCTCCTTTCCTTTCTTTAATTCTTGTCGGTATTTTGTTTATTTTGCTAGCCTTCCTGTACTTTAAATTGTAATCATTTTCGAACTGCTAGTGATTTCCCAACGAAAGTACTCACGGAGTACAGGCCTTCGAGTAGGAGTCGTCACAGGCTCCGAATGAAGTAAAAAACACCGTGTTCAGTTTGTCTAAGTTTTTTATTATTCCGCTGCGCTTAACTCTTATTAACGCTGTTTTTCGAATCGATATTCACCCCCCCTCTATCGACGTTTTACGATCCAACAAGTGGTATCAGAGCAGGTACCACTCTGATTTGGTGCAACCACCAATCAGACAGGGGGTGAAAATATTTTTTTTTTCTTTTTTGCTTTACGCTTAATTCTAAGTTGATATTATTATTAATTTGGGAATTTTTTCTTCTCGTTGCAATTAAATCTAAATTGGTGCAACACCAATTTAGATACAGCTATTATTTTTTCCCGCACTACTAATCCAAGATCAAGTCTTGGAATATTTTTTTGTTGTTTACTTGTGTGTAGAATGTCTCAACTAGAAGGCTTCAGCACAGTACGTCCTCCCCTATTCAACGGGGATGACTTCTCCTACTGGAAGAAAAGAATGGAAGTGTACCTAAAGACAGATTACAATCAGTGGTTCAGCGTTATAAAGGCCTACCGAGCTCCAACCGACAACTCCGGAAATCCACTAGACACGGAACAGTGGACTCTGGACATTAGTAAAAAGGCGTCGACAGAAAACAAAGCAATCAATACGCTACACTGTGGCCTAACACGAGAAGAGTTGAACCGGGTCGGACCGCATCAGAATGCTAAAGAATTGTGGGACAAATTGATCGAGCTGCACGAAGGAACGAGCGACGCAAAGGTAACAAAAAGAGATTTATTTTTAAATAAAATATTTAATATAAAAATGTAGGAAGGGGAAACGGCAAGTCAACTGCACGCGAGAATCAAGGACATTCTCAACGGACTCTACGCGATAGGCCATTAAATGGAAAACAGAGATTTAATAAGGTACACACTAAATGCCTTTCCTCGTAATAGCTTGTGGGCATCAATCGTAGATGCCTACAAAATTTTGAAAAATCTATCTAAGTTAAAATTAGACGAGCTTTTCTGTGAGTTAGAATTACATGAACAAACTAATGCTGGAGCCGAGAAAGGTATTGCTTTATTTGCAGGACCATCCAAAGAAAAGAAGAGCAAGTCTGAATCTGAAGAGGATTCCGATCAAGAATCAGAAGACAAAGAATATCTGGTGAACTTGGTAAGAAAAATGTTCACCAGGAGAAAAAAGAGCTTTAGCAAAAAGGACCTTCAAAAGATCAGTCCTCCCGTGGATCAAAAGAATGTGACTTACTTCGGATGCAACAAAAAGGGGCACTACAAGAGCGAATGCCCAAGACTGATGTTCGACAAACCGAAGCCAACCAAAAAGAAGGCCCTCAAAGCAACGTGGGATGACTCCTCGGACGAATCGGAGATAGAAGAGCAGAAACACCAGAGCCACCTCGCGCTGATGGCCCGCGAAGCTGAAACGGAAGACGAGTCAGGAGATGAATCGGAAGACGAGTCCGAACCCGAATCAAGCCCCGAGTCCGTACTCGTTTTCGAAGGCCCGGATGAGGTATATTTTAATTTAAACAAAAAATTCTTTAAAATTATTTCTTGCTTAAATAGTAAGTTAATTAAAATAAAAAATGAAAACAAATCACTCCTTGAGGAAAATCAAGACCTCAAGGAACAAATAAAAAATTCAAATCCAACTCAAGATCTAATACTTGAAGAGAATTCGTCATTAAAATCAGAAATTAATAACTTAAAAGAAATACTAGAAAAATTCACTACAAGATCAAAAAATCTAGACTTAATCCTGAACAATCAAAAAGTATGTTATAATAAAACCGGACTTGGATACAAGTCGAACTCAAATAAAACCTTTAAGTCATTAATAACCCAATACAAATCAACTAATCAAGCTTGGGTTCCGAAAGCGTGTTTGACCACGCAAGTAGGAATGAATCAATATTACATACCTAAAGAAAAAATATATTATATAAACTCGAATGAACCAAATCAAAAACCAAAATACAAGTCAAAGAAATAAAAAACTCAACAAAATATAAATTATCACCAAGTTAATTATAATTATAAAAGAAATCGACACAAACCTAAAATTTAAATTAAAGACCAATAATTCAGGGGGAGGCTCCAGAATAGCTGGAACCTCCAAAACTAACTTACCCGACAGGGTAACCTAAACAAACTAACCTGGTAGGGTAATTAGGATTAGTTAAAAAGAGACCAAGTTTAACTTGAATCATGGTACTGGTGAAATTTTTGGATGATAGTACGTTAGGGAAGCTTGGGCATCGCATGTCTAGAAAGATATGGTTTCGATCTGGTGCATTTGGCCAAGTGGAACTGACCGAAGCTACCCTTAAATGGATCCTAACTAGTTAGACAAAGATTTAGTACTAAGCTCCGTGGATAGGACTATTCGGAAAACCTCGAAAGGTTGGTTACTTCTAATGACGTCCATGTGACTCACCAAGCTTATAAGTTTATCCGAAGAATGCCTATTTGTAGAGACCAAAGCTAAACCTGAATCTAACACAAGTTAAACCAAACTCCATAATTAAAATCCAACCCATCTCACAAAATTATAGGATTCCCTGATTGAAAACTTAAATCGGGTAAGATGACTAAGGATCAAAATTAAATTTCGAATTAAATTAATTAAATTTCAAATTTCAAATGAATTAAAATTAAATTTTGAATTTCAAATTAAATTTAATTGAAATTAAATTTTGAATTTCAAATTAAATTTAATTGAAATTAAATTTTGAATTTCAAATTAAATTTAATTGAAATTAAATTTTGAATTTCAAATTAAATTTAATTGAAATTAAATTTTGAATTTCAAATTAAATTTCAAATGAATTAAAATTAAATTTTGAATTTCAAATTAAATTAAAATTAAATTTCGAATTTTAAATTAAAATTAAAATTTGAATTTCAAATTAAATTAAATTAAAATTAAATTTTGAATTTCAAATTAAATTAAATTTAAATTAAATTTCAAATTTCAAATTTAAATTAAATTTTGAATTAAAACTAAATTTCTTTTAAATTTATTTTAAACTTTAAAAATTATTTTAAAAAAAAAACTATTTTAAAAATTAACTTTAAAAATAAAAGACTAACCTTAATTCCTACTCATTGTAGGAAACCAAGTGGATTTTGGACAGTGGTTGCTCCAAACACATGACTGGAGATCACACCAAGTTCACTCAACTCATTTACAAAAGCTTAGGAACAGTTGCCTTTGGAAACAACGGCAAACTCAAGGTAATCGGAATAGGTAACATTGAATTAAAAATAGATTTCATAATTACAAATGTTCTACTTGTCGAGAATTTTAAATATAATCTCCTGAGTATAAGTCAATTGTGTGATACTAGGTATAAGGTTAAATTTCTATCCACAGAGTGTTTAATCAAACATCTAGATAATCCTACTATAAGTCTAAAAGGTTTTAGAAAAGACAACATCTATGCTATCAACTTAACCACCTCTTCAATTAAGTGTTATTTAACAAAAAAAGAAGAAACTTGGTTATGGCATAGGAGAATGTCTCACACCAACTTTAGAAATATAAGTAAATTAAATGGACTAGTGAGAGGCTTACCGAAATTACCTAACCTAGATTCAACCATATGTAATGCTTGTCAACAAGGTAAACAAACAAAATCCACTCACAAACCAACCAATTAGCCACAAACCAACTCGATATTAGAACTTCTACATTTAGACCTTTTTGACTCCCATGGAGTCAAATCCATAAATGGAAACTTATACTGCTTAGTTATAATAGATGACTATTCTAGATTTTCTTGGGTTAAATTCTTAAAACATAAAGATGAAACTTTTGAAATCTTTGCAAACTTTTGCAAACAAATTGAAAACGAAAAAGATATTAAAATTAAAAGAATTAGGAGTGACAACGGGGGAGAATTTAAAAATCATAATTTCAACAAGTTCTGTCTTGAGAATGGCTACCATCATGAATTTTCGTGTCCTAAAACCCCCCAACAAAATGGAATTGTAGAAAGAAAAAATAGAACTTTATTAGAAGCCTCAAGAACTATGTTAAATGAATATAACTTACCTAAATATTTTTGGGCAGAAGCTGTTAGTACAGCCTGCTATGTGCAAAACAGAACAACATTAAATAAAAGACATAATAAAACTTTCTTTGAAATATTTTATAACAAACAACCCAACATAAAATATTTTAAAGTATTTGGGTGTCCAGCCTACATCTTAAATACTAGAGAACACTTAGGAAAATTTACCTCTAAAGTAGAAAATGGAATTTTTGTAGGATATTCTCTAAACAGTAGGGGTTACAGAATATATAATAAAATTACATTAAAAATCGAGGAAACCACAAACGTAAAATTTGAAGAAACCCAAGGACAAAATCAACTTCAACCTATTGAAAATAATAATACTGAAGAAACCAATCAACTTCGTCCCTAGATCATGAAGAAGATGAACACACTCAAGCAAATCAACCTCCAAGAACTATAAGAATCAACCCTAACCATCCAACTGATCAAATAATTGGTGACCCAGACCTAAGGGTTCAGACCAGATCATCCTTTAGGAACCTAAGTCAAATTTCCCTGATTTCAAAAATTGAACCCAAAATAGTAGTCGAATCCCTACTTGATCCAGATTGGATCATCGCTATGCAAGAGGAACTAACTCAATTTGAGCGTAATGAAGTTTGGGATCTAGTACCACCACCTAAAGATAAGAAAATAATAGAAACAAAATGGGTATTTAGAAACAAATTAAGTGAATCTGGGGAAATTACTAGGAATAAGGCTAGGCTAGTTGCCAAGGGGTTCAGTCAAGTTGAAGGACTTGACTATGATGAAACCTATGCCCTAGTAGCCAGATTAGAATCTATTAGAATGTTACTAAGTTATGCAGCCCATAAGGGATTCAAACTATATCAAATGGATGTTAAGTCAGCCTTTCTCAATGGACTGATAAAAGAAGAAGTTTATATAGGTCAGCCTCCTGGATTTGAAAATCTAGAACATCCTGATTATGTTTTTAAATTAAAGAAAGCATTATATGGACTTAAACAAGCACCCAGGGCATGGTATGAAAGGCTAACATCTTACTTAACATCCAAAGGATTCAACCAAGGTCAAATTGACCCAACCTTGTTTGTTAAATTACTAAATAATGACATATTTATTGCACAAATATATGTAGATGATATAATATTTGGTTCAACTGTAACGCCCGAAAATTCTTAAAACTATTTTACAGAATTTTTAGAGTAACGGAAGTAGCAAAAACAAATAGAAAACGAAAATGGCCTAAGCGGGAATTGAACCCGAGGCCTATGGTTTACGAATAATGTTAGTAACCAGTTGAACCCAGCAGGGCCGTGCTGAAAGGAAAGGGAGGCAATTAAATTTATATTAGAGTTGGGCTGAAATTACCCACTTAATATAAATAGGGAATTTAATAGGTGAAGAGTTATTTTTTTTTTTAACGCGACTTTTCCTTCTCCTCACCCTAGCCACGCCGCCCCCTTCCCTCTCCTTCTCTCGGCGCCAACCCCAAGAAGAAACCTAGGGTTTCTTTCCTAGGGCTTCAAGGACACCTTCCGGCGACATCTCCGACACGAGGACGTTTCCCTTCGCGAGAGGAACGCTTAGACGCGAGAAGATCGTCGAAAGGATCGTCTCCTCCGGAAAATCTCGCGATTAGAATCATAAGAAATTACGAATAAGAGGTAAGAAACCACTCACCTGCAGTATAAGTAGCTTCCATTTGAATGCATGCTTTTAGATTAGTTATACTCAGATTTTTGTCGACATCTAGGGTGTATTTAACCCTCCTCGCAGCTTTAGGGATTAGTCAAGCACCTCTAGATGGGCCGGACGCGTTTGCCCTCTTCAGTTTGAGGTGTTAGACGTTGTCGGGTGCCTAGAGGTGGTCTCCCTACTAGAGAGGAGAGTTAGAGCACACCAAATGCTCGATAACAAGATTAGGACAGCTTTTGATTCAGTGGGCATTTATTCAGCTCAGTCAAATGCCGTATAGACGTATTGATCCAGTTAATTAGCTTTATTACAGCTTTCATGGGACTAGATGTCCAATGGGTGGGCTCCCACAGTCGCCTCTAGGTTCAGACAACCTAGTTCTAGGTTCAGATAACCTAGAAACGGCTAAATAAAATAGTACAACTATTAAGTATTTTATTTTCAGCAGTGGCACTGTACAGGATCAGATATCCATTGGGTTGGACTCCCACAGTCGTCCCTAGGTTCAGATAACCTAGTAAACCCTACTAGATTTGGAACTTGCAATCCCGGGTCTAGCTAGGGGTGCGCGCACAGCACGTACAGTTGCCAGGGCCCTCAGCAGCATGATTATTATTTTAATCTACTTATGTATACAGTTTTCAAAACTCTCAGTCACCTATGTGATCAAGATTTAATTCAGTATCAGCTTAGTTTAGTTCAGTTTCAGTTTCAGTTTCAGTTTAGTTCTTCCTGACTAATACCATGAGTTAGCTCCATGCTTAGATTTTGATATGCATGCTATGTTTCAGTATTTGTGCTTAGTAACTTTGCTATGTCATGCTTATCTATGTTCAGTACGTATTTCAAATAGCATGTTTTCAAAACATAAATTGCATCGTGTGCATGTTTTGTGAGGTAGCTGGTTTCTTACTAAGCTTTAAGCTTACAGATACTTTTTCCTTATACTGCAGATAAAGGTAAAGGGAAAATGGACTAGCGGAGGCTGGAGGACAATGCAATGAAGATGTGTGTGGAAGGAACTTGGAATAAAAGATCTTAGGGATCTAACAAGCTTTATTTATGCATTAGAACTTTCAGCAAAATTAGTTAACTGTTAGAACCTTATTATTCTACACATAGTACATTTGCATGCCATGAATTAGTGAACCATGTGTGATATCATTTTTAAAATGTTAGCTAATACATGTTAAAAATGTTTCTAGCTGTTATAGACTTGATGTGTATGAGTTGGGCACGAAATAGTGCTGAAATCAGGGGTTCTGATTCGAAATCAGAAGCCCAGATCAATCTACAGATCGATCAGAATTGGGGTCACCGACCAATCCAATCGTGAACAGAGAGTTAGCGTCTGTTATGGATCGGTCACCGATCCGGATCTTAGAAGCTCAGCGATCGGTCACCGATCGGTGAGCCGATCGGGCCGATCGGTGTACTCTGGATCGGTCGGCACCGATCCACCGCATCTGATAATATAGCTTATGGATCGGTCAGCCGACCGATCGAGTTTTCCCCGTGCGTATCATTGGATCGATCACCGGATCGATCAACAGCCCAATCGATTCATGGATCGATTGAAATGCCTGATTACAGCTAGCAGGACATCCGAGAGGCATAGATTATCTTCCCTAGCATGTGTACAACTCCTAGGTACACCTAGAATATTAAGTTCAGATTTTACAGTAATCAGTTTAGTAAAATTTTAATCAATCCAGATTTCCGCAATAGTAATTTAGCACAGCATAATGTAGCCATCGGCCTCACAGCCTAGTCAGTAAAAGGCGGGTCGTTACAGAGTGGTATCAGAGCAGTTTCCATACTTCCTACACACACATCAGCATTGTACCTACAACTTCCAAGTAAGAATACCTCTCACTTTGTATGTTTATTGCTTTTCTGTTATAGATAACTAAAGCATGCTTGTTTATGATAGTAGTTAACATGATAACAATAGTTTCTCTATTATGCTTGTGTTAGTCATGTATGTCCTGCATGTCTTTAGAAATGGCACGATGTAACGACCCGCCTCCTACTGACTAGGCTGCGAGGCCGATCGCTACAGTTATGCTGTGCTAAAGTACTATTGCGGAAAATCTGGATTTATTAAAATTTTACTAAACTGATTACTGTAAACTGAACTTAATATTCTAGGTGTACCTATGAGTTGTACACATGCTAGGGAAGATAATCTATGCCTCTCGGATGGCCTGCTAGCTGTAATCAGGCATTTCAATCGATCCATAGATCGATTGGCCTGTCGGATCGATCCCGTGATCGATCCAGCTTGTTACTGGCACGGAAAAACTCTTTGGATCGGTCGGCAGACCGATCCATATGCTCCCTCACCTCTGTATGCGGCTGGATCGGTCTACCGACCGATCCAGGAGCACACTGATCGGTCTGTAGACCGATCAAGTGGCTCACTGATCGGTCGGCTGACCGATCAGTGAGCGTCTGTGCTCTCTGTTCGCACAATGGATCGGTCGGCTGACCTATCCATAACAGAGGCCAACTCTCTGTTCATGCATGGATCGGTTAGCTGACCGATCCAGCGGCACAACCCACTCTCTGATCAGTCTGTAGACCGATCAGAGTTCTGATTTCTGCCTGAAACTCTGATTTCGGCCTGAAACTCTGATTTCAGCACTTGGGCGTGCCAAAATCTCACATATGAGTTATACACTACATGAGAAACACTCTAATGACATAAAACTAGTATTCTAAACTTAACATGATACATAGTTCACTGATTCATAGCATTACACAACTAAACGTGCATGAAAGTAAAAACACTGAGGAGTTCTACGGTTTAAACTTGCTAAGTCCCCTATGAATCTTTTATTCCAGTTCCTGCCACACACACCATCTCTGCATTGGCCTCCAGCTTCCTCTGCTAGTCCATTTTTCCCTTACCTTTATCTGCAGTATAAGGAAAATAGAATCTGTAAGCTTAAAGCTTAGTAAGAAACCAACTACCTCACTAAAACATGCAATGATGCAAACATGCTTTTAAAGAATG
This sequence comes from Zingiber officinale, assembly GCF_018446385.1. Classification (NCBI taxonomy): domain Eukaryota; kingdom Viridiplantae; phylum Streptophyta; class Magnoliopsida; order Zingiberales; family Zingiberaceae; genus Zingiber; species Zingiber officinale. The sequence goes on from NC_055994.1 coordinate 47,177,301, forward strand.
CTATTTGAAAACATGTACTGGCATGGCATACTATGGTTGCAAGCATAAACTGAAATAACTGAACATGCATACTGAACATGGCATGGTAACTAATCATATGAATCAATAAAGATAACTGAACTGAATATATAATAAGCTAAACTGTAGCTAAACTGATACTGAATTCCAACTCAACTAACATAACTAATTTGAGCTTTGAAAACTAATTCATAATAAGTGAAAATACATAATCATGCTGTTTGGGCCCGGCAACTATACTTGCTGTGCGCGCATCCCTAACTAGACCCAGATTTACAAGTCCCGAATTTAGTAGGGGTAACTAGGTTATCTAAACCTAGGGACGACTGTGGGAGTCCAACCCAATGGATATCTGATCCAGTACAGTGCCACTGAAAATAAAATACTGAATATAGCTAACTGTTTTAACTTGCTGTTTCTAGGTTATCTGAACCTAGAGCTAGGTTGTCTGAACCTAGAGGCGACTGTGGGAGCCCACCCATTGGACCGTGGTCCCATATAAGCTAAAATAAACTTATTTACTGATTTAAATGCTTCTAACGCATTTAACTGAGCTATTAAAATGCCTAATTTGCATTTTAACTTAACTAGCTATTTTATCGAACACCTAGTGTGCCCCAACTCTCCCCTCTATTAGGGAGACTACTTCTAGGCACCCGACAACGTCTAGGAACCCCCACTAAAGAGGGAATATGTGTCCGGCCCATCTAGAAGTACTCACTAAATCCCTAAATCTGCGAGGAGGGTCAAATTCACCCTATGCGTCGATAAAAACTGCATATAGCTAAACTAGTGCGTATAAAACCAGACGGAGCTACTTATACTGCAGGTGAGGGGTTTCTTACCTCGTATATGAAGTTTCTTACGATTCTAATCGCTGAAATTCCGGTGGAGGTGACCCCTTCAACAAACTTCTCGCGTTTATGCATTCCTCTCGCGAAGGAGTGCGTCCTCGTGCCGGAGTTATCACCGGAAGGTGTCCTTGGGGCCCTAGGGAGAGAACCCTAGGTCTTCTTGTGGTTTGTTTGGGCACCGAGAGGAAGAGGGAGGAGAGGGGCGGCGTGAGGTCTCGGTGGAGAAGGTTTTTGTCGAACCAAAGAATAAACCCAAACCAACTTATGTTTTCCTATTTATATTAAGTGGGTATTTTGGCCCAACTCAATTATAAATATATTTGATTCTCCTTTCTCTCAGCACGGCCCTGCTGGGTTCACCGGTTACTAAGGCTAACTAAAGGTTTAGCGGACCCGAGAGATTCCGGGTTCTATTCCCGCTTAAACCATTTTACTTTTCTATTCATTTTTGCTACTTCCGATACTCTAAAAATTCCAGAAAAATCATAGAATATTCTTAAAATAGTTTTGAGAATTTTCGGGCGTTACAATCCCCCATACCTTATAAAAAGTTCATCCTCGAACTTAGAATAATTCTGGGTACTTCTGTTTCATGCTGGCTTCTGTCTCCCAAGTTGCCTCTTCTGCTGTGTGACTGTGACAAACGGCTTTGACTAATGGTACTTCCTTGTTCTGCAATTTCTTAACTGCTCGGTCTATTATCTGAATAGGCCGACTATCATAGCTGAGGTCTTCGCGGATCTGTACCGACTGGGGCTCAATCACCTGGGTGGCATCTGGGGTATGCTTCTTCAGCATAGAGACATGAAATACGTTGTGGACAGCTGACATTTTCTGGGGTAGCTCTAGCTCATATGCTACCTTGCCCACTCTTCTGCTGATAAGGTATGGTCCCATATATCTGGGACTAAGTTTGCCCTTCTTCCCAAAACGCATCACTCCCTTCATGGGAGTTACTTTGAGGAACACTGTATCCCCGACTGAAAACTCTAAGGGTCTTTGCCGTGTATCAGCATAGCTTTTCTGGCGGCTCTGAGCTGTCTCTATCCTCTGGTGGATCTGCTGTATAGCTGCTGTGGTATCTGCTACTAGATCTGTCTGAAGTTCTAGTTCTTTCTGTTCACCACTCTCATACCAGCAGATTGGAGATCTACACCTCCGCCCATAGAGAGCCTCGTAAGGTGCCATGCCGATAGTGGCCTGATAGCTGTTGTTGTATGCAAATTCTGCTAAGCTCAGATATTTGCACCAACTTCCCTTGAAGTCTAGGGCACACGCTCGGAGCATATCTTCGAGTACCTGATTTACTCGCTCCGTCTGACCATCTGTCTGAGGATGGAATGCTGTGCTGAACTTTAACTTAGTGCCCAACGCTGACTGTACACACTCCCAGAAGTGTGATGTGAATCTGCTGTCTCTGTCTGAAATGATGGTTCGTGGGACTCCATGTAGTCTGACGATCTCCTGGAGATACAACTGAGCTAGCTTCTCCATGGAGTAGGATATCTTGATAGCTAAGAAGTGGGCTGATTTAGTCAACCTGTCGACTATTACCCAGATGGCGTCAAAACCATTCGTGGTTCTGGGCAGTCCCACTATGAAATCCATAGAGATATCCTCCCACTTCTATTCTGGAATCTGTATAGGCTGCAGAACTCCTCCTGGTCGCTGATGTTCTGCCTTGACCCTCTGACAGGTGAGGCAGATGCTAACATATCTGGCGATGTCTCGCTTCATCCCGGGCCACCAAAAATGGTTCTTCAGGTCTTGATACATTTTGGTGGAACCTGGATGCATCGCATAGGGAGTCTTGTGAGCCTCATCTAAAATATGTCTCCGTAGCTCCTCCTGATCTGGAACACAGAGTTTGTCACCAAAATACAACACCCTGCTATCGGACACTCTGAATTCTCTACTTTCTGATTCTTCTAGCCCTTGCTTGATTTTCTGAATTTCAGGGTCCTGCTCCTGAGCTGACTGAATATCACCAAGCAAGGTAGACTCTAAGGTCATAGTAGAGAGCTGTCCAACGATGAGTTCAAGACCGAAATCTATGATCACCTTCTGTAGGGGCTGTGACATGGCTGTAAGAGATAATAAGGTAGCACTGGATTTTCTGCTAAGTGCGTCGGCTACCTTATTGGCTTTCCCTGGATGGTAGAGGATGTCTATATCATAGTCTTTGACCAGCTCAAGCCATCTGCGCTGTCGCATGTTCAGATCCTTCTGAGTGAAGAAGTACCTCAGACTCTGATGATCTGTATACACTCTGCACTGAGCTCCATATAAGTAATGTCTCCAAATTTTGAGAGTGAACACTACTGCTGCAAGCTCAAGGTCATGAGTAGGGTAATTCTTCTCATAATCCTTGAGTTGTCTGGAGGCATAGGCGATCACCTTGCCGTTTTGCATCAGTACTGCTCCTAGTCCCAACTTAGAGGCATCACTATAGATGTCAAAGCTGCTGGTGTTGTCTGGTAGAGCCAAAATGGGAGCACATGTCAATCTCCTTTTAGCTCGCTGACCGAGTCCTCAACCAGAAATTTCTGCTCTTTCGGTAAGAGCCGCTGGGGAGGCTATCTCGAGAAGTCCTCTACAAACTTTCCGTAATATCCTGCTAATCCCGAAAGCTCCTGATTTCATTGGCGTTCTTAGGTCTCTTCCAGTTACTTACTTCTATCTTGTTGGGATCTACCATAATACCATCCTTTGAGATGATGTGACCCAGAAGGACACTGATCTAGCCAAAATTCACATTTCGTGAACTTGGCGTATAGCTGCTCTGAAGGGTCTGCAATACTAGTTTCAGGTGCTCAGTGTTCTTCCCGAGTTCCTGAGTAGATAAGGATGTCATCGATAAACACAATAACAAACTTATCTAAATACTCCCGAATACTGTTCATGAGATCCATGAATGTAGTGGAGCATTGGTCACGCCAAAGGGCATGACTACGAACTCGTAGTGTCCGTGATCCGGTTCTCGAATCTTTGTCTTGGGTATATCCTTCTTTAACCTTCACCGATGATAACCTGATCGAGATCTATCTTAGAGAACACCGCTGCTCCCTTCACCTGGTCAAACAGTCATCGATTCCGGGAAGGGATACCTATTCTTGATCGTGACTTGGTTCGGTGATCGTAGTCTATGCACAATCGCATGCTTCCATCCTTCTTCTTCACGAACAATACAGCGCTCCCCATGGCGAGTGACTCGGGCGTATGAAACCCTTGTCAAGCGGCTCATGTAGTTGCTCAAGTTCCTTCAGTTCTGCTGGAGCCATGCGATAAGGCGCTTTGGAGATAGGATTTGTACCGGGAATGAGCTCTATCTCAAAGTCAATCTCCCTGTCTGGTGCTAAGCCTGGTAACTCTTCAGGGAAGACTGCTGGGTAGTCACATACGACTCGAACCTCTGCTAGCTGTTGGTTCTTATCCTGGCTGGCGTTGACTACGTGTGCTAGGAATCCTGTACATCCTGAATCCAGTAGCTTTTGTGCTTTCATAGCTGAGAGAAACTTCTTGGCCTTTCTCTTTGGTTCTCCGCTGTATTCAAATTGCACTGCCGCTTCAGGTTGGAAGATGACTTTCTGTTTACGACACTCTATGGTAGCACCGTATCTGATCAGAAAGTCCATTCCAAAGATAACGTCATAGTCGGTCATCTCTAGCACTATCAGATCACAAAAGAGCTCTCTGTCTGCTATAATGACCGGCACTGCTCTGAGCCAGTGTGTGGATGCCATGATCTCTCCTGAAGGTAGTGCCGTCAAAAACTGACCACTGAGTACCTCTGAGGGTATTTCTAATATTTTGGAGAACATCCTGGCTATATATGAATGGGTTACCCCAGTATCAAATAGAACAGTAGCACTATACTGTAAAATGCTAATCTGACCTGTGACAACTGTCGAGGCATTGGCTACGTCCTCTCTGGTGAGTGAGTAGATCCTCGCATTCGCCATAGCTGGAGGGGCTTCTAATCTTCCCTGGCTGATAAGTGGTCCTTCTAGAGCGGCCTGCATCTGATATAACTGAGTTGGCTGGCCTGCATACTGAATCTGCTGTGGCTGAGAAAGACCGGTCTTGTTCGGGCACTGCTTGGCCATGTGCCCTTCTTGTCCACATTCAAAGCATCCTCGTGTGCCCTTGCGACAAAGCCCTGGGTGGAATTTCCCACAAGTAGCACACTTTGGATAACTGGGTCACTTGCTAGATGGTCCTCCTTTTGGGTCACTCCCTGATTTGCGCTTGCTGTCGGAGTTCCCTTTCCAGTTAGAGTTGTGGCCTTGCTGTTTTTGAGTGTGAGAGTTTCCTTGGCCTTTGGACTCTAAGGAGACTTGCTTCTGCTGCTTTATGCTGTTCTGGTAATGCTCTATGGTCAAGGCACTGCTCACTAACTCCTCTGTGGTTTGTGGCCTATGTATGCCACCAGCCACGTTCACTGCTATCTCTGGCCTCAGCATCTTGAGCATCAACCGGATTCGTTCCTTCTCTGTGCTGACTAGCTCTGGGCATAGACGAGCCAACCTGTTGAATTTCTTCACGGCTTCCTCAACTGAAAGGTTGCCCTGACGAAACTCAGTGAACTCGTCGTAGTGGCGGTTTGTAACCCGTATGTGAAAGAACTCCTCGAAGAATTCTTTCTCGAAGTCAGCCCATGACATCGCTGGGCGCTTCGTTCGATTCTTTCCCACCACATGCGTGCGTCTCTTGTCAGAAGGAGGCACACTTCACCTTCTCGTGTTACGGCCAGTCCAGCTCCATCGTGCTCTCCAGTGTTTTGAACCATGCTTGTGCATCCCATGGTTCACTAGTGCCGAGAAGTTCTCCGGCTTGACTCCACTGGATCGGATAGGCTTCCTTTCTTGGCTCATCTGCTGGGTCTTGGGTGGTGGTGGAACCTCTAAGACTTCGGAGTCATCAGGTTCGGGGTGTGTGGGGTACTCTGTGATTAGCCTTTAAGGTGGCTATTTCCTCATTGCTCAGCTGCTGTAACTGAGCCACTAATGCTGTAAGGTCGGGAGGAGGCACTGCCTGCCTCTTGCTGGGGCTCAGTAGCTAGTGCCCTTCTAGCTGGGCGTCCTCGTGCCATTGCTAAAGACATAGAGGACAGAACATGAATAACTATTACAATCATAATTGTATAACTATCGTTATCATGTTATATACTATCACATACTATCATGCAACAGTTTATCTATAAACATGATCTATAACAAGGAAACAGAAAGCATAAATAAAGTAGAGGTATTCTTACTTGGAAGCTGCAGGTTCAATGCTGATGTGTGTGTAGGAAGTATGGAACACTGCTCTGATACCACTCTGTAACGACCCGCCTCCTACTGACTAGGTAGCGAGGCAGATCGCTACAGTTATGCTGTGCTAAATTACTATTGCGGAAAATCTGGATTTATTAAAATTTTACTAAACTGATTACTGTAAACTGAACTTAATATTCTAGGTGTACCTAGGAGTTGTACACATGCTAGGGAAGATAATCTATGCCTCTCGGATGGCCAGCTAGCTGTAATCAGGCATTTCAATCGATTCATAGATCGATTGGCCTGTCGGATCGATCCCGTGATCGATCCAGCTTGTTACTAGCACGGAAAAACTCTCTGGATCGGTCGGCAGACCGATCCATATGCTCCCTCGCCTCTGTATGCGGCTGGATCGGTCTACTGACCGATCCAGGAGCACACTGATCGGTCGGCTGACCGATCAGTGAGCGTCTGTGCTCTCTGTTCGCACAATGTATCGGTCGGCTGACCGATCCATAACAGAGGCCAACTCTCTGTTCATGCATGGATCGGTCAGCTGACCGATCCAGCGGCACAACCCACTCTCTAATCGGTCTGTAGACCGATCAGAGTTCTGATTTCAGCCTGAAACTCTGATTTCAGCACTTGGGTGTGCCAAAATCTCACATATGAGTTATACACTACATGAGAAACACTCTAATGATATAAAACTAGTATTCTAAACTTAACATGATACATAGTTCACTGATTCATAGCATTACACAACTAAACATGCATGAAAGTAAAAACACTAAAGAGTTCCATGGTTTAAACTTGCTAAGTCCCCTAAGAATCTTTTATTCCAGTTCCTGCCACACACACCATCTCTGCATTGGCCTCCAGCTTCCTCTGCTAGTCCATTTTTCCCTTACCTTTATCTGCAGTATAAGGAAAATAGAATCTGTAAGCTTAAAGCTTAGTAAGAAACCAACTACCTCACTAAAACATGCAACGATGCAAACATGCTTTTAAAGAATGCTATTTGAAAACATGTACTGGCATGGCATACTATGGTTGCAAGCATAAACTGAAATAATTGAACATGCATACTGAACATGGCATGACAACTAATCATATGAATCAATAAAGATAACTGAACTGAACATATAATAAGCTAAACTGTAGCTAAACTGATACTGAATTCCAACTCAACTAACATAACTAATTTGAGCTTTGAAAACTAATTCATAATAAGTGAAAATACTTAATCATGCTGTTTGGGCCCGGTCCCTAACTAGACCCGGATTTGCAAGTCCCGAATTTAGTAGGGGTAACTAGGTTATCTAAACCTAGGGACGACTGTGGGAGTCCAACCCAATGGATATCTGATCCAGTACAGTGCCACTAAATACTAAATATAGCTAATTGTTTCTTGTCTTGCTGTTTCTAGGTTATCTGAACCTAGAGCTAGGTTGTCTGAACCTAGAGGCGACTGTGGGAGCCCACCCATTGGACCGTGGTCCCATATAAGCTAAAATAAACTTATTTACTGATTTAAATGCTTCTAATGCATTTAACTGAGCTATTAAAATGCCTAATTTGCAATTTAACTTAACTAGCTATTTTATCGAACACCTAGTGTGCCTCAACTCTCCCCTCTATTAGGGAGACCACTTCTAGGCACCCGACAACATTTAGGAACCCCCACTGAAGAGGGAATACGTGTCCAACCCATCTAGAAGTACTCACTAAATCCCTAAATCTGCGAGGAGGGTCAAATTCACCCTATGCGTCGATAAAAACTGCATATAGCTAAACTAGTGCGTATAAAACCAAACGGAGTTACTTATACTGCAGGTGAGGGGTTTCTTACCTCGTATATGAAGTTTCTTACGATTCTAATCGCTGAAATTCCGGTGGAGGTGACCCCTTCAACAAACTTCTCGCGTTTATGCGTTCCTCTCGCGAAGGAGTGCGTCCTCGTGCCGGAGTTGTCGCCGGAAGGTGTCCTTGGGGCCCTAGGGAGAGAACCCTAGGTCTCCTTGTGGTTTGTTTGGGCGCCGAGAGGAAGAGGGAGGAGAGGGGCGGCGTGAGGTCTCGGTGGATAAGGTTTTTGCCGAACCAAAGAATAAACCCAAACCAACTTATGTTTTCCTATTTATATTAAGTGGGTATTTTGGCCCAATTCAATTATAAATATATTTGATTCTCCTTTCTCTCAGCACGGCCCTGCTGGGTTCACTGGTTACTAAGGCTAACTAAAGGTTTAGCGGACCCGAGAGGTCCCGGGTTCGATTCCCGCTTAAACCATTTTACTTTTCTATTCATTTTTGCTACTTCCGATACTCTAAAAATTCCAGAAAAATATCTAATAATTCCAGAAAAATCATAGAATATTCCTAAAATAGTTTTGAGAATTTTCGGATGTTACAATCCCCCATACCTTATAAAAAGTTCGTCCTCGAACTTAGAATAATTCTGGGTACTTCTGTCTCATGCTGGCTTCTTTCTCCCAAGTTGCCTCTTCTGCTGTGTGACTGTGCCAAATGACTTTGACTAATGGTACTTCCTTGTTCCGTAATTTCTTAACTGCTCGGTCTATTATCTGAATAGGCCGACTATCATAGCTGAGGTCTTCGCGAATCTGTACCGACTGGGGCTCAATCACCTGGGTGGCATCTGGGGTATGCTTCTTCAACATAGAGACATGAAATACGTTGTGGACAGCTGACATTTCCTGGGGTAGCTCTAGCTCATATGCTACCTTGCCCACTCTTCTGCTGATAAGGTATGGTCCCACATATCTGGGACTAAGTTTGCCCTTCTTCCCAAAACGCATCCTCTCAGAAGCTAAAGGTCAATGAGGCGCAGGCACTCAGAAACAGCAGGGCCACAGCTCCCATGGCTCTAATTGGAAAGGGAACTCCAGCAACAAGCGCAAACCAGGGGTTACCCAAAAGGAGGGCCAGCCAGCAAGCAGCCCAGTTATCTAAAGTGTGCTACTTGTGGGAAATTCCATCCTGGAGTTGTCGTAAGGGCACACGAGGATGCTTTGAATGCGGACAGGAAGGGCATATGGCCAAGCAGTGTCCAAACAAGACCAGTCTTCCTCAGCCACAGCCGATTCAGTATGGAGGCCAGCCAGCTCAGTTACATCAGATGCAGGCCGCTTTAGATGGTCCACATATCAGCCAGGGCAGATTAGAAGCCCCTCCAGCTACGACCAATGCGAGGATCTACTCACTCACCAGAGAGGACGCAGCAAATGCCTCGACAGTTGTTACAGGTTAGATTAGTATTTTACAGCAAAGTATAACTGTCTTATGTGATACTGGGGCAACCCATTCATACATATCCAGGGCATTTGCTGAGAAGTTAGCAGTACCTCCAGAGGTACTCAGTAGCCAGTTTCTTACGATGTTACCCTCAGGAGAAATCAAGGCGTCTACGCACTGGCTCAGAGCAGTGTCGGTCACTATAGCAGACAGAGAGCTCTTTTGCGATCTGATAGTGCTTAATATGACCGACTATGACGTTATCTTCGGGATGGACTTCTTGATCAAATACGGTGCCTCCATCGAGTGCCGTAAACAGAAAGTCATATTCCAACCTGAAGCGGAAGCATAGTTCGAATTCGTCGGAGAACCCAGGAGAAAGACCAAGAAGTTTCTCTCAGCTATGAAGGCACAGAGGTTGATGGATTCAGGATGTACGGGGTTCTTAGCACACGTAGTCAACACCAGTCAGGACAAGGATCAACAGCTAGCAGAGGTCCGAGTCATATGTGACTACCCAGCAGTCTTCCCTGAAGAGTTACCAGGCCTAGCACCAGACAGGGAGATTGAATTCGAGATAGAACTCATTCCCGGCACAAATCCTATCTCCAAAGCACCTTATCGCATGGCTCCAGCAGAACTGAAGGAACTTCATGAGCAACTACAGGAGCTTCTCGACAAAGGTTTCATACGCCCTAGTCACTCACCATGGGGCGCGCCGGTATTGTTTGTGAAGAAGAAGGACGGGAGCATGCGCCTGTGCATAGATTACAGAGCACTGAACCAAGTCACAATCAAGAACAGGTATCCTCTTCCCAGAATAGATGACCTGTTTGATCAGCTAAAGGGAGCAGCAGTGTTCTCTAAAATAGACCTCAGATCAGGTTACCATCAGGTGAAGGTTAAAGAAGGGGGCATACCCAAGACAACATTCAGGACTAGATACGGACATTACGAGTTCGTAGTCATGCCCTTTGGCGTGACAAATGCTCCAGCTACTTTCATGGACCTTATGAACAGGGTATTTAGAGAATATTTAGATAGGTTCGTTATCGTGTTCATCGATGACATCCTTATCTATTCCAGAACTCAGGAAGAACACGTAGAGCACCTGAAAACAGTATTGCAGACCCTTTAGCAGAATCAGCTGTACGCCAAGTTCACCAAATGTGAATTTTGGCTAGATCAGGTGTCCTTCCTGGGTCACATCATCTCAAAGGAGGGTATCATGGTAGAACCCAGTAAGATAGAAGCTGTGAGCAACTGGAAAAGACCCAAGAACGCCAGTGAGATCAGAAGCTTTCTGGGATTAGCAGGTTACTACAGGAAATTCGTAGAGGACTTCTCCAGGATAGCCTCCCCACTGACAGCTCTTACTAGAAAGAATAAAAAATTTCAGTGGACAGAGGACTGTGAGAACAGTTTGACCAGTGCACCTATTCTGACTCTACCAGAGAACGCAGATAGCTTTGACATATATAGTGATGCCTCGAAGTTGGGACTAGGAGCAGTGCTGATGCAAGATGGCAAGGTGATCGCCTATGCCTCCAGACAACTTAAGGATTATGAGAAGAACTATCCTACTCATGACCTTGAGCTTGCAGCAGTGGTGTTCGCTCTCAAGATTTGGAGACATTACTTGTATGGAGCTCAGTGCAGAGTGTATACAGATCATCAGAGTCTGAAGTACTTCTTCACTCAGAAGGATCTGAATATGCGACAGCGCAGATGGCTAGAACTGGTCAAAGACTATTACATAGATATCCTCTACCACCCAGGAAAAGCGAATAGGGTAGCAGACGCCCTCAGCAGGAAGTTCAGCACTACCCTATTATCTCTAGCAGCCATGTCACCGCCCCTACAGAAGGAGATCTCAGATTTCGGTCTCAAGCTCATAGTCGGACAACTCTCTACTATGACATTAGAGTCTACCTTGCTCGGTGACATCCAGACAGCTCAGGAGCAGGATCCTAAAATTCAGAGAATCAAGCAAGGTTTAGCAGAATCAGAAGGTAGAGAGTTCAGAATATCAGATAGCGGGGTGTTGTATTTTGGTGACAGGCTATGTGTTCCGGATCAGGAAGAACTACAGAGGAAAATCCTAGACGAGGCTCACAAGACTCCCTATGCGATGCATCCTGGCTCCACCAAAATGTACCAGGACATGAAGAAACGTTTTTGGTGGCCTGGGATGAAGAGAGACATCGCTCGATATGTCAGCACCTGCCTAACCTGTCAGAGGGTTAAGGCAGAACATCAGAGACCAGGGCGAGTTTTGCAGCCCATACACATACCAGAATGGAAGTGGGAAGACATTTCTATGGATTTTATAGTGGGATTACCCAGAACCACGAATGGTTTTGATACCATCTGGGTAATAGTCGACAGATTGACTAAATCAGCCCACTTCTTAGCTATCAGGATATCCTACTCCATAGAATAGCTAGCTCAGTTGTATCTCAAGGAGATCGTTAGATTACATGGAGTCCCACGAACCATTATTTCGGACAGAGACAGCAGGTTCACGTCACACTTCTGGGAGTGTGTACAGACAGCTTTGGGCACGAAGTTAAAGTTTAGCATAGCCTTCCATCCGCAGACAGATGGACAGATGGAGCGAGTAAATCAGGTACTCGAGGATATGCTCCAAGCATGTGCCCTAGATTTCAAGGGAAGTTGGTGCAAATATCTGAGTTTAGCAGAATTTGCATACAACAACAGCTATCAGGACACTATCGGTATGGCACCTTATGAGGCTCTCTATGGGCGGAGGTGTAGATCTCCAATCTGCTGGTATGAGAGTGGTGAACAGAAAGAGCTAGAACTTCAGACAGATCTAGTGGCAGATACCACAGCAGCTATACAGCAGATCCGCCAGAGGATAGAGACAGCTCAGAGCCGCCAGAAAAGCTATGCTGATATACGGCGCAGACCTTTGGAGTTTTCAGTTGGGGATTCAGTGTTCCTTAGAGTAGCTCCCATGAAGGGAGTAATGCGTTTTGGGAAGAAGGGCAAGCTAAGTCCCCGATATGTGGGACCATACCTTATCAGCAGAAGAGTGGGCAAGGTAGCATATGAGCTAGAGCTACCCCAGGAAATGTCAGCTGTCCACAATGTATTTCATGTCTCTATGCTAAAGAAGCATATCTCAGATGCCACCCAGGTGATTGAGCCCCAGTCGGTACAGATCCACGAAGACCTCAGCTATGACAGTCGGCCTATTCAGATAATAGACCGAGCAGTTAAGAAATTGCGGAACAAGGAAGTACCATTAGTCAAAGTCATTTGGCACAGTCACACAGCAGAAGAGGCAACATGGGAGACAGAAGCCAGCATGAGACAGAAGTACCCAGAATTATTCTAAGTTCGAGGATGAACTTTTTATAAGGTATGGGGGATTGTAACGCCCGAAAATTCTCAAAACTATTTTAGAAATATTCTATGATTTTTCTGGAATTTTAGGATATTTTTACAGAATTTTTAGAATAACGGAAGTAGCAAAAACAAATAGAAAATGAAAACGGCCTAAGCGGGAATTGAACCCGAGGCCTACGGTTTACGGATAATGTTAGTAACCAGTTGAACCTAGCAGGGCCGTGCTTAAAGGAAAGGGAGGCAATTAAATTTATATTAGAGTTGGGCTGAAATTACCCACTTAATATAAATAGGGAATTTAATAGGTGAAGAGTTTTTTTTTTTTTAACGTGACTTTTCCTTCTCCTCACCCTAGCCACGCCGCCCCCTTCCCTCTCCTTCTCTCGGCGCCAACCACAAGAAGAAACCTAGGGTTCCTTTCCTAGGGCTTCAAGGACACCTTCCGGCGACATCTCCGACACGAGGACGTTTCCCTTCGCGAGAGGAACACTTAGACGCGAGAAGATCGTCGAAAGGATCGTCTCCTCCCGAAAATCTCGCGATTAGAATCGTAAGAAATTACGAATAGGAGGTAAGAAACCCCTCACCTGCAGTATAAGTAGCTTCCGTTTGAATGCATGCTTTTAGATTAGTTATACTCGGATTTCTGTCGACATCTAGGGTATATTTAACCCTCCTCGCAGCTTTAGGGATTAGTCGAGCACCTCTAGATGGGCCGGACGCGTTTTCCCTCTTCAGTTTCAGGTGTTAGACGTTGTCAGGTGCCTAGAGGTGGTCTCCCTACAAGAGAGGAGAGTTAGAGCACCCCAAATGCTCGATAAAAAGATTAGGACAGCTTTTGATTCAGTAGGCATTTATTCAGCTCAGTCAAATGCCGTATAGACATATTGATCTAGTTAATTAGCTTTATTACAGCTTTCATGGGACTAGATGTCCAATGGGTGGGCTCCCACAGTCGCCTCTAGGTTCAGACAACCTAGCTCTAGGTTCAGATAACCTAGAAACGGCTAAATAAAATAGTACAACTATTCAGTATTTTATTTTCAGCAGTGGCACTGTACAGGATCAGATATCCATTGGGTTGGACTTCAACAGTCGTCCCTAGGTTCAGATAACCTAGTAAACCCTACTAGATTTGGAACTTACAATCCCGGGTCTAGCTAGGGGTGCGCGCACAGCACGTACAGTTGCCAGGGCCCTCAGCAGCATGATTATTATTTTAATCTACTTATGTATACAGTTTTCAAAACTCTCAGTCACCTATGTGATCAGGATTTAATTCAGTATCAGCTTAGTTTAGTTCAGTTTCAGTTTAGTTCTTCCTGACTGATACCATGAGTTAGCTCCATGCTTAGATTTTGATATGCATGCTATGTTTCAGTATTTGTGCTTAGTAACTTTGCTATGTCATGCTTATCTATGTTCAGTACGTATTTCAAATAGCATGTTTTCAAAACATAAATTGCATCGTGTGCATGTTTTGTGAGGTAGCTGGTTTCTTACTAAGCTTTAAGCTTACAGATACTTTTTCCTTATACTGTAAAGGGAAAATGGACTAGCGGAGGCTGGAGGACAATGCAATAAAGATTTGTGTGGAAGGAACTTGGAATAAAAGATCTTAGGGATCTAACAAGTTTTATTTATGCATTAGAACTTTCAGCAAAATTAGTTAACTGTTAGAACCTTATTATTCTACACATAGTACATTTGCATGCCATGAATTAGTGAACCATGCGTGATATCATGTTTAAAATGTTAGCTAATACATGTTAAAAATGTTTCTAGCTGTTATAGACTTGATGTGTATGAGTTGGGCACGAAATAGTGTTGAAATCAGGGGTTCTGATTCGAAATCAGAAACCCAGATCGATCTACAGATCGATCAGAATTGGGTTGTGCCACTGGATCGGTCAGCTGACCAATCCAGTCGCGAACAGAGAGTTAGCGTCTGTTATGGATCGGTCAGCCGGCCGATCCAGATGCGAACAGAGAGTACAGAAGCTCACTGATCGGTCAGCCGACCGATCAGTGAGCCACTGGATCGGTCAAGCCGACCGATCAGTGTACTCCTGGATCGGTCGGTAGACCGATCCAGCCGCATACAGAAGCAATATAGCTTATGGATCGGTCAGCCGACCGATCCAGAGTTTTTCTCCGTGCCGGTATCAAGCTGGATCGATCACTGGATCGATCCGACAGCCCAATCGATTCATGGATCGATTGAAATGCCTGATTACAGCTAGCAGGACATCCGAGAGGCATAGATTATCTTCCCTAGCAAGTGTACAACTCCTAGGTACACCTAGAATATTAAGTTCAGATTTTACAGTAATCAGTTTAGTAAAATTTTAATCAATCCAGATTTTCGTAATAGTAATTTAGCACAGCATAATGTAGCGATCGGCCTCACAGCCTAGTCAGTAGAAGGCGGGTTGTTACATCAACTAACTCAGACTTTTTGGAAGAATTTATCAAACTAATGGAACAAGAATTTGAAATAAGTTTAGTCGAAAAATTGACATATTTTCTAGGATTACAAATTAAACAAACAAATGAAGGAAATTACATTTATCAACATAAATACACTAAAGAATTACTTAAAAAATTCGGAATGGAAAATACAAAAGAAATAAAAACACCCATGGCAGTAAACACAATCTTAGACAATGACCCTAATGGAAAACCGGTGGATCTAAAGTATTATAGAAGTGCAATAGGTAGTCTACTTTACTTAACTGCAAGCTGACCTGATATCTTATTTGCAGTTAGTATGTGTGCTAGATACCAAACCTGTGCTAAAGAATCCCATTTGACTCAAGTCAAAAGGATTTTTAGATATCTTAAGGGAACAACAAACGTAGGAATTTGGTATCCTAGGACCAATGACTTTGAATTAATAGGATATTCTGATTCAAATTATGCTGGATGCAAATTAGACCGCAAAAGCACAAGTGTTGGATGCCAACTACTAGGCCCATCACTTGTTAGCTGGTTTAGTAGAAAGCAACATTGTGTTGCACTATCTACAACTAAGTCAGAATACATGGCCATAGGAGAATGTGTAGCCCAATTATTATGGATGATGCACACTTTAAAAGATTTCAACTTAAAAATCACAAATGTCAAAGTTTTAATTGACAATATTAGCTCAATAAATTTAACAAAAAATCCAGTGCATCATTCAAGAACCAAACACATTGAAATCAGGCACCACTTTATCAGGGATCATGTTACTAAGGGTGACATTGAACTCAAATACGTTGAGTCCAAGTCAAACTTAGCTGACATATTCACTAAACCACTCCCTGAAAGTGAATTTAGCAATGTGCGTAGAAAACTAGGAATGTGCTTAATAGACTAGGAGTTTCAAATTTCAAAAATATTTTTCAAAAATGGTTATTCTCAAATTATAGGTTAAAACATATTTCATTTTCAAAACTTTCCTATTTTTTGATTTTTAAATATATTTTTAGCCTTAGACTAGTTCAAAATCCTTAGAAAGCATGTACCCATAGGACTAGTTTTGAGCATCTCACCAAAACTCTAGGCTTACCTTGCTTGTGATTGACGAACATAGAAAGGGGTGAGATGTATAGGCCACTTGCCTAAGACTTAAGATGCTTATTTCAGTGCATCGATATAAGTCTGGGCGTTAAATACAAAATATACATTAATCAAGTTAAGGTTTAACTTAACTTGACTAACCAAGTGAAAGCTGCTATCTTCTGATAAGTCAGTCAGTAACAAACTGGTTAGACATTTGAGTTAATGTCAGGTTCAGGGGGAGAAATAAAACTACTTCAGTATTTCAAATTGAATTGTTAAAATTATTTTTGAAAATCAAAAGTCTAAACTCAACTTGGTTAAAAATGTGCAATTTTTTATTTTTGAAAATTTGATTCTGAAAAGGAATTTTACAAAATTATTTTGAAAA